>NC_138780.1:74484258-75132592 GCF_965119305.1 Pelophylax lessonae
CTGCTGGCTATGACCCACGGTAAACCAGAGGTCATAGCGTGAGGTGAGCGGACAGATTGCACGGGCACTTTATGTATAATTATTTTATTTTCTAAGCACAAAGGTGGAAGATCCATTGATTATTAAATATACTGTTTGAGAACACTTTAGAGCATATGAACGTTTTGTTTTTGAGAATTATTTTTGAACTTTATGGGCACCTAATATTTTTCTTTACATTATAACATTGATTGGATATGAGACGTTTTGGGCACTTGCACTTTATATAGATTTAAGTTGTGCTACACTAATATTGAGTCTAATAATAGTAATCACATCCTGCCAATATATTACTAATTTGGGACACTTCCATAGCATGTGTAGCAGGTCTCCATCTTTAGTGTTACATTTGGGAACGATTTTAAAAGAGCAACACTTTTAAGTGGGCCACAGAGTGGACCCAACTTCAACCTACCTACAATGTCACAGGGCCAGCAGTATTCAAGCAAAGGGGGGGGGGGGGCTGAGTCTGATAGTTGCCCAAGGCTCTAATTTATCTAAAACTGGGCTAATGTACACCCCAATTGCTCCTCCCACTGATGCATATAGAGAAATTTTTGATAATCCTTTTTACTTTATCCAGTATGAAATAAGTAAGTTTTTACCAGCAGAGCAAAGTTTTATTCTCCAAAACTAACTGGTAAGGCTGCCATGGCTACTCTATTTCTATGAATGCTATGTAGAGTTTAAACATAGCCAGCCATAGGATAGGCGTTGGTTGTTCATTTTGCTCTGGAGGAAAGAGCAAACATATTCCTATATATAAACACACTGTACTGTCTGCAGAGTGTTCCAAAGGATGGCTATAATTGACCATAATTAACCACTTAAGCCCCGGAAGATTTTACCCCCTTCCTGACCAGGGCCTATTCGGCACTGCGTGATTTTAACGGACAATTGCGCGATCATGCAACGCTGTACCTAAACGAATTTGGCGTCCTTTTTTTCCCCACAAACAGAGCTTTCTTTTGGTGGTATTTGATCACCTGTGCGATTTTTCGATCATGCGCTATAAACAAAAAAAGAGCGTCAATCTTGCAAAAATAACAATATTTTTCACATTTTTCTATATGAAATTCCCAAAAGAAAAATGTAAAGATCAAAATTTTTTAACATTTTCGGCCAATTTTTTTTTTTTTTTACCATATGTTTGGTAAAAAAAATCGCAAAAAGCGTATTTTGATTGGTTTGCACAAAAGTTATTGCGTTTACTAACAAAGGGAAAGATTTTTGTCATTTTTGTTGTTTTTTTTTCAGCGCGTAATGGCGGCGATCTGCAATTTTTTTGGGGGGGACTGCGACATTGGGGCGGACAGATCGGACCCTTGACTGACATTTTTGACACTTTTGGGGTTACCAGTGACATTACTACAGTAATCAGTGCTATATATATGCACTGTTACTGTAAAAATGATACTGGTAGTGAAGGAGTTAACTGTATTGGAGAGGGATGGGTTAAGTGTGTCCTAGGGGCGTACTTCTAACTGTGATTGGCTGTGGCTTGATGTGTAAGAACAGTGATCAACGGTCCTACATAGTAGAACCGTTTGATCGTCATTCTTACACAAGGAGAACTGACAGGCGGCTTTGTTTACACTAGCCGCCTGCCTTTCTCCCGCTGTCACGGACGATCGCGAGTGCCCGGCGGACATCGGGTCCACCGGGCACACGCGGGGGGGGGCGTGACCGCGCGGGAGCGCGCCTCCGGCGGCGCGCGTTTGCTCCCAAATCCCTCACAGGCTAGCGACGTACCCCTACGTTACTCTGCCTGTGAGGGGCTGACTGCCGACGTAAATAGTCGTGCGGCAGTCGGCAAGTGGTTAAGCAGTTCTCACCATGAACAGCTGCTGTTTAGAGATGCCTGTCCTCGTAATTATGCATCTCTGGGTCAACAGCAACTTTCAACCCCCAAAGTCTGCCACAAGTATAATTTCTATGCAGTCGCTCAGATGCAGATGTTTACCATCATAAATAGAAATTTAGATAATTCATAGTTTTTGTTCTTACACAGAACATTAGGAACTACCCCGTGTTTCACCCGAAAAAAGGGCCGGGTCTTATATTAATTTTGGTTACAAAAAACACACTATGGCTTATCTTCAGGGGATGTCTTATTTACGGTATGTACAATGACATTCTTAACCACTTAAGCCCCGGAAGATTTTACCCCCTTCCTGACCAGGGGGTATTTTGTGATTCGCCACTGCTTGACTTTAACGGACAATTGCGCGGTCGTGCGACGATGTACCTAAACTAATTTGACGTCCTTTTTTTCCCACAAACAGAGCTTTCTTTTGGTGGTATTTGATCACCTGTGCGATTTTTTGATCACGCGCTATAAACAAAAAAAGAGCGTCAATTTTGCAAAAATAACAATATTTTTCACATTTTTTTATATGAAATTCCCAAAAAAAAAAAAGTAAAAATCAAAATTTTTTAACATTTTTCGGCCAATTTGTTTTATGCTACATATGTTTGGTAAAAAAAATCGCAAAAAGCGTATTTTGATTGGTTTGCGCAAAAGTTATCGCGTTTACAAGGAAAGATTTTTGTCATTTTTGTTGTTTTTTTTTTAACGCGCAATGGCGGCGATCTGCGATTTTTTTTGCGGTACTGCGACATTGCGGCGGACAGATATTTTTGACACTTTTGGGGTTACCAGTGACATTTCTACAGTAATCAGTGCTATATATATGCACTGTTACTGTAAAAATACACTGGCAGTGAAGGGGTTAACTTTATTTGAGAGGGAGGGGCTGTGTGTGTCCCTAGGGGCGTGATTCTAACTGTGATTGGCTGTGGCTTGAGGTGTAGTTACACTGATCAACGGTTCTACATAGTAGATCCGTATGATCAGTGTCTCTACACAGGGAGACTGACAAGCTGCCTGCCTTTCTCCCTCTCCCCCGACGATCGCAGAGTGACCGGCGGACATCGGGTCCGCTGGTCACACGCGCGGGGGGGTGCGTGACCACGCGGGAGCGGGAGCGCGCCGCCGGCGACGCGCGCTCGCTCCCCAGACCCTCCCAGGCTAGTGACGTACCGATACGTCACTCTGCCTGTGAGGGGCTGACCGCCGCCGTATATTGTCGTGCGGCGGTCGGCAAGTGGTTAAAGTGATTGTAACCCTAAAATAAATATGTATCCTGATCCTTTAAAGCATGATAGACAGCGCAGTACTTGTGCTGTGTCATTTAGCCCACTCTATGTTCTAAAAACCTGGAATAAAACAATAGAATGTTAAAAAAAAAAAGATCTCTCCCCCTCTCTCCCTGTCAGCTCAGGATTCAGCATTATGACGATCTGTAATCCCAAAAATAAGCCTTGGATAGTCTTTGTCATTGTAAAATTATGTAATCGATTTTGTAAAAAGATTATGTAATGTGCAGTATCTCCTTTTTGTAACTTTATTGTGGAAAATACCTTCTTTACAGCACCGCTAGGCACTCATGTGACCCTCCGGAGCTCTACTTTCCCTCTCCAAATACTGCAGAGGGAGGGGCTGAGATCAAGGATTTTACTAGGGCTTATTTTCGGGGTAGGGCTTATATTGCAGCCATCCCTGAAAATCATGCTAGGTCTTATGTTCGGGGTAGGGCTTATTTTCAGGCAAACAGGGTACATGTGGCAATATAGTATTGTAGGGGTAAATGCATAAGCACTGGTTACCCTAAATGAAAACTGCATGTCAAAATGATTAGTAGATCAAAAAATATAGGCAGCTGAAGTCATAAATATCATTGCTGTAAAGGTTGAGTTTGGTCCCACTCCTCCCACCTCTTGTATCTCTCTATAAGGCAATGAGACTGCCTATCACTAGACACTCAATATGATGTTTGGGAACTAGTAAAAGGGGTGGAGATGTACTTTTAGAGGAAAAGTAAGCTATGCAGATAATTTCATCTGCCTATATCTCTGGATCTACCAGTGGTTTTGATATGGTTATCACTGAAGCTAAATGTTGTCTATATATTGTATTTTATCATATTTCCAGTTTAATTGCCTAGTGTTGTGGCAGGTTTACATTAAATCAAATAGACCGTAGTTTCTACTATAAAGAAAACTTTGCAGGACTATAGCCATAATCACCTTTACCTTAGTCCATGGGCTCTCAGGTCTTTATTGTTTTTCAGTTCATGCAGATCTTCCACATTGCGGAAAGGAAGAAACAAATTCTTACACTCTGGATGCGTCTCAAAGAGCCTGAAATCACATGAACGTAATTTGTCAATCTTTTCGCCAAAGCTAGCCCACATGCTTGTATATGACCGGCTGAATAATCATGTTTTCCTGTGCTTATACTATGGTACTATGGGCCCGTTTAATCGAGTAGGAGCGCCTTATTGAGAGATATTGTCACATGTGAGAGTCTTGCTCGGTTCACCAAGAGGGTAACATTTAATAAGTTAAGACTAGGGAGGAGTCAAATTTACCTGGCTTTGGTTCGAACATTACTAAAAGTGATACTAAAGTCTTGCTTTTTTTTTTTCTAGTTAAAAATAACAAACATGTTATACTTACCTTCTCTGAGCAGTGGTTTTGTACAAAGAATTGCAGATCCTCCTCTTCTCTGGTCCCTCTTCGGCACTCCTGGCCCCTCCCTCGTGCTAAGTGCCCCCACAGCAAGCAGCTTGCTATGGGGACACGCAAGTTGAGCCACAGCTCCCTGTGTCCATTCAGACATGGAAATGCGGCCCGGCCCTGCCCTCTTTCTCTCCCTATTGGCTGACCGACCTTGGTTGACAGCCAATGGCGCCACTCTGCTGTCTCAGCCAAAATTGCTGGATCTAGATGGAGCTCAGGTAAAATAGGGGGGGGGGGACTGAAGGTGGCTGCTGCACACAGAAGGATTTTTATCTTAATGTGTAGAATACATTAAGATAAAAAAGATCCTTTACAACCATTTGGAATTCAGGTGCCAAATCCAAACACCACTGATTTAGGTTAGAAAACAAAGAGAACTAGAAAAGAGTGCACTTTGAGTATGTCCCATAAAAATGGTCCTAGACTCAGAAAACCACCTTCCCAGAATTCTATGTGCCCTTACTTCCCAACCAGAGAGCTGGGAGTGAGGTGGGGGAACCTGTGCTTCCTATACTGTATGTACACCAAGCCAAAAACCTGGCCTGAGACAATAGTTAAATGCATAAAATAAATTAGATTAAAAAATAATACCAGATCGGTGCAATTCAGTCTTTCACATCCGTACACATAATTTACCACATCTTAGCATTTATTTGAAGTCAGTATCCACTTTCATTGAATGTTAAGTTTGTATGTGATATTACCTATTTTTTCATACTTTCCAGTGTGAAAAAAAATAAATAAATCAACATGGAGTGATGAATCATGTAAAGAATAATATGATTGTTTTTTTTTTTTTTTTTTTTTTTTTCGTTTTTCAACATGCAACCAAGTTCACATCAACCAAACACTGCACTAAAATTGCTTATGCATTCTAATTTTAATTAAAAAATGGTTGCATTTAAAAAATTAGTTGAATTGCATTGATTTACATTACAAGTCTAGGTTTGTGATTAATAACTGTCACAAAGAACGTGGGACTGCTTTCATCAAACTTATTGCATCCTAAACTTGGCATATTATACATCATTCAGTAAGTGATAACATCATCTGATTTACAGAGGAAGGAAAATGTCAGGCATTATTAAAACTCATCAATTTTCCCATGCAACTTAATGACTGACAAACTGAGCCATTTTACTAGGTGAAGACAAAAGATTTAGAATTTACAATTAGGCCTGCTTTAAGAAGTTAAAGTATTTCTTTTTATTATATAGCAGTTCTCCCACCATAATACATGAGCCCTACTAAACTTGTAAATGTTTTCAATATTTTCAAACATTGACCCACCAATCCTTAGGTTTCGTTGTTATAAATTATACCGGTCTTGAGTAGCAGTTGAAAAAGTAACATTGTACTGTACTTCAATTTTCCCACCATACAATTACTGTTTAACTTAAAAATATTTCCTGTTTAAATAAAAAAGGGGTCCCTCCTTCACCGGTGTAGCCAGGTGCTGGGCTACAGTAATATGGAGAAAGAGACATTGGGGTCAATTCACTAACGGTTACCGCAAGGGATAATAGGGTGACGTGACTCATTTGCATAAATTATCGCATGCGGTAAAAAAATGTCCAGTTCACAAAAAAAATAACCATTTTGTGGTATTTAACGCAGAATGAAAAATGTGCTGGTAAATATCGCAGAAAAAATATGTGGCAAGCTCTTATGTCCAATTCAAAAACAGAACAGAAAGTAAAAAAAAATTAATATTTATCACCAGGGTTTTGCTGGCGGTATCACATGCGGTATATTGTCAGATACAGCGTGGGGGTCCCCCCCAATAGCTGGTTGTTAAGGAGCGGGCCAGGAAGCTGGCCTCCGTGTCCTTACCGTCCTTAACCACTTGCCTACTGGGCACTTATACCCCCTTCCTGCCCAGGCCAATTTTCAGCTTTCAGCGCTCTCACACTTTGAATGACAATTGCGCGGTCATGCTACACTGTACCCATATGAAATTTTTATCATTTTTTTCACACAAATAGAGCTTCTTTTGGTGGTATTTAATCACCTCTGGCTTTTTTATTTCTTACAAAAAAAAGACAGAAAATTTTGAAAAAAAAAAAAGTTTTTCTTATTTTCTGTGAGTAAATTTTGAAAATAAATACATTTTTCTCCTTCATTGATGTGCACTGATGAGGCGGCACTAATGAGCACTGATAGGCTGCACTGATGGGCACTGATGAGGTGGCACTTATGGGCACTGATGAGGTGGCACTTATGGGCACTGATGAGGAGGTACTAATATGCCGCACTGATGGGCACTGATAGGTGGCACTGCTGGACACTGAGAGGTGGCACTGACGGATGGCACTGATGGGCACTGAGAGGCAGCACTGATGGGAACTGAGAGGTGGCACTGATGGGTGGCACTGATGGATACTGACGGGTGGCACTGATGGGCAGCACCATCAGTGCCCACACTCCGTGCCCATAGTGCTGCTAGTCAGTGCCCATCAGTGCCTAGATGAGCAGGCACTGATGGGCACTGACTGGCAGCACTATGGGCACTGACTGGCAGCACTGATGGGGGGCACGGATGGCGGGCACTGTGGGCAGTTGTGGCATTGTTTTCCCCTCTTCTGTAATCAGGGCACTGGTGATCAGTGCCCTGATTACATTCCTTTGTGTTCCATTACCGGTGATCGGCTCTCCTCTTCCTCACACTGCAGTCTCCGTGTGAGGAAGAGAGCTGGCGATGTTTACATATGAGATCATCTCTCATTGCACGGTCCGATCACGTGGTAAATGGCCGCTGTCATTGGCCATTCACCACGATCTGTGAAATAAGGATTGTAGGCTTGCGCTGAGGATTACAATTTTTTCTGATACCACTGTATAGTGGGCTGCTGCTGGTATAAAAGGTGGTGTACCTTTGTAAAATATATAGTGCAAAAGTATACCTGCGCTGCTAACTAAACAAATACATAAATAAATCCCAATAAATATGGTGTATAAATAATCTGTGTAAGGTGCTAGTGCTCAACTATAAACACACATTCCTATATCATAACCACAATCAATATATAAAAAACCATAAAAATACAATAAGTACAAATTTTATCACGTGTAAATAAATATCAAAAAAGTCTTTCAATAAAAGACGTGCTTAGATAGTGACAATCTTTGTGCAAAACATAAGTCCAAAGTGCTGCGTGCTCATAAAAGAAGTGCCGGTGCTTTCTCTACACGAGTAGGTGCTCCCCTCCAGGACCCCTACTCACCAGAAGCCAAATAATACACCGCTTTCAGAATATCCTTAGATAGAACGAGCCTTATTGGACCATCAACTCAATCAGCTTTCCTGTAGGTCATATCATCCAGGTATTGCTCAAAAAAATGGAAAGAGATACTGGCATCGTGAAGCATGTAATCACTTTATTCGATGCACACAATACAAGATACACTTACAATGTGGCAAAGGTTAAAACGCCTAAAAAATCCAAGGGACACGGCCGACACAGATTTTCCCCGATGCGCGCTCGCGGGAGCGCGCGGGGAGCCTGTTACTGGGAGGCCGTTTAAAGACAGCCTCCCGGAAATTCGAGTCCGCACTGTAGCCGTACTTCGTCTATAGCGCGGGCCAGAAGTGGTTAACAATGGATGACTAAGTTCCCCACTGACAGGTGAATTTAAATAAAACATGCCAGCAGTTATAAATTATGGGAAAAAAAAACAGTGTGGGATCCCCCCCAAAATCAATACCAGACCCTTATTTGAGCATGCAGCTGAGCAGGAGTGAGCCCCCCCTCCCCCTGAACCATACCAAGCCACATGCCCTCAACATATGGGGGTGCTTTGGGGCAGGGAGCTCTGCTCCTCCCACCCCAAAGCACCTTGTCCCCATGTTGATGGGGACAAGGTCCTCTTCCCCACAACCCTGGCTGGTGGTTGTGGAGGTCTGCGGGCGGGGGCTTATCGGAATCTGGAAGCCCCATTTAACATGGGGCCCCCAGATCCTGCCCCCTCCTATGTGAATTGGTATGGGATACATAGTACCCCTACCCATTCACCAAAAAAGTGAGTAAATGCACAGCACGGGTTTTTGACAATTCGTTTATTACATTTTTTTTAAAAATGTCCCCCAGTGTAACCCCATCGTTAATCATAAAGCTCCGCTGTCTGACATTTCTTAAACTGATTGGCGGAGTCACGTAGTGATGTCGCTGATGGCCCTGCCCTCTTGTGACTTCATTGGCCAGGTGCATGTGGGGTTGGTGATGTTGCAGACGGCAGGTCCGCCCGGTGATGTCACTGGCCGACTCTGCTTTTTAGTTATTTAAGAAATGTCAGGCGGTGGAGCAGGCAGACTGCCGGAGCCTTCAACGAGAGCGGAGGTTTTTTTTTCTTATTTTGTTGGGTCTAGGGGGCATCGTGATTGATGATGGATCTACACTGGGGGACATTTTTATTTTTTTTTATTTTTAATAAAGGACTTGTCAAAAACTTGTGTTGTGTATCTACTCACTTTTTACTAAATACTCGTTCACATGGGTGGGGGGGGGCGGGATTTGGGGGGCCCCCAGGGTTGTGGAGAAGAGGCCTCACCATCAACATGGGGACAAGGTGCTTTGGGGTTTGGGGGTCAGAGACCACTCTGCCCCAAAGCACCCCCCCATGTTGAGGGCATCTGGCCTGGTATGCTTCAGGAGGGTGCTCGCTCGTCCCCTCCCTTTCCTGATCTGCAGGGCTGCATGCTTGATAAGGGTCTGGTATTGATCTTGGGGGGGACTCCACACCTTTCTTCTTTTAATTTTGACATGGGTTCACCAGAACCAAGGTCATTCCAGACCCAAAGGGTCTGGTATGCATTGGGGGGGGGGGGGGCCCATGCTGTTTTTTTTTCATAATTTTAAATTGCCACAAAACTTTATTTACATTCAGATGAGACAGCTGATGAGTCATCTGTTGTTAAGGACGCGGCAGCCTGCCCCTTAACAACCAGCTCAATGCGATAAATTACCACATGAAAAATTATGCAGTAATTACCACATTATCGAAGCTTTACTACAGTAGTTATATACCGCACAATTCTTAGTGAATTGAACTTTTGCGCAATTATTTTTGAATGTGTTATTTTTTATTTTTTTTCAGAATTTTTTAACTCTTAGTGAATTGACCCCATTCCCTTTTATTCTTCAGTTCCCCTACTGAGATACTGATGTTATGCTGTACCATTCTCTTCCGGCCAGCAGCGGGAGAACTAAAGCCAAGCAAGCTCATAGACTTCTATACAGATCACTGAGAGTCCTGGGAGTTTGAGACGGCAGCTATATAATGGGACAAATAGATTCCTTACACTACAGGTCTCAATAGGCGCTGTGCAGTAGGAGGAGTGGAGAGATGATTTTTATTCAACTGCCTGGGAAAATTCTTCCTCTCGGCTCCAAAGGAGTGAGAGAGAGAGTGCACCTGTCTGGATATTCTCTGGCCAGCAGGAGACCATACCAGCAGAGATCCAAACTTGAGACTGGGAGAGTGAGGACACCCTGGGCAGCACCTGCACCACTGCAACAGGACTGGAGCATCCAATCTCCCTCTGCTTCTCACCACTGATCACCGGAGGCTTTTGGGGAGAGACCAAGCCCCCCCCCAACAGGGACTGAGCCACAGAGAGCAGGACACCAAGTGTACCCAATCCATACAGAACCCATACTGCACCTACAGTCAGGTCCATAAATATTGGGACATTGACACAATTCTTATCTTTTTGGCTCTATACACCACCACAATGGATTTGAAATGAAACAAACAAGGTGTGCTTTAACTGCAAACTTTCAGCTTTAATTTGAGGGCATTTACATCCAAATCAGGTGAAAGGTGTAGGAATTACAACAGTTTGTATATGTGCCTCCCACTTTTTAAGGGACCAAAAGTAATGGGGCAGATTAACAATCATAAATCAAACTTTCACTTTTTAATATTTGGTTGCAAATTCTTTGCAGTCAATTACAGCCTGAGGTCTGGAACGCATAGACATCACCAGACGCTGGGTTTCATCCCTGGTGATACTCTGCCAGGCCTCTACTGCAACTGTCTTCAGTTCCTGCTTGTTCTTGGGGCATTTTCTCTTCAGTTTTGTCTTCAGCAAGTGAAATGGATGCTCAATCAGATTCAGGTCAGGTGATTGAGTTGGCCATTGCATAACATTCCACTTCTTTCCCTTAAATAAACTCTTTGGTTGCTTTCGCAGTATGTTTCGGGTCATTGTTTATCTGCACTGTGAAGCGCCGTCCAATGAGTTCTGAAGCATTTGGCTGAATGTGGGCAGATAATATTTCCCAAAACACTTCAGAATTCATCCTGCTGCTTTTGTCAGCAGTCACATCATCTATAAATACAAGAGAACCAGTTTCATTGGCAGCCATACATGCCCACGCCATGACACTACCACCACCATGCTTCACTGATGAGGTGGTATGCTTTGGATCATGAGCAGTTCCTTTCCTTCTCCATACTCTTCTCTTCCCATCACTCTGGTACAAGTTGATCTTGGTCTCATCTGTCCATAGGATGTTGTTCCAGAACTGTGAAGGCTTTTTTAGATGTTGTTTGGCAAACTCTAATCTGGCCTTCCTGTTTTTGAGGCTCACCAATGGTTTACATCTTGCGGTGAACCGTCTGTATTCACTCTGGTGAAGTCTTCTCTTGATTGTTGACTTTGACACACATATACCTACCTCCTGGAGAGTGTTCTTGATCTGGCCAACTGTTGTGAAGGGTGTTTTCTTCACCAGGGAAAGAATTCTTCAGTCATCCACCACAGTTGTTTTCCGTGGTCATCCGGATCCTTTGATGTTGCTGAGCTCACCGGTGCGTTCTTTCTTTTTAAGGATGTTCCAAACAGTTGATTTGGCCACACCTAATGTTTTTGCTATTTTTCTGATGGGTTTGTTTTGGTTTTTTCAGCCTAATGATGGCTTGCTTCACTGATAGTGACAGCTCTTTGGATCTCATATTGAGAGTTGACAGAAACAGATTCCAAATGCAAATAGCACACTTGAAATGAACTCTGGACTTTTTATCTGCTCCTTGTAAATAGGATAATGAGGGAATAACACACACCTGGCCATGGAACAGCTGAGCAGCCAATTGTCCCATTACTTTTGGTCCCTTAAAAAGTGGGAGGCACATACACAAACTGTTGTAATTCCTACACCTTTCACCTGATTTGGATGTAAATACCCTCAAATTAAAGCTGAAAGTCTGCAGTTAAAGCACATTTCAAATCCATTGTAGAGGTATATAGAGCCAAAAAGATTAGAATTGTGTGGATGTCCCAATATTTGTGGACCTGACTGTATACCACCCCTATACCACATCTGAACCACATCTACCTTGCACTTGTGCTGAGACTATACTGTACCTATACTGCATGAAGGTTAACTGGGACTGTTAAATGCACTGACACTCTGAAAGGGCACCAATGATAGCTGGCAAAAGTACATTTGAAAAGGACTGCATCTCCTGTAATAATTGATTATTCTGCAAGCCCTCTTTTGTTCTCCTGCCCCTTCCGCTACCATCCTCCTTTTCTTTTGGACAACATTGCCACCATTAAGGCGCTTTGGCAGTATAGTTCCAGCATTCGGTAGAATAAACTTTACTACTGCTCATTGCTGCACTTCGGGCAGCCTTGCTACTGTTTGTACTGATCTGGAAAGCCAAATGTCATTCTATGCCTAGTCCCTACTGTTAAACTTTTTGTATGATAAATTGTATTACCATTGGTAATCTATTTTATGCTTGCTTAGTTACCAACCATATTGTGTGACAAAACATAAAGTTTGTCTTTTCTACCTGGTTTGGTGCCTGTTTTCCTTAATATAGCACTTCTTTTATGTGCGAAGTATTCTTTTCAGTGATTTCCTGTGATGTTGTATGTTTGTACTGTTTGGCTGAGGTCCTTGAGAAGGTTGAGGCAAAGAACACAGAACCCATCCTATCCAGTAGCTCCTACAGGCGTAGCGCTACACCAGAATATCAGTCCAATAGGCACAGAGTCTGATGTCTCCATGACAGGAGTGCACCAAGCATTAGGTTCCTTGCCGCAATGATAACTTCTTGCATGTCTTTCATCACTGAGCTGAAAGGGCAAGCCTTTCAAAGCATTAGGCTACCTGGCTCAACTATTTAGGACAGGGTGCAGACAAGGTTATGGTACTATGTGGACAATTTACCCATCCAGGTGAACTTGTAAAGGGACCCTATGAACCAATTCCCCTTACCCTGCAGTGCAAATAGAAAAATAATAAATATCTCTATACCTGTTAAACAATACCTTATTTCTTTTGATTTAAAAGATATAACCCAACAATGGTGGTTTTCTTTTTTAACCACTTTACCACCGGAGGATTTTGCTGTCTTACGTCCAGGCAACTTTTTGCGATTCGGCACTGTGCGAATTTAACTGACAATTGCGTGGTCATGCAATGCCGTACCCAAACTAAATTTACGTCCCTTTTTTCCCACAAACAGAGCTTTCTTTTGGTGGTATTTGATCACCTCTGCGCTTTTTATTTTTTGCGATATTAATAAAAAAATGCGAAAATTTAAAAAAAAATAACCATATTTTTCTAATTTGACAGTTAAAAAATATCCAATATATTACATTTTTGTCATATATTTAGGCCAAAATGTATTTAGTTACATGTTTTTGACAAAAAAATTCTCAATGAGTGTATTTTTAACCGCTCTAAGACCGGAAGATTTTACCCCATTCCTGACCAGGCCATATTTTGCGATTCGGCAATGCGTTACTTTAACGAACAATTGCGCGGTCGTGCAAAGCTGTACCCAAATTAAATTTATGTCATTTTCTTCCCCACAAATAGAGCTTTCTTTTGGCGGTATTTGATCACCTGTGCGATTTTTACTTTTTGCGATATAAACAAAAAAAAGCGACAATTTTGAAAAAATAACAATATTTTTCACATTTTTTTATATGAAATTCCCCCCCAAAAAATATGTAAAAATCTAAATTTTTTATCATTTTAGGCGAATTAATTTTCTGCTACATATTTTTGGTAAAAAAAATCGCAATAAGCGTATTTTGATTGGTTTGCGCAAAAGTTATCGCAGCTACTAACTACGGGAAATTTATGTCATTTTTATTGTTTTTTTTTTAACTAGTAATGTCGGCGATCTGCAAATTTTTTTGCGGGACTGCAACATTGCGGCAGACAGATCGGACCCTTGACTGACATTTTTGACACTTTTGGGGGTACCAGTGACATTACTACAGTAATCAGTGCTATAAATATGCACTGTTACTGTAAAAATGACACTGGCAGGGAAGGGGCTAACTTTTATTGGTGATCAAGGGGTTAATGTATGCCTGGTGCTTACTAACGTGTGTGGGGGGAGGGGACTATGTGACACAGGCACAGATCGCAGGTTCAGCTATGCTGAATCCTGCAATCTGACCCTGCCTGTCACTTAGGAGATCCGCTCGCTTTGTTTACACAAGCGGGCGGATCGCCACACTCGATCTCCGACGATCGGTGATCACCGCCGCTCCTCCCCTGGCCCGACTCCCGCCATAACTGAATACAGCCGGAAGTGAGCCTCCGGCGGCGCGCGCGCCGCCAAAAAGGGGAGGAGTCCAGCGATGTAGGTCTACGTCGCTGGATGATAACAAACCACTTTGCCACAGTAGTACCCATGTGAGCGGTCAAACCTCACTGTGGGTGCACAGGTATGCTCCACTTCCATTTTCCAGCTTGGCATTTGAAGAAAAAGAATCTTGTTTGGAGAAGAAATGGTTTTCTAGCATGGTGATTCTCTGGGAAATATACTGTATATTATGGAATTACACCTATTAATGTCAGCAAGAAATCTGGTGAGACTCCCCACCCCCTAAGAGCTCCTTCTTTTTTTTTCCCTAGCTGGGACTCGTTTATACATACAGTACCTCCCAACTTTTTAGGATTGGAACGAGGGACACTAATTAGCAAAAGTATGTAGTCATAGACCACACACACTGCCACCCCCCCTTAAAGAGGAAGTAAACCCTCCTCAGGAAGTTGTACCTATAGGTAAGCCTATATTAAGGCTTACCTATAGGCAGAGATGTATAGTAACGAAGTAGAACTACTTAAGTACTGTACTTAAGTACCGAAATGCGGTATCTGTACTTTCCTAGAGTAGAATTTTTTTCTCCTACTTCTACTTTTACTTCACTACATTTTTTCGATGATTTCGATACTTCTACTCAAGTATTTTTTTTTTGTGCTGCATAGTTACTCGTTACTTTTAAAAAAATTACCACTGCCAGAACAGTAGATGGCAGGTTGCATAAAGCTCAAAAAAATGTGTATAATGTCATTTGTAAATCAGCGCATACGAAAATAAAGGCTGTGTATAATAAAAGCTGCTATACCAAATCTTTCCAATAAAAAGAAAATATGAAACAAACAAATAAATGGTGCTACAGCGCTTAAAGTGCATCAAGAAACTACTAAAACACAACTTGGCTGTGCGAATAAAGTGCCTGTGCAATCGATATAATATCATCGTTGCCCCCAGTGCCCTGCCCACACTCCACACAGTATCAAAAATAAAGTGACATGAATGTGCTAAAGCCTAAATGCAGTGAAAATAATTATTCCAACAATGTAACAGTAAATTCAATTCATATAAAATATGACAATAAATCACAATAAAATAAGTTATGAAATAAGTTAGGTCAGGTGCGTGCAACAAGTTGAAGTGTGTAAACCTATCTATAACGAAAAGTCCATAAATGAATTCCAGTGTGCAAATCTAAAGTGTAACTTCAATTGTCAGATGCTTCCACCTCCTTCAGTGCTCGAGTGACCGACCAGCACACTTAATGGTGGTGGCACTGGTGGATAGCGTCTGGGTGGCACTGGCACTGACTGCACTGGTTCAAAAAGCCATATATATTTAATTATTTCAATTCTCAATCACATAGGTCCTCTCCTCATAAGATATTAATAACTTAAGATTAGGTGATGAACTTCTTGGCGGCCCTGGCAGGATGACGGGGACACCCGCCACTTCTGGAGCCGAGCCGCTGTGATTCCCCAACATGTGACAAAGTGACAGCCAGGAGATCTAGTGGCTAGTAGTGCTCAACAATACCGCTTTTATATATAAAAATGAAATAAAATATACTGACTCACAATTTAGTAGTAGGTAGCGTGTAGCAGTAGGCAGCACAACTCAATTCAATCAATCCCACAGCCTCACTCGTGCCGCGGCCCGCGGAATCACTGTCATGATCATCAAGTTAAGAGACCGCACTGGAGGAGCCGTGCTGCCGTCTTCCCACTCAAGGTCTCCGCCTCTAAACGTGTTGTGTGTCACTCAGACTCCACCCCTTAGGGCACTTACTGAGAGGAGTTGTGACGCGGGCGGCGGGACACGGGAGCAGGACTCGGAGCATTTTCTTCGTTATCTCATCTTCTTCTCTATGAGGTGAGTGAGGTGGACCGTGGAGAGGGCCTAATCCTTGCCATGGCAAATGTGCCATTTGAGAATCAAATCAATATAAAATAATAATATATTATATACACACGGGTCATGGGTGGCTTTTTTGAACCAAGAAGAGTGAGACTGACGGCTATGATGATTATCCGACCATCCATGGTCCATGGACCATAAGTGTTGTGTTGTGGTGGTGCCTGTGCTTCCTGCGGCCTGCCTCTGCCTGTGCGGCTGTGCCTGCACTGCAGTGGCCATTGGCAGTGGCACTTGACTTGAGCAAAGCAAATGAGCACTACTAGTGTGAAGGACAGGTGGTGGAAGCATGTTCTGACAAGTTCTTATAATGAAAAAAATTTATAGACAGCTTTTTGAACCAGTGCAGTGCCAGTGCTACTAAGGTGAGAGGCAGAGAGAGAGGCTATCCAGTCCACCACTTTACTTGAGCAGATCACAGAAGAAAGGTGGAAGCATCTGACAGCAAGTGACAAGCACTTCCTAGATTGCACACTGGAATTCAGTTATGGACTTTTCGTTATAAAGTTTAGTTTACACACTTAAACTTGTACCTAAATTATTCACAATCACAACTTTTTTTATTGTGGTATTGTCATATATATTTTATATGAATTAAATTTACATTGTGGGAATAATTTGCACTGCATTTAGCACAGACATGTCACTTTATTTTTGATACTGTGGGCTATGATTTTGAATACAAGAAGAATATATATATATAATTGCAGGCGCTTTATTAGCATTTTTAGCACAGCCACTTTGTTAGTAGTTTTTGATGCATTTTTTACTTTAAGCGTTGTAGGTTTGATGAAGCTGGCCTGGCACATCATCATCAATTGAGCAAATCAAATCAAACCGCGATTAAGAAGACTGCGCATGCTCCTGTTCTGCCTTTTGATCAGCTGAAAAGATGGACGAACCAAAAACACCACTGGCTTTAAAAGGTGGATGCTTTAAAAGGGGAAGGGAGGGACATACTTTATCTGTTTTTTGTTTACAAAAAGTTACAGCCTAAGGAATTGTTATTGTCCTTTAGGTTAATCATTTGAATAAATCATTTGAAATAATAAAAAACAATATGATGTTCAAACTTTTGACTTCTTTCTTTAATAACTACATAACACAGTACTTCTACTTCTACTTTCAGTACTTGAGTAGAATTTTTTTTTCAAAACTACTGGTACTTTTTACTTTTAGTACTTAAGTAGCAATTTTTTTGAAAAAAATACTTGCAATACTTAAGTAAAAAAAATGTTGAATACTTTAGTACTTCCACTTAAGTAACTTTTTCTGCGAGCACTTCCACTTCTACTCAAGTCACTTTTTGATCGAGCACTTGTACTTTTACTCAAGTAGAAATTTTGATTACTTTATACAAGTCTGCCTATAGGTACTGTAAATATCTCCTAAACATGCACCGTTTAGGAGATATTTACCTTTAATGCAGCCAGTGACGTCACTGGCGCATGCGCTCTGAAGGAACGGCAGATCGTGCCGTTCCTTCAGAGCCCCGTGCCGTGACCGTCGGCTCCCGCGTGCGTGCGCGGGAGTGACGTCACCGCGGCTCCGGCCAATCAGATGGCCGGATGCCGCGATCCCGGAAGACGGGCGACTATACATGTCGCCCGTCATACAGGTAAGCGGACGGCACGGCGGGGGCTCGTTCTAAGGTAAGTATTTCATAATGAGCTAGTATGCGATGCATACTAGCTCATTATGGGTTTCTCTTTCAGGATGTAAAGAAGAGAAAAAAAAAATTTCTCGGTGTACAACCTCTTTAAAGGAGAATTACACATTAAAAAAAGATTAGTTAAACCCACAAGTGGTTTATTATACACTACTATTCATTTATACATTTAGAAATGCAACAGAAAAGAATTTAGATTAAATATTTAACACTGTGAAACACTTTATAAATATAAAAAGTGCATTTTTTATACAACTATATAGATCAGACACAAATGAGGGAAAAATGGGAAGAAAGGAGGGACAGAGGGACTTTGTTCTGAATCAGGGACAGTCCCTCACAATCAGGGACAGTTGGGAGCTTTGGTTTATTCCCTCCATCAAAGCTTCCCCCTCAGTAATATAGGACTTTCAAGTTTGCAGCTGCATGGCAGTGGGCCATGGAAAACCAACCTGTGTGCTGTTATGCCAAGCCAGAAAATGTAGGGGGGGGGGACGTTACTTCTTTTTCTATATTAAACAACTGTAAAAACACCACAGGATAAGCATTATGGACAGTGCTCTTTTAAACATACATTTTGGTGGTAAATACTTAAAACGTATGGAATATTTGTGTTTAGTAACATTTGTTTCCAAATGCATATGAACAATAATCCTATTTGAACACTATTTCATATTGAACTCATTCAGTTATATATCTACAACCTGTGTGTGTCTTAATTGATAACATTTGCAGACACATTTATTCAATATCAATATGTATTATTATAATTATTAATATTATTATTATTATTATTATACAGGATTTATATACTGTATGTATAACTTCAATCATAAGCACCTCCATGCACATGATTGTTGCACAATTAAGCCTACATTTTGAAAATTCTAAAATCAGATTGCAATGTGGAATGCAATGCATACATTGCCTGTTTATGCTTTCTGGGTTTAATATTTAAAAAAAAAATTGTGAGCAGAGTAGTTTATTTAAGGGATAACAAGTAAGCCTTACCTGATAAAAATAATTACTCCAATCTTAGCAATGTCCTGCTGGATGAGCATCCAAGACTCTACAAGCAGCTGATGCTGGTGTGGAGACAGTTCTAGAGGGGGTACTAACTGTTCAGGTTCTGCATGGCCCACAGAAGGTCTTCGTAGTCCTGATATGCTAGAACCCATCACTTCACCTATCAATGGAGATTCAGCAAGCAAGTTTGCATTCTGGAAAAGTGCACATTCTGAGTCCTCTTTGTACAATCTCAAAAGGATCTGCAACAGACTGTCTTCTTTTGAGACGTAAAGTCTTGAAATCTTGCTACTTTGCCACTGGTAATTGACACACACACAGTTTTTAGTCTTCAGCTGGTCTTAGAAGATCCTTATCTATGTACAGATCATGAGCCTTTAGTTGCAAAAAAAGGAGGAGGAGGCAGTTTGTGCCCACTATAGATACTCAGATGTTCTATGCCTGGTTTTGGCTGCAGGGAAGGAGGAGATGTGCTAATAAAACCCATTAATTAAAGAGAGATGTGAGCAAGACACCAAACTGTCACCCTGGAAAAAAACAGCTCTTCTTTGACAGCATCCATGTCACTCTGGGCTCAGTGATGTCTGTCACTTGCAATGCAAACAAAAGGAGAAGTATCTGCCTGACACTGTGTTGCTTAACTTAGTTCCAATTTAAAAACAAACATAAATACATTTCTAATGCTGCTTAACTACTCTATATTCATGTTGAAACTCATTAAAACATTATTCTGTATTTTTGTAAACAAAAAATAATTTATTTTCCCGTACACCAAAGGGCAATAGCAATGTAAAATACTGCTATAAGCAAACATGATGTGTAAAAAAATAAATAAAATCCTGATCACTTCCCCAGAGTAGTACAATGCTACTATGGTAACATTATATTTCTCTGGTCACAGTGTGTTAAAAAATATAGTACAAAATGTCAAAAATACAATTATAACTTTTTTTTTTTTCTCTTACTGTCAGCAGGCAGTGTCCCTGATCACCACTACACTAGTTACATGATGATTCTGCACTGCTGTTGTGATAATATAAAAAAAAATTGTTGTTTTTTTTAATTTCTTAATTTTTCAAAAAATTATTACGAAAAAATTACAACATCAAAGAACCCGCCATGCCTCTTACTAAATACCTTAGACTACTTTCCCAAAGTAATTTAGGGGGTATTTGCATTGTCATGGCATTTTGGGGTCCTAAGAAATGAGATCTGTCAATGAGATAAACCATCAGTACATCAAGACTGATCAATTTTCCATATATACAGAGGATAAAAAGTCTACACACCCCTGTTAAAATGTCAGGTTTCTGTGATGTAAAAAAAAATTAGGCAAAGGCAAATAATTCCAGAACTTTTTCCACCTTTAGACCCCGTTCACATAGGGGCGACGCTACTTGCTGAGGCGACCTCGGCGCGACATGCACGGACTTCATATCATTGAAGTCTATGCAGGTCGCCTCCAGGACGCCCCAAAGTAGTACAGGAGCCTTTTTCTAAGTCGGAGCAACTTGTGTCGCTCCTATTAGAACGGGTCCTGTGCTAATCTATGGCAGGCGACCCACCGCGACTTGTCAGGCGACCAAGTCGCCTGACAAGTCGCGCTAGTGTGAACCAGGTCTTATTGTAAACCTACAAACTGTGCAACCAAGTTGAAAAACAAACTGAAATCATTTGGTGGGGGGGGGGGTGTAGGGGGAGTAAAAATAAAAAAACTAAAATATTGTGGTTGCATAAGTGTGCAGAATCTTTAATAACTGGGGATGTAGCTGTGTTCAGAATTAAGCAATCACATTCAAACTCATGTTAAATAGGAGTCAGTACACACCTGCCATCATTTAAAGTGCCTCAGATTTACCCCAAATAAAGTTCAGCTGTTCTAGTAGGTCTTTCCTGACATTGTTTTAGCCGCATCCTACAGCCATGGTCTGCAGAGAGCTTCCAAAGCATCAGAGGGATCTCATTGTTAAAAGGGGGGGCGTGGCCTGGCGCAGCATGTGAGAGGACGTGTGTGAGAGGAGCTCCGCCGGACCGATATCCTTTACCGCTAATCCTGCAGCCCTTCGGGCACGATAATCCTCCCTTCACCTCCCGCACACCCGCGGCACTGACCTCCGCATGTCTCTGCCGAAGAAAGGCTCTGAAGCTGCGGCAAAACTAGCTGCATTCCGGAGGCTGGAGAAGGAGGCCCCGATCCAAGATGGCGCCGGCCCGTCGCTTGTGGTGGAGGAGCCTGAGAGCCCTGCTACATCCAAGGTATTGGAAGCGATTGCCACTTGCCAGACCATGCTGACAACTAAAATCGAGGAGGTGAAGGTAGATATATCTTTGATGCATCAGGATATGCAGAAGCTAAGGGACAGAGTTGGTGAGGCTGAACACAGAATTAGCGAGGTGGAAGACTCCCTCCCCCCATTGCAAAGCTCCTCAGACAGGCTGCAGCAACAAGTACACCTTATCCTCCAAAAACAAGATGACATGGAGAATAGGCTGCGCCGCTGTAACCTGCGGTTCATTGGCCTCCCGGAGGGCTCTGAAGGTGCAGACCCCTCATCCTATTTGGAACAATTGCTCACTCAGACATATGGCAGAGAATCCTTTTCACCCACTTTTGTTGTGGAACGTGCACATCGCCTCTCGGGGCGTCCCCCCCCCTCAGGGTGCACCCCCCCGCACATTCATCGCTAAATTCCTGAACTATCGGGACAGAGATGCCATATTACGCCTGGCCAGAGTTAAGGGGAACATTCCATTTGGAAATCACAAAATAGCGATTTTCCCCGACTTCTCTGCTGAGGTCCAGAGGCGCCGCAAGAGCTTTTTTGAGGTCAAACGCAGGCTGCGTATCAAGAATATCAAATACTCTATGTTGTACCCGGCCCGTCTTAGAGTGGAATGTGAGGACCGAGCCCACTTCTTTGAGGATCCGGAAGCCGCCATCTCCTGGTTAGAAGGACTGGAAGCTAGAGCCTGACCACCTTGCCCTGGCGACTTCATGATACTTTCTCCCTGATTGCCTATGCCTTACGCTGCTGCAGAGGTGGAGGGGGTTTTGTAGATCCTGCGGAACTCAAGACTTTGCATCCCCCTCCCCCCCCCTCCCCCCTCATTTCCCTGCACTACTGCTCCTGTGTTTGACCGGCGGAGCGCCCTAGCTCCACAGATGGAACTGTTTTTTCTGTTCTCTTCCTATGGATTTCCACCTGCCCATAGGCTTTGCTACCCAGCGACACACCTGTTGGTTTTCGCCCCCTACACCCGCTCAGGCGTGTGTTTGTGCCCAACTCCCCTGTTGCCCCCTGCGACTTCTGTTGGACCTGGGCACCCGGGCCCCCTTGCTTGTCCTAGTTGTATTTTGCTGTATTTTTGCTGACTATCCTGGGGGTCCCTGGCCTCCTGATCTTGCTCTTTACCAGTCGCATGTGGGCCTGTTCTGGTTGAGGCACTTGTTTGGGAACAAGCCCGCACAAGTTGGGGTTGGTGCAGGGCAGGGAGGGGGGATTGGGGTATTACCATTGTTTACAGTTTATATTTGGTACAATCTCTATACTGTTTCTGTTCTATGCACATTGACCTCAAGTAATAACTACATGCTCTTTTGCTGCCGTTTATTAATGCTAGTGTATGACCGTGGACTTGTTAGTTCTGTGGCCTTATTGCCTGAGATCCTGGGAGCCTCCGCTCCACGCTCCGTATTACCCCTGCCATGGCCGCATTGAAATTGTTGACGTGGAATGTCAGGGGTATGCGCGATAAGATTAAACGGACGGCTGTCTTTAATGTTTTACGCCGTGTACGGGCTGACATTATAGTACTGGTGGAGACAAATTTGGAGGGCCGCGTACAACAGTCTCTCAAACGGCCCTGGGTTGGCTGGGTGCAGCACTCTGCATAAAGCTCGCACTCCAGGGGTGTGGCGCTTCTGGTGGCCAAATCGGTACATTTCCAGCTCCTAGGATCTCAGGTTGACCCAATGGGTAGATATGTCTTTCTCAAAACGTCAGTCTATGGGGAATTGATGCTGCTGATGGCTTTCTATGTGCCCCCCCCTTACTCTGCTGTGATTATAATGGAGGGATTGGCGTTTATGGCACAATGCCCGGGGGCCCCGGTGATCTGGCTGGGCGACTTTAACAATGTGATGGACTCGGGTCTGGATAGATCCGGTGGCGCCTCCCAGGCGCCGCCGGGGTCGTCCCCGACCAGGTTCTCCCGATTGTTGGAGAGCTTTGGTTTGGCCGACTCTTGGCGCAGCAAATACCCTGCTCAGCGTGCGTACTCCTGTTTCTCGGCTGCACACCATTCTATGTCACGCATTGATCTGATATTGTTGTCTCGAACCCTGCTCCCCAGGTTACTGGCGGCAGGCTTCGCCCCACGGACTCTGTCTGATCACTGCCCTTATTGGATACTGTTGTCCTTGCCCTGCAATAGACCTCCCCCGGCCTGGCGCCTGAATCATTGTTAAAAGGTATCAGTCAGGAGAAGGTACAAAAGAATTTCCAAGGAATTAGATAGGCTTTAGATTCCAAGGCAGTGAAGACAGTCATCATCAAGTGGAGAAAGCAAGGCACAACAGTGACATTACCAAAAACTGGACGTCCCTCCAAAATTGATGAAAAGACGAGAAGAAAACTGGTCAGGGAGGCTGCCAAGAGCCTACAGCAACATTAAGGGAGCTGCAGGAATTTCTGGCAAGTACTGGCGGTGTGGTACATGTGACAACAATCTTCCATGTTCTTCCTATGTCTGGGCTATGGGGTATAGTGGCAAGACGGAAACCTTTTCTTACCAAGAAAAACATCCAAGCCTGGCTAAATTTTACAAAATCACTTCTGAAGTCTCCCAAAAGCATATGGGAATATGTGTTATGGTCTGATGAAACCAAGGTTGAATTTTTTTACCATAATTTCAAAACATATGTTTGTCGCAAAAACAATGCTGCACATCACCAAAGAACACCATACCCACAGGTGGCGCCATCATGCTTTGGGGCTGTTTTTCCTCAGCTGGAACAGGGGCCTTTGTCAAGGTAGAAGGAATTTTGAACAGTTCCAGATACCATTCAATATTGGCACAAAACCTTCAGGCTTCTGCTAGAAAAGCTGAATATGAAGAGGAACTTAATTTTTCAGCATGACAACGACCCAAGGCATACATCCAAATCAACAAAGGAATGGCTTCACCAGAAAAAGTTTAAAGTTTTGGATTGGTCCAGCCAGAGCCCAGACCTGAACCCGATTGAAAATCTGTGCGGTAATCTGAAGAGGGCTGTGCACAGGAGATGCCCTCGCAATCTGACAGATTTAGAGTGTTTTTGCAAAGAAGAGTGGGCAAAAATTGTCAAGTCAAGATGTGAAATGCTGATAGACTCATACCCAAAAAGACTTAGTGCTGTAATACAATTGAATGGTGCTTCAACAAAGTATTGGTTTAAGGGTGTGCACACTTATGCTGCCGTATTATTTTATTTTTTTATTTTTACTTCCCTCTACCTGAAAGTTTTCAGTGTGTTGTTCAACTGAGTTGTGTAGTTGAAATTATTTATCTTTGTCTCATTTTTTTACATCACAGAAATCTGACATTTTAACAGGGGTGTGTAGACTTTTTATATCCTCTGTATACCATAGTTGTAGACGCTATAACTTGCACACAAATCAATTAATATACACTTATTTTTTTCTTTTTTACTAAAGACATGTAGCTGAATATCATAAAGCAATCGATTCTGGATGGCTGCACTTCCAATAATACTTTTTATTAAAGCTTCATATGACAGGTGGTGAATTAAGACGCATGACTAAGTGCTAACATTTGCACGAAACGCATCTACCTCTTTGTCCCCTGCTCTATCTGTTAAAGGATAAGTGATAGTCCATTAATAATTTACAAGCTGACAGCCGCAAAGGCTGCTGGACCTTGTAGTTTTTTTATTCAGAGCGCTGTGAATGAGTTATGTGGTCGGGTGGGCGGAGAAAAATATTTTTTTTTACATTTTGACAGCTAGCGGATGGAGAAGAACCCATGCTAGCTGGAACATCGGGGATCGGAGAGTTGTAGGGGCCAGTGCATTCATAACATGTTACACCCCAAATATGGGTGTGACATGTAACATGATATGAAAGGTAAACTTATCCTTTAACCACCGGTCACATAAAGCTTCAATAAAAAGAATTATTGGAAGCGCAGCCGTCCGGAATCATTTCCTGTATGATAGCTCAGAATGCAAGCTGGGCTAGCACCCGACTAGTGTGTATGAGGCTTAACTAGAGACCCACTGACTTGGAGCGGCTTGCTTTGTTTCATGTAGCAGAATAAATTTTGGCCTAAATTTATGAAGAAATTTAATTTTATTGGATGTGTTTTATAACAGAAAGTAGAATATATATATATATATTTTTTTTCCAATATTGTGGCCTATTTTGTTTATATATTAAAAATACAAAAACAAAAAAAAAAAAAAAAACCCAGTGGTGATTAACCACCTCAATTCTGGGCACTTAAACCCCCTTCCTTCCCAGACCAATTTTCAGCTTTTAGCGCTGTTGCATTTTGAATGACAATTGCGCGGTCATGCAACACTGTATCTAAACCAAATTTATGTCATTTTTTCCCCCCCACAAATAGAGCTTTCTTTTGGTGGTATTTGATCACCGCCAGGTTTTTTCTTTTTTGGTGCACAAATAAAAAAAGACCGAAAAGTTAAAAAAAAAAAAAAAAAAAAAAGGGTTTTTGTTTAGGTTATAAAATTTTGTAAATAGATACGTTTTTTCCTGCACTGATGAGCACTGAAGACGCTGCACTGACAGGCACTGATGATGAGACACTGATGGGGTGGCACTGATGGGGTGGCACTGATTTGCAGCACTGATGGGCACTGATAGGTAGCACTGATATGCAGCACTGATGGGCACTGATATGTGGCACTGATAGATAGCACTGATATGCAGCATTGGTGGGCACTGATAGGCAGCGCTGATGGGCACTGATAAGCAGCACTGATGGGCACTGATCGGCGGCACTGATTGGGCACTGATAGGCGGCACTGATGGGCGGCACTGATCGGCACTGATGGGGGGCACTGATGGGCACTGATAGGCAGCACTGGTGGGCAATAATGGGCACTGGTGGGCGGCACTGATAGATGGCAATAACGGGCACTGGTGGGCAGCACTGATAGATGGCATTGGTGGGCAGCACTGATAGGGGGGAACCACTGGCAGGCTCTCTGAGCCCTGTTTGCCATCCCTGGTGGCCATGGGTGGGCATCTCTGGTGGCTCTAGTGGCATCCCCTCCCCCCAGGGCTGCACTGGTAATCAATCATCTGATTACCAGCACAGACCCCCCCTGTGATCAGTGAGTAATTAGAAATACTCACTGATCACCCCGGCTGCAGAATCGATCCTCTGATCTTCTACTCACTGACAGGATCTGTCAGGAGGAGAAGAGATCGAAGCCGTTACAACGGCTGTATTGACATTACATGACGGCTGTGATTGGTCACAGCCGTCATGTGATCAGAAGGGCCAATCACAGGGCCCTCCTGCCGAGTCTTGTTGCTCTGTGTCCTAGGGACACAGGCACATCGAGATCGCGCCGCTGCGCGTGCCCGCGGCGGCCCAATCTCTCTCCTTCTGAAGGACATTCCGGAACGTCCATTCAGAAGGACGAGACTCCCACCTGGCCGTATATGTACTATGGCCCGGGTGGGAGGTGGTTAAATACTAACAAAAGAAAGCTCTATTTGAGTGAGAAAAATGATATACATTTCATTTGGGTACAGTGTTAAATGACCGCGCAATTGTCAGTTAAAGTAGCACAATGCTGAATAGCTAAAAATTACCTAGTCATGATGGGGGTAAAACCTTTCGGAGGGCAAGTGGTTAACCATATCTCACAGAGTAATGTAGCACACCCTACGTGGGAGCTACTGAGTTAGGATTCCCCACTGCTACATGGCAAGGCACACAGAATTTATTTCATGCATTCCAACACATAATAAAGACTTGGATGGGGTCGGGAATTATGGGATGGCCAACTTGGAAAAATGTCCCGAAACTATTAACAGAAAGAACAACTTCTTCAATATTTACACTGGAAAATCCTCTTTCCTTCCTCCTGCACAAACTTGGTTCACATGTAGAGCTCTTGCTGATCGCTCCAGGGGAAAGAACAGTCTTTACTGTTAATTCAACAACTGCCCATCACAGGCTGGGAACATCCTGTTCTTTGTGGATAAAGTAGCACAATGTGGAGTGAACAGCATCTCCTTCTGCCTTCATATATATCAGAACTACACACATATACATCATATTGTATATAAGACCCTGAGCCCAGTTGTACTGCTGCGGAAGATAACAGCCCACCTGGCTGCTTGCTTCCCCAGTCCTCCTGACTGGCACAATTCCCCAGTCCTTCCTGACTGGCACATGGAGATTCCTCAGGGTAAGAATGAAGACTTAAGCATACCTCTGTCTTCAGAGAGCACTGTTACAGCAGACAGCCTCTCACCCTTGTGTTGTCCCTGCACTGTGCTGTTATTATGGTCTCTGCTTGCTCTCTCCCACTGCCTCCCTGGCATGAAGCCCTTCAGTTGCCTCCTATGGCGGGGTCCTTCCAGGCCAGTATTCCTGAGCTCCAGCCTGAGGTAAAACCCCTTCCCCGGCAGGGGTTCCTCAAGGGCCTCTGACAGCCCTCCTCAGCACTGCTTCTCCATCTTCCACACGACTCCCCTGCTGGTATGGCTCACGTCTATTTATGGTAATTTCTCAGTCCCCCACGCCAGTACACTTCTGGGGATTGGCTGAGGTCCCATAAATATTTATAGCAGCCCACTAGATCTAGAACATTCTCCAATGTCCCAGAAAACAGGGGGAGGCGCCAAAGAGCTGCTAGGATGAGTCATCCAGCCCTGGCCTCTAGTAAATCAGACCCAATTCAGTGACTCAGGTGTATCCCTGGCCAGAAATATGCGCTACATTCAGGAGTGCGTTATGCAGAGTGCAGGGTTCAGGAGTGCGCTATGCACAATGTGCAAAATCTAATTTCCATCCCTCCTCTAAAGTTCTGACCTCTTCACCCACTACTCTGAACACATCCCCCCACCTTTGCACATATCTGCCTCCACAGCTCTCATCACCCTCCCTCAAATAAAATCCCACATCTCTATGCTCTCCTACCTGGGCCAGCGCTATTTCCTCTTTACTCGAGTGGTGTGAGTGGCAGAAAAGGTAATTTAGAGTGGATTCCCCCCCCCCCCCTCCCCATTTTTTTTCCACTTACTAGGTGGAATATACAGAAGATACAGAAGTGATGCAGGGGATAGCAGGAGAAACCATTGAGTACTGGGGTGTGCGTTCCAAACAATGATTAGGAATCATAGGAGTGCAGTGAAAGTAACTCAAGCAAACCAACCTGCACCTGCATAACTTTTATGGACTGGAAGTTGGTATAGTTGAAATCCAACTTCAGACAACTTTTATTTCCGCTCACTTTTTTACAAAGTGTCACAAGAGCATGAAACAGTGGGAAACTTTGGCAGCTAACAAAACACTTTTTCAGTATAAAGTATTTTCACTTATACAATAAGTACTCAAGATTTTGCCCTCTCTTCCTATGGACTCTGACAAGACTACAAGCTGGCCTGGAAAGATTTATTTACTTTGTTGTGTGAGTGAATTTGTGATATGAATCAAGTTATTCATAATGTCAGAGAAATGGCCATACAGGGATTTTTATTTTACATGTTAAATATTTATTTAGAGACAACCTTTGGTATCAAATGCCAATTATATGCAGTAAGGCCTGGTTCACACTTACACAGGTTGCAGTTAATGCATATTCCAAGTGCATTTTGCATTTTTGATTCATTGAAGTCTATAGAACCAAAATCACAACCTGCTGGTCCCTTCCCTTTCCATAAAATGCACAGATGTGAACGTGGCCCATAGGAAAGCATGTTAAATGCACTGTAGTTACCTATGTTCCCGATGCTGTATGTGTTTTCATGGCCTCTTACAATAAGCACATACCCGAATGCAGTGGCGGCTGGTGCTCAAAATTTTTTGGGGGGGGTGCAAACAGAAAAAAAAATGCGTGCCCCCTTCAATGCAGAGTGACCACAGCGTGCCCCCTTCAATGTAGAGTGACCACAGCGTGCCCCCTTCAATGTAGAGTGACCACAGCGTGCCCCCTTCAATGCAGAGTGACCACAGCGTGCCCCCATCAATGCAGAGTGATCACAGCGTGCTCCCATCAATGCAGAGTGATCACAGCGTGACCCCTTCAATGCAGAGTGACCACAGTGTGCCCCCTTCAATGCAGAGTGACCACAGCGTGCCCCCATCAATGTAGAGTGACCACAGCGTGCCCCCTTCAATCTAGAGTGACCACAGCATGCCCCCTTCAATGCAGAGTGACCACATCATGCCCCCTTCAACGTAGAGTGACCAGCGTGCTTACCTGATGCAGCGGCGGCTTCTCCTCAGTCCTCCGCGTCTCCAGTCCTCCGCGTCTCAGTCCTCCGCGTCTCCAGTCCTCCTCCTTGGCCAATGGCAAAGGTTCGCCTTTTGGCCAATCAGGTAATGGGTCTCGGACCCGCTTCCTGATTGGCCAGGAGGAGGATCCGTGTGACAATAGCGAATATTCATTCGCAATTGTCACACAATGGGTGGGCTCAGGGTGCACTGCTCTGCACCCTGGGTCCACCCTTTTCTGAAGCCTATTAGAGCCTCTGGCTCTAATCACGTGCTTCAGAAGAAAAAAAAAACCCCATTGAACTCCATGCGTCCGGCGCCCCGCATGTAGATTAGGGGGCTGGACACATGGATAGGGGGGGCGGCGCCCCTGCGCCCCCAATGCACCGGCCGCCACTGCCCGTATGCCTGCTTTATGTTGATCGACTGACTGATTCCTATGTATTCACTTATGCTGCTGTTGTATTCTGGTACTTTGTTCTTCTCAATAAAGGAATTAAAAATGCGCTGTAGTGTGTTTCTGCAAAACTTAAAATGCACTAAAAATGCATAGATGTGAAGCAGGCCTTAATGTTTGAATTGTGTGAGGAAATCCAGGCCCTGGAAGGAAACTCACTCCATGTAAAGACATACAAATTTTAACATCTTACACCTTTGTCATCAGAAAAGGCCCGTGGACTGGCAACTTTTGATCACATTTAAAAGCTTGATAATTTTGCTTTTGGTGAAATAATTGGATGTACAGTAAAAAGCTTTAACATAGTTAATCTGGTTGAAAAAGACCATCCAGATTACCCACAGACAAATAAAAATAAAATACACACACACACAAACCAAAAACCTCCATATACACTACTGTATACTCACAATTAATCCAGAAGAAGGCAAAAAAAGAAAAAAAACAATAAAGCATAATTCAGTTTGCTCCAGCAGAGGGAAAAATCCTTCCTCACCCCCTATACATATTAGTATCCAGTTATATTATGTGAATTTAGGAAAGAATGGTTTTAAAAACAAGCTGTCTGGTTCAGATCTTGAGGGAATATATTCCACATCTTCACAGCTCTTACAGTGAAGAAGCCTTTCTGCATTTGGAGATTAAATCTCTTTTCCTTCAAACATAAAGAGTGCCCCCTTGTCCTCTGTGATGACCTTAAAGTGAATAATTACACCAAATGCACTATATGAACCCCTTATATTTACACATGCTGATCATATCCCCCCCTTAAAGGAGAAGTTCACCTTTTGACAAAAAATAATAAATGCACAATTTTTTGCAGGTAAAAAATGTTCATTTATTATTTTATTTTTTGAGAGCTTGTAAAGCATCACACCAGCGATCAGCAGATCGCTAATGCCATGCTGGTTTCCTGCAGATCTGTCTGTGCATTGGCTTGCTCATACTACGTATGAGGAAGCAGATATATTCTGACAGGAAGACTCAATTAACTACAAGCCAGCAGCCACAAAGGCTGCCAAACCTTGTCGTTCTCCATTCACAGAGGACTGCCAATGAGTGACGAGGCTAGGTGGGTAGAGTCCCGCATGGCTGCCTTTTTTTTTTTTTTTATTGTGGCAGCAGACATGGGAAGAAGACCCCCGGTCTGCTGTCACATTGGGGATCGGCAGGGGGGGGCGGTGAATTTATAACATATTACGTTACACCCTGAATATGGCTGTAACATGTAACATATTATGAAAGGTGAACTTATCCTTTAAAGGAGTTGTAAAGGTAGAAAGTTTTTTATCCTAATGCTTTCTATGCATTAAGATAAAAAGCTTTGTGTGTGTAACAGCCCCCCTAATACTTACTTGAGCCACGTCTCTGTCCAGAGATGTTCACGAGACCCTCGATCATCTGGGACTATCCCTGATTGGCTGAAACACAGCAGCAGCCCCATTGGCTCCTGCAGCTGTCATTGAAAGTCAGTTAGCCAATCAGGAGAGAGAGGGGGCGAGGTTGAACGGCAGCTCCGTATCTGAATGGACACACAAAGCTGCAGCTTAGCTCAGGTGCACCCATACCAAGCCACTTGCTGTGGGGGCACTGGACATGAGGGAGGGGCTAGTAGCAGCAAAGAGGGACCCAAGAACAGGAGAATCTGGGCCACTCTGTGCAAAACTGCTGCACAGAGCAGGTAAGTATAACAGGTTTGTTAAAAAAAAAAAAAAACTAGACTATACAATCACTATAATCTTCTCTTCTCAAGAGAGAATAAATTCAGTTCCTTTTATCTTTCCTCAAAGCTGAGTTCCTCCATGCCTCTTATTCGTTTGGTTGCCCTTCTCTGCACTTTCTCCAGTTCCCTGATATCCTTTTTGAGAACTGGTGCCCAAAACTGAACTGCGTGTTGCAGATGAGGTCTTACTAATGATTTGTACAGGGGCAAAATGATATCTCCCTCTCTGCTGTCCATAACTCTTTTAATTCAAGAAAGGATTTTGCTCACTTTGGAAACTGCAGCTTGGCATTGCATGCTATTATTAGGCTTATAATCTACCAGAACACCCCGATCCTTCTCCACCATTAACTCCCCCAGTTGTTCTCCTTCTAGCATGTATGTTGCATGCATTTGTTTAGCCCCCAAATGCATAACTTTACATTTATGAGCAATAAACCTAATTTGCCACATAGTAGCCCAGCCACCAGTGATGGGAAAAAACTACTACTAAAACTACTAAATCTTATGTATTAACATACAACCCTCAGCCCCTCCCAGGGGGCAATGAATACTTTGGGAAATTTGCTCAGAAATTGTTTTTTTTACAATACTGTAAATTGTTGGATGGAATACTGTCCTTTCTTGGATGTCTAGTTGTTGATTTTTCTTACCATCCGTGGGTTATTTTATATCTCATTAAAACCTTAAATAAAGAATTTTAAAAAAAAATAGCAAAATTACAGATCTGGAAACTTTGCCAATGAATGCACACATAAAAAGGGTTTACTAATATGCAATGAAGAGCAATAATGACATGAAACTGATTAGTGAAAACACTAATATCCAGTGACTGGATAAACACAAGTTTCCAAGCATGAAATTCAAGAAATGGTAATAAAAACAGAACTATTTAAAAGACATGTATGTTTTTTTTTTTTTTTTTCTTGAATCATACTTACCTAGGTGGAGGCAGCATTGGTCTCCCGGCGCCTCTAACCCCGAGAACCAAGTGATCGAACACCACAGATCGCTCGGTTCTCACAGCTCCCTGGGCAGAGAGCTGCTGCTGACTGTCAGTCATCGACTCTCTGCTCTGCCCCCCTCTGGTGCTCACTGGTTGCTGGGCTGTGGAGAGGGCGAGTGCAGCTGGCCAGGCTCTCAGCGGCTCACTGAGAGGCTGACCTGGGTGCTGGTCCAGGCATGTGGGCAGATCTCGACTTCATTGTCGAGATCTTGCCCGCGCCTGGACCGGCTCTGAAGTCAGCCGACAACAAACGAACAAGCTTTGGCTCTACTTCTCCTTTAAGTAATATAATTAAAGCCTACCATTTTCCCCAGATCACAAGGGCAGGCTTGGAGAGCTATAAGGATAATGCAGAAGGGCCAAGAGGGCCATCACTGAAAATGTATTTAATGTTGTGTTCACCTTTATACTGATGTTTCATTTGCACTCTTTCTGGGAAATGTTTTACTTGTTTGAACTTTGGAAATAGAGTGATAGTATTCTGTACTCTATTACAAAGAGATTTTGCTAGAAAAACTTTTTAGGCAATAGCCAGCATGGATTCATGAAAGACAGAAGTTGTCAAATAAATGTGATGAGGAGGAAGTAAGCTAAAACGTAGACAAAGAAGTGGCTGTGGATATAGCATACTTGGATTTTATATATATATATATATATATATATATATATTTTAACAAAGACTCTGGAGAATAAAATGGGGGTTTTGTAATATTTTTTGTCACTCAGTATTTGCGCAGCAATCTTTCAAACGCAATTTTTTGGAAAAAATAAATTTCACTGCATTTAAAAAAAATTAAACAGTAAGGTTAGCCCATTTTTTTATTGTGAAAGATGATGTCACGCTGAGTAAATCGATACCTAACATGTTACGGTTTAAAATTGCGTACACTCATGGAATAGCGAAAAACTACAGTACTTAAAAATCTACGTAGATGATGCTTTAAAAATTCTAAATTGGTTACCAGTTTAGAGTTAAAGAGACAGAATTTTTTTAGAATTATTGCTCTTGAATCTGGAGATCGCATCGATTCCTCACATATGTGGTTGGAACACCGTTTTCATATTCGGGTGCGACTTACGTATACGTCTTCTTTCGCGCGCGAGCTCACGGCGACTGGGGCGCTTTAAAACTTGTATTTTTTTTCCTATTTATTTTAATTACATTTTTATTTTTAGCACTGTTTTTAAAAAAAAATTAAAAATCTGATCACTTTTATTGCTGTCACAAGCAATGTAAACATCCCTTGTGATAGGCAGTGACAGGTACTCTTTATGGAGGGATCAGTGGAGGGACCCCAGACCCCTCCACTGCACTTCAAAGTATTCAAAATGCCGAAATCTGCATTTTTCAATACTGACAGTTTTTTAAATCGGCGCCGTTAGCAGCTGAGTAAACTGGAAGCGTTGTTGTGATGTTGCTTCCGGGTTACTACTCCAGAGACCCGATCAAAGCCGAATCCAGATTTGTTCAGGAAGGCAGCGGTGGTGGCGGGGGGGTTACGTCCCCTGCTGCTCGCTGGGATAATGGCCGAGCGGCATCAGCCTTTATCTCCTGAAAGCCAACCACCGCCTCTAAAAAACAGCTGCAGGCATCATCCTGGTAAAACCACTTCTGCAAGCCGACGTACAGGTACGTCGGTTTGCAGGAAGTGGGTAACAACTAATAATTGATGTTTTTTTTTTTTTTTTACATTTCAGCTGTCAGTGGGGGAATCCCACTGTCAGCTGAAAGAACTGAGCCTGAAAGTATCAGTTTCAGGTATCGGAGCTTTTGCACTAATACCGATACTCATGCAAATACTTATTATTATCAGCACCAGTATGAGTGCAACCCTATTGAAAAGTTATGCAAAATGATGCACTTGAGGGCTAAAAATATGCATGCAACATACATACATACTAGAGGGAGTACAACTGAGGGAGTCAATGGTGGAGAAGGCTCTGGATGTTATGATAGATCGGAAGCTTAATAATAGCATGCAATGGCAAGCTGCGGTTTACAAAGAGAGCAAAATCATTTGTGTTTAAAGAGGTATGGACTGCCGAGAGAGAAAGAGACATCGTTTTGCCCCTGTTATTAGTGAGACATCATCTGGAATATGCAGTTCAGTTTAGGGCATCAGTTTATTAAAAGGGGGAACTGGAGAAAGTGCAGAGAAGGCAACCAAACTGATAAGAGGCATGGAGGAGCTCAGCTATGAGAAAAGATTAGAGAAGAGGCGATTAAGGTGGGAAATGATTAACATGTATAAATACATAAGGGGTCCATATAGTGAACTTGGTATTGAGTTATTCGCTTTCAGGTCATTACAGAGGGCAAAGGGGCACTCTTTATGTTTGGAGGAAAAGAGATTTAACCTTCAGTAACAAAAAGGCTTCTTCACAATAAGAGCTCTGAAAATGTGAATAGACTATCTCAAGAATTAGTTCTCACTAGCTCAAGTAGATTGTTTTAAGAAAAAAGCTGGATGCGTTCCTAATGCACAAAATATAAGTGGATACCAATTTTTAGAGGTAATAACGCCAGGGGTAGTTGAAGGGAATATCCAATTTCCTCCTGGGGAATCAGGAAGGATTTTCATTTTCTTTTACCCCACTGGATCAAATTGGTTCATGCTCTATTGGGGTGTTTTTTGCCTTCCGCTGGATCAACTGAGTGCGGAATAGAGTGTATATGGAGGTTTTCTATTTGTGTATGTTTTATGTTAAATGGTTGAACTGGTGACTTTTTTCAGCCTAACTATTTAACTATACAACAAATCTATATGCAACCTTACTGGTTATTATGGAGAAAAGGGAAAGTGTAAATGTAACTGTTTTCCTATGGTTGTACTATTTGTAGAATAATCTGGAGTAGGTCTGAGCACTATAACTCATGGGTAGATGTTGTGTTTCAATGTGTTTATTTCGTTTTTCATTTCACAACATAATATTCAATTGAACAGTATGAAACAAGCAAACAAGCACATGAACCAGAACATACTTAAAACTGACTTCCTTTAGTAGCACTGAAGGGGCATATACGAGTGGGGTGGGCTAAAACCATAATAAAATCAGTAAAAAACACGAAGCGGGCCCTCCATGAACCTCAACTCTCTTGCATTAGGGCTATGCCTGGTGTGGGGCCCGTATGGATATGTGGGACCCCAAGGTAGCCTCAGGAAAATCGGGTTGGGAAAAACCACCCTAGAGGTAGAAAAAGGGAAGAAAGGAAAGGAAACACAGTGAAAAAAAGAGAGCAGCAAAGATGAAGAATACTAGAGAGAAGGACAGTACTTGAGGGCTGTGAGAAGTGGGGCACTTGGTGCTGACTATTCAGCAAGTCTCGTACGACCTATACAGGGTTGTCCATTCGGTCTACAACCATCTAGCTCGGGGGTCCCCCTCCAAATAAAGTTGTACACCCTTATCCAGTATCTTCTCACCTTTGGGTACTGCATTCCATGTGTGGTGGCAGTGCTCTGTTGACCACAGTCCCTAAAGCAAAGTGGAGAAACCCCCGAGACAAACACGGCCAACCTAGTAGTGACCATATACCACCTCATGAGAACTTTGTAGTTAGCTTAAATTATGGAGGTATTGATCAGGGCCCTAGAAGCATTGCAAGCCAACTTATGCCAGTCCTCCAGATCCAGAGATTCATGCAGGTCTCCCTCCCATTTGTCCATATAGGTCAATTTTCTAGACTCAGAGGTCGTAAGGATAATGTATATTTCCGAGATATGACCCTTTCGTTTATCAAACTTTTCACAGAGATATTCCATACGAGTCCCGCAGGCAAGATCAGACGTGCGTTTTAAAGAATTTACATAGTGTGCTATTTGAGAGTATCTAAAACATTCAGACACAGGCATTTGTAGTTTATCAGTTAAAGCCTGTTTGGTATACAATCCCTTATGATCACACATATCAGCAATGCACATTAAGCCTTTATTCGTCCACCACGAGAACGCTCGAGGCTCAAGACCTGGAGCGTACTCAGGGTTTCTGAACATTGGAGCCAGAGGCTTATGAGGGGACCCAAACTGATAAGCCTTAGAGAGCCTATCCCACAATCCCAGGGAGAGAGAAAGCGAAGGGCATAAAATGGCTGGATGAGATTTTGGTGATAACCATATTAAATGGGAAATTGGCCACCCTCCACTGGAGCAAGATTCCATTTGCAGCCATAGCGGGTGCGTAGCTTGCGAATGAGATTTTATGAGCGGAGCCAGTTGAGAGGCATAATAAGATTGTGCAAGGTCCTGGACCAGCAAGCCTCTCCTCCCCCTGGGGGTATGGAGAGTGTGTTTGCTCACTCGTGGTCTCTTTGTCCCCCATATGAAATTAAACATCTTCTGAAATAATGCAAGATCAGACCTATTGATTGCTATCCGAAGAGTACCAAACAGGTATAGAACCTTTGGAAGCACCATCATTTTAAGGGAGTGTATTCTACCAAACCATGATTGGAGCCAAAGTTGCCAAAGGGAGGGCCAAAACCATAACGTTCCATAACATTAAGCAAGTAGTCCCATGAGATAGAGACGAATGCCTTATGGACATCTAAGGAAAGTCACATCCCCCACCTAGATCCATGGGCATCCCAGTCAGAGTGAACTGCCGAGATTACGTCTATAACCCTCCGAGTTTGATCTGAAGCTTGCCTGTCGGGGATAAATCCAGCCTGATCCGGATGGATATAATGAGCCAGAAACAAATTCAATCGAGTTGCGAGGACCTTCGTCAGAACCTTTGATCAAGGAGATAGGGTGAAAGTTTGCACATTCACCATGATCCTTACCAGGCTTGGGTAAAACATGTATAAAGGCCCTATTTTCTTTTGGCGGGAGGGGCACCCCTTTGAAAACCTCGTTAAAATAGGACCAAATATGAGGAGCCAGAAAGTCCCGATATTTTCTATAATAGTGCCTGGAAAATCCATCTGGGCCCAGAGCCTTAGAGGGGTTCAAGTGTTTTATTGTTACATGGACTTCATGCTCCTCTATCTCACCCTCCATGAGGTCTACATGGGCTTCTTGTAACTTGGGCATGGAAATGTCCCCAAAAAAGTTATTGGCCTGGGCAACTCTCAGTGGTTCCGGTTTAGCATATAAGGCTGAAAAAATGAAAATAAAATAAAATTCTGTTACCATCAATTGCGGATTCTGTTACTTTTTTTTTTTTTTAATTATTTATTTATCAATATTTGAATTATTAAAAATTTCATTAAAAACCTCAATCCAATAATTCACAATCCATAATTCTGTATAATACAAAAAAAAGGTACAACTAATTTACCAAAACTTCCTTTCCTTTCCTCCCCTCCCAACCCCCCACCTCCCCCTACTCCCCTACCCCCTCTCCTTATCTCTTAATTTTCTTTTTCTTCTTCATTCCTTTTAGTATATTCTCTAGTTTTTTTTAACTCATTCCAGCATTCCCATAAGGCTTCCCATTTCTTTCTGTCCTCCTCTCCCTCCATACACCGAAATTCCATATTTTTAGTAGTCTCTATTTTTTTAAACCATATCTCTATTTTTGGGGGCTCTTCTTTCTGCCAGTTTAGGGGTATCAAGCTTCTGGCCACGTTCATGAGATGTGGAATCAGGGAGCTTTTATATTTTTTTAGCCCATGAAACAGACAAAACCACGGATCATCTGGGATCTCTAAATTTGTAATCTTTTTTTATCAGGGTGGCTACCTCCTTCCAATATTTCTTAATTTTCGGACAGTCCCACCATAGATGTGCCATGGTGCCATCTACTTCACACCCCCTCCAGCACTTTTTTGAATTCCACATCTGATATTTACCTATTTTATCTGGGGTATTATACCACCTAGAGATACACTTATAGTTCATTTCTACTGTATTAGTGTCTATTGCAGAACTATGGATCAATTTCATGCTTTTTTCTAAGTGAAACTCTGTTCCTTGTGGCCCTAATTCTTTTTCCCATCTTCCAATAAAGGGTGGCGTTGTCTGTTCCGTCGCCTTCGCTAATATTTTATATATATTTGATATTTTATTCCCATATCCCTCTGATGCGCATATTTGCTTAAAAGGTAACAGCTCTTTTTCTGATCTTAGTGGTTGTCGTAGTGTCGTTACGAAGTGCTTCAGCTGGCAATATCGCCACTCATCTATTTTCCCAAATCTTTTTTTTAAATCTGCAAAAGTGTATATTTTCCCCTTCTCCAAAATATCCTTTAACCGTGTGTCTTCCCTCCCCAACCAATTCCCTTGAACATTATCTATTCCTGGTGGAAAAAATAAAGTGTTTTTTAACGGTATTAATGGTGAATTAAATTTCATTTTCTCTTTTTTACAAATTAAATCCCAAATTCTAAGTGCTTGTCGTGTTATAATGTGTATTTTATTATTTAACTTTCTATATTGTGGTGGGATCCATATAATTTTTCCTAATTGTGTATTACTCTATATTTACCCAACTTTTTTCGGTTTTTATCTTCCCCCATTCCATCACCCGTGATAATATTGACGCATGATAGTATTTTTTGAAATCCGGTACTGCTAGCCCACCGTGTGTCTTATTCCTAGTTAGTACTTTATATTGTATCCTAGGCTTTTTTTTTTTTCCATATAAATCCTGTCATTAGGGTTTTTAGGGTCCTAAAATATATCTGAGGTATTGGTATTGGTAACATTTGATATTTATACATTACTTTTGGTAGGATAGTCATCTTGATGATATTTATCCTTCCTATCCAAGATAGGACCCTAGGTGCTAATTTATTAATTTCTGCTCTTATTTCATTTAATAGAGGAATAAAATTTACATTATATAGATTTTCAGGGGATGGAGTCAGCTTGATTCCTAGATAATTTAAATCCGACTTCCTCCATACAAAGGGGAATTTTTGTTTTAGGGCCTCTTCTTCCTTGATTGAGAGATTAATCTTTAGTATCTCAGATTTTGATGGGTTAATTTTTAAATTAGACAGGTCTCCATACCTTTTCAATGCTGCCATCAGATTAGGGAGGGTTAATCTAGGTCTAGAAACGTATGCAGCGACCTTATGCTCTACCCCTCCAGCCATTACTCCCGTCACTTCTGGACTCTTCCTTATTGTCGCCAAGAGGGGTTCTAAAGAGAGCACAAATAACAATGGCGAGAGCGGACATCCCTGCCTTGTTCCATTGAACATTTCAAACGATTCAGAGAGGGTTCCATTTATTCTTACTTGTGCAGAGGGGCCTTCATATAATGTTTTAATCCAGACCATCATCTTTTGCCCTAATCCTAATTCTTCAAGGGTTTTAATCATGAATATCAGCCCTGGGTTTCCACTTTTAGCCATTTGTTGTATTAATATGTCGGGGTTATTGGGGGTTGATTAAAATAATAATAGGTAAAAAGAAAAGTGATTTTAAAAGCCATGTATTCATATTATGCATAAGAGATTCTGAACAGGATGGCGTCCATCTTGTTTTTAAGGTGAAACAAAGTTCATATATACTTTGTCACGGGCCCTACTTCCCCCCCCCCCTTCTTTTCCTCTCTTCTGCACCCCCAGTACTTTGCTATCTTCCCCAGCATGGGATTCTTTTCGCCCCCCTGGCTACTCACTCCATTGCCTGCCCCCCCCTTGTGCTGTCCTCCTCCCCTCCCCAGCCAGGTGCCTGGAAGTCTGCTTCTCCGCCTTCATGCTCACTGTGGACAATGAACACATTCCTTGTGTGGGCTCCAGTAGAGGGGGGTGGGGCTGGTTGCTGGGGCAACTGGACGCCAGGCTGGGAGTGGCCTGGCCACCTGCTGGGACACAAGTCCTAAGATAATATAGCTGAGTGAGAGTCTCTCCTGTGTGTAGTTCATCTTTGCTGTTTGGAAGACTGTGTGTCTCTGAGCTGCGGCCAGAGAACACAGAATCCCCTATTGGTTCCTGTGGGCCTCTTCAATCCTACAGCCAACCTGGAGTTTGGAATTACCTTGTCCTTTTCTACAATCTGGAGTGTGGATTAACCCTGGGCCTTCCTTCTGGTGAGTGGATTAACCCTGGGCCTACCAGAACTTTGCCTGGACTTTGTCACTTCCTTGTTTGCCCTGATCTGTGTGTGGCCCAATCCCTTGCTGGCCAGGACTTTGCCCGTTCTATCGGGAGCCCCCTGTTATGGACTACCCCTGCTATCCGGAACTCTGCCCTACCCACATTGGGTCTGACCCTGGGCACCTTTGTTTGGCCCTTTCTTTGTGAACCTACCCGCTACCGTTCAATAAAAGGCTTTGTTGCACTCCTGCTCTCCATGTGCGTTCTGTCTTACCTACACTTCCGTCACACTGGTTGGCAGCGGCGGGATCAGAACGCTGAAGAGGATGGAGAGCAGCCCCCCCACACTGGACCTAATGCGGGGTGGGGAGTACAGGGATTGGACTTTGGCAAGTTTGCAAGAAAAGGCTCGGGAGTTAAGCCTTACCTACACGGGCCTGTCCAAAGAAGAGCTGGTCACCGCCATTGAGGAAGCCGGCCTTCAGAGAACTGAAAGCTTGAATGCTCCGCCGTCAGAGAATGAACAGAGTGCATCCGCCGTCTCAAGTCCCAGGAGCGCTTGGATCACATGGTACGAAGAGGAGATGGCTATCCTGGGGCCCGGGGCCACCTTGGATGACAAGCGGGAGGCTATCCGAAGGGCTCATGAGCGAGAAACCATGAGAGGCCTCAGGGGATATGACCCTCTCCCCAGCCCACGAGTCGGTGGGCCTGATCGGCCAAGGGTGACTCGTAAAGACTTCAAGCCATTTTGTGAAGCTACAGGGGATGTGGAAGGGTTCTTCCAGGACTTTGAACACTTATGTCAGCTGCTGGAGGTGCCCCGTGGAGACTGGGTACGCCACCTAGTGGGCCTGCTGGAAGGGGGTGCGGCTGCTGCCTACCGGACAATGAACGCACAGTGGAATCGAGATTACAGTAGGATCAAACAGACTGTACTAGAACACTACGCGGTAACTTCAGAAACCCACCGGATCAAATTCCGGGACCTCTCCTGTCATTCTGAGCCTTCCTTCAAGATGTATGCGCACAAAATCTCCCGGGCCTGCAGACGCTGGCTGGAGGGGGAGCAGGCCTTTACTATTGAACAAGTTGTCCAGGCCTTTCTAAAGGAACAATTCTTTGCCAAATGCCCAGCAGAGGTGCGGGAGTGGGTGAAGGAGAGGGACCCTGGCACCCTTGAGCGGGCTGCTGCACTGGCAGACGAGGCCCTTGCCATTAAACCCCATTGGAAGAGACTGGTAGTCGAGCCGCCCAAAGCCCAGAACACAGGCAGACCACTTCCCAGCAACCCCCTGCCACTCCTCCAGCACCCTGTCGCCCCAACACCATCCACAGCCCCTTCCTACCGACCTCGTACTTCTGGGCCGTTTCTGGACCGCCGGTGCTATGGGTGCAACCAGCCCGGGCATCTTCAGGCCAGCTGCCCTCAGTACCGTCGCACCATGTCTGCCAGCCACAGTCGCCCAGTCAACTACCTAAAGTTGACCCCAGAGGAAGAACCACTACCCCCACCTCCCAGTGAGTGGCTGACCCCCAATGTTGCCAATCCTCCTCGGGGAGTCTATGGTGTTCATCCCCTTGTCCCATCCTACCCAGAGCAGAGGCAGCGCCACCTGCAGGAGGTCCTGATTGATAGAGAGAGAACTACGGGATTTCGGGACACTGGGGCTTTCCTCACCATTGCTGATCCCCGAGTGGTAAAACCCGAAGCCATCAAGCCAGGCCCCGGGTTCTTTATTGAAATGGCAGGTGGTACTACGAAACACATCCCCAAGGCGTCGGTTCGCCTTGACTATGGGTTTGGGGAAAAGCGCTGCCAAATTGGAATCATGGCTGGACTACCTGCGGACATTCTGCTTGGAAATGATTTGGGAGAGCTACAGTGCCAATATGTCGGAGCTGTGACCAGGAGTCAAGCCAGCCACGGCCTGCCCGCCGAGAAAACCCAACAGGACTCCCCTTCTGCCCTGGATCCGGTGAGTGTTACCAACCCTGACCAGAATACCACCCTGACCTGGGACCGTGAGAAATTTAAACAGGAACTAGACTCTGACCCCACATTGAGCAAATTCCGGTGCTATAGGTGTAACCAACCTGGGCATCTTCAGGCCAGCTGCCCTCAGAACCGTCGCACCACATCCGCCAGCCACAGTCACCCAGTCAACTACCCAGAGTTGGCCCCAGCGGAAGGACCTCTACCCCAGCCTCCCAGTGACTGGCTGACCCCCATGGCACCCAATCCTCCTCAGGGAGTCTACAGTGTTTATCCCCTTGTCCCACCATACCCGTCAGCAGGACCTTCAGTAGGTGAGCCTATTACCACAAGTGCCTCCAAGGAGACCTGCCGAGGTCCCCCTGTCGGCACTTGTAAAATAAAAGGGGGAGGGGTTGTCACGGGCCCTACTTCCCCCCCCTTCTTTTCCTCTCTTCTGCACCCCCAGTACTTTGCTATCTTCCCCAGCATGGGATTCTTCTCTCCCCCCTGGCTACTCACTCCATTGCCTGCCCCCCCCCTTGTGCTGTCCTCCTCCCCTCCCCAGCCAGGTGCCTGGAAGTCTGCTTCTCCGCCTTCATGCTCACTGTGGACAATGAACACATTCCTTGTGTGGGCTCCAGTAGAGGGGGGTGGGGCTGGTTGCTGGGGCAACTGGACGCCAGGCTGGGAGTGGCCTGGCCACCTGCTGGGACACAAGTCCTAAGATAATATAGCTGAGTGAGAGTCTCTCCTGTGTGTAGTTCATCTTTGCTGTTTGGAAGACTGTGTGTCTCTGAGCTGCGGCCAGAGAACACAGAATCCCCTATTGGTTCCTGTGGGCCTCTTCAATCCTACAGCCAACCTGGAGTTTGGAATTACCTTGTCCTTTTCTACAATCTGGAGTGTGGATTAACCCTGGGCCTTCCTTCTGGTGAGTGGATTAACCCTGGGCCTACCAGAACTTTGCCTGGACTTTGTCACTTCCTTGTTTGCCCTGATCTGTGTGTGGCCCAATCCCTTGCTGGCCAGGACTTTGCCCGTTCTATCGGGAGCCCCCTGTTATGGACTACCCCTGCTATCCGGAACTCTGCCCTACCCACATTGGGTCTGACCCTGGGCACCTTTGTTTGGCCCTTTCTTTGTGAACCTACCCGCTACCGTTCAATAAAAGGCTTTGTTGCACTCCTGCTCTCCATGTGCGTTCTGTCTTACCTACACTTCCGTCACATACTTGTTAAACAAAATGTCTCTCACAGGCTTACAAAGGGTCTATGGTTTCAACAGAGATCTTTGTATTTCTATGTAATCGTAAATAAGATCCCTTTTGACATCTCGATCAGATAAAACTTAGTCAGTCTGACGCTATGTTAAGGGGGATATCTCAGTCTGTCTATAAGTATATAACAATGGACAATACCCCAGTATATTCTAGCAGACATTTAAAGATGAACCATATAAGTTTTTATAGAAAACATCATCATATGTAAGATGTATATTAACGATAATACATTGTATTCTTATTAATATAGAAGTGTGAACTTGATACTTATATAATATTAGATATATAATATATATATATATATATATATATATAAGTATACTTTTCTATGATGTGTAAGGACTTGTGCGTCTTAAAAACAAATTACTTCATGTTAAGGCATGTGGTAGGAGTGTTTATATAAGGATTGCTTTGGACTGGTTTAGTGCTCAAGGTGTCGTAAATATTCCCAAACCTAGACTATATCTGACAGCCCTTTGGCATGGTCAAATAAGTAATTGCTTTTCACTAGCCGACAGGTCAATAGGTCATCAGATAACAAATTGTTTTAATTATGTTAAATACAAAATCTAATGAACGGTACAATACTGCCCTCTGGAGACGAAATACCAGGTGCAGTCTTGAGATAATTTGAGATATTCCAATATAAAAATATTATATTGTGTTAAATAATATAATTATTGAAATGGCATTACTTGCCAAGATGAATAATGGAAATACAGGTGGACATTTATGTATGTACTGGTAGTCTGGACAAAGTTTTATGTTGTGTTTTATGATTAATCTTACATATAGAGGAATCATCCTTAATTTTATTAGACCAAGTATGGGGTTAATTATAAAAAGGGGTGTGTCTCTGACCTCACTAGTTTAGGTATAGAATATCCCGACCAATTGGGATAATGTTTCATCCCTCTGGGTTTTACTTATGGTAATTTTTATAGCTCTTTGTTCTTACCATATAAAAGACCAACCCAGATATGAGATAGACACGACACTTTACACTACTGACAACACACCTCACACTTACACCACACACGCTATTACATTTTTCGAAAGACTCATCCAGACATACTCCCTGGTCCATCATTCATCTGAAACTTGAAGGGAATCCACCATCTTAAGAAAGGCATCCATCTTAGGACTCTGGTAACACTATCTTAAGTGTGGTAATTATGCCTTGCTATGTTATTTGATTTTATTCAACAATTGTTTATTCTTTCCTTATATATGTTATATTGCATATTTAAGGGTAATGAGATTACAATCCCAGCCGTATAAACCATGGTAGATTTTTCTCTAAAAAGCTGATTTTTGTTTTTATACATTTTATTAATATCAGATTAAATGCATTATTTGCAATTTTAAGTCTTCCGTTTTGCATGGCTTATTCTCATTTCATCTGCAGTGGAATGACTTTGGCTATGTGATTACGCAGACCATTGTAGTCTGTTTATATAGAACATTAATTTATGGCTTGTACTATACCTGGGAAGAAATGGTAATCTTGCTTTAGTTTTGCTTTCACTTTGTTTTATTTCATTTTGTTTCAGTTTCACTTTCATTATTGAACTAAACATCACATTGCATTGATTATTTGAAGTTAGTATTTTATGTAGAGTTATTTTTGTGTCGCTTCTTGTTTGATCATATATTGTGTTTGCATGTCTTGAGAATAAATATTTTTATATATATTCCACGCTGTAGACTGTACTCACTAAGATTGGTATATGCTTTTAAAAAGAAATTAATCAATTAAAAAGAATTCACGACATTGATTTATGGCAATAGGTGAAGACTCTCCTTTTTCACAGATCTTTGCTTATTAACCATGAATAAATACACTGCTATATTCAGAGCAGTATAAATATTCTGACATAAGTACGAGCGCAAGATATTTATTATTAAATATTCTTACATATAATGGAGGCACTGCTGAGATAATTATTGATTTCTTACATATGCCAATCATAATTTTGATCAGGTGACATAATCAATAACTTAAAAAAAAAAAAAAAATTTTTTTTTGGATTTTTTTTTTATTAATTATGAATGTGATAGTAATGCATTAAAAATGTCTACAGCAGGTAATGTTCATGCTGCCAACTCTGGCAAGGTGTGAGTCCCTAGTGATAATGCCACAACTCCAGTAGATTTGGCACAGATCATAAATGTGTGGAAACACCTCTCTGAGTCTGAAATGGTGTAACATGTAAATGCTGGTTAGAGTCATATATCAAAATCCTCAAAAGTCGGGCCAATAAAGGGCATCTGACATGGGTAGAGGACAACCTGTATGTATGAACTCACCAATAAGCTTATCTAACACCAAAGACATCAGGAAGTGTAATCACATACTTTTTGGTCATGGCTAATCTTACTGTATCTTTATGAGGAACTGCACCAGAAGGCTCAGCAAAAAGGAGTTTAGTAAAGTTCCAATCTCCACTCCAAATAAATGAGAGAATGAGATTAGGAACCTCCTTGAGCAGGTGAAAGTAACCTCTATTGGGACACATCAGTTAAGAGAATGTAGCGTGAAACTGCAAAATAAAGTAGAATTGTGGCAGAAGCTTTATCAAGTAAACTGTAATGAAAGTAATCATGTGAAAGTGAAATGTAAATGATTAATGCAATAATTAGGAAGTTTTGAGCAAGGAAAAATGTTTTCTAGCAAAAAGTTGCCTAGTAACCAGCAGTGGAAAATTTAAAAAAAAAATAAAAATAAATAAAAATGTAACAGTTCAAGTCATGACAGGAACTCATAAGTAAATACATAGGAGAGTTCCATAAGGTCATGGTGTCCATACAAAAGGGCAATGCTTTATTAGTCCTGCATTATAAAAATATGATGTAATTATTCATAGACCCAGATATGATTCCCAGTCTGATAGTCATGACCCAGACAAAGGGGGGGAGTCAGGCAAAGAGTCCATGTCCTACCCCAGCCATCTTCTAATATAGGAGGGCAGAAATTGGGCAGCCATGCATAAATAGGTATGAGTCATATCAGGTCACTGCAAAAAGACTAGCACCCCTAAAAAGACACCATGCACCTCCAGTTTTTTTTTTTTTAACAAAGTTTTAAAAAGAGTACTGTCCTGATTTTGTTAATAAAGGGTCCTTAGACATTATTGATCATCCTGAGGCCTATGAAAACAACTGTCTGTGTTGTGCCTGCAGGATGTAATTTAAAAGTCAGCCCATACAAAAACCTTACTGCTGCTAGAGCTGTTATCTACAATTTAAAATGTACACAGCACCAAAGCCATTGAATTTTTTTTTTTGCTGTACTCAAAAGTGCCTAACACCCTTCAATGAAGGAGCTGAGTACAACCACCTGGAATTTAAATCCCTGTGCTTTGATGCATTACCCATGCACATAAAAATAATATGTTTGGCAAAGGAGCAAGATATGCCACCTAGGCCTCAAAGGGAACACCGGATACCTTAAGGAGGACACCGGACATCCCATTAACAAGGGGGGGGGGGACACCCACAAATAAATAGGGATTTGCCCCATCTTAGGGTTCCCCAAAATCCTCGGGAAGGTTAAGTGACATTAAGGCCCAGACCTCACGCCAGAACCGAATAAATGGTTCTGATGGGGATCTGTCCCATCTGTCTGTACCCGAGAGATATAGGCACCGCAGGAGGCGGAGCCAATAATCTAATTCTGTAAAAGTTTTCAGCAGAATAGAAGCCAAATTGATCAGCTGATCATTTGGTTCACTTTGGGCGCTGCAGCCCAGAATTAAAACAATTCCTCTTTAGGAACAAATCCTGTGGCCAGCCATAGGCCATAAAATCCTTTAATGCCCAAATGGCAGGAATCAGAAGGGATACACTGAATAGAGGCATAGGATGCAGAGGTTCTAACACCCTTTTATCCCAGGTCACAGCATTGAGGATCCTGAAATCCCTGTCAGGGGGGGATCTTGGTTGTGAGATACTAACTACCCTCCTATTTTTCAGTGGTCACTTCATCCCTCTGACTCAAACAGGTCGCTTAAAGCGGACACATTTTCAAATCAATCGCCAATGACGGTGATACCAAGGAGGATCAAACCCTTATGACGTAATGCAGTCAAGAGTTTAAAGGTTGTATACGGTAACCAAGAAGGAATCCTCAATGCCAGGTAGTTTTATTGCCTCCAATAAATTGCATTGATGCCCCATAGGGGGAGATATATATATATATATTTTTTTTTTCTCCCAAGTAGTAGGTAAAATTTTAACAAAATATTGTATCATTTTATTATTGTCCAATGCATAGTATCCATGGTGATAAATACATCCCCATGTTAATAAGCCCCAGAAGTCAGTCGTCCTAGGAAAGGTCGCATATATAGTCTCACCTTCCCTGGTGTCATATAAAAGGGCTGATCACATGGTGGTCTAAAGGAGAACTCTAGGGAGCTTAGGGTACCAACATCGCATTGAAATGTCAATTGATAAGAATGTATATTCATACTGTATGTTTCATCCAATAGGAGGAGATTAACCTCCCATGCCAGGTCGTTGATTTGTACAGACGGTGATGTTTGCCAAAGACACAGCGATCGGATGGGTCATCTCTCCCTAGAGCACAGCTCAGGACGGAACCCCTCATTGAATCGGATCCCTCTTCAGGAATCAAGCTGCGAGACGCCCCAGATTCTTGTTGACGGAGAGGAAGATTTATTTCAACAGATCTTTGTGCATTTGATCCGAGGAAATCCATTGAGAGAAATCGCACTACCTCCTGTTTTCAGTTGAAGGAGATGTGAGAATGGTGCATTGCACACGTGAGCAAAACCTCAGTCTTGGTGTATAACACTCTAGGCCATGCTGAAACCATTCATTATCCAACCAACATCCAAGGTTGAATGTCCAAACAGATTTCTCGGATTCCTGATTGCCAACATTGTTTTACTGCACTTTGAATGGTAGTTGCTAATGCCATTGCAGCAGTTAATTTCTGTCTCCATTAACACTTTGCAAGCTGGAGATGCAGATTTCAAGGAACATTTGAGTTTCTTTACTAGGAGATCAGAAGTCAAAGAGACTAACAAGGAACAGTTTGTGACATAGCTAACACCAGCAAAATCGCTACGAACTGACATTTTGAACTGATTTTTTTTTTCTCATTTTTTACCGCTTTACTTAAAAGTTATGAACAATTCCCAATATGAACTATTCTCTTACAAAAAGAGAACAAGACATTTTTTTTTTCTTTTACTACTCCTTAAAAAGCTTTCTTTCCAGATAGGCCTAAGTTGCTCACTTGTCTACTGGGAAGAAAGGGGGGGATATGTCGGGGTTATTGGGGGTTGATTAAAATAATAATAGGTAAAAAGAAAAGTGATTTTAAAAGCCATGTATTCATATTATGCATAAGAGATTCTGAACAGGATGGCGTCCATCTTGTTTTTAAGGTGAAACAAAGTTCATATATACTTGTTAAACAAAATGTCTCTCACAGGCTTACAAAGGGTCTATGGTTTCAACAGAGATCTTTGTATTTCTATGTAATCGTAAATAAGATCCCTTTTGACATCTCGATCAGATAAAACTTAGTCAGTCTGACGCTATGTTAAGGGGGATATCTCAGTCTGTCTATAAGTATATAACAATGGACAATACCCCAGTATATTCTAGCAGACATTTAAAGATGAACCATATAAGTTTTTATAGAAAACATCATCATATGTAAGATGTATATTAACGATAATACATTGTATTCTTATTAATATAGAAGTGTGAACTTGATACTTATATAATATTAGATATATAATATATATATATATATATATATATAAGTATACTTTTCTATGATGTGTAAGGACTTGTGCGTCTTAAAAACAAATTACTTCATGTTAAGGCATGTGGTAGGAGTGTTTATATAAGGATTGCTTTGGACTGGTTTAGTGCTCAAGGTGTCGTAAATATTCCCAAACCTAGACTATATCTGACAGCCCTTTGGCATGGTCAAATAAGTAATTGCTTTTCACTAGCCGACAGGTCAATAGGTCATCAGATAACAAATTGTTTTAATTATGTTAAATACAAAATCTAATGAACGGTACAATACTGCCCTCTGGAGACGAAATACCAGGTGCAGTCTTGAGATAATTTGAGATATTCCAATATAAAAATATTATATTGTGTTAAATAATATAATTATTGAAATGGCATTACTTGCCAAGATGAATAATGGAAATACAGGTGGACATTTATGTATGTACTGGTAGTCTGGACAAAGTTTTATGTTGTGTTTTATGATTAATCTTACATATAGAGGAATCATCCTTAATTTTATTAGACCAAGTATGGGGTTAATTATAAAAAGGGGTGTGTCTCTGACCTCACTAGTTTAGGTATAGAATATCCCGACCAATTGGGATAATGTTTCATCCCTCTGGGTTTTACTTATGGTAATTTTTATAGCTCTTTGTTCTTACCATATAAAAGACCAACCCAGATATGAGATAGACACGACACTTTACACTACTGACAACACACCTCACACTTACACCACACACGCTATTACATTTTTCGAAAGACTCATCCAGACATACTCCCTGGTCCATCATTCATCTGAAACTTGAAGGGAATCCACCATCTTAAGAAAGGCATCCATCTTAGGACTCTGGTAACACTATCTTAAGTGTGGTAATTATGCCTTGCTATGTTATTTGATTTTATTCAACAATTGTTTATTCTTTCCTTATATATGTTATATTGCATATTTAAGGGTAATGAGATTACAATCCCAGCCGTATAAACCATGGTAGATTTTTCTCTAAAAAGCTGATTTTTGTTTTTATACATTTTATTAATATCAGATTAAATGCATTATTTGCAATTTTAAGTCTTCCGTTTTGCATGGCTTATTCTCATTTCATCTGCAGTGGAATGACTTTGGCTATGTGATTACGCAGACCATTGTAGTCTTTTTATATAGAACATTAATTTATGGCTTGTACTATACCTGGGAAGAAATGGTAATCTTGCTTTAGTTTTGCTTTCACTTTGTTTTATTTCATTTTGTTTCAGTTTCACTTTCATTATTGAGCTAAACATCACATTGCATTGATTATTTGAAGTTAGTATTTTATGTAGAGTTATTTTTGTGTCGCTTCTTGTTTGATCATATATTGTGTTTGCATGTCTTGAGAATAAATATTTTTATATATATTCCACGCTGTAGACTGTACTCACTAAGATTGGTATATGCTTTTAAAAAGAAATTAATCAATTAAAAAGAATTCACGACATTGATTTATGGCAATAGGTGAAGACTCTCCTTTTTCACAGATCTTTGCTTATTAACCATGAATAAATACACTGCTATATTCAGAGCAGTATAAATATTCTGACATAAGTACGAGCGCAAGATATTTATTATTAAATATTCTTACAAATAGAATCGTTCTTACACTATTATCTTTACCCTGTCTTCCTGGGACAAATCCCACTTGGTCCTTATGAACCCATTGTCATTAAGTTTTTCATCCTTGTGGCCAGGATTCTTGAGAAAAGCTTTGTGTCCGCATTCAATAGGGAAATAGGTCTATAACTTGGACAAACTGTTGGATCATTTTTTTCTTTCAGTGTAACTGTAACCGAGGCCCCCAAGGCTTCTCGACTCATCTTATACTGACTACCTAGCCCATTTATATACCCTTTTAATCTAGGGATCAACAGGTTTTTAAACGTTTTATAATAATTAATTGTACACCCGTCAGGGCCAGGGCTTTTTCCTGAAGCTGTCGTTTTTAAAGCTTTCTCTATTTCCTCTCCCGTTATGGGGGCTTCCATCTGCTTTAATTTCTCTTCTTGTATTTTAGGAAGCCCTGCATTCTCCAAATACTCTTTAATCAGCTCTGTTCTATTTACCTGTTGCCTCTGTCCCTCTTCTCCATTAACATCGTATAGTTTCCCATAGTATTTTTTGAACACTTTTGCAATCTCCGATGTTGAATACTTTAACTCTCCTTTCTCCCCTCTTATTTTTTCTATGAAATTAATTGCTTTCTTTTTTTAACCATCCTGGCTAATTTCTTCCCGATTTTATTACTCCATAAATATCTTTCTTTGGCTACTCTATTAAACGCTTGTCTGGTTTCCTGCTCTAATAATTCCTTCAGTTGGTCTCTTTTAATTACCAGCTGGTGATGTATCTTTTCATCTTGTACTTTTTTATGTTTTTGTTCTAACTCGTAAATCTCTTTTATTAATCCATCTTTTTTTACCGTTCTATCCTCTTTTCTTTGTGCCCCTTAGGATATTAAAATACCCAGTATGCATGCATTATGCGATTCCCACAAAATATTTTCTGAGGTTTCCTCTGTTTCATTCAGTTGGAAGAATAACTCCAGTTCTTTCTCTATTTCTGCCGCCCAGACTTTATCTTTTATCAGCTCTTCATTAATTCTCCATGTATTCTTATTAATTTGTCTCCCTGCAATTTTTAACCTCATTACCACCGGTGCGTGGTCCGACCAGGTCTTGACTCCAACCTTTGCCTCTGCTACTGTCTCCACCAGTCTATGTTCTATCATTAGTCAATCCTGGAGTATGTCCCATGTACCTGGGAGTAGAACGTGTAGTCTCGTTCTTTGGGATTTAACACCCTCCATATATCCAATAGTTGACAGTGGTGTAATTTTTTCTTTATCATCCTAAGTTGTGACGTTCTGCTTCCAGGCCTTTGTGAGGTACTATCTATGTCTGGTTCAAGGCAAAAGTTGAGGTCCCCTGCCAAGATCACGCTTCCCTTCTTAAACTCCATTAATTTCCCGAGTAGATTTCCTAAATATTTCACAAGGTCTTTATTGGGGCAATACACATTTGCCAATGTTACCTCGCTATCTACTAATTTCCCTCTCAAAAAGAGGAACCTCCCTTCTGGGTCCGTCAACCTCTCTTTGAGAGAGAATCTCACTCCTTTGGCAATCTCTATAGCTACCCCCTTTGCTTTATTTGTTGTAGAATCTGCGTAAAACCAGATGGGGTGGTCTCTATAGTATAATCTTACATTAGATGCGTGTGTAATATGAGTCTCTTGTAGGAATACTAAGTATGTTCCCCAGAATTTTAGTTCTCTAAGTATTTTATGTCTTTTTTCTGGTTCCAGGGGGTACGTTTTCTCGCGAGCATAGTGTTGGGCTTATCACCCATCACATAGAATTTATGCCTGGACCGACTTTTCAGCCCGATTGGCAAGGCTCAAATTTAGGGCCATCCTTGCCATGTAAATCTTGTGTCTAATGTCCGTTTGGGGAAATCTAGGCTGTTCCTCCCTAAGAGAGGCAAATTCCTCTTCCTGCTGCTTTATTGTGCTATCCTGATTCCTCTTTGTTCTGGCTGCTTTTTGGAGTAATTTGCCCCTAATAGTTGCCTTATGTGCCACCCAATGATGGGTAGATGTTGGAGTGGCTTTCCTTCTTCTGTCCCTTTTATCGCTTATAATACAGCAGCTTGCCCTAGTTTCCCATCTTACTTTCAGGAAACAGTACAACGCACACAGTTTACACTTTTACTCATCTATTTTGCAAATCTAAAAAATTTTAATACGGTTCTCACAAAACTATACTAGTAAATCCTTAACAGCTACAGAGATTTGACATGCATTAAAGCTTGATCCTCAAGTGGATCGATAACATTACATTACGGTAAATACAGCTTTACTATACCTGTTGCTTGTCACCAAATCAATTTTTCTTGGATGTTTTAGTAACTAAAAAAAGGTTAAAAATGCAGGGATGCAAAGAAGCCCCCTATAAACCTGAATGTCAAAACCGCAGAGGAAATAGGAAGTTCATTATACTTGTAAATTAGAGTTACCCTTTTGGAGTAAATGGCACTAAATTTTAATATGTCATTAATTCCGCACGGCATGTTGGTAAGTCCTTTAAAGGACATCGTTATTGAAAAAAGGGGTCACTCTAAAGATTGGCAGAGAGGATGGCTCTCTTCCTTAATTGTGCAGAACATCCACATCTGTCTGTTCCCCACTGACCACCTTAATTAGGAGATGTTCAGAAGGCAATTTTCATTGCACAAGACTATCTTCCTCATCACAGCACCTCTATTCATTCTAGAAATGTCAAGCTAGTAATCACCAATTTTGATACATCTTTTACCATGCAACTCACTGAAGAACATGCAGATCCTCTAATTATCTTTGCAAGGTAACAATGTATTTTTTAGCGTAACATATCTTGTATTGCTACGAGGAATAAAGAGGAGTTATAGCCAAAACAGTTTCTTTAGTGTGGGAAGGGTTAAATTCTCTGTGAGGTTTTTATTGCTGCGCCCATCTTGCAGAACTTTCTGTTCACATTCTCACAAATGTCATCAAAATGGTCTTCACAAAGGTCAAGAGTACACTCTTTACATCTGGAGGAAAAAGATTTGACGTTCCCATATGGAAACGCTTCTTCACAATAAGGCCCCATTCGCACAAGCGTACTTAAACATACATGTGTGAGGGCCATGTTTTGCATGCATTGAGGATGGACTGGTGTCCTGTGCTTTCCTATGCAAACAATGCCATTCAAGCAAATTGGAATGCAGAGGCTGTACAGGCACAAATGCTGTTCCCAATATCTGGTGAATAAAAATTTGGGGGGGGGGGGGGCGGCGGCAAAACCAACAACCCCCCCCTGCACCCTCCGCGAGACGGATGGCTGGCCTGCAATCTACTCGACCACCCCCTCCCTCCTTCCTCCCCCTCCCAGGATGGATGGCTGGATGGATGGCTGGCTGTCCGGCATCTTACCTGCTCCTTCACCGAGCGCCGCTGTGTCTTCTCCTCGGCCGTATGTCCCATCCCTCTTCCTGGCCAATGGCCAGTAAAATCACGTCTCTTTTTAGCCAATCAGGAAAGAAGTCTCACGACCCGCTTCCTGATTGGCTGGGAGACGAGTCAGTGTGATAATAGTGAATACTCATTCGCTATTGTCACACAACTGGGTGGGTTCGGGGTGCAAAGAACAGGCCCACCCTTTTCTGAAGCCTATTAGAGCTTCTGGCTCTAATCAGGTGCTTAAAAAAAAAAAATCCCCATTGAACTCCATGCGTCTGGCGTCCCTGCATGTAGATTAGGGGGCCGGACGCATGGATGGGGGGCGGCGCCCCTGCGCCCCTAATGGACGGGCCGCCCCTGGTCACATCGCACACTGTATACAGTATATAGCTGTTTCCTATATTTCTGTATTAGTGTGACGTGTGACTTGGTTTAGCGCTTGCGACCATTCCTTTTAGGCTTAGGATACCTGCCACCCCCCCAATAAAGATTTAACCCCCTGATCCCCCCTGATCACCCCCAGTTAACCCCTTCCCCCCTGTCACTTTGCACACTATATACAGGTAATATAGTGGTTTTCTGTATTTCTGTGATTGTGACTTCAGTTAGTGCTAGCGAGTTAGTTTCTGTCCCAAGTAGGTTTAGGGTCCCCGCCACCTCCGCAATAAAGATTTAACCCCTGATCACCCCCAGTTAACCCCTACACCCCCTGTCACTTTGCACACTATAGACAGTATATAGCATTTGCCTATATTTCTGTATTAGTGTGACTTGGTTTAGCGCTTTCAACCTTTTATTTTAGGCTTAGGATACCCGCCACCCCCCCCCATAAAATATTTAACCCGCTGATCACCCCCAGTTAACCCCTTCATTGCCCTGTCACAGTGTCACTTTTATAGTGTACAGTTTTTTTTCTGATCACTATTATTAGTGTCACAGGTGACATTAGTTAGCGTTAGTCTAGGTAGGACAGCGCAGATCCACAGCGCATAGTTAGAAATATTAGTTAACCCCTTGATTACCACATACACACACATACACACACATACACCTCCATTACTAGTATAGAGTTTGAACAGATCAATATCTGATCAGAACTATACTAGTGTCCCCATTGTTTAGTGTTCCCAAAACACGGTGTTTGCACGATCAGCACTGATTCCTGCCAGCACCTGCGTACAAAAAGAAATTACAAAAAAAAGTTACAAAAAAAATTACAAAAAATATATAAAATAAAACAGCCAAAAATAGTTGTCGTTTGAGTTATTTTTCTGTTCTTGCTCTTCTACTCTTCCTACTGTACTTTGTTATTGTTTTTCATTCTATTGTTAACCAGTTTGCCTTGCAGGTACTCATCAGCTGCCACATTGATGTTATATATTCTGACACAAACAGCGTTTGCGCTCAGCATATATGGAAGTCTCTGATGGCAGCGCTGTAGGAGGTGATTTCACCACCGCAGTTAAAAAAACATTAGGTATACATGGAATTTTGTCATGTATACCCATCATTAGAAAGTGGGTTTGGATGTTTTGAGGGGGCTAATGGTGGGTATACTACACACAATTTTCTTGCAGAGATTTCTGTTAGGTTCTCTTTTTTTCGTTCAGCCCACAGGCTGCATGAAAAAAATTAAAATAAACCTACACTATATGCCAAACAAGGACCAGCAATGTACTGGTATGTTGCTGGACTTTGAGTGGTTATACCAGGATGATGCCTGCAGATTTAGGCATAATCTTGGTATAGTTTTTTACAGGCAGCGGTCGGCTTACATTTAAAAGCGATCCTAGCAGATAATTAGCCACTAGACTGCTTTTACAAGCAGTGGGAGGGGACATCCCCCCTCCCCTCCTGCCACCTTCCGTGGATTTTCTCGGGCTCTCCTGTCCCACCGGTTAACCCGAGAGTGCAACTGGTGGTTCAATTATCTAACCATAGAGCTAATTGGAGACGAGAATGGCTCTATGGCCTAAGATACCAGAAGCTTTGAGCATTTCATGACTTCTGTTTCGCCAGAAATAAACAGTGCTATTGGGAAATTGGGAAAGCATCTTATCACACCAATCTTAATGTGGTTAGATGCGTTAAGGGCAGAGGAGAGATCGAGAGTCTAAAAGACCCCAATTTTTTTTAAAAAAGGGTACCTGTCACTGCAGATTGCAATCATAGGAGTTATTTAAATTCACTGTGATAACAATAAAAATGATCAAAAAAAATGAAAGGAAAGGTGTCAAAAGAACATAAAAAACAAATAATAAAAAAAAACCAAGCCCCCCTGTCCCCCCACCCCCCCATGCTTGCGCGCAAATGCACACACAAGCGTTGGTCTAGTGTCATATGTAAACCGCAATTGCAGCATGCATGTGAGGTATCGCTGCGAACGCCAGGTCGAGGGCAGAAATTATTGCAGTAGACCTCCTCTGTAAGTCTAAAGTGGTAACCTGTAAAGACTTTTAAAGGCTTTACAAAATGTATGTAGTTTGTTGCCGCTGCACAGGTGTGCCCAATTTTTAAAGCATGTCATGTTTGGTATCTATGTACTCGGCATAGGATCATCTTTTAAATTTTACCAAACAATTTGGAATTATATAGTGTATTTGTGCATTAAATATTTAAAAAATTTATTTTTTTTGCAGAAATTGCGTTTGGAAAATCCGTGCTATCTTGGCATTTCATGGCCTTCAAAACTGTGATAGGTAGTGAGGAGTGAAATTAAGAATTTACACCCTTAGAAAGCCTAAAGGCGGTGACTGGTTTTCGGGGTCCTGTACACGGCTAGACTGCCAAAAAGTCTCACACATGGGGTATCCCTGTACTCAGGAGAAGCAGCAGAATGTATTTTAGGGTGTCATTCCACATATACCCATGGCATGTGTGAGCAATTTATCTTTTAGTGACAACTTTGTGTTAAAAAATACAATTAAAAAAAAAAAATGTAATTTTCCCAAAACTTGTGGCAAAATATAAAATATGCCATGGACTCACCATGCCTCTCAGAAAATAGCTCGGGTGTCTACTTTCCAAAACGGGGTCATTTGGGGGGGGTTTGTGCTATCTTGAAATTTCAGAGCCTCCGAAACTGTTATAGGTAGTGAGGAGTGAAATCAAAAATTTACGCCATTAGAAAACCTGAAGGTGGTGGTTGGATTACGGGGTCCCGTACACAGTTAGGCTTCCAAAAAGTCTCACACATGGGGTATCCATGTACTCAGGAGAAGCAGCAAAATGTATTTTGGGGTGTCATTCCACATATACCCATGTCATGTGTGAGAATTTTATCATAAAAGTGACAATTTTCTGTAAAAAGAAAATGAAAAAAAAAATGTAATTTTCACAAACCTTGTGGCAAAATATAAAATATTCCATGGACTCACCATGCCTCTCAGCAAACAGCTTGGGGTGTCTACATTCCAAAATGGGGTCATGGGGGGGGGGGAGGGGTTTGTGCTATCTTGACATTTCTGGGCCTCCTAAACCGTGACAGGTAGTGAGAAAATGCAATGAAAAATGTACGCCCTTTGAAATTCTGAAGGTGTTGATTGGTTTTCGGGGTCCCGTACACAGCTAGGCTCCCAAAAAGTCTCACACATGTGGTATCCCTGTACTCTGGAGAAGCAGCAGAATATATTTTGGGGTGTAATTACACATATACCCATGGCATGCGTGAGCAATATATAATTTCAATGACAACTTTCCAAAAAGTGGTAATTTGGGGGGGGGGGGGGGTTGTACTGCTCTGCCATTTTAGCACTTCATGAAATGAGATAGGCAGTCAGAAAGTAAAAGCTGCATAAATTCCAGTATTTACACCATAGATTGTAGACGCTATAACTTTTGCGCAACCCAGTAAAAATACGCTCATTGAGGTTTTTTTTTGTCAAAGACATGTAGCTAAATACATTTAGGCCAAAATATATGACATAAACTGAGTATATTGGATATTTTTTAAAAGACAAAGTTGAAAATGTCATTTTGTCTCAAAATGTTTGCTCTTTTTTTATTAATATCGCAAAAGTTAAAAAGCGCAGAGGTGATCAAATACCGCCAAAAGAAAGCTCTGTTTGTGGTAAAAAAGGACGTTAATTTTGTTTGGGTACAGCATTGCATGACCTCACAATTGTCAGTTAAAGTCACGCAGTGCTACGTTGAAAAAAGGGGCCTGGTCATTGAGCAGCCAAATCCTCCGGGGCTAAAGTGGTTAAACAGTGCACTGCTGGTGCACCACAGTAAAAATGCTCCTTTCCCCTTAAAGGGATTGTAAAGGCAGAAGGGTTTTTTTTTATCTTCATGCATTCTGTGCATGAAGATAAAAAAACCTTCTGTGTACAGCTGCCCCTCATACTTACCTGGGCCCACCTTTATCCAGCGATGTTGCAGGAGTGTCTCAGCTGCCCGGGACCCCCCTCCTCATTAGCTGACACAGCAGCGTGGCGCAATTGGCTCCCACTGCTGTCAATCAAAGTCAGTCAACCAATCAGGAGAGAGAGGGGCGGGGCAGGGCCAGGTCATGGCTCTGTGTCTGAATGGACACAGGGAACTGTGACTTGGCCCAGGTGCCCCCACAGCAAGCTGCTCTACAGTATGGGCCAGGAGCACCGAAGAGGGACCCGAGCAGAGGAGGATCCGGGCCGCTCTGTGCAAAACCATTACACAGAGCAGGTAAGTATAACACGTTTGTTATTTTTTTTTTTAAACAAGACTTTACAATCACTTTAGCGTTCTGGTCTCCAGACACTCACAAAATGGCAGCTGGCAGACTTCCGGATGTGTGGCTTGACGGCAACAGACCCACCCTAGACGTTACTTCACCAAACATGTGACTTCATCAGGGCACTGATGATTTTAACACTTAAGTACTTAATATAGCTGATGATAGTTTGTTGATTTATTGTAATTATGTATCACTGTTTTGTTATATTTGTACTGACTCATGTCCACATGGTCCTCCTGGACGACTATATGTTTCTAGTTTATTCAGTCTCTACCCTGGCTTCATCTGGCTCTGGTGAGGTGGCTTGAAACCTTTTTGTTAATTTTGCTACGTGCAAATGGTGCAGTCTTCCTTTTTGCCCAACTCCTACGTTTTTGTATTTATGTGGATTTTTGAGGCAGAGTAGATACATATGCCAAGCGAATCTGCCCCTGTCTGGCGGCAACTTCACGTTTTAGGTGGAGGGACTGGATCCCTACCTGGGCTCTTGCCTGAAATTATGAAAATGATACATATGAAAATGGAAAAAAAAAAAAAAAAAAAAACCCCAAGCCATCTTGTTGGCTTTAGGCCAATTTTGTGGGTTTTGTTGCGTCTTACTTTTTGTTTTGCTCCTTTTTTTCAATGCCTATATTCTTCTCGACTGACCCACCCAGCTTAATCCAGGGACTCACGCTTCTCAGGAGTCTCCCCTTTGAGGTTTCCAGGCTGGGTGCAGTCTTCCAAAAGGCAAGTACACCCTGTCTAGCCATGATGTTGCAAACTTACTTAACTAGATACTGTATTCCATTGCAACCCATTATATGCAAGGTTTTAATTTCCATCAAAGAGAACAAAGGACTTACAATATTATTGTAAGCAGGGCAAAGATATTTTATTGATGCAGGGAAATAATTTCTCTCAGAATTTAGCAACAAGATATCTTAGTGCCAAATATCCCACAGTATACCTGTCTAATGACCTGAGAAAAAGAGAGGGGTGGCGATTTGCTTCTCAAAGAAGGTCCTGTTCACACCTGCCACAGTAGTTAGGCATAAAGAGGGTAAATAGTTCATGATGGTGGGAAAGATTAATGATCAACCAGTCACCCTGATCTCTTATTATGCCCCTTACTGGGCCAATTGGAATTCTTTCACAATATGCTTGAAATTTTACTACCACAGGCAATGGGCCAGGTGGTTTTGGGTGGGCACAGCAACCTTCAACTTAATCAAATGCTTGACAAATCCAATCCCCACAAAGCAAAGAATGTTCCGAAACAGAGTTATATCACTATAACCTGAATGACGGCTGGCGAGAGTGTAACCCAATCACTAGAGACTACACTTTCTATTCGCACGTACATGGTACCTACTCCTGCATTGATCATATTTTTTACACTTACCCCATTGTTACCTTTTATTGCATCCATTAAAATACTAACTACACATAGTCAGACCATTCCCCAGTACAACTATCAGTCTCCGACTTATGGATCAAACCAAAACCCTCTTAGTGGCACCTCAATGCCTTATTGAAGAATAAAAGTTGAGCAGCTGAAGCTGCTCAACTTTTTTCGAAATAATCTGCCCTCGGCCACATCTCCAATCAATAACTAGGTGGCCCATAAGGGGAAAACTGATACAGCTGGCTGCCAGGACCAAACAAAATAAAGAAATTACATTTAAACAACAGGAGGCAGATTTAAAACGTTTTTTAATTGAACAGCATAAATCCCCTCAGTTGGATCTTAGGCAGAAAATCGATATGGCATGCATAGAATTTAATTTAACTCTAACCACTACGGCAGAAAAATATGTTAGATAGCCCAGGCACCGGTATTATACTATGGGCAATAAACCCACTACACTCTTGGTAAGGAAGCTCATCCCTCATGTTTATACTCCGGCTTTGCAGAGTCTACACTTAAAGAATGGCCAACAGTCTCAGAATCCACAGCTTATTATATGTAGATTTTATAACTTCTATTCTACTGTTCACACACAGCCGGATCCTTTCTCAAGAACCCAGGCAGACAACTTCATTCAGAATTTTCTGCTACCCAAATTACACAAGGTTCATATGGAATAGAAAAAGGTTACTGAACTGGAAAAAAAGGCAGCAAATAAAAGTTTTAATCCATCCAAAAGCACCTGGCCCAGACGGGTTCTCTGGTCATTACTACCTAAAATATCTTGAGATACTGGCTCGGTCATGGTTTGGCAGGTTGTATTCCAAGGATTTTGTATTTATTTCGCACAATTCTTGTGGTGATATGAATGCCTGATCTTTAAGCTTTTCAAAAACAATAGAAAATAAATCTTGTTTATATGGGGAGATAAGAGACCTAGGGTGCATAGGCGCACTCTATAAACTCCCAGGTTGAAGGGAGGTTTGGATAAAGTGAAGAAAGTGCGCTGATCTAAAGTGGATAAGCTGCTACCTTAGAGTGATAAATGTGAAATAAGGGAATATAAATCAGGTGCGCTAACCAAATGTGCATCCAAACATATGCATCTAAACATAAATGGGTGCTAAAACAATGTTATAAGTGTTGGTGCTACAGGATAAAAACTGTAAAAAAGGGAAACAGGTGCAAATCAATACAACTGAGTCAAAAACACCCTTGTGTAACAAACAAAAGTGTCCATCCAAATGAATGTCCAAAAACAATCCAGATGTGATGTGAACAGGTGAATCCAGGTCACTATCCAAAGATTCTCCAGTGAAGACACAATGAAACTGAAAAGTGTAGACCACGTGAAGGAATGTTCAGCGTCCCACCACCAGCTTTACTGCTTACCAGAAGATGGAATTAATAAGGGCATATAGGGATAGCTCTGCACCAAACCATGCAGTGGAGGGGAGAGTTCCAGATAGCTAGGCCAACACCAATCCTCAAGGGAGAGAGTGGACTCTTACCAGAAAGGATATGAAATCAGGCTTGGAACAATACAGTACTCCTGTCCTGCACGGGAATATGGGGTGGTCCTCTGGTGCAATTTCATAGATCGGTGGCAGTGTATGGAGTCTTGTCAGTGATCCTGGTCCTCAGCTGTCTGGGCTCTCTGTTATGGGCGGCCTGTAGATGGGGATGGGGTCCTGCGTAGCTGTCAAACAGCTCTGTTGATCTGGACACTCCCATATTCCCGTGCAGGACAGGAGTACTGTATTGTTCCAAGCCTGATTTCATATCATTTCTGGTAAGAGTCCACTCTCTCCCTTGAGGATTGGTGTTGGCAAGCTATCTGGAACTCTCCCCTCCGCTGCATGGTTTGGAGCAGAGCTATCCCTATATGCCCTTATTAATTCCATCTTCTGGTAAGCAGTAAAGCTGGTGGTGGGACGCTGAACATTCCTTCACGTGGTCTACACTTTTTAGTTTCATTGTGTCTTCACTGGAGAATCTTTGGATAGTGACCTGGATTCACCTGTTCACATCACATCTGGATTGTTTTTGGACATTCATTTGGATGGACACTTTTGTTTGTTACACAAGGGTGTTTTTGACTCAGTTGTATTGATTTGCACCTGTTTCCCTTTTTTACAGTTTTTATCCTGTAGCACCAACACTTATAACATTGTTTTAGCACCCATTTATGTTTGGATGCACATTTGGTTAGCGCACCTGATTTATATTCGCTTATTGAAGGGAGGTTTGGGAGCTCCGGACTTAGTAAAATAATAATATGTTGCACAGCTGGCACAGCTAATTAGATTTCATACTAAACAGCCCCTATCCCCTAAGGCCCCTTTCACACATGCTGTCCGTTTGTCCGTTTTTCATCCATCCGTTGACTGATGAAAAGCGGACATCAATGTATCTCTATGTAAAAACGGATGACAACGGATGATCATCAGTTTACATCCGTTTTCATCCGCTTCTGTCAATGTCCGTTTTTTTTTTTTGAACGGATGAATGCCCTATTTTTCATCCGTCAAAAAAACGGATCGGACGAAAAACGGATGACAACGGATGAAAAACGGATAACAACTGACGAAAAAACGGATGAAAAACGGATAACAACTGACGAAAAACGGATGACAACGGATGAAAAACGGACGACAACGGATGAAAAACAGATAACAACTGATGAAAAAACGGATGAAAAACGGATAACAACTGACGAAAAACAGATGACAACTGATGAAAAACGGATGGAAAACTGATACATTTTGACGTGACTGAACTGATGAACTGAACGGACCGTATGTGTGAAAGGGGCCTAATGGATGCAGGCAGAAACCTCTCCTTATCCATCTAGACTAGGGCCGGTTTAGTGTCCCTTGAACTTTATTTGGGCCGGAGTGACCAGTGGAAGTACAGCGCCAGTGGGAGTAAAAAAAAAAAAAAAAAGTTTTGAAAATGTGGAAAGTCTCCCTTCAGAGGTGGTTGTGGCCAGCTCAGATTGCTTTAAAAAAAGGCCTGGATTCTTTCCTGGGTGTACATAATATAAATGGGTACTAATATTTATAGGTAAAGTTGATCCAAGGAATATCCGATTGCCTCTCGGGGGATCAGGAAGGAATTTTTTCCCCTGCTGTAGCAAATTGGATCATGCTTTGCTGGGAGTTTTCGCCTTCTTCTGGATCAATTGCGGGTATAGGATTGTGTATATGGGATTGTATGGTTGGGATTTCATTACTGTTTTTTTTTTTTTTATTATTATTGGTTGAGGTGGATGGACTTGTGTCTTTTTTTCAACTTGACTACCTATTTAACTTTATCAGTTGGAGGAATTATGCCCCATTGCTGGGGTCAGTGGGAGAAATATTGTCCCATTACCGCTGTCAGTGGGAGGAAAAATGCCCCATTGTTGGTGACAATAGGAGAAATGGTTCCCTACTGTTGGTGTCATTGGAAGGAACGGTGCCCCTTTTTGGTGTCAGTGGGAGAAATAGTATAATGAAGGGGCCGGATAAAAGCAAGCAAAGGGCTGCAGTTTGGAGACCACTGCTGTAATGCATATATTGCATTAAGGTAAAAACCTTTTGACTTTTTAACCACTTTAAAACTGCAGGCTTTAGACAGCATGAGTCTAATGTCTATAGGAACACAAGCATGTGAAAGGTTTGGTGTCTGGCTGCAGTTGTTCAGAACAGTGTGTGCAGGGTTAGTGATGGAGGATTGGAGGTTTTTATTTAAGTGTCCATGAGGGTCAGAACCAAATGCTTGCTAAAAATGATTTAATTTGTCACTAAACCCAGGATCCTGCATTCACTACATCTGATCTCCCACAGTACACAGAACATGGAAATGCAATTATTTTAGTATATATAAACTGCTAAATACCGTTTCTCATCAGCAGTATATAGCAGTCTTGTGACTTCTATCAGTGTCCGGTCGAGCACTGGTTAAAAGCTTGTAGGAGGAGTTTTCATTCTCCTCTGACTGTCCTATGAGGCTGCATGACCCCTGGACAGTGCTGATTGACCCTGTGCTGATCTCCAAAAAAAAAAAAAAAAAGAAGAAGACAGGATCGAACAGCCATTTTACACAATGCTGGGGATTAACCCCTTAGGTTCAACAATGGGTATAACAAGCATGCTTTATTGCATATACACACTGATTTAATGGTTGTGGGTTTAGTATCACTTTAATGGTGCTGCAAAAAGCAGAAATTTAGAAATGGCCTTTGAAGTTACCCTGCTAGACTGCTAATAGCTTTTTTGCACTCCCTCAGTGACCAATCAGAAAAGTGAGGGTAGGAGGTCAAAATGTTGAGTCAAATGTTAACTGGTTATTGCTCTATTCAAGCAGACCATATATTTCCAATTAGCAAGGGCTTCTGTGCGGCCAGCGTAGAGAAACACGCAGGGTTTGCAGTTCATTCATGCGGTTTTACCTTCATGCAAGCACTTTGAACATGTTCTATTGCTCATTTTACATGTGTTATGTTAAGGAGCCCAGTCATTTATGGCTTACAATGCAGCCTAAATCATGCAAGCCATTTTATTTAATTTTTTTAATAACACAACACTCAGACTGTTTACATGTATACTTTGTGGGATGTTACAACACGCATTATTTGCAATGCATAGGATTGCCATGCAAAGTGATGTTACTGCTTACTACTGATGTTTTTGCAGATTTTTATAAGGGTTTTAGAAGCGTTTTACAGCTTCAGGCATTTTTGTTTAGCAAGCATTAGGGAGGAGGAGCAGGAGAGGAAATTAGGGGTGGGGAGTTGCTGTTTGCGCAGAATACGAGCAACAAAAAACTCATAAAACGCTCAAGTCAGGCATTTCTATTGAAGCCTATGGGGCCAAAAAGTCTTTTAATCTGCCAAAAATAATCTCATGTACTTTGAGCGACAGGCGTTTTGCTTCAGGTGACAGTGACAGGACAATCCTATGTGAACAGGGGCCATTGAAATAAATAGGATTTGGCTTGTTGAGCATTTTAGAGCTTCAAGCAGAAAATCGCTCTGATATGAACAGGGCCAGAGGGAGATTCATTCTCTCAGTTTGTCCTGTTTACCATTATCATCAAAAGTGAAAGAAGATCCCAAATGTGAAGTGGTTACCAGAACAGGAAAGGAGGGGAAATCTTCCAATGGGGACACCAGTTATGGTGACAACAAGCGATTCCCTCACTTTTGAGGGTTTTTTCTTCCCTTCTTCTTTCAGCTGTAGGACAGAAAGTGAAGGGAAATCTGCCCAATGGGATACAAATGGCAAAAAACTGACAGGGGTTATAACCCTCTGTTACAATAGCACTACAGATAAAAGAAATACTCAGTTTACCTTATTTTAAGTTCAATACCATCCAAAGCCTACAAGATTAATTGCGGAGCACTTAACCGCTAAACAGGAGCAGCTAGCCACATTTATGATGGCGGCCTTTAAAGCAGTATTAAACCCAAAAGCAAACTTTAAATTGAATTGCAGCTTACCAACTCTGAGATGTGATGGCTCAATTTGTTTTTTTTTTAGGCTTTCTTTCTTCTACTTTCATCTGGTGATCCAGCCAAGAAGTCTGTTTTCCAAAAGAACAAGCTATCTTCTAGATGTATCAGTTAAACTATTTAACACTAGCAGGGGTGCTTACAATGATCCACTTTTATTTATGTAAAACCTTTATCCCAAAAGAAAAAAAAAAATGATTTTAACCACTTAAGCCCCGGAGGATTTGGCTGCTCAAAGACCAGGGCCTATTTAGCGATTCGGCAGTGCGTGACTTTAACGTACAATTGCGCGGTAGTGCGATGCTGTACCCAAATGAAATTGACGTCCTTTTTTTCCCACAAGAATAGCTTTCGTTTGGTGGTATTTAATCACCTGTGCGATTTTTACTTTTTGCCCTATAAACAAAAAAAGAGCGACAATTTTGAAAAAAATAACAATATTTTTCATATTTTTTTATATGAAATTCCCCCCCCAAAAAATGTAAAAATCAAAATCTTTTAACATTTTAGGCCAATTTGTTTTCTGCTACATATTTTTGGTGAAAAAAATCGCAATAAGCATAATTTGATTGGTTTGTGCAAAAGTTATTGCGTTTACTAACCACGGGAAAGATTTGTCATTTTTATTGTTTTGTTTTTTTTAACTAGTAATGGCGGCGATCTGCGATTTTTTTTGCGGGACTGCAACTTTGCGGCAGACAGTTTGGACCCTTGACTGATATTTTTGACACTTTTGGGGGTACCAGTGCTATACATGTTACTGTAAAAAGGACACTGGCAGGGAAGGGATTAACTTTATTAGTGATCAAGGGGCTAAGTGTGTCCCTAGGGGCGTGCTTCTAACTGTAAAGGGGCGTGGCTTTTAATGTAACCACAGAGACATACGATCCTACATAGCAGGACCCTATGATCTCTGCAGTTACACCAGGGAGAATGACAGGCGGCTTTGTTTACATTAGCCGCTGCCTTTCTCCCTCTCCAGCGGGAGATCGCGAGTGACCGGCAGACATCGGAGCCGCCGGTCACTCGCGCGGGGATGGCAGTGAACGAGCGGGGGCGGGAGTGCGCCTCCGGCGGCGCGCGCTCGCCCCCTATTGGCTCGCGGGCGAGTGACGTACCGGTACATCACTTTGCCCAGGGGGGGGCTGACCGCCGCAGTATATGTACGTGCAGCGGTCAGCAAGTAGAAAAAGCGTGATCAGGAGTTTGGCTTCAATTTGTTAGTGTCATTAAATCTGCTAGTAAATCTTTCGTGTTTCATGTTTCGGCAAACCGCCTTGAGCGCAGGTGGTTTGCCACAACATGTTAGACTTCCTGTATGCTCTTTACATTTAACAAATACATTTTCTATACAGATTTAGAGTTGCCGGCTCACTTACTGGATTTGTTTACTCACTTGTTGTCTGGAGGACATCGGAACCAGAGCACCCATCTGTGGATTCCTCCCATGAACTTTATATAGAGATTCCCCTGTTCAGAGCGCTGCATCTGTTGTCTATACATAAATCGTGCTTGCAAAAGTAAACGGTGTTCAAACCACACATGTGAGGTATCGCCGCAATCGTTAGAGTAGAGCAATAATTCTAGCACTAGACCTTCTCTGTAACTCTAAACTGGTAACCATTAAAAATGTTTAAATCATCGCCTATGGGGATTTTTATGTACCCTAGATTTTCGCCAGTGTGCACAATTTTAAAGCATGACATGTTAGATATCCATTTATTCGGCATAACATCATCTTTCACATTACACAAAAAAATTGGGCAATTTTACTCTTTTGTTTTTAATTAATGAAAGTGTATTTCTTCCAAAAAATTGCATTTGAAAGACTGCTGCACAAATACAGTATGACATAAAATATTGCAACAATCGCCATTTTTTTCTCTAGGGTCTCTGCTAAAAAATATATATATAATGTTTGGGGTTTCTAAGTAATTTTCTAGCAAAAAATACTGATTTAACTTGTAAGCAACAAGTGTAAGAAAAAGGCTTAGGCATGAAGGGATTAAGTTACCAGTAGCCAGATATGTTAGCTAGGAAAGCAGCCTGGAGGGTAAAATGAAATAAGGGCCAAATCATATACAGTAGTCTGTATTCTCTAAATCGGTTTACATGCAGCCTTTTCTGTCTGGACGTTATGTTTAAACAGAAAACCAGTTAACCTGCAAAGCCACAACTGTTTTGCAATATTCACAAGAACTTTCGGGGAATTTGCAAATTTGAGATCACGACCTAGTGGCTGAAATGCAATTCTACATTTTAATTGTTAGGTTATTAGAAGATTTTAGTGTTATGATTTTTGGAGAAAGTGTCATTTTTAAAGATACAGCTATAGCACTTCCAGCATGTACCACTATAGCCCATAAAGCACAATCTCATCTGACACAACGTGAGAAAGATCATCAAGAGCATTTTCTATGTAAAAGGAAGTTATGATTACATGTTCCTATATGCAAGTACAGGTTATTTGAAGGTAACCAGTCACAAGTCACTTTTATTTCCTTCCTGAAAGTGCTATCTGTCAGGCTATCATGTTGACCTTCTGGCTTTAATACGTCACAGTCACCAAGTTGGAATGAGGATACAGATAAGAACTTTTCTATGGCTACCCCAACCAGCACACCTGTTCGTGGTCAAGGAATCAGACAGAAATGAAGCCAGCAGATCAGCGTAACAGCCAGGCAACAAGTATTTTCAGAAAAAGGTCAATGGTAGCCTCCATATTTCTTTCACGACACTTTTCTTTTAATGTTAAACTTAAAGTAGTTTTAACATGCACAAATCAAAGCAACTCTGTAATACATCATTAAATATATTGTTAAAATGCAAGCAGTGTAGGCACCTGAGTTTTACCTTGTATCAGCCTTCTGAAGTTTCTGTACACCAACGCTTGAGTGTGAGAGGAAGAAGTAGCACAGAGAGTCAATGTGCTGAAAAGAAGCATGCTGATAGGAAGAGGAAACAGCATGATCGAGATGAGCTCATCACTGTGCCTCTTCTCCTTTCACTGTCCAGTCACTGACTGTGGAAGGTACAAGACACCTAGGGCTCGGATGAAGTGGGTTGAATGATGCTGACCATCAGACTGAGGACATCTAGCAAAAGAAACAAGTACTGCAGGGAAAATTTCTAGATTACAGGGGAATATTGTATAAATTAGTGTCGGGTTCAGGTTCAGCGACGCGCTGACGTCACCGCGCTCAGAAATCCCAGAAGGATGGGCGAAGTTGCTGCAGCCGGCCAGCTATGATATTTATGTGGACATACATCGTGTTGTTGGAAGTGCAAATTTCTTTATATACCAATAAAGCATGGTACGTTTTTACATTATGGCGATTTTTTATTGCATTTAATGGGGAGTGTTACCCTTTGAGAGGCTGTGAAGTTGGATCATTGGCCGAGGATATAAACTTAGGAGAGTCTATGAATTCCTCTGGAGGAGACACAAGGCCCTGGCTGGGATAAAGCCCTAAGCGCTCTTGACCTGTTGGAGGTCTATATCTCTGCTAAGCAGGCCATCCTGTCATATCACATATGGTGGTGGAAGGTCACGGGAAAGATATAATTTGAATATTGTGTTGGACATTATTTCTTTATGTATTTGCACTGGAGTTTAATTATTAGTGCGAATGGACATGTTTTTTTAAATTATGACAATTGTGTTAAAGGTTTTTATAGCTAATGTCATTATTGCACATAACTACTTTTTAAAATTAAAATTCACCGGAAGTGACGAGTGGGGCTGGTGCCGGCGCATTGATTCCTGGGAGCGATGGCGTTCAGCTCCCAGGAATCATTGCAAACCGGAAGTGACGGCACGGGCCGCGGCCGCCGAGGGAGGAAGTGGAAGAAAGGTGAGTATATTTTTCTACAATACAAGGTAAGTAAAAAAAAAATAAAAATCGTAACTATCCATTTCCTTTTCAGGTGACGAAAAGCAAGCGGATGACCACAAAATCGATTATGTCGATTTTGTGGCCGGAACTCCGCTTTAACCACTTTACCACCGGAGGATTTTGCTGTCTTACGTCTGGGCCACTTTTTGCGATTCGGCGCTGTGCGAATTTAACTGACAATTGCGCGGTCGTGCGACGCCATACCCAAACAAAATTTACGTCCTTTTTTTTCCCACAAACAGAGCTTTCTTTTGGTACTATTTGATCACCTGTGCGATTTTTTGATCATGCGCTATAAACAAAAAAAGAGCGTTTATTTTGAAAAAATAATAATATTTTTAACATTTTTTTATATGAAATTCCCCCCCAAAAAAATGTAAAAATCTAATTTTTTTAAAATTTTTGGCCAATTTGTTTTCTGCTACCTATGTTTGGTAAAAAAAATCACGATAAGCGTATTTTGATTGGTTTGCGCAAAAGTTATTGCGTTTACTAAGGGAAAGATTTCTGTCATTTTTGGTGTTTTTTTTTTAACGCGTAATGGCGGCGATCTGTGATTTTTTTTGTGGGACTGCGACATTGCGGCGGACAGATCGGACCCTTGACTGACATTTTTGACACTTTTGGGAGTACCAGTGACATTACTACAGTAATCAGTGCTATATATATGCACTGTTACTGTAAAAATGACACTGGCAGGGAAGGGGTTAATTTTATTGGAGAGGGAGGGGTTAATGTATGCCTGGTGCTTACTAACGTGTGGGGGGGGAGGTGACTGTGTGACACAAGGACAGATCGGATGTTCAGCTGTGCTGAACACTCCTATCTGTCCCTGTCTGTCACTTAGGAGATCCGCCCGCTCTGTTTACACAAGAGGGCGGATCTCCTCACTCGATTCCCCGACGATCGGAGAAGAGCGGCGGCGATCGCCGCCGCTCCTCCCCTGGCCCGACTCCCGCTGTGACTGAAAACAGCGGGAGCGCGCCTCTGGCGGCGCGCGAGCGCCGCCTACAGGGGGAGGAGTCCAGCGACGTAGGTCTACGTCGCTGGACGATAACGAGCCACATTGCTGCAGTAGCAGCAATGTGAGCAGTGGGAAAGTGGTTAAAGAGGAAGCGAAGCTTACTCTGTAACCTGTACCTATAGGTAAGCCTATGATAATTCACTTTGAATTTATTTATGTTTTTGTAACCATCAGTATTGTTTATTAAGGTCAAGTTTTTGTTATCACAAATCACTTGCTTATGATGGTAACATTTTAGCGCACCAGACTTTTTTCATCTTTTAATCAGTGACCCAGGGATATTGGAGGACTTAAACAAAGGAGGGGGCAGAGAGCAGAACACTAGCTTGTATCCTCTGGAAACCAACTTTGGTACCCAGGCATCTGAGATGCTGTCCACAAAGGATAAAAGAGGTCTCCCCACTTTGGGAAAATGGGGGTGCCCTTTCATGCTGAAGGGAATTTGTTGTCAGGTTTGGGGGATTTGGAAGCCAAGGTTTGTGATTGAACTGGGTACCTGTTTTGAATCTGGCTTTAGAAGTTGAGGCCTGGGAATAATGAAACTCAACTTGGCTCAGGGATGAGAAAGGGGCTTGCCCAGCCCAATTTTGTGTCATCTGCAAAAACTGATATAGAACTACTGATCCCGTCCTCAATGCTGTTTATGAATAAATTGAACAGGGTTGGTCCCAGGACTGAGCCTTTGGGGACCCCGCTTACCACCTCAGACCAGTCTGAGTATGAGCTATTTTATTAGATCACATTTTTTACAATAAGCTATTTAATAAAACTGTAATCCCATTTACTGCATGGTAAAGTGAGAGTTGGAGCAATATTGTATCTTGCAACGTGCACGTCCTTTGGCTCATCAGAATCAAATGTTTTATACGTTATAAGTACATGGAGTTATTCCACTGAAATGTATAACAATTTTCACTAGCTTAAAGCCCAAGTTCAGTCAAAAATGTAAAAACAAAATCATCACCTGGGACAGCAATGCCCTTTCCATCCCTTCTTTTCCATTCATAGAAACTGCACTCTAGCTTTCATCATTGCAAAGTGCAATATGAATAGTTAGGGTTTCATTGATGGAAGCTGTAGTACAGCTTCTATGAATTAAGAGTGGGAGGGTGGAGGGCAGCCAATGGACACTTCTCACTGAATGTAAATTTTGTCCCTTGTGTTAATTTTTTTATAGGCTTTGGTTCAAAAGCTCTGTTACACTTTCTGGACACATTTTATGTTTAAAACATATATAATGTTAAAACTAGAATTGTGTCCAAATGTAACTGTTGCCCTGTGCTGATCACCTGCTAGGTAAACAAACAATGGCTCATCCTCATTCCCCAGCCTGCAGGTGAGAAGTAGCAGAGATCTAAGTGGGGAAACAGCTTTAGTGTCCATTCACACTAGTCCGACTTGGTCAGCCTGACAAGTCACGCACCGTCGCGTCCTATAGTGTAGTACAGGAACGGTTCTAATAGGAGCGACACAAGTCGCTCCGACTTAGAAAAAGGGTCCTGTACTACTTCGGGGCGACCTGGAGTGACTTGCATAGACATTAATTTTCTGAAGTCCGTGCAAGTCGTGCCGAAGTCGAGGTGCACGCGACTTCACAGGTCGCCCCCTAAGTCGGATCGCCGTAGTGTGAACCGAGTCTTAAAGTGATTGTAAAGGTATAAATAAATAAAATGTTACACTTACCTGTTCTGTGCAATGGTTTTGCACAGAGCAGTCCCGATCCTCATCTACTGAGGTCCCCACCAGCGCTCAGGACCCCTCCCCCTTGCCGAATGCCCCCATAGCAGCCGCTTGCTATGGGGACACACCTGCGTGCTTGCCCTGGAGCTGGCTTCCTGTGTCCATAAGACAGAGCGTGGCTCACCCCCATCCCTCGCCTCACTCAATCAGGAAGGGAGCTCTCACGCACATCGCTGGATCAGGATCAGGCTTAGGTAATTTTAAAGAGGGGGTGAGGGGGCAGCTAGACATTGAAGGTAACAACACCCTCAGCCTTTACAACCACTTTAAAGTGACACTAAACTCTGGTTTATAAAAAAAAAAAAAAAAAACAACTATCTATTCAGGCACGTATTATGAACTTAAAAAAGTATCTTCGGTTGCTCTCAGCCTTCTCCAAATTTCTTTTTCTTACAGATGTGATCAGACTTTTTAGAGGGTGGCTACTGTATACAAGAATGTAGCCTCATATTCACTCCTGTGATGGACCAGGGACCATTAGACATGTAGTGTGCATAGAGCAGTGCACATAACCGTGACTAACATGCACTACAAAAAAAAAGGGAAGTGAGGAAAAGGAGAGGTTCGGGAGCTCATGAAGGCAGAAAAACACAGTAGGAAACAATTTCATGCAAAATGGATTACAGGGCCTTTAAGTAGTAGATGTGTATGAATTATTTTGGGAAAATAAAGATATAGTTTGATTTTACTTTAAGGCCCCATTTAACACTGATGGCATGCAGCCCAAAAAAAAAATAAAAAATCATGCACTCAGTCCTATTAGCCAACCAAAACATTTTTTTCTAATATTGAAACAGAGGTCTCCATAGAATAAATTTTGAATATATTTGAAGCCACACCCTCACATTATGGCAGCTTTGTAAAACGGGATTATATTTGCAGCTGTGCGCACCTGAGATTTTTTTTTTTACTCTAAACCCATTATTTCTGGATATTTTTCCCAGCTAGAAAACGCCCCTTCCAATAACTGCTGATAAAAGCCTGTGTGTGCATGGACAAACATAGGATAACATGCTGGGGAGTTTACTGGCTGCAGAAAAAAAAATGCTTGAAGCCAAAAACAGCCGCTGTAAAAACATCCAGTGTGCATGAGGCCTAAACGTTAGAAACAGATTACAGTATAACTTCCATCTCTAGGCTGGCTAGCAGAACTGAATGGGGATTTATGGGAAACAAGCATTCCTATACAAAAATGTTTAATGTATCAGTTTTTAGAAAATTAAAGTGGTATGAACCCCAAAAATATTACTATTATATTAATATGTACTGTATTATATTGCAGTCTACCAATCCTTAACCACTTCCAGCCCAGGGCTATTCTGGCATTCCTCTACTACATGTTGCTAGAAAATTACTCCAAACCCACAAACATTATATATATTTTTTTTAGCAGAGACCCTAGGGAATAAAATGGTGGTCGTTGCAATTTTTTATGTCAAACTATTTTTCAAACGTGATTTATAAAAAGTTTCCTGAATTTATAAAACAAAAACACTAAAGTTAGCCCAATTTTCTTGTATAATGTGAAAGATGTTGTTATGTTGAGTAAATAGATACATAACATGTCACTCTTTAACCACTTAAACCCCGGAGGATTTGGCTGCTCAAAGACCAGGGCCTATTTTGCGATTTGGCACTGCGTGAATTTAGCGGACAATTTCGCGGTAGTTCGACACTGTATCCAAATGAAATTGATGTCCTTTTTTCCCCCCACAAACAGGGCTTTCTTTTGGTGGTATTTGATCACCTGTTTAATTTTTACTTTTTGCGCTATAAACAAAAAAAGAAGAGCGACAATTTTGAAAAAAATTGGATTTTTTGACTTACCGTAAAATCCTTTTCTCTTAAGCTCATTGACAGACGCAGTCCTCTTTGATTAATATCAGTAGGGTTATACTGCCCCCTACAGGAGTAGGACACTAGGCAGGAAAAACGTTCTGGCCACACCTTAGGGGCAGTCCCAGAGGGTATATCCTCTCTCTCCCTGCTACAGGATGTCAGTTATGTAACAAAGCAGTGTCAGAGAATTTAACCCAACCCAACTCCAAAATAGAGGGGCGGGTACTGCGTCTGTCAATGAGCTTAAGAGAAAAGGATTTTACGGTAAGTCAAAAATCCAATTTTCTCTGTCGCTCATTGACAGACGCAGTCCTCTTTGATTAATATCAAATTGGGACGTCCCAAAGCAGTGCCACAAATGAGGGGTGGGATAACGGAAATCAAAATCCAATCCAGAAGGCCCAACCGGTGGCAACCAGAAGTCTTAAAGGCTCATCGGACAAAAGGATGAGACTCAACTGAAAACCCAACAAAAAACCCTCGAGGTAGACCACCGGTCTCCTCAAACAGCGGCCTGCAGAACCTTGCGGCCAAAAGAGGCATCCGCCGATGCCAGCACATCAACTTTGTAAAATTTTGTAAAGGTATAAACCGACGACTAGGTAGCCGCCTTGCAAACCTGAACCACTGACGCCTGATGGCGGAAGGTCCAGGAAGCACTAAGCGCCCGAGTGGAGTGCGCCTTAACAGGGAACGCAGGAACCCGACCCTTAATAGAATAAGCCTGTACCACCGTCTGTCTGATCCATCTAGAGATAGTCGCGGCAGACGCAGGCAACCCTTTTCTAGGGCCATCCGTGATCACAAAAAGTGAATCCGTCTTACGGAAAGATTCCGTAGTAGTCAAGTACACCCTGATCGCCCGAACCACATCCAAGGAGTGTAACGCAAACTCCCGAGGATGACTGGGCTTAGGACACAGGGAAGGTAGCACAATATCCTCATTTAGATGAAAATCTGAAACCACCTTAGGAAGGAAGGATGGATTCGGATGAAGAACCACCTTATCCCTATGAACCACCAGATATGGGGAACGACAGGACAATGCGGCCAGTTCTGACACCCTGCGTGCAGAAGTGATAGCCACCAAAAAGGCCACCTTCTGGGAGGTTTCTGAAGAATCGACAACACCAAATTAAGATCCCAGGGCGGCAAGGGCGCGCGCACCGGCGGAGCCAGGTGCCGCACCCCCTGGATGAAATTCCGCACCAAGGACTGAGTAGCCAGAGGCTTCTGAAAGAAGATTGCTAATGCTGAAACCTGACCCTTGATAGTGCTCAAGGCCAGTTTCTGCTCAACCCCCTGTTGCAGAAAAGCCAATATTCGGGCCACCGAGTAAGAACGTGGAGGAAACCCAAGTGATTCACACCACGCGATATAAGACTTCCATGTGCGATGATAGACTTTTCTGGAAGTCGCTTTCCTCGCTTTAATCAGAGTAGGAATAACTGAAGCTGACAACCCCTTGTCCTTCAGCACCTGGGTCTCAACAGCCAGGCCGTTAAAGCCAGCGATCACAAAGCAGGATGGAAGATCGGTCCCTGAGACAGCAGATCCTCCCTGAGAGGAAGTCGCCAAGGAGCGTCCGCGACCAGCCTGACCAGGTCGGCGTACCAGGCTCGACGAGGCCAGTCCGGAGCTACCAGGATAACTGGAATTCCCTCAACCTCTATCCTGCGAAGAAGTTTCGCCAGCAACTTGAGAGGAGGGAAGGCATACAGTAGCTTACACTGCCCCCACGGGGCGACCAGCGCGTCTGCGGCGTCCGCTAGAGGATCGCGGGAGCGGGCTACAAACCTCCGCACCTTCCTGTTGAGCCGAGATGCCAACAGATTTACATCCGGGGTGCCCCCACGAAGGCACAATTGGTGAAATACCTCTGGATGAAGAGACCATTCTCCTTGATCCAGAATCTGACGGCTGAGAAAATCTGCCTGCCAATTTTCCACCCCCGGAATGAATACCGCGGAGAGGGCTGGAACAAATCGTTCCGCCCAACGAAGGATGCTGGCCACTTCCACGGCCGCCAGGACACTCTTGGTGCCCCCCTGGTGATTGACGTAAGCCACGGCCGTGGCATTGTCCGACTGGATCCGCATCGGGCTGCCCCGGAGCTGCTCGGTCCAGTGAATCAGACAAAGTCTGATCGCTCTCAGTTCCAATACATTTATCGGTAACCTGGATTCTTCCAGGGACCAGAGCCCCTGGGCAGATCGTCTGCCGAGAACCCCACCCCACCCGGATAGACTGGCATCCGTGGTGACAATTGTCCAATAGATTGGAAGAAATGACTTCCCCTGACTGAGCATTGGTGACCGAAGCCACCAAACCAGAGATTCCCTGGTCCGTTCGCTCAGCCGGATCCGATTGTCCAGGGAATCAGGATTCCGGTTCCATTTGAGAAGAATCTCCTTTTGAAGAATACGGGTATGAGACTGGGCAAACAGTACTGCCTCGAAGGAGGCCACCATCAGTCCCAGAACCCTCATGCAAGTCCGCAGGGAAGGCCTGTTGACGGTCAATAATAAGTCGTCGACTGAATCTTCCAGAGTTTCTCCGCCGGGAGAAACACTTTTGCCAAGGATGTATCCAAAGTTAGGCCCAGATAGTTCAGTCTCCTGGTGGGGACCAGGGATGATTTCTGCCGGTTCACTAGCCACCCAAACTCTTCCAAAGAGATCATAGTGACCTCCAAGTTTAGCAACAGAGCCTGCGGAGACTCCGCATGAAGAAGAAGGTCGTCTAGGTAGCCTAGAACCGAAATGCCCCGCTGTCGCAACAGCGCCAAAACTGGGGCCAAAACCTTTGTGAAGACCCGGGGAGCAGAGGCGAGACCAAAGGGTAACGCCGCAAACTGATAATGGTTCTCTCCCACGGAAAAGCGAAGGAAACGCTGATGTCCTGCGTAAATGGGAATGTGAAGATAGGCATCCTTGATGTCTATGGACGCTAGAAAATCCCCCTGATGCAGGGAGGCCACTACTGTGTGAATGGACTCCATCTTGAATTTTTGCACCCGGACAAAATGATTGAGTGCTCTCAAGTCCAGAATTGGAGGCACCTTGCCCTCTTTTCTTGGTATTGTGAATAGGTTTGAATAGAACCCCTGAAAACGTTCTGTCCAAGGAACGGGGACCACCACTCCTTGTTGCATCAAATCCGTCACTGCCCCCCGCAAAGCTTCTAAGCGATCCAGGGATAGTCGGATATTGGAAGGAAAGAACCGCACCGATGGAAGTGATCGAAACTCGATCTTGTATCCCGACCATATGACCTCTTGAACCCATTTGTCTGGAATCCTGGAGAGCCATGGGTCCGGAAACCGGTGAGGACGTCCCCCTACCCCAGATATGGGTGGGGGCGCACCTTCAGGCTGTAGTGGTCTTATCTTCAGGTCTGGCAGAGCCGGACCTTTGTTTACCCGACCAGCGTCCTTTGAAACCCCCTGGGGGGGCTTTGGAGGACTTCGCCTTATCGCCCGCCCCAGAGGAGCGAAAAAACTTTTTATGAGCGGAAAAGGAAGGTCCCCGTCTGCGACGAGGTCCTTTCCCCTTAGTAGCCTGTGGTAAAAAGGTGCTCTTGCCACCAGTGAGACCCTTGATGATCTCATCCAAGGTGGCACCAAACAGGCGATCCCCTTGAAAGGGGAGATTAGCCAAAGCTTTTTTGGAAGCTTGATCCGCCGACCAGCATTTTAACCACAGCATACGCCGAAGGACCACCACCGAGATCGATACGCGCCCCATTAATGGAGCGGCATCCAGGGCGGCGTCACAGACAAACTGTAGCGCTTGTACCATCTGCTCCAGCAAGTCCGATACTGCTGGGGGGAGACTTCTCCCCTCCAGATCTCGGCGTAACAACTTGGTCCACTCTGTCAATGTTTGTGCAACCAGAGCAATGGTGAATACTGGCCTTAAGGCTGACCCTATCAGGGAATATATAGAGCGGGATATAGATTCCGCTTTACGGTCCACCGGATCCCGAAAAGACGGAGCGTCCTCCACCGGGATAACACTAACTTTATTTAGTCTGGAAATCGGTGAATCCACCGATGGTGGTACCGTCCATTTATTAAGGAGGGATTCTTCAAACGGATAGCATCTAGCAATCTGTTTGGAAATACCAGGGGCTCGTTTTGGACGGACCCATTCTTACTTAATTATATCTTGAAAACATTTGGGCAAAGGAAACACCTTTGCCATTTTGGTAGGCTTGCAAGTACCAAAAGCAATTTCAGTATCAACTGCTTCCGTAGGTATAAGCTCAAGTCTTAAAGTTTCCCGCACAGACACAATTAGTGCATCTACCAGCGCTTCATCTTGCGCTATAGCGGAGCCAGAAATGTCTTCCTCGCTATCCGAGTAGATGGGATATGAGGCACTAGCCCCAGAAGAGGGACCTGCAGCCGCTGCGACAGACACAGAATCTGTATCTGAAGTGTCAGACAAATAGGGGTAGGCGGGGGGGTCGCTTTTCGCCCCCTGTCCCTGACAGGCCACCTCCACCCGGGATACAAAAGACTCCAAAACCGCTGACAATGCATCAATAGTAAGTGGAGAACTGGAGGGTCCTGCGGCCACCTCGAGGGGATCAGGTGGAGATACATGTGTGGCAGGGTCCATGATAAATCCAGGAACACCTGTCAGCAAACAAGGATTGCAAAAGAAAAAACTTTTTTTTTTGTATGTAATCCCCCAGCGCAACAGCGCCCCTCAATGCTACCTGCTTCGGACCCCCACAGAGAGAGAGAGACCCCAAGGGCTCACCACCTGATGCACAGAAGCTTCTACCGAACTGCTCTCAGCGCTGTCCTTACAGAACAGGAAGTCTTATGGATCGATTTACCCGGGTAAAAGAGGCAGTTCCACCCCTTTACACGTCTTCCGACACTCCCACCGCTGCTCCACGAGGTAGCTGGGTGTATCCAAGATGGCCGCCGCCATACAGGAGACATTAGGCTACGACAAAATGGCGGCTCCGTGCAGCCCGTGGAAGGATGGCGGTCCGTGCAGCTGCACGATAGGTAAGTGCCTGATAGTATCACCCCTCTGCATGACTATTTCAACAGTAACGCCAGCGGCGCCCTGTCTCTATCCTTGACCGACATCAGTCCTGGCAAAAGCACATAAAAAACAAAACACAGAGCGCTATGAAGACCTCCAGCATATGAAGGGTAGATGAACAAATCTAATAAGCAGCTAAAATCAGGGAAGGGAAGGGGGGGGGGGAGGGAGAAGGAGGGGGGAGGAGGGTGAGGGAAAAGGAAAAAATAGGCACAGGCAATAAAAGGGATGTAGCTGCAAATGGACATAAGCATGAAATGGTACCATTCAATTGGGGACAATGAGATACCATAAGTATGTGTATGATCCTAAAAGGGATAAAGTCCGTAGGCACTGAGCTGCTCTTCCACAGATGAGGAGGAAGAATCTGTATGGACAAAAAGAAGAGGGGAGAAGCGCTCTAAGTGCAGACAATTTATTGCAGATAACAAGGCAGGTAATATACACTCACTAGACGTGAAGACTGAAAAGCTGTGTGTGTCAAAGCAATCCTGCAGCCATCCTCTGGAGGGTGTCCTCTGTTCACAGGAAGCCGTATGCAGTTCTAACACTGGCGGTGGGAGGGAAGGAAGCCGGCTGTCTCCCACAACATCAGCGGTGAGCGGTCAAGCGGCTCGGATCTGCGGCTCCGTGTTGCGAGTGATGGATGGAGGCACTCTCACCGACAGGGATGGTGGGATCTGTCCAATGTGTTACGGCATGCACGACGCGTTTCTGAGCATGCGCGGGGTCATCTACACCCGGCGCGCTCTTTCATCAGGTGCTAGAGTGCCGTAGTCTCTGTGGGGCTTTTGTAGTGCTGAACAGGAGGATAATTGGGCACAGCTGAAGCAAGGGGATGGCAACCGCCCACAGTACTGAGCAATGACCTAACCAATCAGACATTTTTTGTAGCTGTGGGGGAAATTAAAAACAACTTGGAAGTGGAGTGTGATCGGTCGGCTGCCCTTAAATACACATGTATGAGGGCTAGACAACCGCTTATCACAGTAAATAGCAAACAATTAGGCAATAAAAAATATATAATATATATAAAATAGGGGTAAGCCCGGGTTCATCAAAGCACATGAAGAACATATAAAACGTTCCAGGTTTAAAACGGATACAATCATTAAAATATAAAAGTTGTAATAAAAAGCATATTTAAAAGGTATATTTTAAGAGCAAATGCACAATATATTGCTAATGTAGTGACAAAATGATACCTATACAGGCTGTGGTATGGAGGAACATATAAGCGAATGAAACAGAAAAAAAGGGGAGGAGGGGGAGGGGGGGGTAAGAAAGACTCATATATTGAATAAGAAAATGGAGGATGGATATAACCCATATGTAGGTGTGCATATGTATACCCTAATAATTCTATTTTCTGTGTAAAGGATTTTTATATGGATTACCATCTAAGATACCGCATATATGATGTATAGGGAAATAAGCCTTCTGATTCTTCAGTAGGTAAGACCATATAAAATTTATATAAAAGATTTATATACAAGAACCATGACCAAAGTATATATATTTAAAATTCATCTAATATGATGCGATGAAGGAATACGTTTACTCCATCAGAGTGTATTAAAGACCAACAGAGAACCCTGATAGTAAATATAAGATAGTGTGCACGTCTAATTCTTCATTTAACCCTCGAGGAGCAAGAACATCCAACGTGTAGATCCAGAAAGTCTCTCGCATACATAATTTGGAAAAGCGTTCTCCCTCCGGCAAGTCTTTGGGAATGGATTCGATAACCCAAATTTTAAGTCCCTCGGTGGATTTTCCATGGATTTCTGAAAAATGTCGAGGAACACTATGAAGGTCACATCCACCTTCAATAAGACGGCGGTGTTTGCTGAATCGTTGTCTGACTGGTCTGATGGTTCAACCTACATAGAGCAACTGGCAGGGACATATCAGACAATAAACCACATAGTCAGTGGAGCAGTTGAAAAAATTGTCCAAGACATAGGTTTTGTCATTATGTGTAAAGTTCTTTTGGCCATGTCGCACAAAACTACACATTTTGCATAACTTTTTACGGCAAGCATATATGCCTTTCAGGGGGATCATCCATGACAGATGATTAGTGACCTTGATGTTCTTTAATTTGCTGGGTGCTATTTTGTTTTTCAATGTGGTAGCCCTCCTATAAGTAACTTTTGGCTTGTCCAAAATGACCGAGTTCAAGTGGGGGTCTTGTTTTAGGATATCCCAGTGTTTTGATAGGATTTTTTCCATTTTTCTATACTGACAATGGAACTTAGTGACAAAACGAACAGGATGATGTTCGCTCTTGGCCCTAGAACTAGGATGTTTTCCTGGAAGATAGGCCTCATAGGCTGAGTTTACCAGATCGTCGGGGTAGCCCTTCTCTGAAAATTTTTTCTTTAAGTGTTCACTTAAAACATCCTAGTTCTAGGGCCAAGAGCGAACATCATCCTGTTCGTTTTGTCACTAAGTTCCATTGTCAGTATAGAAAAATGGAAAAAATCCTATCAAAACACTGGGATATCCTAAAACAAGACCCCCACTTGAACTCGGTCATTTTGGACAAGCCAAAAGTTACTTATAGGAGGGCTACCACATTGAAAAACAAAATAGCACCCAGCAAATTAAAGAACATCAAGGTCACTAATCATCTGTCATGGATGATCCCCCTGAAAAGCATGTATGCTTGCCGTAAAAAGTTATGCAAAATGTGTAGTTTTGTGCGACATGGCCAATAGAACTTTACACATAATGACAAAACCTATGTCTTGGACAATTTTTTCAACTGCTCCACTGACTATGTGGTTTATTGTCTGATATGTCCCTGCCAGTTGCTCTATGTAGGTCGAACCATCAGACCAGTCAGACAACGATTCGGCAAACACCGCCGTCTTATTGAAGGTGGATGTGACCTTCATAGTGTCCCTCGACATTTTTCAGAAATCCATGGAAAATCCACAGAGGGACTTAAAATTTGGGTTATCGAATCCATTCCCAAAGACTTGCCGGAGGGAGAACGCTTTTCCAAATTATGTATGCGAGAGACTTTCTGGATCTACACGTTAGATGTTCTCGCTCCTCGAGGGTTAAATGAAGAATTAGACGTGCACACTATCTTATAATTACTATCAGGGTTCTCTGTTGGTCTTTAATACACTCTGATGGAGTAAACGTATTCCTTCATCGCATCATATTAGATGAATTTTAAATATATATACTTTGGTCATGGTTCTTGTATATAAATCTTTTATATAAATTTTATATGGTCTTACCTACTGAAGAATCAGAAGGCTTATTTCCCTATACATCATATATGCGGTATCTTAGTTGGTAATCCATATAAAAATCCTTTACACAGAAAATAGAATTATTAGGGTATACATATGCACACCTACATATGGGTTATATCCATCCTCCAATTTCTTATTCAATATATGAGTCTTTCTTACACCCCCCCCTCCCCCCTTTTTTTCTGTTTCATTCGCTTATATGTTCCTCCATACCACAGCCTGTATAGGTATCATTTTGTCACTACATTAGCAATATATTGTGCATTTGCTCTTAAAATATACCTTTTAAATATGCTTTTTATTACAACTTTTATATTTTAATGATTGTATCCGTTTTAAACCTGGAACGTTTTATATGTTCTTCATGTGCTTTGATGAACCCGTGCTTACCCCTATTTTATATATATATTATATATTTTTTATTGCCTAATTGTTTGCTATTTACTGTGATAAGCGGTTGTCTAGCCCTCATACATGTGTATTTAAGGGCAGCCGACCGATCACACTCCACTTCCAAGTTGTTTTTAATTTCCCCCACAGCTACAAAAAATGTCTGATTGGTTAGGTCATTGCTCAGTACTGTGGGCGGTTGCCATCCCCTTGCTTCAGCTGTGCCCAATTATCCTCCTATTCAGCACTACAAAAGCCCCACAGAGACTACGGCACTCTAGCACCTGATGAAAGAGCGCGCCGGGTGTAGATGACCCCGCGCATGCTCAGAAACACGTCGTGCATGCCGTAACACATTGGACAGATCCCACCATCCCTGTCGGTGAGAGTGCCTCCATCCATCACTCGCAACACGGAGCCGCAGATCCGAGCCGCTTGACCGCTCACCGCTGATGTTGTGGGAGACAGCCGGCTTCCTTCCCTCCCACTGCCAGTGTTAGAACTGCATACGGCTTCCTGTGAACAGAGGACACCCTCCAGAGGATGGCTGCAGGATTGCTTTGACACACACAGCTTTTCAGTCTTCACGTCTAGTGAGTGTATATTACCTGCCTTGTTATCTGCAATAAATTGTCTGCACTTAGAGCGCTTCTCCCCTCTTCTTCTTGACATCAGTCCTGGATTCCTTAGTCCTTTTAAAATGCAGGCTCATATAGATTGTCAGCTCCCAAACCAAGCCTCCTGGAGTGGTATACCTTTCTCACCAACTCACACTAGCAAGGGGGAGATATGTGAAGTGTGTCACAGGATAGAGGGGAACCCGGGATATGAGGGTCCGACCATCCACAGAGGGGCCCGCATCTATTCCCAAAACCCGACAGGGGGGAGAGGGGGAACATTCTACTCACCATACCGGAACAGGCGGGCACCCACTCCTAACAGAACCCCTCTCCACCGAGGTGGGGGGGCTGTCGACCAATACGGATGCCGCGACTCAGTTTCCGACTGGTCGTAGGCGTCCTGGCGAGACGTTTAACTCGCGGGGCCAGTCCCCGTCCAGTGGGACTATGTCGTGGCCGACCCAGCGCGGAGCTAGGGCCTGCACGCGCTCGTAGGCCGGCTGGGTGACCACTGGATCTCAACATCCAGCCCGTCGCCCAGCTCCAGCATAATTGCTTGAAGATCTCACAGGAACAAAAAACTGGAGAGAAAAAGCGAACTAAAAAAGATTTATCTAAAAAAGCTTGCCAGGACCAGAGATCCCAGCAAGGAACTTAGGTCCTTACTCCTGACTAGGCAGAAAAAAACTGACATCCTGTAGCAGGGAGAGAGAGGATATACCCTCTGGGACTGCCCCTAAGGTGTGGCCAGAACGTTTTTCCTGCCTAGTGTCCTACTCCTGTAGGGGGCAGTATAACCCTACTGATATTAATCAAAGAGGACTGAGTCTGTCAATGAGCGACAGAGAAATAACAATATTTTTCACATTTTTTTATATGAAATCCCCACCACCCCCAAAAAAAAAAAGTCAAATTTTTTTAACATTTTAGGCCAATTTGTTTTCTGATACATTTTTTTTTTTTTTTTTTTTAACAAAAATATCACAAAAGGCATATTTTGATTTTGATTGGTTTGCGCAAAAGTTATTGCATTTACTAACTACGGGAAAGATTTATGTAATTTTTATTGTTTTTTTTTAACTAGTAATGGCGGCAATCTGCGATTTTCTTTGCGGGCCTGCGACATTGCGGCGGACAGATCGGACCCTTGACTGACATTTTTGACACTTTTGGGGGTACCAGTGACATTACTGCAGTGATATACATATGCACTGTTACTGTAAAAATGACACTGGCAGGGAAGGGGTTAACTTTATTGGTAGACAGTGGGTTAAATGTATCCCTAGGGGTGTCATTCTAACTGTGGGGGGCGTGGCTTGTGATGTAACCACAGAGACATACGATCCTACATAGCAGGATCGTACAGTCTCTGCAGTTACACCAGGGAGAATGACAGACGGCTTTGTTTACATCAGTCGCCTGCCTTTCTCCCTCTCCAGCGGGAGATCACGAGGGGCCGGCGGACATCGGCGCCACCGGTCACTCGCGCGGGTATGCCTGTGAACGAGCTTGCGCTCGCCACCTACAGGCGGCTGAGCGAGTGACGTACCCATAAGTCACTTTGCCCAGGAGCGGCTGCCTGCCGCAGTATATCTGCAGTGGGCGGTCGCTAAGTGGTTAACCACTTCCGGACCGCCCACCATGTATTTGCATCAGCACTTTGATCAATTTTATGTTCCTGGTCGTTTTCCCCGTTTACCAGAGCTGTTGAAAGCGAGGAAAATGATCCAGCCCATTGTAGTCCTTGGCAGGAAGTCGAGTGAGGGCAAGATGGCCCCCACTCGACTCTATGACCTCAGAGGACCAGAGCAACAACATACGTTACTTCCGCCCAATGGCCTCAAAGGGTCCATTTTTCTTCTTGCAGAAAAAAAAATGAAATGTTTTATTTTTTGCTTTTAAGTGTAGATGTAAGATCTGAGGTCTTTTTGACTCCAGATCTCACATTAAAGAGGACCAGTCCTGCTTATTTCTATTATAAAGGGATCCTTACGCATACGCAAGTCGCACCCGCATATGGAAACAGTGTTCAAACCACACAGGTGAGGCATCGCCGCAATCATTCGAGGGAGAGCAATAATTCTAGCCCTAGACCTCCTCTAACTCTAAACATGTAACCTGTAGAAATTTTTAAAGCGTCGCCTATGAAGATTTTTAAGTATCAAAGTTTGTCACCATTCCACGAGCATGTGCAAATTTGAAGCATGACATGTTAAGTTTCAATTTACTTGGCGTAACATTCTCTTTCACATTATAGAAAAAAATTGGGGTTACTTTATGGTTTTCTTATTAAAAAAAGTGTATTCTTTTCAAAAAAATTGCGTTTGTAAGACTGCTGCGCAAATACGGTGCAACAAAGTATTGCAATGATCTCTATTTTATTCTTTAGGGTCTAGGCTAAAATATATATATATATATATATATATATATATATATATATATATATATATATATATATATATATATATATATATATATATATATATATATATAATGTTTGGGGGTTCTAAGTGATTTTCTAGCAAAAAATATAGATTTTAACTTGTAAAAACAACAAGTGTCAGAAATAGGCCTGCTCCTTAAGTGGTTAAAATTGCACACACTCGTAAAATGGCACCAAACGTCAGTATTTCAAAATCTCCATAAGCTACACTTTAAAAAATTTTACAGGTTACCAGTTTAGAGTTACAGAAGAGGTCTTGCGCTAGAATTTAAGAAGAATTTAAGAAGAGGTCTTGCGCTCTAATGCTCGCAGTGATACCTCACATGTGTGGTTTGAACGCCGCTTACATATACGGGCGCGACCTACATATGCGCTCGCTTCTGCGTGCGAGCACGAGGGGATGAGGCGCTTTAAAATGATTATTTTTATCGTCCATTATTTTTACACTTTCTCTTCCCAGCGGGTTGAACTAAAAAAAAAAAAAAGAAAAAAAGACTGACAGCTCTGGCCGGAGCTGTTGTTCCAAAGATCCGAAGTCAGTACAACAATCTCCCCCCCTGGTTGCTGGTTTTCCAGCATTCTCGTCTGACAGAAGCCGGCTTCTGTCGGACGGGCTGCCTTATACACGAATGTCGGCCAGTTTTTATTGTACCAGTCGATGCCATCCGACATTCGGCATGTGTGTACAGGACTTTACAATGGTCAGCTTTTCTTCAATTATGTAAAACTTTTATCTCGCCAAGTCCATCTAAATCTGCTAGGGCATCAAACACTACCCTTCCCAAACGGACAGAGTGGCTGTCCAAAGGTGTCTCTGTTGGTCCTTCAGTGCAGTGGAGCCACCCTAAAGTGGGGTACACACTATAAGAAAATCGGGCAAACGATTGTTCGATTTTCCTCGTTGTTTCGCAACAAATCGGAACCGATGAACGAAAATTCTTAAGAAAATTCTCGTACGACAAAGGCTTTTTTTGTTGTTTATTGTTTCTAATCATGTGCAGTCTTTCTTTTCTGATTTTTCTTGTACAAAAATTGTACGAAAATGGTACACATTAAACAAAAAGCGTTCGTTTTTTCTCGTACAAGAAAAATTTTGGAGTTTGCTACTTCGAGAATTTTCGCACCAAAATTCAGAATCGTCTGTAGAAAGTTCTGTACACACTATACGAAAATTGTACAAAAATTCTTTGGACGAAAAGGTTTGCCCGATTTTCTTATAGTGTGTATGAGCCTTAAGACAGGAAGTGTTTTACTGGCCAGATCAAGTGAAAATAAAGGGAAAAAAATAACAAAACAAATGCAGCCGATCCATTAAAGGATTGATACAATGCAATATATTCAATTTTTGCTTTTGGGTTTAATACCAGTTTATACCTGATGGAAGCTTAGGGATGATGTACAAAAACATAAAAGAAAAATACTATTGACAAAGTGGATGATGGCCTTCCCCTGACATCCAACATCAAAGCGGTCAGCAAGTGTCTGAATGAAACGCTGTCTTGAAACGAAATCCTTGCGCGTACCTTACACCAAATTAATCTGTAGTCAGTCTGCAATATATTTCAGCAAAAGAGCTTTATAAATTGATTTGAATGTACAATACAAAGATATAATTACAGGCAGGTGTATCCAACGGTTGACAAAATAAAATAGATGGCAAATAAATAACACAGAAATCTAGGTTTAGGTTTTCTTCAAGACTTGTCAGTGTAAGTGGTAAGACAAGCCTTGATTATCTAGGGCAGGTTGCACAACTCCAGTCAATAAAGTACTTGATGAGTCTTATATCATTTTAGGTCATGTAAAGTGAATTCACAAAGACTATTGAGTGTGCCTCAAACCTCGGTTTGAATGAGGCTCCCAAAGACTGGAGTTAGGTATAGTAGCCCTGATATAGGCTGGCAGAACTTGCAATGTGCCAGTGGATGTCTCATTATGAATATTGTGCAAGTACGGAAAATAGAGTATTAGGGGTTTCATGAAGAACTCAGAGTTATTTAAACATATGCACCACAGTTCCCATTTATTGGAAAGCAATGGGATAAGTTTAGCAAAGTTATTTTGAGAATTAATCTACTGTCTTGTATTGAAACCAAATATACACATCATAGTATAACAAGAACAGATAAAATACATTATATACAGGAAAAAACACTGTGTTCAGAATATAAATAGGTCTAACAGTTCATCTATGCATATCCGTTTTTTAGTGGTCATTGAAAAGCATGGCTGAAACCATGTCTTTCTACAAGGAAGCCTTCTTTTAACTTTTTTTTATTTTATTTTTTATATATAAAAGTCTGATAAAAAGAATGCTATGGATGCTCCGAGTGGTTTGTAGTGGTTGAGTTCTGGAATTTCTCTCTTAGATTTTTAACTCTGCTTTTCTGAGCCACATCGCTGCTTGTTGCAGGCCGTGCCTCTGGTTTTGGCTGTTCGAGTGTAGAGTCTAGACAACCATTGCCCCTTGAAAGTTCTTCTCTGGCCTTGTACTCATCAGACTCCTGGTATGCCTTACAACGCTCAACCACTGCTTTGAGTGAGATTTTTTCTCGTGTGGTAGGTGATCTTATATGGACGTAGGTGTCATCATTTTCAAGTTCATAAGGAGTGGTGGTCGGAAGCTTCTCCATAACTATGACTTTTTTGTTGTTTTCCAGAGGAGCTTCCGCACTGATGTAGTAACAATCAGCTGTATTTTGCCCAGAGTTCCTGCTGTTCTTCAGAGACTCAAGTTTTCCATTTGCATTGGGACCTTCAGCTGCTGCTTTGCCTAAAGCATTTGTTTCATCAGCTATACCATTCGCACTGCTAGAGTGTTTCATATTCATGTTGCATGAATGGCTCATCACCTCTTTATTTGCGTCATATGGATGGTCCACATTGCGCTCCATCATTTTTTCAGGCACAGAGAGGCTCCTGTTCACTGGAAGGGATTTGTTGCTCCCTGTTGTACTGGCATACCTAGATCTCAGCTCTCGGACATCAGGCCAGTGGAACTTCTCTGTCTTTACTGGACTCAGGGGGCTTTTGCAGTCAGATCTTACAGGGGAAGAAGTCTGGGGGCTATCTGAGGTAAATGATAAACGTTTAGGGGATTTCTCACTATAAGAAGCAGATGTGGGAGTTTTCGGGCTGTGCTCTTGCAGTACAATGTGGTCATAGGTGGGAAGGGACAATGCGGGCTTCAGTTTACCTACAATATAGAAAAACACAAAATAAATATTAAATCTCATGTTTTAAAAACACTGTAGGTGGTTATAGAAAAAAAAAATTTAATTAAGCTGAAATTTTAGCAAATTATTTTGCAAATACTAAGACATGTATGGGGAGACAAAGGCAGAAATTTTTCATCACTTGCTTACACCAACTAATTAAAGCCATTGGCTCTCCCATGTACAGAACTGCTGACCCATATGAAAGTGGTTGTCTAGATCCTGCTTATCTGACTAATCTGGAAGTTCTAGAAGCTAAAAGTGTCTGTCTCCTGCAGCCTTCGGACCTCTGTCATCCAAAATTCAAAGAAAATTTGAATGCCAAATTTGAAAATAATTGGATTAGAATAGAATAGAATGAAAGAGAATATAAAATAAAAAAATAGACTAGATTAGAATAGCATAAAATAGAAAGAATAGAACCATCTTTTGAAATTCAAATTTCGAAAAGAATAGAAAAGAATAGAAAAAACAATAGAATAAAAATAGAAAGAATATAACCATATTCTGAAATTCAAATTTTGAATAGAATAAATTGAAATAGAATAGATTAGAATAGAAAATAAGAGAATTGAATATAAAAATACAAAAGAATAGAATAAAATAGGAAAAATATAACAGTTTTTCGAAATTCAATTAGAATGGAATTAGAAAACAAAGAAACAAAACGAATTCAAAAACAAATTGAACTAAATTATTTAAATATCAAAACACCACATTTTCTCATTTTGCACATGTCTGGCTGGGAGCCTGGGTTGCTGTGATCCATTGTTGTCCTGGCCCATTCTTTCTTATACAAAGTATCTTTTTTGAATACCTTGAATATAATTGTATGAAGAAAAATCTCCCCTTGGAAGTGGGACTTTAAAGGGCAACAACATCCAAAAATACGTACAGCCTTGTATAAAAGCATATATTTATTAGATTAACATATAAAAAGCATTAATTGAATGCCACATGTAAATACAAAAACAAAATCATCATGAGTAAAAGCAGGGTCACGGCTAACAACATATGTCAATTGTTACAAAGAGATGAATGCCTGAATTCCAGAGAAGACTTGACGCGTTTCGGGCAAGGCCTTCAGAGGTTTATTGGAACTCCTTAATTTATATCTAAATTTTCACAAAGAGATACACAAATACAAAATATAAACAGACATTCATATGTCTATATTAAACAAATATTGTCCTAAAGTACACATTATATATCAAGCATATCACAAATGAATTATACGCACCACCATGGTCACCTTGTAATGGCATACGGAGCCGTGCATACGTAATTTCATGTTACATGCGATGAAGCATAAACAGATGCCAGGGGTAGCAGAAGCAAGAGAAAATATTCATAAAAATGTGTGTGATTTCTCCAGTGTGGAGAAATGTCCCCACCAGGAGAATAAACCACGCCGCCAGATGGGTCCCACGAGGAACCCGAAAGAAGGAAACCAACGCTGGAAACATAAAATGGTAAGTGTTGGTCTGCAACTATGTGTTGAAAAAGAGAAAAAGGAAAGATACTAGGGAGAAGGTACCTACTTATTTTGGGGATGTTTGAAGTCCCATGTGTTTGAAAAGGCACAAATCAGACGGCCCAAATGGATCACTAGGTGATAATTCCAAAAACCCTTTCTGGAGATAGGATAAAAATGAAAGAAATGTATGCTATCCCTCGTATTCAGAAGTGGATATACAGGATATAAAGGGAGTATATGCAGAGGGACATGCAAGTAAATATAAGTGCATGCTATATATGAGGATGCCATAAAAGTGTGATCCTTAGGGTGTACCAGCAGGATGAAACAGTAAGTGCACAAAGCAGTCAGAAAGTAGTGCCAGGTGACCCAATCCTACTAAGAAAAATACAGGAGAAATCAGGGAATATATCAAATCTATACTGCTCAATCATTTGATACCACCATGGTGGTGCGTATAATTCATTTCTGATAAGCTTGATATATAATGTGTACTTTAGGACAATATTTGTTTAATATAGACATATGAGTGTCTGTTTATATTTTGTATTTGTGTATCTCTTTGTGAACATTTAGATATGAATGAAGGAGTTCAAATAGACCTCTGAAGAAAGCCTTGCCCGAAACGCGTCAAGTCTTCTCTGGAATTCAGGCATTCACCTCATCTCTTTTAACAATTGACATATGTTATAAGCCGTGACCCTGCTTTAAATCATGATGATTTTGTTTTTGTATTTACATGTGGCATTCAATAAATGCTTTTTGTATGTTAATCTAATATATGCTTTTATACATGGCTGTACCTATTTTGGGATGTTAAGTTGCCCTTTAAAGTCCCACTTCCAAGGGGAGTTTTTTCTTCATGTAGATTTAGGGATGATGGAAACTCACATCCTGACACATATGATTGGACAATCTTTTCTCTACTGAATATAATTGTATGTAAAGCCAAAAGTGGTTTTAAACCTCAAACATGAGATATGAACAAAGTATATCCCTCCCTCTGTAGTGTGTACTTGTCTATCCATAGCATGAAAGTGGAGATTTACTAAAACTGGAGCGTGCAAAATCTGGAGCTCTGCATAGAAACCAATCAGCTACCAGGTTTTAAAGTCAAAGCCTATTTGAACAAGCTAAAGTTAGAAGCGGATTGGTTACCATGCAGAGCTGCACCAGATTCTGAGTGCTCCAGTTTCAGTAAATCTCCTCCTAAGTGTAATTTCTGCTGCCTCATTCCTCTGCTATTGGCATGAATCACTTCTGACAATTTTTCCTGACACCAAGAGAAAAAAAGATGATCGGGGATACAGCTCCAGCTGATTGACTGCCTCAGCTCTGTGTCTGTGTGAAGGGGGTGTGTCTCTTCCCTCCAATCAGCTGTCAAAGTTCTCCTCACTGAACTCTGCAGAGTGTAACTTCAGCTCTTCAGCTCTCTTTCTCCTTTTTTCTGAAAGCTCAGAGAAGCTGTATAAATTCTGCACTTTGAATGGACGTACAGAAGAGAAGATCGCAGATAGACAGGTACAATTAATGGAGGATTTGTTTTATCTCGGTGCATCACCTAAGGCCAGTCACTTCACTGGGTATATGTTAGTGATCAACCAATATTTTTTTAATGCCGATACCGATATTTTGGTCAACGGATATCGGTATCGGCCGATATTTTGGGACATGTAAAAAGACCTAAATCTATCCATTCATCTAAATCTAAAAGACCCCAAAACCCTCCTCGGCACTGAAAAGCATTAAAAACACCAAATTTGGCTGTTTTGAATGCTGTCAATTGTTTTTAATTTGGCGCTGAGTCCTCAGAAGTGATGTCATGACATCACTTCCGGGTTTTTTACATGGAGACCGGCGAATGCGCACTTGCGGCAGGGATACCGGCTTTCACGGGGACACATCTTTATGCTACACCGGGTCTTCTTTTTGGCAGCGGTGGAGGTAGGATGCCCGGGTCTCCTGGTGGGACGGGAGACCCGGGTGAGCCGCGGAAGGCGGCGGGAGGGGGGGGGGGGGGACGTCCCCTCCCGCTCCTTGTAATGACAGCCGGGTGGCTTCTCAGCCGCATCAGTTGTCATTACAAGTCAGCCGACCGTCGGCTATGGACACCGGTACGGGGTGATGCCTCTAGCTGCAGGCATCACCCCAGGACATGCACTTTCCCTAAATATCGGCAATATCGGTAACCTCAGGGGCCGATTCCGATATATCGGGGAAAGTGCATATCGGCCCCCCGATATATCGCAGTTGCCGATAATCGGTCGATCTCTAGTATATGTAAGGGTTTATAACCACTTTAATACCATCTCACAGTAACTATATTTCACATATTCTAAACTGTGTTGCTGTCTGGCTGAACACTGTAAAAGGGAATTCCTGTATGGGAATGCAGCAGAGCAGCAAACTGTTATTGTAGGGGCCAAGGAAGGCTCAATTGTGGTATTTGTTAGAAAAGATCAAATACAAATGCTTTCACACTGTAAAATTCTAAACTTTTACAATATTCTAAAATTGTTAGGATTATTAAAAATGTGAAACATACTACTGCTGGCATACATCCTCACTCTAGATCAGTGATGGAGAACCTTGGCACCCCAGAGGTTTTGGAATTACATTTCCCATGATGCTCAACTACACTGCAGAGTGCATGAGCATCATGTGAAATGTAGTTCCACAACATCTGGGGTGCCAAGGTTCGCCATCACTGCTCTAGATGATGTACAATAGTGCTTAGACTATAGCACAAATTATTATGGAAGCCATAATTGATTTAACAAACAGGTAGGATGTATTATTTCATAGGCAAAGAGTTGGCATGTAAAAACTAGTGATGCAGGTTAAAAATCCTCAAAAATGCAGGAAGGTTTCTGAATCCTTAATGGTGGATAGATTAAACGTGTAATTATTTGGTTAAGGAATACGTAACTGCACTAATCTGATTAAAAAGGAATAGATAAAAGCAAAATCATACACAGTTTTCTTTTCAGGCATTGACAATTATACAATTTGTTTAATTAAACTAGATTGGTATAAGTTTAGGGTATGGCCACAGGCCCAGTATTGGCAAAGTACTCACATTTCTCTTCAGTTTTTTCCTCTTGTACAGACGGAAGGCTTCCCCTCCTAATGTCCTCCTCTATCTCCCTCAATCGTCTGTGCGGAACTGGCTTATTGCACTTTATTCTTTGGCTGTACTGTCTGGCCAGCTGAAATACTTTATTCTTCATTTTCTCTGTGAAATCCTCCTCCATACAGTTGGCAAGCTCCAAAATTGTGGAATGAAGCTTGACTGGAGTCTTGTAGTCCTGATCACTGAAGACCATATTATTAGTGGGCTCAGTAAGGTGTTCAGTGTTTGTGCCCTCTGGTGTAGTGGTTTGGGATTCCTCTGTAATGGTACTGAGATCACTCTCCTCCACTATGATTAGAGGCTCATTAGATTCTACATCATTCTCTGTCTTGTCTTCATGACTGGTTAATGTTTCTCTTGGGTCTGTTCCTGCTTCATGGGTGGCTCTCTCATTCCAGCTACCCTGCTTTTCAATTTCTTCCCACACTTTAATCATTTCTGTTGGGGATTGAAATTCTTCATCAAAAGTTGGTACGGGTTGTTCCGGAATGCTATTCTTTAGTGCTGGACCAGAATGTTGTGTATGGTGTGTGAACCCATTAGTGTCCCTTTTATTGTTAAGGGTGGACATATCCTCCCATGAAACTGGCTTGCTCAGTTCAACATTTGAATTACTGGAACTGCTGCCCATTCTTTCTCTAGCGTAATTACCCTGATCGAGTCTTGGTAGACTATTGATCTTAAAGACAGAGTTTCTAACCAACCCAGCAGGAATGTAACTCAAACTTTCTCTACGCTTGATACTAAAAGATGCATCTTGATGCTCTGCCTTGTCATAATAAGTTTTAATCTTTTCGATGAGTTGCCTGTCTTGGGAGGAGAGAATGGACTCTCTTCGTTTATTTGTGGATCTCTCTTTTTCCTCAAACACATTTTCTACAGAATTAACCTTGATGATTGCAGTCTCTGTGTTTGTCCCATCAACATCACCATTGACATCATTGTAGGATTCTGAAAATTCAGAGTTCCCATTAGGATAGAGGATCTTTTCTGTACAATCCAGGTTTAATAAACTGCTGCTCCTGCTTGTTAGCTTGGGAGTTGTAGGACCAAGCACTTTACCTTCCTCCAAAGCCAAGCTGCTTCTTCTAGAGAAGCTGTTTACGAACCGCTCTGCAATCACACTGGCTTGATCTAAAACAGATGGTGGGAGAATGCTAGTCGACTCATGCACTGATGCTTCTTCTTCATCTTCCTCACTACTAAATGTTTTTGAATCTTCTGCATTCTCAGTTACCCCATTATCCAGAGGGTCGTGGATATCAGAATCATTTTCCCTATCTTCCTCTACTGACTCGGTTTCTTTAGAAGGTTCAAGAGGAGCGTCTAATGGATTTTCAGAAGAGTTGACCATATGAGCAGCATAAGCTTCTTCAGATTCAGAATGGTCTTTTTCCATTTCTTCCAAAACCTGAAAAAGAAAAAAAAAAAAGGATTATAAAATATCTAATTTTAATTATAATTTATGCACACAAAAGGACAATTTTGTAGCTAGAATGCCAAGCAACAAATAACCTTAAGCAAGCTTGAAACGAAGATCTGAACAAATGAAGGCCAAGAATGGAAAAATATAATAGGGAAAAAAATGGGATTTTTGTTACTTAACATAAAATCCCTTTCTCATTCATTGACGGACACAACGATCTAGATTCAGAACCATAGGGATATATTGCCCCCTTCAAGGGGCAGGACATTAGGCAGAAAAAACAAACTTGGCTATCCCTGTGGGCAGCCCTAGCTGGTATAAGTCCCCCTCGCTGCTATAGGCCTCCAGTTTAGTAACAAGCAGTATCAGAAGTATCATACTCAAAACTCACAGAGGGGTGAGTCCTGTGTCAGTCCATGAACAGTAAGTAACAAAAATTCCTATTTTCTCTTTCATTCATTGACAGACACAGTGCTCCATATTGAGAACCATGGGGATATCCCCAAGCAGTGGCAAAAAGGAAAATGAGGGGTGGGACAAAAAAAACCCAAGAAGTCAAAATGAGTAACAGGAGCTCAGCAAGAACAACCTAAGAAAAACAAGTGCCCAGTCACAGGGAAAGGAAGAACCCGACCCTTGAGAGAATAGGCCTGAATCACCGTCTGTCTGTTCCACCTGAAAATGGTAGCAGAAGAAGCGGACAGCCCCTTTCTTGGTCCGTCCGTAATCACAAAAAGAGAGTCTGACCTCCAAAAAGATTCAGTGGCATCCAGATGCAACCGAGTTGCCCGAACCACATCCAGGGTATGCAAAGCAAACTATGGGATGAGAAAGCCTGGGACACAAGGAAGGCAAAGTAATGTCCTCATTAAAATGGAAGTCAGAGAACACTTTAGGTAGGAATGTCGGACATGGACAAAGAACCACGTTAGGTTTGTGGATCACCTTATAGGGAGTACAAGACAAAGCCACCAGTTCCGACACCCTGCGAGCAGAGGTGATAGCCACCAGAAAGGCCACCTTCTGGGACAACGTAAGCAAGGGAATCTCCAGAATATTCTCAAATGGAGGCTTCTGGAGAACAGAGAGCACTTTGCCACCTTGGGACATGAACTAAGGAGACCGCACTGGAGGATACATGTGTTGAACTGCTTGAATGAAAGTACAAACAAATTAATGCATGGCCATGGGCTGCTGAAAAAAAAAAAAAAATAATGAAAAAATCGCCAAGGCAAACACCTGGCCTTTGATGGCCAACTTCTGCCTAACACCCCGTTGAAGAAAAGCCAAAATCCGAGCCACCAAAAAGGTTCGAGGGTGCGCGCCTACTGATTTACACCACGAGATGAACGCCTTTCAAATACAATGGTATTATCTTCCTAGGAGGTGGACTTCCTTGCCTTCAACATAGTCAGAATCACCGACCCTGGCAAACCTCTAACCAAGAACACCTGGCTCTCAACAGCCAAGCTATCAAAGCAAGCAATGATAAGGCAGGATGGAAGATTGGCCCTTGGGACAACAGGTCCTCCCTGAGAGGCAGTCTCCATGGGACATCCGCAACCAGCCGCACTAGGTCAGCGTTTTAGGACCGGCAGGGCAAGTCCGGGGCCACCAGAATGACCGAAATCCCTTCCACCTCGATCCTGCGCAGGAACCACGGAAGAAGCTTGAGAGAAGGGAAGGCAAAAATCAGAGGATACTGGCTCCATGACACCACCAGGGCATCTGTGGCATCCGCCAGAGGATCCCGTAACCTTGCCACAAATCACTGAACCTTCCTGTTAAGCCGAGACTCCAGGAGAACCATGTTGGGGATGCCCACACAGCAGATGAAACCCGTCCAAATGCAGGAACCGCTCCCCTCGGTCCAGCGCCTGCAGAGGTAATCCGCCTGCCAATTGTCCACGCCTGGAATATACACGGCAGAGTGCCGGCATGCGGCTTTCTGCCCACCGAAGGATGCCGGAGACTTCCAGTGCCACCAGCACACTTTTTGTGCCACCCTGGTGATTGATATAAGCTACTGCCATAGCATGGTCTGATTGGATCCGTACCGTGCGCTACCCTGGAGATGTTCCATACAGTGCTCCAGGCATAGCCTGATCGCCCAGAGTTCCAAGACATTGATCCATAATTTGGACTCCTCCAGCATCCAACATCCCTGAGCTGAGCTCAGCCCCAGGACATCTCCCCGTCCGGACAGGCTGGCATCTGTCGTGACCACTGTCCAATAAAAAGGGAGAGAAGACTTGCCCTGACCAAAAGCCTGAGATCAAAGCCACCAGATTAGAGAAACTGGGCTCAGACGAATCTGATTATCCAAAGAATTGGGACACTTGTCCCACTTTAACAGGATCTGCTTCTGGAGGAGCCTCGTATGGAACTGAGCAAACGGGACTGCCTCAAAAAGGTAGACACCATTAGGCCCAGCACCTGCTTGCAAGTCTGAAGGAAGGACCACCTGTGGGACAGCAACAGATAAATCGCAGAATGCAACTTCTGGAGTTTCTCCAGCAGGAGGAACACTTTGGCCAGTGCTGAATCCAGAGTCGGACCCAGGTAATGCAGTTTTCTGGACAGGGTTAGGGCGAACTGCTCTAAGATTTGTATTGTGATCGCCACGCCGTCCGTCAATGCAGATGAGGACTCTGACCGAAAGAGAAGGTCATCCAGATAACCCAGCACAGCAATCCCCCGCTGACACAGCAATGCCAAGACCAGGGCAAACACCTTTGTGTAGACTCGAGGAGCAGGGGTGAGACCAAAGGGTAAAGCAACAAACTGATAATGCTCCTCCCAGACAGCAAAACAGAGGAAACGCTGGTGTCCGACGCAAATCGGAATGTGCAAGGAGGCCTCTTTGATGTTGATAGAAGCCAGAAAATTCCTTTGATGCAGGGAAGCCACCACAGAGCGGATAGACTCCATCCTGAACTTCTGCACCCGCACAATACAATTCAGGGCCTTGAGGTCCAGAATGAGAGGAACCCTGCCCTTTTTTTGGGACCTTAAACAGGTTTGAATAAAACCCTTAGAACTGTGCTTGCAACTGGAACCGGGGCGATTACCCCCTGACACAACAGGTCCTGCATTGCCCCAAAAAGATCTTGCATATGATCTGGTGGCAGGGAAAGAATCTGTCCGGAGCACAGAAACAAAACTCTTGTATCTGGATAGAACCACTCCGTGGACCCATTTGTCATTCACTAGGGAGGCCAGGAAACCAGCAAAGCTGTCCCCCCCCCCCACCCAAGACATAGGTGAGGGCGAACCTTCATGCCGAAGAGGCCTTGCCTGCAGGTCTGGAGAAACCTGCTCTCAGCTTGCCAGACTAGGGTCGCTTAGAGCTCCCCGGTGGAGGGCTTGATGGATTTATTTTTATTACCCTGGTAAGCGGCCCTGGAGGAACGAAAAAAGTTTTCATGTGCTGAGAAAGAAAGGCCTCGTCTATGATGAGGCTCCTCCCCCATGATTAGGCTCCTCCCCTTCCCCTGAAGGAAATTATCCCCCCCCTCCGTGAGACTCCTATGATGTCATCAAGGGTAGCCTCAAACAGACGGTCACCTAGAAAAGGCAGATCGATGAGGGCCTTCTTGGAACTTTGGTCAGCAGACACTTAAGCCACAAAATGCGCCGTAGCACCACCGCCGAAACGGAGAGCTTGGAAAGCAAGAGAGCCGTGTCCAAAGACACATCACACACAAAATGGTCTGCCAGTTGAACTTAAGCAGGAGGAACCTGCTCTCTACCCAGACCGTGGCACAAAAGGTTTAGCCCACTCAGTCAAAGTTTGGGACATCAGGGCAGTGGCCAGGACTGGCCACAATGCCGGCACCAGTAAACAAAATATTAAAAAAAAATATTACGGGCAACAGACTCTGCCAGGTCTTTAAAAGCCAGGGATTCCTCCACCGGATTCATGGTTATCTTATTCAACCTGGAAACAGAAGGGTCCACCCCCACTGGAATGGTTCACTTCTTCAGAGGTGATTCCTCAAAAGGGATACCGTAACGCAAAATGTTTAGGGACCCCAAAGGGACGTTTTTGGTGCTCCCAATCCTTGTAGACAAATTTGTCAAAGTAGGTAGGATAAGGGAAGGCTTTGGCCAAATGACATGGCTTGTGAGTGCCAAAAGGGGATGGCCTTATCCGCAGCTGCCTCAACAGCATCCTCCATTTTTAATGTTTCACGCACTGAACTAATAAGTGCATCCACCAATGCCTTCTCCTGCGCGGCCGTGGAGGAGTCATCCTCATCATCAGACGTGGCCCCACAGGCTGGGCCACGTCCACAGCAGCAGAGCCAGATTCAAGATCCAATGAGACAGATGAAGTAGGAGAGGGCGGGGAGCGCTTCCTGCTAGACTTAGACCCCTCCACCCAAGAAACAAAAGACTTCAGGACCGCCATCAGTGCGTCAATGGGGACCTGAGACCCCGAGGGACCTGCCGCCTCCAGGAGGGGATAAGGTAGGGAGATGTACTCCTGAGACTCCTGGAAATACTGGAATAAGAGGACCGACTTATACAGAGCCTGAACCCCCCCCGCACTGCAGCAGAGAAGGGGAACCAGGACTCACCACCCTATGGCAAGAGTGCCGTAGATATCCCACGTGCAGAAAGCGTCCTAAGAGGAGGACGCCTAGGAATCCACTAGGGGAATGGAGGAGGGGGCCAAGGAGCAGTGTCTACCGCTGCACGGCTCCAAAACAATGGCAGCGGCTATGTGCCAGTTTTTATACATTAGCCTGGCCGACCAACGAAAAATGGCCACTTGGGGGGAAGTCTATAAGCCCCAAAAACAAAGCTGCTGCACCCAAAGACCAAACCACGGCAAAATGGCCGCCGTGCACCCGACCACGAGGCTCTAGGGAGAGCTGATCCCTGCAGGAGCAAGGGCCCACCACACCAATAAAAAAGGGGAGACCCCAGGTATGTGGACCCCAAACAGTCCCAGCACTCACCCCTATGAAAGACCACACAACCATCAGCGACTGGGTCAGCAGGTCCTTACCGTGCCCCCACAGCCCATAATAGTGATTCCCCCTGGCCCAAAAGGTCTACCCACGGAGGGAAGAGGTGGGGAAAAGTTGAAAGGGGGGGAACCCGGCAACCCACTGGGGGGGCCATGTCGGAGGAGGGGTCCAAAGGTCTGACCATCCCAGGGGGTACCCACGTCTGCCCCACAACGGGCCAGGGGGAGGGGGGACAGTGCTCACTGATCCAAGCATGCAGTTACCGCTCCAGACATAACTCTTCACCACTAAAGTGGGGGGGCCGTCATCCAGGGGAATGCTGCAACTTGTATGCAACCCCACAAGGGTGTTTAACTCACTGGTCAGCCTCTGTCCGGCGGGGCTATTTCACGGCCGACCTAGCACGTAGCTGACTGTCTGCACGCGCTCGATGGCCGGCCGGCCGGACGGGGGGGGGGGGCCACTTGCTCTAAATATCCAGCCTGTCGCCCAGCTGGGTAGTTGTTAGCAGATCTCCTCAGGAAAAAGGCAGGATGAAAAAAATCGATAAGGATGCAAAAAGACAAAAGATGCTAGAACCAAACATCCCAGCAGGGAGCTAGGTCCTTACTCCAGAAAAAAAACTGGAGGCCTATAGCAGAGAGGGGGACTTATACCAGCTAGGACTGCCCATAGGCGTATCCAAGTTTGTTTTTTCTGCCTAGTGTCCTGCCCCTGTAGGGGGCAGTATAACCCTATGGTTCTGAATATGGAGCACTGTGTACGTCAATGAATGGAAGAGAAACACAATTTTTCCTGTAAATGATAACAAGGTTTGTTGGCTGGGTGGTTCTTGTTCAGTTTGTATGCCAAGAAGCAGGCCACCTGAGGACGAAGGTAAGCTGTTCCACTGCATATTAGACATTAGAGGAAAATGTGGCTTACAAGTTCTAAGATGTCATTAGGATCCTTGCATATGAACGAAAAAACATGGCATTTTTATCAGTGCACTGGGTTACAACCATACGACTTGCAAATGACTCCTACTTACAAACGGAGAGAGACAACAGGAGGCGAGGAGAAATCTAGCCCTAGAAAGGGAAATTCTCTCCTGTAAGAGTTCTCATTGGAAAAAGGTGTCTCCACTGATGCTTTATCACTAATCCTTGTTTCCACAACAACCCAAAATTTTCAAAATCTAGTTGTCATAGGGACAGAAAGTGAGGTGAAATCTTCTGAACAGGGGCACAGACAGTAAAAAAAAAAAAAAAAATGGTACAGGGGTGTTAACCCTTCCCTATGCTATCCAAGTTATTCTTTTGGCTTGAGCTACATTAAAAATGTACCTGTTCCAACTTACAAACAAATTGGACTTAAGAATAAACATACAGTCCCTATCTGGATCGCCTGTACTGTGTTTTTTTTACAGATCTGAATGTAGTGCATTGATTTCTATGAGTCAATACCCATAGCACTACTTATGACAGAAAAGACTCAATAAAACATATTTGATCAGTAGCTTTGCTGTATTTTTAGTCCATTAGACACTTTGATACAATTTTAAAGCCCTGATGAAGAGGAAATCTCTGGCTCCTGAAACAGGTTGCCTAATTCTTTACCATTGTGCATATAATATTATTTCACCTGTACCAAAAACATTTTAAACAATGCTCTATATAGTGTATGTTATGTAATAACATTACTGGAATATAGAGAAAGCTGAAGTTGCCTGATATAACTTTTCAGTGTGATGCTAAGTAGATCTTTAACCAACACATACAAATATTATCCACTCACTTCTTCGCTAAATGCAGTTACCTCCACGCTCCGTCTCTTTTCCGGGTTCCCAGAGGAGGATTGACTATTCTGCCTCTTAAATCCTTTTGATGTCTCATGCTGCACATGTTCTCGGTTCTAAAAAACACAGAAAAACCTGATGAAATGCTGTTACTGCACTTTCTGTGTCTGAGGCTGACCTACACAAACTCTGCACTCAAGAACCCAAGGCAAGGGAAAAAATGAAAGGGAAAAGAGAATTAAAAAGTTAACTAAAGGGAAACAAATTTCATATATTGCAGCTTACTAGACCTTCGATGTGCTGGCTGCATTGGTTTTCATTTTTCAAACCAAGAACATTTTCAGCAAGCATAGAAAATGCCTGTGGATTTTGCCATAAATGCAGTATCCTTATTTCCCTGAGCTGAACTGGAAACAAACAATGTTATCTTTGTTCTGTAAACTACTCTTCTCCCTATCCTCTATGTAATGGAAATAACTAAAGGCAGACATGGTTGTAGTCCAGCCTGGGTGGCAACCATGGCTCTTTCTATAGACACAGTAGCCAGCCAAGGACAGGAAGTGTGTTATTCACAGGATTACCAGGTGAAAATACCAATTCAAGTTTGAAAAAGCAAGCCAATGCAGCCACCTCATCTAAGGACTAGTAAACTGCAATACATTAAATATTTGTTCTTGAGTTTAGATATGCTTTAGATATATATATATATATATATCTCTATATATATATATCTCTATGTATATATATATATATATATATATATATATATATATATATATATATATATATATATATATATATATATATATATATACACATATACATACACACACAACGATAAAAAGGAAGCTACTTGGAAAAGAGAACTTTGGCTTTCCAAGTTTTATGGATTATGCAACTTACAAGGAATTATATAAAAAAAGTTCTCATTCAAGCTATTGTTTCCAAAAGCATACATTTATACAAAGACATGTTCCTAATACACACAATTAAATATACTTTATCAAAAGTAGCATTTAGTGAGCATCATGCCTGTTAGAAGTCCATGCAGTTAGCTGACAATTAAGCCAAGTGACGCAACATACAAATGTATTATTCCAGCATTTTCACTCAACCATAACATGAATGATTGTGCTCTTTATCCAAAAAGCCATGCGTGTTTAATAATGAGAAGCATTACTTAGACAGCAGTCACCAATGGAAGAGTTAAATTACTTGGATTAGAAGAGGCGCCTGAGCAATTAAACAGAAAGGAAAATTAAAGACCCTCACCGTAGGCGCACCCCAGGTATCAAGCAAAGTCTTGGCCCTATAGCGCCAGCAATGAATGACTGCCAGTAGGGAGCTGGCAAAATCAGCTACCTGCTCATCATCTCCCAACTGTATTTCCTCCTCATTCTCTTCTTCAGAAGCACTGAGCTCTGCCCCTGAACAGGTCAGGTCTGTGCTGGCAGGTTGCTCCTCATCTCCCTCTGTCTGTGGTTGTTCATAGGTGGGTGTTAGACTGCCATTATTGGGTGGAAGGATATCCTCAAATTCCAGTAGTGCTCCATCACTACCTGCATGCTGAACAAACAAGGAGTCCTATTATACTTCAATCAAGTGGAGTCTATGTTCAATGACTAGGTTTCTCCACCTGGGTGCATCATACATCTTGTTTTCACCTAAAGATACCATGACATACATATGGGAAATCAAACACTGCCTGTAACCTTCAATCTAACAGATTTTGGCCAAAGTATGGACAATATTTAAAGTCAGGTTGCTTTTTGCCTGATCCCAACTTGTAGATGATGAGATAGAAGACATGAAAACACTGTACAATGTGTACAGTGCAATGCTGTTGACATGGGAAGATGGGTCCCAGTAAGATCAAATATTCCACCCTGCTCTTCTCTGCAGTAGTTTCTTTGTGACTACCTAATAAATCTCCATGGGGGCATGTATGAACAAAGCATGTAGGGAAGGGGGGAAAGCTTGGGCAGAGACATTGCAATAACCAATTAGGTTATGTACTTGATTTCAGCTTCAATGATTCTGCTCTGTAAATACTTTTTCTACAAAAAAGTGAAGAAGGTTAGCCTGGCAAACATGTTGAAAAAGAATCACAGAATTCCACTTGCTGGCTAGAAAGAGTAAATGTGTATGCACTATAATTGGGCCTCCGCTTATATACATCATCCTTCAAAATGGTACAGTAATCAGTAAACTTTCCCTCCTTTGTACAAGAGTAAAGTCTGACTATGGATTGAATGGAAGAGTTGCATCTGCTTCTGACAGCATGGAAGATGGAAGCTGGAGAATCTGCAGCAGCTTGGAAAAAAAAATGGGAAAGCCAAACACAAGTGCTACAGTCTTCCAATACACTTCTAATTTGATCTTTCATCAATATCTTCCATATTCTAAGTCAGTGGCGGCTGTGGCTCCATCAATCGGGGGGCGATGTCCTCCGTGTCCCCCCTCCGTCGGACTTCCCCTGCATTTTCTTAACATCACGGCGGCCCTCTCTTCCCTCCTCCCTTGACAATAGGATGGCTTCTCTTTTCAGCCAATCATGAAACAGGTCTCATTACCCGCTTTCTGATTGGCTGGGAGAAGAATCAGTGTGACAATAGCAAATATTCATTCGCTATTGTCAAACAACTGGGTGGCCTCAGGGCACAAGCACATCCGGCAACTTGGTTGTACCAAAGTTGATCAACTTGGTACATTCAGCCTGCCCAGCCTGGGAAAATAGGGATATAGTTTGATGTCACTTTAAGGCCGCATTGAACACTATTGGCACGCATGTAATGGATGTAATACTGGTTGTATTAGTGAAATGCCTATTTCACTTTATGGTGAATACCTTATGTATATATGTATTTATGTTACTGCTGAGATTTACTACCTTACTCAAAATGCAATTAGATCACCCCTCCTTTCGGAGAAGCAAGATGGCGATTGAACATGGAGACAACACCCAAAATAAGACCTCTTGATATCCTGGAAGAAAAACATAGACACATAGATACTCCAATCAATCCAATCACCACCTTATACGTATTATATATGACTATTTCCTGTTCATGACTTTCCTCAGTCTTTAAAAGGAGAAAAGAGGAACAATTAAATTAGAATTTACTTTTTGACTGAACTGTGTGTCAGCGTGGTTGATTAATTTTTGCGCGCAAACGACATTAGGAAGGAGCAGATATATATATTTGAGGACTGTTCTGGTCCAAATCCAAATCACGCATCCAAAAAAAAATAAAAAATTATGCACGAAGTCCTTTTAGCCAACCAAAAAAAAAAAAAACTTGTTTCTAATATTGAAACAGGTCTCCACCGAATAAATTTTTAATATATTTGAAGCCACACCCTCACATTATGGCAGCTTTGAAAAAACAGGATTATATTTGCAGCTGTGCGCACCTGAGATTTCTGGATTTTATTCTAAACCCATTATTTCTGGATTTTTTTCCAGTCAGAAAATGCCCCCTCCAATAACTGCTGATAAAAGCCTGTGTGCCCGAGTAGAGTGCGCCTTGACAGGGATAGGAGGAACCTGACCCCCTGATGGAACAGACCTGAATAACCGTCTATCTGATCAATCTGGAAATGGTCGCAGAGGAAGCAGACAACCCTTTCTGAGGCCCATCCGTTAGCACAAATAGGGAGTCTGACTTCTTAAAAGACTCCGTAGGTTCCTGGTACATTCCAATTGCCTGGACCACATCCAAGGCATGCAAGGCAATTTCCTTCAGATGTTTTGGCCTGGGACACAAGGAAGGCAACACAAGGTCTTCATTCAAATGAAAATCAGAGACAACCTTTGGGAAGAACGACGGACAGGGGCGAAGAACCACCTTATCTCTGTGAATCAACAGGTAAGGTGAACGAAAGGATTACGCCACCAGCTTCGGCACCCGGCGCGCAGGTGATAGCGTAAACAAGGGAATCTCCTGAAGATTCTCAAAGGGAGGCTCATGGAGGACCGGAAGCACCAAATTGAGGTCCCAAGGCAGCAACGGAGTCCGCACTGGAGGAACCAAATGTCGGAGCCCCTGAAGAAAGGTACGTACCAGGGAGTGTGTGGCCAGGGGTTGCTGGAAGAAGACTGCCAAAGCCGACACCTGGCCGTTGATGGTACTCAAGGCCAATTTCTGTTCAACCCCCTGTTGAACGAAGGTCAACATCCGAGCAACTGAGAAGGAGCAAGGATGAACCTCCTGAGACTCACACCACGCAATGTACGTCTTCCACGTACGATGGTAGATCTTCCTAGAAGTAGATTTCCTAGCATCTAACAGCGTTGGAATCACCGACTCAGATAAACCTCTATCCATCAGCACCTGGCTTTCACCTGCCAAACCGTCAAAGCAAGCGACTATAAAGCAGGATTAAAGATTGAAAATAAGAATAAATAAACTGCGCTACCTAGAAACAAATATAAGCAGCTAGCACACTAAAACAGACATGTGTTGTTAAGCAAAATGGAGAAAATTACTGTGCAGAGGAGGATTAAAGATTGGTCATTGGGACAGCAGATCCTCCCTGAGAGGAAGGTTCCAAGGAATGTTGGTAACCAGCCGCACCAGATCGGCATACCAAGCCTGGTGAGGCCTGGCGTCTGGAGCCACGAAGATGACCGGAATCCCTTCCGCCTCGATCCTGTGTAGAAGTCTTGGCAGAAGTTTGAGAGGAGGGAAGGCGTAAGGCCCCTTTCACACACTCCGTCCATTGCACGGAGTCCGTTTTTCTCAGCGGGGGATCGAGCCGCCGATCCCCCGCTGAGCAGCAGGAGGACAGCTGTGTCTCCGCGCTGTGTGCGGAGACACAGCTGACAGTTCCCCATGCATCTCTATGGGGGAGATCGGATGTCAACGGACTGTCAGTCCGTTCTCACCCGATCCCATCCGATCCGCTGGACGGATGGAAAATAGGGTTTCCATCCGTCCAGATTTGACGGATCGGATCGGGTCGGATGTCAGCGGACATGTCTCCGCTGACATCCGATGCCCCATAGGAATGCATGGGGGGACCGTTCAGATCCGCCAAAAAAACGGACAGGCGGATCTGAACGGTCCGCCTGTGTGAAAGGGGCCTAAATCAGATGATACTGACCCCATGGGGCCACCAGCATGTCTGCGGCATCTGCCAGAGGATTCCGTGACCGAGCCAAAAACCTCTGCACCTTTCTGTTGAGCCGAGATGCCAACAGATCCACCACGGGATGCCCCACCTGAGAGACAACTGATGAAACTCCTCCGGATGAAGGGACCACTACCTTTGGTCCAACACCTGCTGAATGAGGTAATCTGCCTGCCAGTTTTCCACCCTGGGAATGTGTAAGGTGGATACGGCTGTAGCGAACTGCCCTGCCCACCTTAGAATGCTACCTCCAGAGCCGCCAGCACACTTTTTGTGCCCCCCTGGTGATTGACATAAGCCACGGCCGTGGCATTGTCAGATTGAATGGGCGCTGGACATCCCTGAAGACGAGCTGTCCAATGGTCTAGGCACAGTGTGATCGCTCGGAGTTCCAAGACATAGATCTATAGTCTGGACTCTTCCAGCATCCAGATCCCCTGAGCATAATTTTTGCAGAGGATGCCTCCCCAGCTAGGCAGGCTGGCATCCGTGGTGACCACTGTCCGATACAAGGAGAGGAAAGATTTGCCCAGCCGAAGCATTGAAGAGCGAAGCCACCATATCAGGGACTCCTTCGTTTCCTGGCTCAGCCTGATCTGATTGTCAAGAGACTGCAGAGTCTTGTCCCATTTGAACAGAATCTCCCTTTGCAGCTACCTCGTTTGGAACTGTGCAAACTGAACTGCCTCAAAAAGGTAGACGCCATCAGGCCAAGCACCCGCATTCAAGTCCGGAGGGATGACCATCTACTGGACAGCAGGAGACGAACTGCAGTCTGCAATTTCTGGAGTTTGTCCAGAGTCAGATCCAGATAGTCCAGCTTTGTGGACAGAACCAACGCAGGCTTCAGAAAATTCAGAATCCAGCTGAACTCCTTCAGAGTTCGTATGGTGATTTCCAGGTTTTCCACCAGAGCAGTAGAAGACTCTGCTTGCAGAAAGAGGTCGTCCAAGTAGCCCAGTACCGCATTCCCCTGTTGGCGTAACAAAGCTAACACTGGGGCTAAACACTTTTGTTAAGACTTGAGGAGCAGAGGCGAGACCATAGGGTAATGTCACAAACTGATAATGCTCTTTTCCCACGGCAAAGCGGAGAAAGCGCTGGTGATCAGCATATTTTGGAATGTGAAGGTAAGCATCCCTGATGTTGATAGAGGCAAGAAAATCCCCCTGATGCAGGGATGCCACCACCGTGCATATAAACTCCATCCTGAACCTTAAGGTCCAGGATTGGACGCACCTTGTCTTCCTTCTTGGAACTGTAAACAGGTTTGAGTAAAAACCCTGAAAATGTTCTGAAGTTGGAACCAGGACAATCACCCCTTGAAGTAACAGGTCTTGTACCATCCCAAACAGACCCTGTAAGCAGTCCGGGACAGGCACAAGTTGGAAGGAAATAACCTTGCCGGGGGACAAGAGTGAACCTTGATCTTGTAGCCGGATGCACTTTCATGCTGGAGCCTTGTCTGCGGGTCTGGAGAAGCCCGTTCTCGGCTTGCCAGACCAGGTTCATTTGGATCCTCCAGGGGAGGCCCTGAAAGGCCTCGAGCCCTTGTCAGTCGACCCCAAGGGATGAAAAAAAACTTATGAGCAAAGGAGGGGGGGGGGGGGGCTAAATCTATGACAAGGTTCCCTGCCCTTAGTAGCCTGTGGAAGAAAGGTACTCTTTCCCCCTGTGAGACCTTTAATGATGTCATCCAGGGTAGCCCCAAACAGGCGATCCCCTTGAAAGGGGAGATCAATCAAGGCCTTTTTAGAAGCCTGGTGCACAGACCAACATTTAAGCCAAAAGACACGCTGAAGGACCACTGCCGAAACAGAGAGCCGAGCCACTCGGAGAGCCACACATAAAAAAGCATCGAAGATAAACTGCAGCCCCTGGACCATCTGGTCTGCCAGCTCAGCAAAGGCAGGGGGAGCTGTTCTCACAGGTCACGGTGTAAAAGCTTAGCCCACTCAGTCAGAGTTTACGATACCAGGGCAATGATGAATACCGGCCTCAGTGCTGAACCAGCCAGAGTGTACATATTGCAGGCCACAACCTTCACCTTCCTGTAGGCCAGATCCCTAAAGGCCGGGAACTCGTCAACTGGAATCATGGTTGCCTTGTTCAATCTGGAAACCTGAGGGTCCAGCACCGGTGGAACAGTCCACTTCTTATTAAGGGACTCCTCATAGGGGTAACGTCTAGTAAATCGCTTAGGGACCCCAAGGGGACGCTTTGGTCGTCCCCACTCTTTAGCAACAATTCTGTCAAAATAAGTGGGGAAAGGACACACCTTTGACGCTCTAGATGGCTTATGAGTGCCAAAGGGAGCCTGCCCCTCCGTGGCAGCTGCATCCTTAATCTTCAAGGTCTCACGCACAGATACAATCAGTGCTTCCACCAGCGGGACTCCAGGACCGCCGTCAGTGCATTGATGGATGGTTGGGACCCAGAGCAGCCTCAGAGAGGGGATCAGGTGGGGAAGATGTGCTCCAAAGACTCCATGAGTCACCAGGGAGACCCCACAAAAAGTGTAAAACACTACAAAGAGACAACCCCCACTGCGCTGGCAGCATCACCCGGTCGCCAGGCACAAAGCACCAAGCGATCCTCAGCAGGGAGAGAGAGAACCTCACCAGACTCACCACCCAGTAGAAACAGGCACCTGCAGCCACCAGGATAATCTGCACTGCATGCGCAGTGATCAGGAAGCAAAAAGATCTAAGAGTCAGCACCAGGGGATGAGGAGGGGCTCCCACCACTGAAACCGCTGGCCACAGGGCTATTTTCAATAGCAAACCACCTCCGGACTACACAAATTCGGCCGACGTGCATAAAAACACACAGGCTACAGCAAAATGGCGGCACCACAAGGCTCCCAGGGAGAGATCCCTAGGCTTTAAGGACAGGCCCAGGCAGGACCGGGGGCCCTGGCAGGAGCCCTCACCAGATACAACCCCCCCCCTGCAGATCTAAACGCCCAGTCACCGGCGCACCCCCCTGCCCCACTATGCCAGCATAGTGCCCTGCCCCCACCCCAGGAGGTGGATCGGACCACCCACATAGCACTTGCACAAGTGGAAGGGGGGATGGGGGGCCCAGATGAAGGGGGATGCCGGACAGGAAGGAGGGGAACCTGGGGGTCCAATCGTCCCAAGGAGGGGCCCACGTCCACCCCAAAACCCTCCAGGGAGAGAGGGGGGGACAGCTCCTCACCATACCAGGAACCAGGTAGGCACCGCTCCAGACAGAACCTCCTCTCCATCGAAATGGGGGGTTGTCGGCCAGGATGAACGCTCTGACTTGGGCCGAGACCCAGTCGTACGCAACTTCGCGATACGTTTAACTCACAGGCCTGTAGCGCGGAGCTGAGGTCTGCGTGCGCTCGCTGGCCAGACTGGATCTAAATTACCCAGCCCGTCACCCCGTCCGGAAGTTTATTGCAGATCTCACAGGAAAAAAAAAAACAGGAGAAAAATTTCTATCTAAAAAGAAAAAATTGCCAGGACCAGAGATCCCAGCAAGGAACTAGGTCTGAAAAACTGAGTACCTATAGCAGAGATGGGGGGAGTATAACTCCTGGGACTACCCATAGGCATAGCCAGATTCTTTTTCTGCCTAGTGCCCTACTCCTGTAGGGGGCAGTATAACCCAATTGTCATGAAGATCAGGAGCTGTGTCCGTCAATGAATGAAAGAGAAAAATGTAAATACTGAGGTGATCAAGAAACTACAATATCACAAAGCAGAAAAACCGAATACAAATCCCTGTTGATAAAGTAATACTATGTCCAAAAAGCCTTCGACAATGAAACTGAAACATTTACAGGTTTGCCTTCTGACTATGCAGACAGAAACAATCAAAGCCACTATATGCATAACAACTTCAGTGGGCCTGGGGTGGTAGAGGGGCAAATAGGAAGAGAAGTTGTATATGTAGACAGCCTATGGTCTGGCTGCTGTGTACAACCCCCCCCCCCCCCCAAACAGGTTTACATCCAGATGAAAGTGATATTAAACCCTTAGTTTTTGAGCACTTTCAGCAGCTAATATCATTACCTACTTAGTATGCATTGCAGTCTTTATCTTTTAGCCTAGGTTCACACTGGGGCCCTTTTGAAATCATGTGAGTTCAGCTGATAAGCCTTCATTTCAGTCTGATTTCGGGGGCGATTTCACAGACATCTGTGCAGGTCCCTCGACAGAGGTCTATTGAAATCAACCCCGAAGTCGCCAAAAGAAGTACAGAAACTACTTTTGGGAACGGGTGCGGCGCCGCAAAGTCAGCATCGCACCGATTCTTTGCTCATGTTCCAGTGTAAGCTGGTGTCATGACTGCTGTCCCAGGTTTCCTGTATCAAGGTGGGTCCTTTCATGTTCCAATATAAGCTGGTGTCATGACTGCTGCCCCAGGTTTCCTGTATCAAGGTGGGTCCTTTCATGTTCCAGTATAAGCTGGTGTCATGACTGCTGTCCCAGGTTTCCTGTATCAAGGTGGGCCTTTCATGTTCCAGTATAAGCTGGTGTCATGACTGTTGCCCCAGATTTCCTGTATCAAGGTGGGTCCTATCATGTTCCAGTATAAGCTGGTGTCATGAATGCTGCCCCCAGTTTCCTGTATCAAGGGGAGTCCTTCCATTTTCCAGTATAAGCTGGTGTCATGACTGCTGCCCCCGGTTTCCTGTATCAAGGTGGGTCCTTCCATGTTCCAGTATAAGCTGGTGTCATTGAGTTAAGACTGCGATTTAATATGGCAAACAAGTAATAAAAACTTACATCAAAGTAAGTATAAGCAGACAAGATGGGTCCTTCCGGTGTCCATGTGGAGGCTGGGGCTTGGAGTCATCACTGTGGGTCTGTAATCATCTCCTCTCTTCCTCTTCCTGTCCAGCAGGAAGTGGAGGGTGTCACAGCAGTGAGATGGAGGCTTGGACAGCAGGGTGAAACCGCAGTGAGATGGAGGCTTGATTTGACTTTGAAAAAGGAGCGCGCGCTGGTTTCCCACCACAGTGCGCATGCTCGGAAACGCGCCAGTCATTACGCCGGAAGATCCTGTGGACAAGCATCACAGCCACTGTGCGGCCCAAGCCTCCATCTCACTGCGGTTTCACCCTGCTGTCCAAGCCTCCATCTCACTGCTGTGACACCCTCCACTTCCTGCTGGACAGGAAGAGGAAGAGAGGAGATGATTACAGACCCACAGTGATGACTCCAAGCCCCAGCCTCCACATGGACACCGGAAGGACCCATCTTGTCTGCTTATACTTACTTTGATGTAAGTTTTTATTACTTGTTTGCCATATTAAAATAATATGTTAAAAGGTGTCTTGGACTCGACATTATGAAAGAAAAAATGATTATGGTATAGTATCCTTAGGCTCCATTCACACTGCTGACAAGTCGCCTGACAAGTCGCGGTCCCTCGCGGTCCATTGAGTAGTACAGGACCCGTTCTAATAGGAGAGACACAAGTCGCTCCGACTTAGAAAAAGGGTCCTGTACTACTTCGGGGCGACCTGGAGGCGACTTGCATTGACTTCCATTATGTGAAGTCCGTGCAAGTCGCGCCGAAGTCGCGGTGCCGCTTCAGTGTGAATGCGGTCTTAGAGTAAACGTAAACCCTAACACATTACTCATGGTCTGCTAATTATACCATTATCTCTTCTAAATATACAAGTGTTTTGTTATATCTGTTCAAGAAGTGCAAAAAATACCTGTTGGTTTTGCCAGACATTTTGTGAACCGATAACTTCTGGTGCTCTCTGCCTGCGTAAAAAGAGGCCAGCCATAGATGGATACAATCTCAGCTGGTCCAGCAGGGTCCTTCCGAGATTCAATCCTTTTATGGGCAGGCTCATTTACCCAAGTTAATCCATCAATAAACTTGGGTACAAACAGCCTTTTGGATTTTTAGCATGTGATTATTGCCAGGTAGGGACCCCTACCTAAGGTGACCAGACGTCACCGGTTTGTGGGGACAGTCCCCAGATTGAGAACACCTCCCCCGGTCCAAGTCTGTCCCCGGATTCAGGGCTGGATTAATGTAGACAGGGCATCCCATGCTGGCTGAGAAAGAGCTTGGTGGCTCAGATGCAGATGCCCCCTGCTACACAACCACACTGCCGCTCCTGCTGCTGTTCAGTGGAGAATAGGCAGAGCCAAAAATTGACTGTGTAGAGCAGTGGTCCTCAACCCTGGCCTACAGGGCCCACTAACAGGCCAGATTTTAGGTATTACCTTGGGGAGATGCAGACTAGAGTACTGCAATCACTGAGCAGCAAATGATATCACCTGGGATGTATTTCAGTCATCTTGAAAATCTGGCCTGTTAGTGGGCCCTGTAGGCCAGGGTTAAGGACCACTGGTGTAGAGGACTGAGCATAGCAAGGCCTCTGTGCATAGCAAACCTCTGAAGCCTGCACTCTATGCCTAACACCCTACTGTATATTATGTAGTCCTGTGCCCAGCGCTCTGTGTATTATGTAGTCCTGTGCCCAGCACTCTATTATGCAGTCCTGTGCCCAAGGCTCTGTGTATTATGTAGTCCTGTGCCCAGCGCTCAGGGCATTATGCAGTCCTGTGCCCAGCGTTCAGGGCATTACGCAGTCCTGTGCCCAGCGTTCAGGGCATTACGCAGTCCTGTGCCCAGCGTTCAGGGCATTACGCAGTCCTGTGCCCAGCGATCAGGGCATTACGCAGTCCTGTGCCCAGCGTTCAGGGCATTACGCAGTCCTGTGCCCAGCGTTCAGGGCATTACGCAGTCCTGTGCCCAGCATTCAGGGCATTACGCAGTCCTGTGCCCAGCGCTCAGGGTATTATGCAGTCCTGTGTCCAGCGCTCTGTGTATTTTGCAGTCCTGTGCCATTTGCCAATAAAAAAAAAAAAAAAAAATGTACCCGGACTTTATTAAAAAACAATCTGGTCACCTCACCGCTACGCCCCCCCTCCCCCCGGGAACACAATAGCTCTGTCTCTGAGATCCCCCCATCAACACTGACTGCGTAAATAAGTGAATCAAGAAAACCCTAAAATCTATGGCCTGTTTTAGGAGGAACGGATTAGGGTAGGTCCTCTTTGGAATCCATGAGACATTAAGTTTGCGGGGCTGACAAGTGCTTAGGAATTCAGCGCGTTTTGCTACATCAAAAGAGGAAGGTAAGAGTAGTCTATATTTTTGGCACATCAACAGTTATTTTTCTGTACTTGCAGTGTGTTTAAAGGGATAAAACATATTGAGATGTGCATATATTCTATAGATGTACTAAATATGATTTTGTTGTATGTTGTCTTGACATGTGCTTTAAGGATGAAGAGCGGTTCCCATTATTATTACCCTTTGGGGTTAGCTGAAGAACAATCTTGAAATGAGCAAATGACATTCAAGATTCACATAGTTTGGGGCATTGAGAAGAGAAGCTTGTTGACCATTTTTCACTTGCGAGTCAAGTCAGCATGATTCCCCAGGAATGAGCAAACAAATGATAAATGGAAAATACTGTAGTGAGACACAGTTGTTTGCACGACAAACAGCCACTGAGTTGACTTAGCAGTATAGCACCTAGACAGAGCAGAATGAATTCAGCTCTATGCATTGATGGACATGTGACATTCAACACAACATCTGCAAGGTGGAAAATCACACGGAGCATGGATGGCTTATCATGCAGGGCTGAAGCTACACAATTTCTTCCATTCATCTCCAATTTCTCCTTTATGTAAATAGCCTGCTATCAAGCATACAAATGATGAATTGTCCTACTGAAGGTCACATAACTTGCTCTGTGTATACACACACGCACACATTTATGCAGGGAAAAGACAAGCAGTATTGGTTTATACAGAACATCTTACCTTCAAGCCCACTGCAGATCCAAAGGGCAAAGAAAGAAACAAGAGAAAAACAATTAATTACAATTGTGTCAGTAAATCCCACTACACAGTACAGTTACATTACTGAACATGATGTCATTTCAGAGGAATGTGCTACATGTATCAGGAACTGATCTTTGGTCAAAATAACAGTATCTGACCAATCACTGACAACTGCCATCGAAATTGATGTCATCAACTGTAAAGGTACCCTGTGCCTTGAAAAATTATTGTTCCCTTCATCGAATACTTATTACCCCAGACACTTTGTTTTAGAATATCTCCTTAGTCCTTTGTACTTGATTTGTCAATTTTCATTATTGCTTTGCAGAAAAATCATCTGTCGGTACCCCCCTTCTCCCCATGTGGCTATATCTATAGAAAATAGCAGACACCAATATACATACTAGATATTTTTTTCAAGAAAAAGTGGATTTTTGCATTCATCGTAAAATCCTCTTCTTGGAGTTTACTACGGGACACAGGAAGTCTTTAACCTTCGGGTTATACTGTCACCTACTATAGTCCAGCACATGATAATCCTGCTCACTACCAGCATGCTTCCGTTTTGTAGCAGAGCAGTGACACGAGCATGATCATAAAACACAGAGGGATGGGACCCTTGTCCCTCGATGGACTCCAAGGATTGACAATCGAGTATAAAAACTCAAATTTTCCTTTTCTCTTCCACTGAGGAATACAGGGAGTCTTGATACAGGGATGGAGACGCTGGGCATTACTTGCTGGTGTCTCACTTAAAGTCCCACATAGCCTATATTTTTCATTTTCATACAGGGAGTCTTTAACCTTCGGAAAGTCTGAAAGCAGTCTAACTGAGGAGTGAGCAACACAGCATATAAATGCTAACAGGTCCAAGAAAACAACAAAGAACTGGGGACTGCCTGTAGCTCAAAGAGTCATCTGAAGAACCTTACACCAAAGCTGGCATCAGATGAACCTGGTAAAACGTAGAATCTAGAGAACAAGTGAACAGAAGACCAGGTGGAAGTTTCAGGGAAGCCGCTGCGTTATGCTGAAAAGGCAGAGAAAGCAGTTCCATATCTAGCGGAGTGCTTCTTCACAGGAAAGAGTAACTCTTCTGGGTGGGAGACCGCACTGGACTGGCTCACTTGGTTGAGGGTCTGTAAGTGAGTGTTGGTGGGGGCGTGTTGGAAGAGTTTGCTTCCCGATGGATCCGTCCCGCGGAAAGGCAATGGTGAGCCCTTTTGAGGGACTAGGGCTGCTACCTCTGGGTACGGCCTCGAGGTTGTTTCAGTATGTACTTGTGAGGGTAGAAAAAAAGGAGTGCCCGATATCACAAAAATTGAGGTGAATAAGTTAACGTTTTATTGGAAGTAGCAAAGCATGATATAAGCAATGCGTTTCAGGGGGGAACAAAGACTCCCCCTTCTTCAGGGCCATCAGAGACAAAAATAAACAAGTACAGAAACATATGTATATAATATGATGTCCATATGTGGAAACAAAAGTTCAAGGCAAAGGTCATCTATATGTCAAAACATCGTAATAAAAAGGTGAAACTATATTTAGAGAGCAAACTGTATACAGATTTAAAAACTATGCATTTTAAAAACTAAAAGATGATTGATAACCAGACCTAGAGGGAAAAAAAAGAGGCCGAATATTGAAATAGATGCAAGGGGCTTCCTTTAAAATAGGAGGTGTGGTCTAAAGTACAAATTCAAAGATACTTGAAACATAAATTTGAAAGAGATGTCTCGTAACCAATAAAGAATCAATGACCCGCTGCTGTGTGATGTGATGGGTAGGGTGTATCCAAACTGTTGTGTCGGTGACCCTAGGATCTGTGGGAGAGATAAGCTGAAGATCAGTATTGGAAAAAAAAAAGAATGGGAGGGAGGGGGGTTGTGGGGGAGGATGATGATCTATTTCAATATTCGGCCTCTTTTTCCCTAGGTCTGGTTAGCAGTCATCTTTTAGTTTTTAAAATGCATGCTTTTAAATATGTACACGGTTTGCTCTCTAAATATCATTTTCACCTTTTATTAGGATGTTTTGACATATGTATGACCTTTACCTTGAACCTTATTTCCACATAAGGACATCATATTATAGACATATATGTTTCTGTTCTTCTTCATTGTTATCTCTGATAGCCCTGAAGAAGGGGGAGTCTCTGTTCCCACCGAAACACGTTGGTTATATCAGGCTTTGCTACTTCCAATAAAACGTTAACTTATTCACCTCAATTTTTGGATGACAGGAAAGAGTAAAACCCGATCCTTGAGACCATGAGCTTGGATGAAGGGTTTTATCTGGGATTACAATGGCTATTAAGCAGAGCTCCACCCAAAAGGGGAAGTTCCACTTTAAGCACTTCTTCCCTATTCCTGTGCCACATTTGGCATGTCATTTTTTTGAGGGGAGCAGGTACCTAATTTTGACCGACTCCCACTTCTGCCCGGATCCCCTAGGCGATCTGAGCGGAAGTTCTCCTCTCCCCCTCCTTCCCTGCAATCTTCTGGGACACGCCATACATGGCAAAAGATTGCCTGACCAGGTACAGCATGACCCACGCATGTGTAGCGCACACCCGGCTGTGAAGCCGCAAGCTGTCATAGCTGGGAGCCCACAGTTGTAATGCCGGCACTGGGGAGAGGAGAGAGTGAGAGACCAACAGTATCTGAAACAGAATAGAAAGGGCAGAAATCTGACCCCCCATGATTCGGCCAAGAGCCAGACACTGGTCCAAAAACAAGCTGTAGGTAAGAGGGAATTTGTCCTATGTAGAAACACCTGGAGTGGAAACCCAGAGACCCACACCAGTAAATCTTTCATGTCCAATGATAGACCTTTTGAGAAATAGATTTCCTTGCTTTTAGCATTGTAAGATTTGCACACTCAGAGATGCTCCTTTTCCTCAGAACCTAAAATTTAACACCATGCCACTAAAGCCAGTTACCGTAAAACAGAATGACAAATACGTCCCTGGGACACAACTTGGTAAAACCAATGAAGTGGCCGCCAGAGTTCTTACCAGGTTGGTGCAAAACAACTGCCTGGGCCAGATTGCCCTCCATCTCGATCCTGAGAGGCAGATAAGGAAGAAATTGATCAGTGTATTGATCCAACCATTCATTGCTTCAACTAGACGATTCCCGTACATAGAGAGAGAGACCCCTGTCCAGTCTGTTGCTGAAGCTGGAGGCCAGGAGGTCCACATCCAGCTTCTCCTATCTGTGACATGGGTCCTGAAACACCTCGGGGTGTAGGAAACACTCTCCTGTGACCAGGCACTGTTGGCTGAGGAAATCTGCCTGCCAATTGTGGAAGCCTGGAATGTACATGTCTGGCAAGGCTGGATCATGAAGTTCTGCCCAAGACAGGATCCTATATACCTCTCGATGTGGCTCCCATGTTCCCAAATATATGACATGTGCGAGTGAATGGTGGTAAGGCTCAAGGCTCACAGATAAGGGTCGGATGGCGAGAGGTGACCAAAATCAATGTAGGCAGCAACAAGGGAAAGTTCCACTTAGCTCTTATCAGACAGGAACAGCAGAAGGGAGATACCTCCACAACACTGAATGACAGGAAAGAATGCAGAGAGTGCACAACAGTACCCAGAGGAGGTCGTCAGCCCTCCCAAAAAGCTAACTGAGGGAATGTCCAATATATGGACACCCAGCAACTTAAGTAATTATGGAAGCTCCCAATGCATGGCCCGACGATCCTACTGATTAAATGAGTCTTCAGAGACAGGGCAATGCCAAGGGCTCACCTGAGAAGCACTCCAAAAGGTAGCTTTTACCAGAAGTCTGGAAAGAGCCATATGTGGAACTTGGAGCTCAAAAGTCACTTCCAGACAATTCCCATAGGTCCAATCCAATGAGGTCCAGATTTGGTACTCCAAAGGCAAGTCTGAGAGCAACCGCCCTGTTTTAACACAGCAAAAGATGTCCATACTGTTAGGACACTAGGGAAAGACATGGTGGTAGTGGAAGATTTTAGGTTTTCCAGTGTTCAGTCTTTTTTATAGCTGGCTGTATAACGTGAAGGCTAAAAGAGTTCCTGTGTCCCCAAATGGACATGGAAAAAAAAAAATATTGAGACTGGCATTGAAAATTCTAGTTGCTTGGCTTCTTTACTACAAGTAACAGATAGGACAAGTATACAGATCAGGACTGACTTGTTCTGGGTTAGCGTCAAAAAAAGGACCGAAGGATTTGGAGCCATGTGACAGTCAGGCAATTAACATTTTCAGAAGGTAAACAACAAAAGCTTAATTTTTCTCAGAGTAGAGTTCCCTTTAAGAACATTTCAATTGACAGTTAAAGTATTATTATGTGGAAATGAATACCTTCACCTTCATTTTTTTTTATTTTTTTCTATTATCTTTAAATTCTTGAAAATAAACAAATGGCATTTCGCCAAACACTGAGAAAAGAATCCATAACAGTCACCCCTAGCTAAGAATCTGTGTACCTGTTTGTGGTGACTGTATTGTAAATCCCTGCAACCTGTAACTCACTTCTGTTTGTTAAACCTATGAACTGTCCCGAGAGTACAGCAATCAGAAATAACCCTTGTAGAGAATTGTAATGCAATGCAAATATGGGCCTGTCAATAAATCATTGATTTCTAAAGTCTTGTGGACATATTATGTAACAGTGCTATAATTAAAATACAAGTCCCAGCAACCAATCAAAATTCACCGGATGCCTAACCAGCCCAAGATGACGTTTTATTGTTTGCTGTATGCAGTTCACTTGGCATTTTGCTCTTGTCCTGGTTTACTGAATAACCCAACCAATTCTGTCTGTTCTGATGGCCATCAAATAAAGACAGATTAGGGAACAAGATAAAATACCAGCAGGTTCTAATAAAAAAAAAATGCTCCCAGGGCCGGTGCTAGACTATTTTGCGCCCTAGGCAAGACCAGCTACTTGCACCCCCCCCCCCCCAAAAAAACTGTACACATTGCCCCCCTTCCTGCACATAATGCCCCCCCCCCCCTTAACCCTACACCCACCTTCCTATACACACTGCCCCCCTCTCTAGAGATGACATCCACTGGGGATGAGGAGATGACAGGAGAGGAATGTGGTACTGGCCATGGCTGTGCCCTAGGTGGCCTATTGGTAGCACCGGCCCTGAATGCTCCTCTAATATAGTATGCTCTTTTGTCCCTCTCCAATTAAGGGAGTTATGTAAAATAATTAAAAAGAAACAGCACATACCTTTCTCACTCAGGTGCTTCAGAATATTCTTTGATGGCTCTAAATAAACAATAATCAAAAATCATAAATTTATTCTATAAACACACAGAGAAGACTCCCCAATTTATTGTAAAATTATAGCAAACCTATCATAGGAAAACATGGTTAGAAAGCATTTGGAACTATTTATAGTATATTCATTGCTTTGTCAGTTATTAGTTTATTTAAATATATGTTATTCTATTTTAGTATGTGTTATTCTATTGGCAATCCTTGACTACTACAAAGGTTATAAATTGGTTAGTTGAAGGACAATGACACAAGAGTGATTGGTTGGCCTCTGCTAACTACCTCTACAGACACTGACCAGCCATTAAACAGTGTCTGGCTACAAATCAGATCTTATTCTTCACTTTCTTAAAAAAAGCGTCTTTTTGAGGCTTCACCAATATAAAACAAAATTCTCGCACCAGACTTTCTGCGACCTTTATCTGCGGTGTGTGCGCTTCCCTCCTTAATATTTCCTGGGATGTATCTAGAATGGTTCGGATCTGGGGACAGGACAGACAACTTGTTAGGATTTTCATTCATTTTATTCCAACACCAGTCTCCCAGTCTGAGCGCAAATAGTATGGGAGACACCAACTATGCCAGAAGGGTTCCATGTTTGCCGCACATAGTTGTGTTCAAGCGTTTGATTTCATCAGCAGGAAGAAAGTTATTGCGCACCGAATGTAATAAAAAGGGAATAGAATTTTACCAAGCAGACCAAGAGTATATTTCCTACAGGAGTATAAAATGGGCAAGCTACATTTAAACTTACATTCTTTGCTTGCTGTAAGAAGCCGATATTTATGCTGACATCATATAGATGTAATATGCGCAAAATTCAGGCGGAGTATCTTCAAATTGTTGTCACTTACCACATAAGAAGCCATTTTTGTAAAGCAGCACCTTCAGGGCGGGTTCACACTATAGTGATGTCAGATATCGCATGTGGTCCGCACCAGAATCGGATCACATGGGTTTTCACACCTATGCAATCCGATTCATGTCCGTATTGACAGTTCGCACCGCAATATGCAAAATAATCTCAGGGTGTCATTAACTTTGTATTGACACTCCCAGCAGTTCGCATATGGCAGTGTGACTGCCTGCGAGTCAGGTGCGATGTGGGAACTCCCAGTGGATTTGCAGGGTTTCCACATCGCACCAGTGTGAACCGGCACTAAAAGGGATTGTGAAGGTAAATGAAAAAGAAACACACAACATGTCTATACCTACCTGCTTTGTGCAATGGAATTGTACAGTGTCTGCAAATCTCTTCTTTTCGGTCCCCTGCTGGCATTCCTGGCCCCTTCCCCCATCCAGTGCCCTATGGGAAGCCGCCCCCATGGGGGCACTCGTGCGTGCTCACTCCCTCATCACTGGCTTTGATTGACAGCACTGGGAGCCAATGGCTCCCAGTGCCCCAGGAAAGCCAGCGAGAACCAGAAGTGAGGGGAGAGAAGAGCTGCAGGCGTGCATGATGCTGGATCCAATGAGGGCTTAGGTAAGCAAAGGGGGGGGGGGGCTGAGAGGGATGCTGACACCTAAACATTTTTTACCCTAATGCAAACAATGCATTAAGGTAAAAACATTTTAGGCTTTACAACCACTTTAGGGAGCATTAGTATTAGTGCTCTTCCTTCTAGCCCTTTTTTTTACTGGTTGGCCATATATTCATATAATTAAGCAGTTGCATGTATTTATGTTGCAAACAACAAACAAACACAGGGGCGCACGGGCCTAGTGCATTATCCTTTGATTGGTTTATTTATTTAAAAGAAGAAAGATTAAAAATACTCACGAGTTCTTGGTTAAAAGCATATCACATAAGGAACGCAGTCCTCAGTCGTGTGATCCGAGGGTAAGTTGTCCCTTGAATTCGTAATGGCTAACGCGTTTCAAGGCTTAGCCTCTTCCTCAGAGCTTGAGGAAGAGGCTAAGCCTCGAAACGCATTAGCCACTACGAAGCCATTACGAATTCAAGGGACAACTTACCCTCGGATCACACGACTGAGGACTGCATTCCTTATGTGATATGCTTTTAACCAAGAACTCGTTTGTGAGTATTTTTAATCTTTCTTCTTTTAAACAAACCAATCAAAGGATAATGCACTAGGCCCGTGCGCCCCTGTGTTTGTTTGTTGTTTGCAGTATTTCCGGACTTCCCTGGTCGTTAAAGGGCAGCAAGGTCGCAGCATTATCCTGGGTTGCAGAGTCCACAGCTCCAGAAACAGTGGAAAGACCCTAATAAGGTGGACTAGTAACTACACCTCTCTGAGCGCAGGGAACTGGTGCTTTGCACCAAAAAACTCTATGTATTTATGTTGTTTGGGGAAGCCAGAATAAATGATATTCTCTCAACAAATTAGTGAGCTATGCAGAACGCAAAACAGAGCTGGGTTGCGTTGAAGAATAAATTAATAAATGCAGCAAATTTGGATAAATGCATGCAGAACAGGGGTTTAATCATTGGAGCAACAAGATGATAACTTAAAGCTATATTAAAACCCAAAACCAATAATTAATATATTGCAGCATACCAATGATTAGATGGTGGCTACATTAGTTTTCTGTTTTTAAGGCCTTTTTTCCCCTTTGTTTTCATCTGGTGATCTGGCCAGTAACACACTTCATGTATTAGCATGCCCCACTCTGGATGAAGGAGCACAGAGGCACAGCAGAAAGCAGAATTGGTAATCTGCAGGGAGGGAAGTGTTAGATGGACTAGCAGATTTAGATACACTAAGGCTGCATTCACACTTGAGCGTAGCATTTTCGCGCGGTTTTTACCGCGATTTTCAGGCGTTTTTGGAGGCAGGCATTGACATCTATCAAAAACGCTGGTAATCAGCCCAAAAAGAAGCTCATGTACTTTTTTAAGCTACAGGCGTTTTGCTTCAGGCGTTAAAACGCTCAGATGTGAACAGGGGCCATTTAAATGAATGGGGTTTTACTTGTTGGGCGTTTTGGAATGTTTTTTTTTTGAGCGTTTTTGGAGCTGAAAAATGCTCAAAAACACCCAGGTGTGAATGGAGCCTTACAAATTAAAGTCAAATTCAAGCCCACACTGCAGTTACAGCAACATTTGTTTTTGTTTGGGATAAAGCTTTCACGTGAATAAAAGCCGATCACTGTAAACACCCCGTCACTGGTAAATGGTTTGTCTCAACACTCAACTGATAAAAATGGCAGGACAGCTTGTGCTGTTTAAAAACAACACATTTACTGGGCAGATCATCAGGTGAAAATAAAAGAAAGAAACCCTAAAAAAGAAAACTAATGCAGCCCCCGTATCTAAGAATTGGTAAGCTGCAATATATCTTTTTTTGGGGGATTTAATTCCACTTAAAAAAAACATTAAAAAAAAGGACAGTAGAATGCGTGTAGACACTGAGGATTAAACCGAAAAACTGAAGAAAAGGCAAAACAATAGAGGCATTAGCAATCACTAGTTCATTGCAAAGAAAAGTCAGCAGAGACAGCAAAATCCAAATATTTGAAAGGATAGAGCAAATTTTCAAATCTTTAAATATAGAAAGCATCAACAATGTCTTGCCAGGTGATAAAGGAGAACATTCTCAAAGCCAATATAAAAGTCAATGCTATATTCATGGCCCAAAACATGAAGCAAATGCTTTTACTTTGCACTGAAAGAAATAATAAATGTGTGAATAACATGTTTTCTGATTTATATGTGTTCTTTCTTCCAAAAAGCCCAAATCACTGATAGTTTTTTTTTTTTTTAATAATGAAAAGTAAATGCTATTATTTGGAAAAGGGCCGATCTTATTTTCCATCCCAATGCCAGGAATGTTAGCAGCTTTACACCTTGACAAACAATATAAATATTTCATTTCAGTATTATACCTGACTGTCTGCGCCCCGACCGCAGCACGACTGTAGGGTCAATTGTTGACATAGTTTTCTTTATTCTTTCCGGACTATATTTGTAACGCCCAGGATCTGGAAAGAAGAAGAAGAGTATGGGTGAGCTCTAACATCATGGTTCTGTTCAATGGCAAAGGAAAAGCGCACCTCTATGACATGTCCTCCTTAAATGGGAGCCCCCTTTAACATGACCAGGAATAAGAAAAAGACTAAGGCTCCATTCACACTTGAGCGACTTGACATGGAACTTTTGACATCAAAGTCACATGACAAGCCACAGCACATTCTTTTCGATGACACCTGTTCAAATCGGTTCGACTTAAAGCAACTTAGAAAAGGTGCCTGTACTACTTTGGTGCAACTTTGGTCCAGAGAACGTAAAGTCAGATCAAAGTTGCACTGGAAATTGTGTGACTTTGGAGACGCGCTAATGTGAATGGAGCCTAGGTAAGAAATATTTAAAAAAAAAAAAAAAAAACAGCATACAGGCGGTCCCCAGGTTACAAACATCTGACTTACAAACGACTCCTACTTACAGATGGAGGGAGACAACATGAAGGGAGGAGAAATCACTCCTAGGAAGGGAAATTCACTCCTGTAAGAGTTCTCATGGGAAAAAGGGGTCTCCACTGAAGCTTTATCACTAATCCTTGTTTCCACAACAACCCAGATTTTTCAAAATCCAATTGTCATAGGGACAAAGTGAGGTGAAATCTTCTCAACAGGGGCACAGACAGCAAAACAAATGTTACAGGGGTGTTAACTCTTCCCTATGCTATCCGAAAAACGTAAACATTATATTTTTGGCTGGAGCTACACTTAAAGCGGTAGTATACTCCGCTTTTTAAATTTTACCTACAGGTAAGCCTTTAATAAAGCTTACCTGTAGGTAAAATTAATATCTCCTAAACCTACACGGTTTAGGAGATATTCACCCTGCATGCAGCCTCTGACACCAGCGGCGCATGCACTCTGAAGGTTTGGCGGAAAGTGAACTCCCACGCGCATGCGCGGGAGTGACGTCATCGTGGCTCTGGCCACTCACAGCGCCGGAGCCACCGAACCCGGAAGAGACACCGAACAAAGATGTCGGCTGCCTCAGCGGTGTCTGGGCGACCGTGTCGGGGCTTCATTCTAAGGCAAGTATTGCGATGCATACTATCTCATTATGCCTTTGTCCTGCAGGGTTTGGTTTTTTTTTTTTAAGGATACAACCACTTTAAAAAAAATGTACCTGTTCTGACTTACAAATTCAACTTAAGAACAAACCTACAGCCCCTATCTTGTTTGTAACCCGGGGACCCCCTGTATTAAATAAAAAATATTAGCTAAAAATTATCTCTGCACACTTACATGCGTCCATCTCTAGAATTGCTTCCTTGGCCTAAAATAAGAAAAGAAAAAAAAAAACATTTAGCCCGAATTTTGCACCACTTTGAAGGAATACGTCCACACCTGAACAGGTGTTCTCCATACACGCTGAGCATTGGTGTCAGAATTGTAATGGTATGATCTTACTTTCTGTGGAATGATGGCATGGTGATTCTCTAGGATAAGTTTCTTGATGTGATGAGTCCAGAGACGTTTCTCCTCCACTGTTTTGGCCTGTTTAAAACCAGAATTAAATGAAATTCATAAAAAAAAGTTCAAACTTTTATATCTGAGCATTCAGTGCATATGGCTGAATGCACATTACTGTCTGTGATACATCTGTGCAGCCGGCTCTTCATCTTACTGGTACAGAGGATGCACAATGTGCTTTTGTGAATGGTTATCTTGGTGGTAGGATAATTCCCAACTGGCACCAAACTTTCAGCTGACTACGAACATTTGCATGATTTACAGTAAAATCTCTTGCTGTGGCATTTAATGCAGGGGAAAATCCCAGCTAGCTTATATTTTTAATGGCAGTGTAATAGCTCATGCTTTGACATTACATAATTAGGAGAATGTGCAGCTGATATTTTTCATGAATGAGGTATGCAAGCCACTAGATGCATTTTCTATACCAGATCCGACAATTAAGGGTATTTCAAAATTCTACAAAGTGTTAGGTAGATAGTTTTATAGACAGAAAGCAATGTAAATGATATCATAGAGGACAATCACAGGGAAAGAAGAGTTCAAATTCTGCAGGCAATTTGTGGAAAAATTGTGTTCAGAGGAAAATAAGAGAATTCAGGAAAATATAGATAGATCAATGCAGACACAGTTAGTTATCGATGGGGCCAGATGCCACCGGTTCAGCCCTGCAGCTCATTGCATAAAGAGGAATCATCCATGCTTTCTATTGCTAGAACATTTCCACGTCAGATCATGTGGAATGTTTGAGCAATCACACTTACCTGCACGTTATGCTGCTGCTTGCTGTTCTTATAGTGTGTTAAAGTGAAGCAAAGGGAGTCCCTTGTACTCTCAATCAACATCAGACTTGCACACTAAAGAATTACAAAACCAAAAGCAGGACCAAATGTTAGACAACATTTTAATATATTGATTCAAAAATGTGAAATAAAGCAAAATTAAATATAAACAATACAGGCCCATTTCACACCAGTGCTGCAGTAATCTGTACGTTACTGCAATGTGCATCCCAACGCATCTTCCCAGCCTACTTCAATGCATGGTTGTGATGCACCGAGCTACTGAAAATGCTGCCGGTCCATTAGTCGTCCAAAACAAATGAATGGGCTACCTAAAGCAAAGCATGTCAATGATCATCCTAATTCATGTATGTGTTTATTGCACTGACCAGAGTGTTGTGAATGGGCCCTGAATACAAGTTATGTGCTACTAATAAAACACACAGTATGTACATAATAAATAGCAGGGAATACCTATAACTGCAATTATAAAACAGCCTAAAATTTCCAAGATGAAATCTCTGAATTGAGGTGACCAGAGCAAAGTCAATCATTAAATAAAAAAAAGTTAGTATACTGGAACACATCAGGGTGTAGCAGCATCCTTTCCAATGAAAGTGGCTAGAAGTACTGGCTCAGCCTGTCTGGGGATGTCTCACCCTGAAAGGGTTAATGGATCCAGGCCATACCATACTGGAACACATCAGGGTGTAGCAGCATCCTTTCCAATGAAAGTGGCTAGAAGTACTGGCTCAGCCTGTCTGGGGATGTCTCACCCTGAAAGGGTTAATGGATCCAGGCCATACCATACTGGAACACATCAGGGTGTAGCAGCATCCTTTCCAATGAAAGTGGCTTGTAGTACTGGCTCAGCCTGTCTGGGGATGTCTCACCCTGAAAGGGTTAATGGATCCAGGCCATACCATACTGGAACACATGTGTAACAGGGTGTAGCAGCATCCTTTCCAATGAAAGTGGCTAGAAGTACTGGCTCATCCTGACTGGGGATGTCACACCCTGGAGGGGTTAATGGATCCTGGCCATACCATACTGGAACACATCAGGGTGTAGCAGCATCCTTTCCAATGAATGTGGCTAGAAGTACTGGCTCAGCCTGACTGGGGATGTCACACCCTGAAAGGGTTAATGGATCCAGGCCATACCATACTGGAACACATGTGTAACAGGGTGTAGCAGCATCCTTTCCAATGAAAGTGGCTTGAAGTACTGGCTCATCCTGTCTGGGGATGTCACACCCTGGAGGGGTTAATGGATCCAGGCCATACCATATTGGAACACATCAGGGTGTAGCAGCATCCTTTCCAATAAAAGTGGCTAGAAGTACTGGCTCAGCCTGTCTGGGGATGTCACACCCTGGAGGGGTTAATGGACCCAGGCCATGTCATCATGCCTTGACTGTAGGAAACCCCGTGGAAATGGACCTTTTTAGTTTTACTAAGGCCCCATTCACACTAGTGCAACTTGTCCTGCGATTTTGGACCGCAAAATCGCATGACAAGTCGTTTTCCATTATTTTCAATGAGCCCCATTCATATCAGTGCGTTTTGAAGTCGCACCGACTTCAAAAGTAGTTCCTGCACTACTTTGCCACGATTTTAATGCGTTTTGAGACATATAGCCTTGCCATTGCTTTTAAAATTGCGTCAAAATCGCAGCAAAAATCGCGCCGCGAAATTGCGGCAAAATCGCGTCGCAATAGTGTGAAAGGGGCCTAACACTGAACACAGTAGTAGTGTTCACAAGCTCACAAGACACACACACAAGTTATGTGATCAAGTGGCCAAGTCCTTATACGCTTCCAACACCTAGGGGATCCTGGGGTATTTTATTCAGGCAGTGCAAGTATGTCAACCTTCTATTGCTCTTTGCTTATCCACCTCAGCAATACTGAATGTAGATTTAGGTTTGCATGTAAACGCAGGTCCACTTTAATGTGCATTTGTCAATATACACATTTCAGCCATCCTGTGTACACAAAAACTAGACATTCCTCAGCATCATGTACATTCACTTAACTCCTTTTTATAACAACCATAAGCAATTCTGAAGTCTTTACCGGGATGTGGGTTTTGTAAAAAAAGTGGTCTCCGCGTTTTTTTGTGATCAGTAAGGCCTTGTCAAAGAGGAAAAACGTCCTCTCGCTTCGGGCGCGCTGAACACGGAAAGTGCCCTCCAGAACCAGCTCGCCATACGTGGTAAGATCCATTCCTTTCCAGTTCAGCAGCAGAGACTGGATTTCCTGAGAACAGAAAGCAAAAAGATCTGGTTATAGAACGGTCTCTTTAAGACGTGCATTTCTCTTGTTGGTATATTGCCCTGGATTCTGAGTTATTGCTCAGCTGTGGTTCTACAACCAAATACCGCTTCCTCCACTCCACAAAAGTACACATTCACTTGCATTGGATTATGACATTTAATGACTGCACTGTATACAGTTGTGTTTTTCATTAGGTGCAGCCTACTGTTCTGCACAATTAAATGGTAACAAATGTGAAGTGCTCACATAATTGCTTTCAAGCTGCACTCCTTAAGAAAATAACAAAATGACCACAAGTTGCAAGAAGAGTCGGTTCACACTGGGGCGGCACGACTCTGTACTACTTCGGGGGCGACTTTTGCATTCCCATGCACCACGACTTCGGAGAGACTTGCATGGACTTCACATAATGGAAGTCTATGCAAGTTGCTCCGAGGTCACCCCGAAGTAGTACAGGACCCTTTTTCTAAGTCGGAGCGACTTGTGTTGCTCCTATTAGAACCGGTCCTGTAGCAGTCAATGGACTGCGAGGGAGCGCGACTTGTCAGGCTGACAAGTCGCGCTAGTGTGAATCGAGGCTTACTATCTAACTGACCATAAGTTACAATTACTATCTAACTGACCATAAGTTACAATTACTATCTAACTGACCATAAGTTACAATTACTATCTAACTGTGAAATAATGATAACCCCAGCAGTCTGCATTACACATCTGCTTTCAAGGTTCTATAGTTTAAAGAAGAACTCTTCTCAAACAGATGCATCCAAATTGGTAGAACAGTAGTGACGCTTCTGTGAAAATTGACCCGCAATCCCTACTATTTCCTGTGGCCCATATCTGTCAAGCATTATAGTCAGAATAAAAAAAAAATCATAGCCGTTTAGTTCTACAACAGTAAAACAGGAAAGCCAATCTCCCTAAGATGCAGCAGGAGTTTGTCCAATACAGCTTCATGTGGAGCACCTTAGGGTATCATATCCTTATCTGAAAATAGCGCTTTTTCTACATTGGGGAGCCCTCCCTACCGTTATCCCCTGAGCTAAAGACCTGTTAAAATGTCACAGTTAACACTTAAGGCCTGTTCACGCGATTTGCGATGCCCTATGTTTTTCAGCAGAGGAAAATCGCAGGTCGCCACTAGGGCACATAAAAAACAATTGCTTTCTAAACACCCCGTTCACACCTGATCTGATCTGATGTGCAATGCAGTGTGGAAGAATGCAGCGTGTCGGATTGCACCGCATGTCACCACACAGCAGCAAAATGCACCACACTGCTGTGCAGTAACATGAATGAGGAGTTAAGACCTGAAAAACAAGCTACAAAGAAAAACCAGCAGTGAGATGCAATTAAGCGCACATTGCACTGCTCCCTGCCGGAACTGGCATAGCACTAGGCTGCATGATAAAACTGCTGTGATTTACTTAGCCCAACTAGGACAATCAGAAAAAATAAAGTGCTGGAATGACACAGTTAAATTATGCATAGCAAGGGAGGGTTCTATAGAACTTTCATTTATCTTGATCTGTTACTGTATGATTTATACAAGTCAGATACTGCTGCACAAACATGAGATAAATTCACCCTCATGACTCACCTGCTGGCGCACGGCATGTTCATGCTTTCTCTTCATATCATTAATGTACCAGGCCACACCAGTCATGGTCTCGATGGCCTCCTCCACTACTTCATACCCTTCTTTATCCACATCAAAATGCTTGGCAATTTCCTGAAAGAAGAAAATTCTTTAATTTATCTACCAAAGTGAAGGCCATGAAATCAACTGTACATGAACCATGTGTGTATTCTATTAGTAGAGCTCCTTCTATACAATACACTCCAGACATAACATCATCATCTTAGAAAACATGAAAATAAGCATGACTGACCACCCCATTTACTTGTATTGCGCATGCTTACTGTGCCTCTAAGAATTTTACGGATACTGTGTTTGTGGATAACTGGCCACATTCATTTTAGTGGAATAGCCATTGCTATGACAGACAGGAGATAAGTAAACCGCTTTTGCACTGACTGTGACATGAACGAGACCCTTCCCAGTCATAAGGAACTGCTACGAGAAACTCTCAGAAGGCCATTTATAGTTTTTTCTAGCACTATCAGCACCCTTAGCCCAGGTTCACACTGATGCGGTGTGAGACAACGCATGCAATTCGCACATTTATTGAATTGCGCCATGGGGTGTGATTTGAACCAAGGATTTATATGGCTCAAATCGCACCAAACTCATGGAGGACCTTTTTTTGTCCACACCAGAATTGGATCGCATGGGGGTTCCCACCCATGTGGCCTGATTCTGAAAATTGCACTGCGTTTTGCAAACGGTTTTCGGAGCGTCGTTAACATACACTCCGCAATTGGTTCACATGAATGGATTGCATTTTTGATACAGTGAATTTGAACTGCATGTAGTGTGAACCGGAGCTTACAGTGGACCTTCAGTCATTTTTTCATCTTTCCATCTATTAAATCTTCTGTCCTTGTTGTTTTAACTTTGGATAGTAAAACATTTTTTTTTTCTACCAGTAAATACCTCATACAATCCACTTCCTCTTTCTTGTCTGGTAATTAGCATTGACTAATGACATCACCCACAGCTCTCTTGCTCCCGCTTGTGAGAGTTTGCCAGCAAGGGAGGGGGCAGGAGAGTGGAGGAGGGATGAGTCACAGTAGAGGCAAGGAGAGCTGCAGAGCTGGAGGGGGCTGGATGAGGGTTATGATGATAACATGAGACTGCAGAGATCCACGTGTATTCGAGAGAAGAGAAATGTGCAGTGTGTTTGTCTGTCTGTATATATGTGCATGTGTATATATGTGGGTTTGTGTATGTGTGTGTAGATCAAGGAAGTGAACAGGCAGCAGCTTCAACTTCCCACAGTTAAAATGGCTGCAGCCAGACTTAGTGGAGGGAGATTTCGGCAGTATATTTGGCAAGTACAGAATTGCAGTATATATAAAATAATATGCAAAGTGGAAAAGGAAAGCTCCAGATTGGAAAAGATGTGTATTAAAAATTATGTGAGGAGATTTGTAGATCCTCTTTAAAGCGGTTGTATCCCCTGTGTAAAAAAAAAAAAAAAAAAAGAACCCCTGCAGAACAATGACATAATGTGCTAGTATGCATCGCATACTAGCACATTATGAAATACTTACCTTAGAACGAAGCCCCAACACCGTCGCCCAGACACCACTGAGGGAGCTGACAGGTTCCCTCAGCGTCTCTTGCGGGTTCAGCGGCTCCGGTGCTGTGAGTGGCCGGAGCCGTTATAACGTCACTCCCGTGCATGCGTGCAGGAGTTCACTTTCCGGCAAGGAGCTCTGAAGGTCCGGCAAGATACGCCGGACCTTCAGAGAGCATGCGCAGCTGGTGTCAGCGGCTGCATGCAGGGTGAATATCTCCCAAACCATGCAAGTTTAGGAGATATTAATTGTACCTACAGGTAAGCCTTATTATAGGATTACCTGTAGGTAAAAATGAAAAAGCGGAGTATACTACCGCTTTAAGGGTTGATTTACTAAGATTGGAGAGAGCAAAATCTGGTACAGCTGTGCATGGTAGCCAATCAGCTTCTAACTTCAGCTTGTTCAATTAGGGATTGACAGAGAAACCTGGAAGCGGATTGGTTTCTATGAAGAGCTGCACCAGATTTTGCGCTCCCCAGATTTAGTATACATATACTAGAACCGAGAAGGGAAAAATAAATAAGTTACTTATGACCACATGGTGTACAAAGTAACAGGTAAGATAAGTAGTAAAAGGTAATACAATACATACAATGTTCCAAAGACAAAAATGTACAGCTGTAGGGCAAAACAGAACAGGAGTGAGCTCACAATACATTTTTTCAATCCACTTATTCAGATACATGCATTGGTTGAGTAGTTCTTCAATGAATACTGTGTGTTACCTGTAGCAGGAGATGGTACTTCAGTATCCTCTGTACTGGTTTTAAGAGGTAGGCTCCTAGAGGAAGGGGCTGCCTTAGTAATTCCTGCTTCTCCCTGAAGAACTTTGCCAAGACTTTGTTCCTCATGCATTCGGTCAGGGTAGCCACAGAGCTGAAATGAGATAAAGCCACCCCAGTGTTGTAGTTCAGAATGAAAATGATATATAAAATTCCAAAGTGTTGAACAGAGTTTATAACCAAAATTCTTGAAATGCTTACATTTCGAAGTAGGTTGTAAGACACGTGGCATGATATACTTCAGATTAATAAAAATAAGACTGTCTGAACACTTTTATTTTAAGTTTTCTGGATAGAGGAAAAGGGATAGATCCCCTTTCAGGTCTATATTATTTGTATGCAAGGAGTAAAGAGAGGCACAAATCACCTCCGCATCCAGTTCTAATTTTATTGAAAGTTTGGTACCATAAAAAGCCAACACATTTCAGGGGCTCAGAGGATATTCCTTCATCAGGGCTTTGTAGATATAAAAGATGGGTATGCTGGACTAATAGAAATAGAGAGCTTCTGCAGAAAAACACCAAACCTGAAGAGTGGCGCCAGATACTGGGTTAACAGCCTTTGGCTATTAAAACAAATGGTCCCACACCCCATATCCCTTATTTTCATGTCTGTATTACTATGAATCCACTGGAAAGGCTTAGGCCCCTTTCACACATACGGTCCGTTCAGTTCATCAGTTCAGTCACGTCAAAATGTATCAGTTTTTCATCCATTTTTTTTACATCCACTACCAATGCAAAAAAACGGACCATTTGTCCGTTTACATCTGTTTTTCGTCCAATCCGTTTTTTTGACAGATGAAAAAACCGGACATTTACAGAAGCGGTTTAAAACGGATGTAAACTGATGATCATCCGTTTTTACATAGAGATGCATTGATGTCCGTTTTTCATCTGTCAACGGATGGATGAAAAATGGACAAACTGACAGCATGTGTGAAAGGGGCCTGGATCTCAACTCCAGTCTCAGTGACACTACAGAAAGTGAAAGAACATCTTTCCAAAGTGATCACCATGTTTTGCAGTGGTCACTGAAAACCGGAGTCCTGTCTTTGAGATGTGCCCCCACCTCCTATTTTAGTGACGGATGCCACATACATTTTTAGACTTCTATGACATCTGGGAACTGGGGAAATATTCCCCCAATGGGGACAGACACAGGAACACCTTCTCCATTCTACTATTTAGAACTATTTATATACATATTTTTGACCATGTTTATGTCACATTTCATTGTAAACTGGTCTTCCCATGTCGAAAAGTAGATAAAGTCACCAGTTTGTTTATATTCCCCAATTTCTAAATTCTCACCAGAAAATGTCCTGGAAAATCTTTTTAAAGCATGTTTTCAGAATGCAACAGTCCTTTTGATCCACTGGTTGCAGCTTTAGTGAAAAGCACTAAGGAGTGGCAGCTTTGAATGACAAATCAGAAAGAGTGCGGGATTGACCAAAGTGAACTTCCGCTAAGCCTTGTTGGTGACAGATCTATAGGCATTGAAATGAATGTTTTATGACACAACTAGAGAGATGCCAGATAAATCACTTGGCTGGTTAGCCAATTCCTGGCCCCTGGATGCTCCCCGGCCTTTTGTTCATGCTCTGTCATTCAGAACCAGTTTTATGATCTTGTAGTTTCAAGCCAACAGGCAGAAATAATCGACCTATTTAATAGTCCTAAAGATTATGAAGAGAAAAAGGGACAATTGTAAAAAAAGAAAAAAAGTAAAAAAAAATGGAGTGTTCACCATACCAGTCAATTAGGTGTCCATGGTTATTGACCCAGCAGTGCTGGACAAATCAGGGTCAAATTTGAAACCTTTTCTCTTTCTAGCAAATGATTTAGAGGGTCATTCTCTCTGTTTCTGTGCAGTGCTGTGTAAGAACACTAAGGTATTCCTAGTATAGTGGTTTGGCCATTTTGGGTCTTTTTACATGGCGCTCCATTCATGAACAGAGTACTTGCTATCTCAGAGCAGAACACAACAGATGTCACTTTTGTGCAATCTGTGCCTATTCAGTTTTTTGTCTGCATTTTGACATCGGACTGAAGGACCTGTGTTGGATCTATGGGCTACCAGACGTAAACATCAAGTTGCCTCCGATCTGTCACGTTCAGGTCCAAAAAAGTGAAAAAGGATGCAGTCTTTTTTTTTTTTTTCTGGACACTGATGGACTTGGGAGGTAGGTGGATGCAAACGGACAGAAGTAAAGTCTTCGTTTATTGGTTGAGACAGATGGACTTGTGTCTTTTTTCAACCTGACTCCGTAACCTTCCCATAGACCTGTATTGAGCTTCTGATCAGGTCCATCTATATAACTGACAGGTAGACCTGATTAGGAAGCCGGTGAGCTCTATTAGCACCATTAAATCTCAAGGCATGGATTTATTCTTGCTTACAATGAGACAATTCATTCTTGTAATTAAGCAGCTGGATGGAGGTCCCACAAACTGAAGAATCCATTTGGCAGTATACAGTAGCCATAAAGCAACCGATTGTACATCTGCCTATGGAAGTTTTAAAGGTAGGTAGTACCCTTTTAGAATGCAATATATTTATAAATACACACACAGTATATATTTATATTACCAATCTTACTTTTAGTGCCCATTCACACTAGCGCGACTTGTCAGGCGACTTGGTCGCCTGACAAGTGGCATTGGGTCGCCTGACATAGATTAGCACAGGACCCGTTCTAATAGAAGTGACACAAGTCGCTCCGACTTAGAAAAAGGGTCCTGTACTACTTTGGGGCGACCTGCATTGACTTCAATGATATGAAGTCTGTGCATGTCACACCGCGACTTCACAGGTCGCCCCAGCAAGTCGGGTCGCCCCTATAAAACGGGGTTTCAAAAATCTTTTATATACTAATTATTCATCTTTTGAGCAATCTTATTAAAGTTCTTCTCCACTTCTCGTTGTCCCATTCACTTTAGTTCGGCAGTAAAACCTTGCCAGAATGGAGTATTTTTTGTTTGCTAATATAAATGTTTGAGATGCCTTCAGTTTCAGAATAAAGTCATCGGGTGTTGAGGCTTAAAGGCTTTTTGTTTCTTTTTAAGGCAGTAAGGGCTGTGTAATGAAGGAGTACACCATGGAATGTAGAGATATTCTGCAAGGTCAAGCAGTGTGCCTCCTGACTAATGAGCATGTGCCAGGAAATGAACACGCAGTACCCACAGCTAGGGAATCATTGGTACCGCTGATTTCCTGCTTTTGCCCAACACTTGTTTAAACAAGTCCACCTCCCCTCCCAGCTTCCACACCCTCCTTTCAGTTTCATGTGCATAAAAGGAACACAAACCTTCGGAGGACAGAAAAAAAAAAAAAAAAGCTGAAAAGCCTGAAAAGCATTCATGCCCTTCTGAGTACACCCTGGGCTTCCTCTGACGGGACTGACTCCCACTTACATCATTTTATTAGGTTGTTTAAATTAAATTCTAAAATAAAATCATTTTATTCCACAAGAACTGGACTGATTTCTATCCAAGAAAGAATTAAAGGGATACTTTCCATTGCCCAAGTAATTAAAGTGTTATTTAAAGGCAGAATTGTTGGTACGATGTACGGATTCCCTGTGGGCACTCTCTCCAGACACAGTTTGTCGGGGTGTCGGAGACTGAGAGCCCACACTTGTTACTAACCTTGTTCACTGAACCCAATATTGTATATACCTACTGCTCTCTAGAATATTGTCTCTCTGTAGGACTACTCGTTTCCACTGAGAATACTTCTATTGCTGCACCCCTCGCATACCCCTGTTCCCCCCCTCCTTTTCTTTCATTATGCTTTATACCCGTTATATTGTTACAAACCAATAAAAATTATTGAAACTAAAGTCAGAATTGTTTTTTTTTTTTTTTTTTATGTATAAACATGTTCTACTTACCTGCTCCATGCAGTGGTTATGCACAAATCAGCCCTGATCTTCCTCTTCTCAGGGCCTCTGCCGGTGCTCCTGGCCCCTTCCTCCTGCCAAGTGCCTCCAGAGCAAACAAACAGTTTGCTGAGGGGGCACCCAAGCAGGCTCACTCACGAGCCACTGCTCTACGTGTCCATTCACACACACAGCCGTGGCTCACTCCGTCCCCTCTCTCTCCTCATTGGCTGTGACTGAGCTAATGGCTCCCACTGCTGTCTCAGTCAATGAGGAGGGAGGGTCCCCAGAGAGCCGAGGCTCTTGAGCACATTGCTGGATCGAGAGGGGGTTCAGGTAAGGATTTTAGGGGGGGGGGCTGCAGCACACACAAGGTTTTTTTTTTTGCCTACATGCATAAAATGCATAAGGGTAAAAAAATCTTGAGCCTTTACAACCACTTTAAAATCTAGTGGTTGCCTCATAATCTGCTCCATGGACGCTTTCTAAAGCGCTCTATCTCCAAACTACAGCCCATACAAAATAAAAATCACTATTACTGATGTTTAAGTTTTCACTTTCTGTCAAAAGTGAACGGCTTAAGCCTTCATTCACACCGGCCTCCTGTTTCTGTTTTATTTAAACGCAGGTGGGAGGCCAAGGGACCGTAAAACTGTGGCTCAAGTGCCTGTTTTTACAGCCCACTTGCCGCCCGTGTAAACGAAGCCTTACAGCGAACCTGGAGACATATATACATGCTACAACTGAAGCTGGTTGACGAAGGCTGCTGCATAAACCACACAATGAACATACAAGATTAATATAATGCAACAAACAATGAAAGCAGACGTGCCAGCCGGTTTTAGAAAGAAACCTATCCTGCCATGGCACAAAAAGGCAGCTTTTACACCAAATAAGACATGAACATGTATGTCAATGGGCATCTTTATTCTGGAAATACTTACTTTGGATAGTTATTACAGTACTGGGTGTAAATATCAAAGTCTTGGCTCTGTAAAAGGTAAACAAGAAAAGAATAAAATAAATTAGAAAGCGCAGATAATTTCCAAATAGATTCCCCCTATCTAGCTCAGCCAGTGAGAAGACTCTGAAATTAAACTATAGATAATCAGGCTGTGTTTCTGTGTTAATGCCTACAATCATATCAGATCCATTACAATCATATCAGATCCATTACAATCATATCAGATCCATTACAATCATATCAGATCCATTATAATCATATCAGATCCATTACAATCATATCAGATCCATTATAATCATATCAGATCGATTATAAAACTGCTACTTGCAATGCTTTTCAGCACAATTCCCATAATCTTGCATCGGAAAACATTTCTTCTACGCCCCAACATATGTAGACTGCCAGAAGAGTAGAGATAAAGCTGTCTGTTCCCGTGAGGTCTATAGCCGCATATCTAATGTACACACGTGGAAACATTCATCTATTTATTTACAAGTAGTCTAGGTAGACCTGGAGCCAACTATTACCTTTTCCACAAAGCAGGTGGCCACAGCCACGGGGTCATCTCTGCAACTGTCCAGGTCCTGGAGAAGTTCACTGAACAAAGAAGACAATGTGAGGATATCAGAGGATTACCAGTGCCCGTTATTCATCCATTTCATCAATTCACACACAAATAAATAAATAAAAACTGTACAATGCAGATCGGGGACGCCCTGATAAAAAGGAACCTAAAAATGTATCTAAACCCAAAATCAAAAATGGTATATATTGTATCCTTAGGTGTTGAGGCTGCATTCGTTTTATGTGTGTTTTTTTCTTTTATTTTTATCTGCTGTTCTGTCTAGTAATGCACTTTGTGTCTTATGCCCAGTACACACGATCTGAAAATGGGACGACGCTCCGTCCATTTTTGTTTGGTTGCTAGGAACTCTCAATTATATTCGCGAATGGGAGAGGGTACTTGCAATACGAATTTTCTCGGACGATGATTCAAAAGTTTCCGGTATGCGTAACCACGCCGTAGCGTGTGAGGGGAAAGGAGGTCTACTGCTCCCCATTTTTTTTGGACGAACAACATACTGATAATACGATTATCGTACGATGTGTTTTAATACGATCAAAATTTTTATGCTTGCACGACCGGATAATATCTGGCGAACTGTCGTGATCGCCTCTCGTAAGCTGTGTACTAACGATCAGATTATCGTCCGATCTTTTCACAAGCGTTATTTTTCGTCCGATTTTCGGATCGTGTGTACGGGCCATTAGGGTGGTCCCTCTATCTATGGAGGAGCAATGAAGACACTCCTGCACAGCAGCACTGGCTGGAGAGGGTAATGTTAGATGGACTAGTATAGTAGGATGGACTTTACAATAGGAATTCAATTAAACCAAAATCCTGTTAACACTTTATAAGCAGGTACAGAAATGTTTTTTTCCCTTTTGGGATAAAGATTTTACATAAATGAATAAAAGCTGATCATTGTAAGCACCCCTGTCAGTGTTAAATGGTTTGCCTCATCCCTCTAACTGGCACTCTTGCTGGACGGCTAGGTCTGTTAAAGAATAGCAGATCTACAGGAAAAGCTGGCAATAGGTGGGTCAGTTTTTATCATTCAATCTGTGGATCGAACAAAAACAATAAAAAATCTGACCCAATTTCCACATTTGGGGTGGAAGGGGGAATCCTCCCGTGTCATCCTTCTTCTAGCAGTGGGGAGACTTGCCTGTCATCAGAATACATTGATCAGCGCTGCAGCTCTGATCGATGGGATATTTTTCAGCAGGGCGGTTGTACAGAAGTCGATCAGAAGATCCATTTCTGCACAACCACAGTGCCCATACATGGATGGAAATTTGGCTGGGCTCTGCTAAACCGGCCACATTTTATACTATCTACGGGTAGCTTAAATACCAGAGGGGACTCAGAAACACAAAGCCTGCTTATTATGCCACGTTTGACTTTAGAACCATTTTAAAGCGGGATTCTGACCTACTTTTGTCGCTTAATTCATAAACATGAATAAATAATGTTAAAAGGGAAAAAAAAAAAAAATATATAATAATAATAATAATACTATATATATATATATATATATATATATATATATATATATATATATATATATATATATATATATATATAAATATTTATGTATTTTATTAATTCATAAATCTATTCTGTTTTCAAACATTTATTGCTTAGTGTGGAAATAATACTTTTTGGCATGTAGGTATATTTAGGTCAAAACTTTTTCTGGAGGGGGAAAAAAAGGGGGGAGGGGGTGTTGCTACAGCAGGGCGTTGTTAGAACCCCTGTTGGGTATTTATTTGCTGTCTGTGTCCAATTAGGGGGGATCTACATTTTCTTTGTGTCACAGAAACACAAGAAGAAATAAAAGGGAAGATCTACCTCCATGGAAGAGTTTATTTCTTTCTATTTCTTTTCCGGTGACCGCTGTAAAATTCTGGCATCCCAGTGAAAGGGTCACCGGGCCAAATAGAAAAAGTGAATCTCCCTAGTGGAGACACAGACAATGATAAAACGGACAGGGGCTCTAACCCTTGCACACTTCATCTAAAACTAAAAAAAAGTTCCACCTTTAGAACACTTTAATTGCTCATATGTTTAGATATCATCTTACAAAGTGTTATTTTATCTGCTTGTCAGTTATTTCCTCTTCCTGTCCTCTGATACTTCATTGACTTCTCCGCTATCACCAACCCAAAGTAAAAATACCGAAATATTCTACAAAATAACTCCTAACTGTATTAAATTCAGTTCATGGTAACGTCTTTGGTGGATTGAACAATCCATTTTTTCTTTGTGTGTAAAAGAGATGGTAATGGAAACCTAGCATTCTCCGTAACTAGAGTTTTAATTGTTTAACTATCAAGAAGTTTACAGAGGACTGGTAAACCTACAAGTAACTACAAGGAAATCCCAATGTGGTCCCATGGTTTAGAGGAAAACTAAAGGCAATGCTTTTCATATTGGATAAAGTAAAGCCGGCCATACACTGAGCTGTGGTTGCAGGAAAGAAATTTGCTTGATTCCCCCAGCAACTTCATAGCCAGTGTTGATGTGGCAATCCCCCCTGCCAGGCCATTGTCTTCTCCTGGCGGGGGGTTAGGGCAGGAGAAGCTGTGCCCGCCGGGAGAAGACAGTCATTATCGCTAGCGATTATAGCAGCCGCTTTGTGATAATTGCAAATGAATCCGGCAGGCTGGTTGTACCCAAAGTTCATCAATCAACTTAGTACATTCAGCCTGCCCAATAATGGTTCTATCCCTGTTCTAGGGACAACCCAAAAATTGGGACTTTATTTTACTTTCACTCAGTGATAATGATAAATATGACAAAGAGAAAGGGTGAATCTCCCTATGTGGGAGCATTGATAGCAATAAAAACCTGACAGGGGTTCCAATTACACTCCACTCTGTAAAGAAAAAAAATTGTATATATATATATATATATATATATATATATATATATATATACTTTATTGCTCAACAGAATATATACGTTATTGCCCAAATATTCTTTAAGGAGCATGCAGCATTGTTAAATTGGGGCCACTCAATGAAGTTAGACAAGAAACGCTTAAATCATAAACTGCAGAGGGTGTTCTTTCCTGTTAGACCAGTAAGGATGTGGAACTCCCTTCCACAGCTGGTGGTGTCAGAGGAGAGGAGTGTAGATAAGTTCAAGAAAACTTTTAGATGTGTTTCTTAGTACAGGGACATGGAAAACTGTAGTCGCACACACATTTTCAGGTTAAACTGGATGGACCAGAGTCTTTGTTCAACCTTACAAACTACTGTATGCAACTATTTAACCCAAATCACATTTGAGGGTCCAGGAGCCTGAAGCACAATGCTGGAAGCCTGAAAAAGTACATGAGCAACTTTTGAAGCAGAATGGGGCATTTGTTGCCTTATTGAATCCAATAGAAGCATGTGGGGGAACAAAATGTGCAAAAATGTGGGAAAAAAAGTGTTACAGAAGTTTACATTTTCTATGGGGCCAAAAAAATGCACAATCCTGCCCCAAACAAGCTCCTGTATGGCAGGAGTTTAAAATGGCCTACACTCTCAAAAGCGAATGGAGGCTCATTCCTGGTTCACACATATGCAATGTCAGATATGCATGTGATTCGCACAGCACTGCTCTACAAATCACATGCAATGTCAGTGCGTTGTGAATTCAGCCTTGTAGATTGTATGGCTGAATTTGCATCGCATTCGGACCAAAGGACCCTTTTTTTGGTCCGCACAAGAATCGGATGGCATGGGTATTCACACCAATGTGATCCAATTCATGTCCGAACAGACAGTTCACACTGCAATATGTGAACTCATTTGGGGGTGTGTTTAACTTTGAATGGACACCCCCAGCGATTTACATATGGCAGTGTATTGACTGCCTGTGAGTGGAGTGCGATGCGGGGAACCCACATCGCATATGCGTGAACCGGCACTTAAGAGTTGCTTCTTGCTTGTTTTTCTTTGCATTGCCATTGACAGAAACGGAGGTCAGGACCATATCAGATGAAGCAGAAGAAGAAATAAGGCATATACCAAAAAACAAAAATCAAAGCAAAATATAGCAAAAAAAAAAAAACACACTACTCCATAAAACTCAGTGCAAACATTTTTTAGATTCTTCACAATCAGAAAAAACAAGGTTCACTAAATCAAAGAAAATATTCAGCCAGTTTTTTAGGAAATAAAAAATGAAACCTGTATCTACTGCAGGCAGAGTACACATGCTTGTGTTCTAACAAACCAACACACAAAAATAAAAATGGCGGAAAAATACCCACTAATGTAAAAGTCATGCTGAACACAGAATAAAACAGACACACATGTACACACACATGCAGTTTAGGAGTGTTTTATGTTTTGTTCATACGGTATTTGCACACGACACTCCAGTATTAACCTACCTGAAAAGCGATCACTAGTTTGGGCTTCTTGATACAAATACAATGAAAGAATGTAGATATTAGATTGAGGATTAGTGCCCATACACCAATCAGATCATAACACCATGCAGAGTGTATAGGGGATATAGGGAAAGAATTGAAATACAGACTTTTCACCCACATAGCAAGGGCTGCTTTTTTAGCGTGCCCCCTTGTTGGAACACTATATTATTTCAAGAGAAAAAAAAAAAAAAATCCTGTGCTGTTTTTCTCACAAGATCAAGTCCAGTATTTCCTGGGATCTTGTCGTCAGGATGATGATGTAAACCCCTCACACTAATCAGTGCTGTATCTTGGCCTAGGCCAACAAGGCCCAGGCCTAGGGCAGCACTTTGCTGGGGGGCAGCAAAAAAGCTGATGGGGCTGCACTGATATGCTGCCCTGATGCACTGGTGGCCACTGATGGGGCTGTACTGATGGCCACTAATGAGGCTGCACTGACATCCTGCACTGATGGGCAGTAATGAGGCTGCACTGATGAGCACTGATAAGGCTGCACTGATGGGCACTGATATAGCTGAACTTATGGGAACTGCTGAGGCTTCACTGATGGGCACTGATAGACTGTGTTTGTGGTCTACAGATGACAGGGTGGGTCATAAACAGGAAAGGGTGTGGCCTTTACAGGACGGGGTGGGTCATATTTAAATTAGGGGTTCCCAAGTTAATCAGCCCTAGGGCAGCACAAAACCTAAATACACCACTGACAATAATAAAGCTGGGGTAAAGGTGACTATATTATCTGACCTTAAGGCCCCTTTCACACTAGCGGACCATTCAGATCCCCCTGTCAGTTTTTCAGGCGAATCTGAACAGATACCCCATGCATCTCTCTGGGGCATCAGATGTCAGTGGAGACATGTCCACTGACATCCGATCTGATCCTGTCCATCAAATCCGGACGCATGGAAACCACATTTTCCATCCGTCTGGTGGATCAAATTGGATGAGAACGGACAGGCGGCCCATTCTCATCCGATTCCCCCATAGAGGAGAGCCGGGATCTGACACCTCTGTCTCTGCACTCATCCGCCTGCTCAGCGGGGATCAGCAGATCGATCCCCCCCGTCGACGGAACGGAGCCATGTGAAAGGGGCCTAAATCTTCTCTGCATTTTCTTTCAATTTGGACTTTCAGGTTGGGTTCACACTAATGCGATGCCAGACATCACATATGATTCACACCGCATTGCTGTACACATCACATGCGATGTCTGTGCGATGCAAATTCAGCCCCAGTTTGTATGGCTGAAATCGCATCACATTTGGACCAAAATGGTGCAGGACTCTTTTTTGATCTGCACTGGAATTGGATCACATGGGTGTTAATTTAGGAGGTCGGCACGGCAGTCCATTATTCTTTTGGAAAAGATGTACTTTGAAACTAAACTTCAGACAAACCGCTAAACACACAGATGAAACACATTTAAGAAAGTGGTTTTACTTTGTATTCCGTTTATCCAATTCTGGCGTTTACGCTGCTCTGTTAAACAGCATAGCCCTGTCTGGTAATAAAACAGACCTGAGTTTTCTGTGCTGCAGTTAAGTAACACTCACAGGTCTTGCTCCACCCCCAGCCTGTGATTGGACAGTAAAGAGTGATGCAAGCAGACTGATAAAGTCACCTCTTCTATATCATCCTACCAGTACATCCTTTGTTAGAGCATAGGCACTGCAGAATAACTGATTGGCTCCTTGTGTTGCTTTTCCCTGTCCCAGTCTTCGTTCTACTGTACAAGGAGACTGTAAGAAGCTGACAAAATCAGGTACTTCTACGATTTAACCTAAAAATACATTTAAACCCCAACACCAGGAAGTGTAAAATATTTCCCTTGCAGTGGGGTTTTTCCTGGACGGAGAAGGTAAATTGCTCATTTAGGTCTAGGGGACATAGAAAAGAAGCTCTACTTTCCTGATCTTCCACACAGCTAGACTAGTTCCTGCAGCATCTTCTCCCCATGCTCCAGCAGTCCAAGGTCCCAACATCACCAAGATCAATGCTGGGTCCATAGGCTTGCACTGGACATGACGACACTGGCAGACAGCCCACCACCAGAGCATGGGGGAGCGCCTCCTGCCACGGAAGCAGAGGATCAGGTAAGTAAAAGTGCTTCTCCTCTCCCCTAGACTAACCCTTGCAATGCAGGTGCAGCCCACTGCAAGGAGGACTTTCAAAATTTCCGGGAGTTGGGCTTTAATGATGCATTCATAAGTACAGCCGTCTTTTAGATCTTCCAGAAGTTCAGCTTTAAGTAAATCATTTTGGTACAGTAAAACCTTGGAATGTGAGCATAATTTGTTCCAGAAACATGCTTGTAATCCAAAGCACTGGTATATTAAAGCAAATTTCCCCATAAAGAAATAATTCAATTTTTGACTTACCACAAAATCCATTTCTCTGATGTTAATTGATGGACACAGCTTCAGATCTTCATAACCTTTGGGTTATACTGCCCCCTACAGGAGTAGGACACTAGGCAGAAAAAAAAAGTCTGGCTACGCCCATGCGCAGTCCCACGGGGTATACTCCCTCTCTCTGCTATAGTCACTCAGTTTAGCTACAAGCAGTGTCAGAAGAGTTACAACTTCACAGAGGGGTGGGTGCTGTGTCCGTCAATGATCATCAGAGAAATGGATTTTATGGTATGTTAAAAATCCCATTTTCTCTTTAGTTCATTGACAGACACAGCTTCAGATCTTCATAACTGTTGGGACGTCCCAAAGCAGTGTTAAACATTAAAAGTTGGGAACAACCAAAAATTTCCCAAGGCTAAACAGTAGCCAACCTTGCAAACCTGCGTCACTGACGCCGGAAATCCCAGGAGGCACTAAGCGTCTGAGTGCACCTTACCAAGTAAAGGAGGAACCCGACCCTTGATGGAATCGACCTGAATCAGTGTCTGTCTGATCCATCTGGAAATGGTCGCAGAGGAAGCGGACAACCCTTTACGAGGCCCATCCGTGAGCACAAAGAGAGTTTGACTTACTGAAAGACTCCATAGCTGCCAGGTACACCCTAATTGCCCGGACCACATCCAAGGCATGCAATGCAATTTCCTTTGGATGTTTAGGCCTGGGACACAGGAAAGGCAACACAATGTATTCATTCAAATGAAAATCAGAGACAACCTTTGGAAGGAACGCCGGACAGGGGCAAAGAACCACCTTATCTCTGTGAATCACCAGGTAAGGTGAATGACAGGATAACACCTCCAGTTCCGACACCCTGCGCGCAGAGGTGATAGCCACCAAAAAGGACACCTTCTGGGACCGCGAAAGCAGGGGAATCTCCCGAAGATTCTCAAAGGGAGGCTTCTGGAGGAGCGAAAGCATCAAATTAAGGTCCCAAGACGGCAACGGAGACTGCACTGGAGGAACCAAATGTCGGACATCCTTAAGAAAAGGTACGCACCAGGGAGTGTGTGGCCAAGGGTCGTTGGAAGGCGCCTGCCAAAGCCAACACCTGGCCCTTGATGGTGCTCAAGGCCAATTTCTGTTCAACCCCCTGTTGAAGGAAGGTCAAGATTTGAGCCCCTGAGAAGGAGAGAGGATGAATCCCAAGAGACTCACCACACAATGTACGTCTTCCACGTACGATGGTAGCTTTCTAGAAATAGATTTCCTAGCTTTTAACAGTGTAGGAATCACTGACTCAGATAAACCTCTATCCTTCAGCACCTGGCATTCAACAGCCAAGTCGTCAAAGCCACCAACTGTAAAACAGGATGGAAGATCGGTCCTTGGGACAGCAGATCCTCCCTGAGAGAAAGCGTCCAAGGAACTTCTGCCTCAATCCTGTGTAGAAGTCTTGGCAGAAGCTGGAGAGGAGGGAAGGCATAAATATCAGATGATACTGACCTCACAGGGCCACAAGCACATCTGTGCCTTCCGTCAGAGGATCCCTTGACCGATCCACAAATCTCTGTACCTTTCTGTTGAGCCAAGACGCCGACAGATCCACCTCGGGGGTGCCTCACCGGAGACTCAACTGATGAAACACCTTCGGATGAAGGGACCACTCCCTTTGGTCTAACATCTTCTGACTGAGGTAAATTACTGAGGTAATCCGCTTGCCATTTTCCAATGTGTATGGTGGAGAGGGCTGGAACTAACCATTCTACCCACCTTAGAATGCCGGCTACCTCCAGAGCCGCCAGGACACTTCTTGTGCTCCCTTGGCGTTTGACATAAGCCACAACCGTGGCATTGTCCGATTGAATGTGCACTGGACAAGCCTGAAGACAATCTGTTCAATGGTCCAGACACATTCTGATCGATCGGTAGTCTGGACTCTTCCAGCACCAGATCCCCTGAGCAGAATGCTTGCCGAGGACGCCTCCCCAGCCAGACAGGCTGGCATATGCGGGGACCACTGTCCAATACAAGGGGAGGAAGGATTTGCCCAGCCAAAGCGCCGGAGAACGAAGCCACCATATCAGGGACTCCTTCGTTCCCCGACTCAGCGTCTTGTCCCATTTAGTCAAAATCTCCCTTTGCAGGGACCTCGTAATGGAACTGTGCAAACGGAACCGCCTCGAAGGTAGACACCATCAGGCCCAGCACCCGCACGCAAGTCCAGAGGGATGACCATCTGCTGGAGATGAATTGCAGCCTGCAATTTCTGCCAGAGGAAGGAGCACTCTGGCTAAGGCTGAGTCCAGAGTCAGGCCCAGATAGTCCAGCTTTGTGGACGGAACCAAGGCAGACTTCTGAAAATTAAGGAATTCAGAAAAACTGAATGCGTATAGCAGAGAGAGGGAGTATACCCCCAGGGACTGCCCATGAACTTAGCCAGAATTTTTTTCTGCCTAGTTCCCCCTTCCTGTAGGGGGCAGTATAACCCAACGGTTATGAAGGTCTGAAACTGGGTCCATCAATGAACGAAAGAGAAAATGGAAACTCCGATGATTCATTCCACAACCATTTATTCATAAGTCCTTTAGTTTATAGTCCATATAAAAAGATAAAACAATGTGGTAGGTTGTGTAACCATAAAAATGTCCATCCACAAATGGCAGCCTCCACAAGGGGATTAGAAGCAAAATCCAGCAGGAACTACAGTGTATAAAAGAGAAGAGAGGAGCCTCTAAGTGTAACATTAGGGTTACATTTAGCAACTCACATGTGGTTGATTATTAAAAGAGGCACATCTAAGAATGCAGGCAACTGGGGTAAAGCTGTCCACATAGACCACCCGCCTCACTGCCGGCTCTCACCACCATCAGTCTGCAGTCGTGACTGGGAAGACTACCCTGCAGTAGAGCGATCTGAAAGAGAGGCCCGAAGCACTCGTGGGGCGCAGTGTGGAAGGGATGACGTCGATGGTGGTGCGGAGGATGGTCTATGTGGACAGTTTTACCCCGGATGCCTGCATACTTAGATGTGCCTCTTTTCATCATCAGCCAAGTGAGTTGCTAAATGCTGTACCTTTAATAAATGCAAACATATTGCTACACTTAGAGGCACCTCTGTTCTCTTTTACACCCAGTTGTGGCGTGACGCTACTTGTATATCAAGACATCGCTTCGCTTTATCAAGTCAAAATTTATACAAAATTTCCTCGTCCTGCAAAACGCATTAAAACCAAGTTACTCTCAATCCAAGGTTTTACTGTACTTCAGTTTCAGAGGAGACCAATGGCTGACAGTGGCCATGAATCATTGCAGATCTGCTTGCATTTCCTAGAAAAGACATTCGAATGACTAATAACACCAAAGATAAAACAGAACAGAAATGAGGTGAAAGCAAAGTATTTTACCTGTTCAATTCATAAATATCCTCAATATTTCCAAAGAGAGCGCTGACTTGCTCTGGTTTCATTGGCAGCTCCTGTTTGTCTATGATGCCTCCCAGATAATCCTACAAGAATAAATGACCGTCATTTCAGTTTCGTCTATTAATCACGTCTGACGCCTTTATTGCCTCATTACTGTATTAGCCGCATCCTGCTCCCCAGGTCATGAGTTTTATTATAGGAATAAATACAATTTCTTAGAGTGATGCGATAAGCCATAAAATCAGATTTGCAGACCTGGTTTCATTCATTAAATGAGATTTAAAAACAGGATAAAATAGGTAATTTGCCACCTAGAATGTGTTGTGGAAAATGGTGAATTGTAAGGAAGGAGACAAAGCACACATAAAAGACAACTCTACTGTACAATTAACTGAAGAAAAATGTAGTAATTGGAAGTCAGAAAACAAAAACAGACATGTGCTGGTGTGGAATGTAAAGACAAAGCCTCATAGCCAGAGGCCTCTGTGATGTATTGGATTCCCTGGTGATGGCCAAATAACAGGAAAGTAACTGCAGGAAATCAGCCACTAAATTCGTTCACGGAAGATCAAGTGCCGTCCTTCTCCATGTAGGGGCACATTTACAACACTATCTATTTGGGTTTACCTTCATGAATTTTTACCTAAAAAAGGCATATAAAAGCTTTCAGGGACAGGTCACCATGTTCATTAGAGTACATTGCTTCTTCGTTAGGCATGCTGCAAGTTAAATGTGGAAATACACGAGAACATGCAGAAAAATGCACTGCAGTGACTACACTGGCATAGCTACATGAACACAGGGAAAACACAGGAATAGAGTGATAAATGATTAGATCTTCTGTCAAGATGTGTATTGCCATTTGTAATTCCATAGGACCATGCAATAGATTTTCCCTGTAACACCAGACCAAGAAATGAAGGGAATGGAGAATATTGGAGCAGGAAGGTTCATTAATAATATCTTCATAGAGATTCTAACTTCAACTCTACAAAAAGTAGTATGTGTTACCGCTTTTGTTCAGTGAAGATATTTACCATCCCATTCTGTACCTCTAACCCAGTGCTCTCCAAGCTGCGGCTCTTTGCTTATCTGGCTCTTGAGGCACTATTCCTCCCACTGACACCAATGATGGGTATTACTCCTCTCACTGACACCAATGATGGGTATTACTCCTCTCACTGACACCAATGATGGGCATTATTCCTCCCACTGACACCAATGATGGGTATTACTCCTCTCACTGACACCAATGATGGGCATTATTCCTCCCACTGACACCAATGATGGGTATTACTCCTCTCACTGACACCAATGATGGGCATTATTCCTCCCACTGACACCAATGATGGGTATTACTCCTCTCACTGACACCAATGATGGGTATTACTCCTCTCACTGACACCAATGATGGGTATTACTCCTCTCACTGACACCAATGATGGGTATTACTCCTCTCACTGACACCAATGATGGGTATTACTCCTCTCACTGACACCAATGATGGGTATTACTCCTCTCACTGACACCAATGATGGGTATTACTCATCTCACTGACACCAATGATGGGTATTACTCATCTCACTGACACCAATGATGGGTATTACTCATCTCACTGACACCAATGATGGGTATTACTCATCTCACTGACACCAATGATAGGTATTACTCATCTCACTGACACCAATGATGGGTATTACTCCTCCCACTGACACCAATGATGGGCATTATTCCTCTCACTGACACCAATGATGGGCATTATTCCTCCCGCTGACACCAATGATGGGCATTATTCCTCCCGCTGACACCAATGATGGGCATTAATCCTCCCAATGACACCAATGATGGGCATTAATCCTCCCACTGACACCAATGATGGGCATTATTCCTCCCGCTGACACCAATGATGGGCATTATTCCTCCCGCTGACATCAATGATGGGCATTATTCCTCCCGCTGACATCAATGAAGAGGCACTATTCCTTCCACTGACACCAATGAAGAGGCACTATTCTTCCCACTGATACCAACTATGAGGCACTATTCTTTCCACTGATACCAAGAATGAGGCGCCATTCCTCCCACTGCCACTAACGAAGGGGCACCATTCCTCCCACTGACACCAACGAAGGGGCACCATTCCTCCCACTGACACCAACGAAGGGGCACCATTCCTCCCACTGACACCAACGAAGGGGCACCATTCCTCCCACTGACACCAACGAAGGGGCACCATTCCTCCCACTGACACCAACGAAGGGGCACCATTCCTCCCACTGACACCAACGAAGGGGCACCATTCCTCCCATTGACACCAACGACGGGGCACCATTCCTCCCACTGACACTAACGATGGGGCACCATTCCTCCCACTGACACCAACGATGGGGCACCATTCCTCCCACTGACACCAACGATGGGGCACCATTCCTCCCATTGACACCGATGGGGCACCATTCCTCCCATTGACACCAACGATGGGGCACCATTCCTCCCACTGACACCAACGATGGGGCACCATTCCTCCCACTGACACCAACGATGGGGCACCATTCCTCCCACTGACACCAACGATGGGGCACCATTCCTCCCACTGACACCAACGATGGGGCACCATTCCTCCCATTGACACCAACGACGGGGCACCATTCCTCCCACTGACACCAACGATGGGGCACCATTCCTCCCACTGACACCAACGATGGGGCACCATTCCTCCCACTGACACCAACGATGGGGCACCATTCCTCCCATTGACACCGATGGGGCACCATTCCTCCCATTGACACCAACAATGGGGCACCATTCCTCCCACTGACACCAACGATGGGGCACCATTCCTCCCACTGACACCAACGATGGGGCACCATTCCTCCCATTGACACCAACGATGGGGCACCATTCCTCCCATTGACACCAACGATGGGGCACCATTCCTCCCACTGAAATCAATGATGAAGCATTTCTACTGACACCAACGATGAAGAACTTCTACTGACATCAATGATGAAGCACTGTTCCTTCCACTGACACCAACGATGGGGCAGTATTCCCCACCCAATTACAAAAGATGGGGCATTGTTTACTTCCACTGATGCCAGGACATTTATATCTACTCCCACTCCCACAGTCCGGCCCCCCCCCCCCTAAAGGAAATTTTGGAGACCCTGCTCTAACCCCCTTCAATAAATACAAACAGTGTGGCCTAAACACAGCTGTCAAAAATCTTTGAAAGCATTCTAAAGAAGAGCAACCAAAGATGCCAGTCTCCAGTTTTCAGATAACTTAATCTCTATCAGGCCAGAGGAGACATCACCGGACAAGGCCAGTCTGGGGTGAGAAGCATTAGGATAGGTTGTAAATCCTTGGCTAAGCACTAATCTTTTCTCCCTGATTAGCTAGCACCATGTGTCCCCCACCTTTTTCTATATGAAGTGCTAAAAGATTTATAGGGAATGAGGGAGATCCCATTGTCTGTTATGTCGAAGGATATTATTAGGGAAAGTGTGGATGAGGAGCGATTCACAAGGGTGGCAACCAATCAAATGATTACTGAAGGATGATCACACTGCATAGTGGTTCCCATCAAAGCTACAAGTGTACTATAATGCTTGTTACTAGTTATAGAGAATTGCCACCATGCTGGAAATGTTCCTCATTATTTTTTGTTCTTCGTTTACCATAGAAAGGAAATTCCTGCACCATTTGACAGTTCGCACTGTGAACCGATCTGGGGGGTCATTAACTTTACATTCACACCCCCAGCAGTTTGCAGATCTCAGTGTGAACCAGTGTGCGATTCAGGTGCGATGCAGAATTTGGCACAGAATCACAGGATTTCCTGCATTGCACCAGTGTGGCCTGGGACTTACACACAGTAGAAAACATTTGATAAGTGGTACTAAAAAGAAACCACATTTTGTAACTAATTGGGGTAACTAGTAACAAGTCCGTAACATGATTGGGTATAAAAAAAGAGCATCCTAGAGAGCCAAAGTGTCTAAAAAATAAAAATGGGCAGAGGTTCACCAATCATGGAAAAGCTCCATTATTCCTTGTTTAGATTTGGGTTCAACACCGCTTACTCTTAGTGCCGGTTCACACTGAAGCGGCACGACTTCGGGGGGCGACCTGTGAAGTCGCGTGCACCGCGACTTCGGCGCGACTTGCAGGGACTTCACATGGACTTCAAATGGAAGTCTATGCAAGTCGCTCCGAGGTTGCCCCAAAGTAGTACAGGACCCTTTTTCTAAGTCGGAGCGACTTGTGTCGCTCCTATTAGAACGGGTCCTGTACTACTCAATGGACCGCGACTGACCGCGACTTGTCATGCTGACAAGTCGCCTGACAAGTCGCGGCAGTGTGAATGGGCTCTTAACCATATATATTTTTTTTACGTCTGAATAGTATACATTTTAGAAACCTTAACTAGAACTGCAACTGTTTCTTGTGATTTGTACACCTCCGCTACTAGTTGGGAGTTTCTTTTTCCAGTTTTTTTTTTTTTGAGCATGACCATCCTTCCCACCCAATGTAAGGCCTCTTTCACACGGAGCAGACCATATTGCGATCCGCTCCGGCATTTATTTATTTATTTATTTTACGGACACAGATGACACTTGTGTCATCCGTGTCCGTATGTCCGCATATCATCCCATTCGTTTGCGGATGATATACGGACATAATGCATGTCTATGGGGATTGCGGATGTCAGCGGATGACACCGCTGACATCCGATTTTGCATCCGTTCCGTTTTTTAAACGGAAGAAAAATAGGGTTCTGTTCCGTTCCAAAAAACGGAACAGAACTGAAAGGACACAAATCCGATGTCAGCGGATGGTCATCCGCAATCCCATTGACATACATCCGCAAACGGATGGGGTTTTATACGGACATACGGAACGCCCATGTGAAAGAAGCCTACGTTTTTTGTTACCCTTTCAACTCCTGCCTTCCCAGACTGAATGCATTGTTTTTCCATTAGAAAGACTACACAATAAGGTGTCCCCTGCCTTCTCCCTCCTGTTTATTTCTTAAGTGGGGTACACACTAGTAAAAAAACTGCCGAAAATTACCATCCAAGGTAAAATCGTACGATTTTCGGCTGGTGTGTACACAACTTTCAGCAGGCGATGCCGACATTTTCGATGAAAAAAGACGGAGATACAAACACCAAAATTTTTATCGCCCGTCCCCAGACGACCGATTTTCGTTTAATGTGTATGCAGTACGTCCGCAAAAAATCGGATACTAAAGACCGCGTATGATCTGAAGTTGCTGACAACCCGGAAGTCTAGGAACAAACATCCCAAAAAAAAAAAAAATACGGACGAGAAATTTCGTGAACATTTATGCACTGTCAAGTGTGTACGAGCCTTTACAAGTGTCATAGTGGGTAGGCAGTTATCTTATGGTTTGTGACAGACTGTTTGCTAAACTATACAGGAACAATGTAGCTTTCCTGTAATTATAAGGAAACCTCAAATACAGAGCAACTGCTAAGCTCCTGAAAATGCTAATTGCCTGGCAGCCTTTTACTTTAATACTTTTAAGCCACTAAGCAAGTAGATCAAGAAAATAAGATTAGTCAAAATTTCTAATCCTAATACTTGTTCTGAATCATATATCTTTAGTCATCAGATACCCGGGTGGCTAAGGGGTGGTAAAAATAGGCGGCTGAGCTGCGGTTTTCCTGCCCCCCAACCACTCAGGCACAACTTAACATAGTCACCAGCCATGATATTACACGCTGCAAAAAAAGTAAGCCACAGGTCTTGTTCTGCAAGTAGTATCACCGCAAACAACCCATTTAAGTTAATAAGGCTTCTCTGCAACCTCACGTAATGCATGCAGTCGCAATGTAGTGCTACAGGTTTTGTAGGGGTTAAAACAGGTGTCCAGGAAGTGAAATATCACCTGTGACCTGCTTTTCAATAGCCCCTGAAAAGCAAACCACCACATATTACTTTTCAGAGGAGTGGCAATGACTGCCATAGTGTAAACAAGGCCTTATAAACAAGTCAACAGTTTTGTCCCCCACAAGTTCTTTTTAAAGGTTACTGTGACACCCCAATCCCAAAATGTATAGGTTCAGAAGCTCTGCATTTCTAGATGACCAAGAATACACTCCTTATAGGGTAAACATGTTAAGGGCACAGCCAAGGCCTGATTGTCAAGATTTCACTTAGATCTGATAAAGATTAAGCTAATCCCAAAAAAGTTCTGGGCTACAACCCTCCAATTTTCATGCCACATAGCAGTATAGAATTTCCCATAAGGCCATTGTATAGAGACTGTTACCTACCTCCACAATACTGCGCAGATCCAGGACATACATCCTCTCAGTGTCTATGATTTCTAGCACCACGCGTTCCACATAAGTCAGTTTGCTGGAAATCCCACTAACTTTGGTCCCGAATGGAGACAGAGACCTAGAACCATGGCTTCGTCGGTTAACATTATTGTTGCCATTTACAGTGTAGGAATTTTTTAATCCACTTTGCATGTCCCGGAAAGTGGTGTGCAGGTTGTCCCCAGACACTAGCTCCATGGCCAGACCAGTTGGAGTGTTACCCAACAGCTCCTCCTCTGCTGGTCTGATATTGTCATAGAGATCGCGCCCCTCACGAAGGGATCCAGAAGATGCTGTAGAGATGAGGCTTACAGGTCGATCCGAATCATAAAAGTCTGTAGAGAGGGAGGCAGAGCTGGAGAACTTTTCATTGCTGCTGGAAGAGCCCGCGGACAGCCTGGGGGATTCTGGGGAAAAGACAGACAGGAATTTAAGTTAAATTAAAGCACTTCGTTGAATTTAAATCTTGATTTCAGATAGTGACATTGTATTGTCCAGAAAAGTTAAAATTCCAGTAAAGGACACAAGGAAGCCATTTAAACAGGAGATTAAAAGCAACAGGAAAATAAAAACAGAACCAATTTACTTTATCTTAGCGCAGTCATTTTTTCCTAAGATTAAATGTAAAAGTTCTACATATAAATTCTATCATCCTTGTCTCTCTGGGACTTATCTATGTGGCCTGCTCTGTATCACAGTAAAACCTTCCACCCTATCCATCCTGAGGAGCACCAGCTGTTTCCTATACAAAGATCACAAAGCAAAAGAATCAGCAATTCTCAAATGTTTGTTTCACCTGAAAATTTGCACACAGATGGGTCTGATCTGAGGGATTCCAGGTGATTGCGTTTCAAAAATTGAACAATTCTTAATTGATTAGACAGATCTGAATTCTTATATTCAGGTAAAATTAAAAACCTTGAAGTTATGTTAATTGCCTGTTTCAAATCCATTCACTCACCCTTAATCATTGTCACCGTCGACTGATGGCTTGATCTACAATATACAGAATTTGGCTGGTAAAATGGCACAATCGTTCAACAAGCCATCATCCAAGCAGCATGAGTCAGAGCCAACCCAGGACTCCTCCTGTTGCCAGTGCAGAGACTAATAAATACCAAGTAGGATGTTCTGTTTCTAGTCCCCAGGCACCTCTGTGTAGGAAAGGAGTAAAAATGACCTTGGTCATACCTGCCCCTAAAGAAAAGGTATTACCATGAGAAACACCCATTGGAGATTTGACAATAGGGACTAGAGGACATGTGACACTTCTTCCCACTAATTATGTGTTCACTCTGCCTTGTGATGCTAATAAGGATGGAATACACATGGAGAAGAATTTCCCTCAAGTATTTGTTTTAGGATTTCATCCAGTCCTCAACACTGCCTTCTCTTCCTTGTTGCCCGTACTGGAAGAAAGGGCATATTTATGGGCTAAAGCCAATCAGATACTCTGTAGGTTTTACTAGGAATAGCTCCAAGCAACAATCTTGTTAAATAAATGATGTTGGTCAGATATTCTCAAACAGGGTTCCTCCAGAGTTGGTTGGAGGTTCCTTGAGCTGTGGCTGATTGACCTCCTCATGTGCTACTTGGCATAACCAGCAACCTGAAAATTATGTTTTTGTGGTCTTTAAAGCGGAGTTCCGGCCACAAAATCGACAATCAATTTTGTGGCCATCCGCTTGCTTTTCTTCACCTGAAAAGGAAATGGATAGTTAGGTTTTTCTTTTTTTTTTACTTACCTTGTAATTGTAGAAAGAAATACTCACCTTTCTTCCACTTCCTCCCTCGGCGGCAGCGGCCCGCGCCGTCACTTGCGGTTTGCAATGATTCCTGGGAGCTGAACGTCATCGCTCCCAGGAATCAATGCGACGGCACCGGCCCCGCTCGTCACTTCCGGTGCGACGCCGCATTCTCTTGCTAAACAGCTTCTGGGCATGCCCAGAAGCTGTGGAGGAATGCGGCGCCGCACCGGAAGTGACGAGAGTGGCCGGTGCAGGCGCATTCTGGGAGAAGAAGACACGGAAGAGGACGCAGAAGAGGATCAGGCTGGCTTCAGATGCCCACAACAGAGATGGCAACGCTGGAGAAGAAATTTTAAAAGTAAGTATTTCATCTTGCAGGTAAGTGCGAACCGGGACAGATCAGAGACTAGCCATTGTGGAATGTACTCGCCCTGACTGTCCCGGGGGTATGTAAATTAAAATTTTTTTTTTGTGGCCGGAACTCCGCTTTAAGGAGGGCATTCTTCCGACTGACCACCATTGTAAAGCCTCGTACACACGCAACGAATTTCCACCGACCGCTCGTCCGTCCTTTGTCCAGAGTGGTGTCTGTTGGTTGGAATGTGCTCTAGACTGCACATAAATTTTCCCGCATGACAGAATTCTACTTCAGAAGTGATGTCATGTGTTGGATTGCTTTGTATGTGTTCTTTCATCTCTGAGCATGCCTAGTCTTGCTCATAAGATTTTTCCCCATCGAAATATGTACTGACTGCACGAAAATCGGACGTGTTTTGACGGAGGACAAAAATTTTATAGCCTGCACACCAGGATTTTTTCGGCCGAAAAGTCGGAGTCGGTTGTCGAGAGCACCATACTAACAAGCCGAAAATCGGCAGATCGGTCGGACGAAAATTCCCGGCCGAATTTCCACTCGTGTTTACGGGCCTTTAGGGTCCTTTCACATGGGCGTTCCGTATGTCCGTTTTTCCTCCCATCCGTTTGCGGATGAAAAACTGACATAATGCATGTCTATGGGATTGCGGATATTAGCGGATGACCATCCGCTGACATCTGTTTTGCGTCCATTCCGTTCAGTTCTGTTTTTTGAGACGGAAGAAAACTCTTTTTCTTCCGTTTAAAAAACTGAACGGACGCAAAAATGGATGTCAGCGGATAGCATCCACTAACGTCCACAATGCCATAGACATGCTTTATGTCCGTTTTCCATCCGTAAACGGATGGAAGAAAAACGGACATACGGAACGAACCCTATAAAAAAAGTCTACCGTGTCCGTTTAAAAAAAAAAAAAGTGCCTGAGCGGGAAAAAAAAAAAAAATGGACCCTTAGAGGCATTCTTCCCACTGACCACCAATATAAGGGGCATTCTTCCCACTGACCACCAATGTAAGAAGCATTCTTCTCACTGACCCCTGAGTAACTTTTTTTTTTTTTTTTAAAGTTCCAAGACCTGAAAACTATTTTACAGACAGTCACTTGTGCAATGATTAAGAACATTAGTGCTTCTGAATATCCACTTTTTCAAGGAATATATACACTTTAAGCATAAAATAGGAGATATATAGAAAGAATATGACTTTTACCAAACATTCTCTTGTTGGGAATCAATCACTTATTAAAAAACACACAGACCTGGATGATTCACCTGCAGAGAATGTTTGCTGAAAGTCAGATTTACTGGTGAGCCATACATGTTAGGTGCGGTTATGTGCAAGGCTCTATGAACACCACAAATTCAATAGTGCAAAATCCACAGTCCTCCTCAGGTGTGAGCAAGAGAGGGTGGCTACGTACCAGCCTACTGTGGGACCAGGAAGAAGAAATGTAGCCACCCTCTAAGAAAAAGTCCAACCACAGCAGAAAAAAATATGGAGACCTGGAGGAGACAGAGCAGTGGAAGGGTTTTTTTTAGTCAATATGCACATACTTGAATAGATTTGTGTTTTAAACCAGAGTTTAGTGTCACTTTAACCCTGAGCTGCCTGCCATTACATTTATTAACCAAAAAAAAACCCTCCTGTGTGCAGCTCTCTGAAGTAGTTTTAAGCCCCGTACACACGCAACGATTATCGGCCGACCGATCGTCCATCTTTTATCCAGAGTTGTGTTTTGTTCGTTGGAATGTGCCTAGACTGCACACGAATTTTCTCGCCTGACAAAATTCTACTTCAGAAGTGATGTCATGTGTTGGTTTTCTTTGTGTTCTTTCTTCTCTGAGCATGCCCGGTCTTGCTCATAAGATTTTTCCCTGTCGAAATCTGTACTGACTGCACGAAAATCGGCCTTGTTTTGACGGCGGACAAAAATTTTATAGCCTGCACACCAGATTTTTTTCAGCCGAAAAGTCGGAGTCGGTTGTCAGAAGCATCATACTAACAAGCCGAAAATCGGCAGATCGGTCGTCGGACGAAAATTCCCGGCCGAATTTCGACGCGTGTGCACGAGGCTTTATTTGGTCATTGAGGGGTTGACTGCTCTGACTTCAAGGCTCCTAGGTAGGACTTTTAAAAATGTTAAATTGCTAACCGGTTCACTTTAAGAAGGCAATGCATTTGCCAAATATGAACCAACTTAAATAGTTTAGGGATCAATTTGCCAATAATTAAGACACTATGGGAATCCTACATATGCCATTCAACTGGGCGGCCAGGTCTTTACATGAATGTGTGGGAAATAAATGGCTTGCGTATTTTAAAGCGACTGAGGAATTTACTTACGGCCTTTTCAAATGACTTCAAAGATCAAATCATATATGGCCTGCATTCCTAAAGGAAAAGTCCACCCCACCCCCACACACCTAGCCTTTAAGACTGGATTTAGGCTAAACCGAGAAAAAAAAACACACAGTAGCCGGATATTGGGCTACGTATACTGTATAACCAACATCTTCAACTGTTAGGGTAACAGCCTAACCAAAGTGTTAAAAAAGAGGGTTTTCCATATAAGGAAGCAAGTGCCTGAAACCTGTCGCCTCTCTTGGGAAAACGCAAAGAAATAATTAAGACTTTGTAGTAAAATGAATGGGTTACACATGAACTGTATATGCTAATTACCATTCAATGAAATCTTTTGTTGCTGTATTAGCCCAGGGCAATGAGAGGTGTCATCTTCTGGAAAGAGATGGGACACTGTCCTTCCTGCCAGGAAATGACAGCCAGTCTGATGAAAAGTGTAGATGTCAGCCGACAGCTAGAGTAATGCCTCGTACACACGCAACGATTATCGGCCGACCAATCGGCCGTCTTTTGTCCAGTGTTGTTGTGTTGGTTGAAATGTGCTCTAGACTGCGCACAAATTTTCTCGGCCAACAAAAATCTACTTCAGAAGTGATGTCATGTTCTGGTTTACTTTCCGTGTGTTTTTTCTTCTCTGAGCATGCCCAGTCTTGCTCATCAGATTTTTGTCTGCTGAAAAATGGGGCACTAAGCCTGGCAGTATAGATTAAGACAGTGGTGTGGGGTTCAGTAACTGAAGGGGAAGGTGTTCATCTCTATTCAGACAAAATTCAAATCGTCATGTACAGCTTTGGCTAAAGCCTCGTACACACGCAACGATTGTTGGCTGACCGATCGTCCGACTTTTGTCCAGAGTGGTGTTTTGTTGGTTGGAATGTGCCTAGACTGCACACGAATTTTCTCGGCCAACAAAAATCTACTTCAGAAGTGATGTCATGTGCTGGTTTACTTTCCGTGTGTTTTTTCTTCTCTGAGCATGCCCAGTCTTGCTCATCAGATTTTTGTCTGCTGAAATCTGTACTGACTGACGGAAAATCGGCCGTTATGTTGACGGCCAACAAAAATTTTATAGCCTGCACACCAGATTTTTTTCGGCCGAAAAGTTGGAGTCGGTTGTCGAAAGCATCATACTAACAAGCCGAAAATCGGCCGATCGGACGTTGGCCGAAAATTCACGGCCAACTATCGATGCGTGTGTACACATAACACATTTCCCTAGAGGCAGACTGAGACCCAGAACAAATTCTGGTGCCATACAATCAATGAGATTTCATGCAAAAGGTGGGGAAATTGATGAAGATTTCAGGAACAAGCAGGCACCATCAGGATATACAGAATAATCAGTGAGTTTAGAAATCTGGGAGCTGCTACTGCGGTCTTGTTTTTTTAAAGATTAAGATCCAGGGCTGCCATTCATATATCCGCTTCAAAAGCCAGTCACTGGCCTGGAACACATTTATCCATATTATGGCCAGCAAGACAACCGGGCAACTAAGTCCCCGTTCACACTAAGGCGACCTGTGAGGCGACCCGGTCGCCTCACAGGTCGCCGTAGGTCACCTTCCATAGGGAAGCTGCGGACCCATTCTAATAGGAGCGACACAAGTCGCTCCGACTTAGAAAAAGGGTCCGGAGCTTCTTTGGGGCGACCCGGAGACGACCGCCATAGACTTATTGAAGTGTTATGAAGTCCGTGGCGGCCGCTCCGAGGTCGCGGCGAGCTGCTCGCACCGCGACCTCGGAGGTCGCCCCCCCAAGTCGGATCGCGGCAATGTTAACGGGGCCTAAAAGTTTTAAAAGGAAGTAAAATGTATCAATCAGCAATACTTTCTTCTTCGTTTTGGATGAAGTAAGGAAGGTTTACAACCGCTGTCAGGATTTATATCTATTTGGCTCTCTGTTCGAGAGATCTCCTCCCACCTGCTGCTTTGAGGACAAGGTTACCATATAAAATAAGAGGAAAACTCCCTACCATAGCCCATGACAGCAGCAAAACCCGCCAGAAGTTATAAACCTTCCCCAACTTTTCACAACTAAAATAACAGTTGTGGCTTTAGGTTCACTTTAAGCAACAGTGGTCCAAAAAAATTCTAATGACAGGTTTCCTTGAATCTAATTGGCTACATGGCAACTGGGATTTATCCATCCATAAAGAATTATAATAAACACATGACGGGACCCCATAACTAAATAATTACAGGGTCTGCTTGTGCTCCCACACCAGCTGCCTCTCCTAGAGCTGTCATAACTCATTTCTACTCCCTCTTACATCTCTAATGAGGGATGTAAACAACCGTGCCATGAGATTTCCACTGCTATTTTCTTTTTAAACAATAGGAATGCTGTAGGCAATGTCATTTTTTAATTATATATGTTACAGTTCACATAGGCATGACATAGGGATATTATCAAATCTGGCTATTTTCAGCTGGGTTGGATGACCACCATCTTCATATGGTGCCTGCAACTGTTTCTATGGTCAATTGGGTAGGTAAGCCATCAGCCGCTTCCCATGCTTCACCTATCTCTGAACCTAGCTCTGTAAGTGGCCACAGTGTACAGGTTTATGAAGCAATCTGAAGACAGTTTTACTGGATGGTACCAGATTATGCCTCAGTGGACACCTTTAAAGTAAAACTGAGCTGGTCAGAAACATTTCTAAAGTAAAGAAGATTACGGGTGTCTACAAACACCTGCACTGGACTTTAAATTGATCACTATGTCCTTGCAAAACCTACTTTGAGTCTAAAGCCCCGTACACACGCGTCGATAATTGGCCGTGAATTTTCGGCCAGTGTCCGATCGGCCGATTTTCGGCTTGTTAGTGTGATGCTTCCGACAACCGACTCCGACTTTTCGGCCGAAAAAAATCTGGTGTGCAGGCTATAAAATTTTTGTTGGCCGTCAACACAACGGCCGATTTTCCGTCAGTCAGTACAGATTTCGGCAGACAAAAATCTGATGAGCAAGACTGGGCATGCTCAGAGAAGAAAAAACACACGGAAAGTAAACCAGCACATGACATCACTCCTGAAGTAGATTTTTGTTGGCCGAGAAAATTCGTGTGCAGTCTAGGCACATTCCAACCAACAAAACACCACTCTGGACAAAAGTCGGACGATCGGTCAGCCAACAATCGTTGCGTGTGTACGAGGCTTTAGCCAAAGCTGTACATGACGATTTGAATTTTGTCTGAATAGAGATGAACACCTTCCCCTTCAGTTACTGAACCCCACACCACTGTCTTAATCTATACTGCCAGGCTTAGTGCCCCATTTAGGTCCCACACCGCCGTCATTTCTATGTGGGGGGGAATCGCTAATGCAGTATTAAAATGGCCCCTAAGACTTACCTCCACATTCTCTTAGATCCTGAGAGGACCCCACCACTAAATGGGTCACACAGACTGGGATGCTGACACCCAAAGAAGGGCACATGCATGGAATAATCAGAAAGAGAAGACTTGGAGGTCTTTAAACTTTTGGCATTTAACAGTCAGCAGTCCATCGGAAAGGTTGTGACTGCACTGTCTGAGCCACTAGATGGAGAATCAATAAATTGGTTTATTAAATATCGTTAAAAATAATGAACAGCAAGCATACAAAATGTATATTTAAGTCTATAAATGTCACATAAAATATTACTAAGGGATGTGTATTCACTGAAAACATAATGTGGTTCTCCTTTAATGGAAATTCTCTTAACAGTAATTACAGCCCTAGTTGCAATATGTTTTGACTTGAAACAGATGGTTAACAGTAACAACAGATCTGCTTCGTCGACTACGCACACAGATCTTGTTCCTGCAAACCCACCATTCCCCACTCTGATCATTTCCCTGCACTGTATTGGTATATTGATCTTCTCTAGCTTACAGCTTAAAGAGAACCTGTGCAGCAATCAAGGCCGAACAAAAAAGAATCAATAGGATTAACAACGCTGGAGACCTGGAAAGGATTATTTCCTTCATTTAGTTTTTATTGAAGTTTTAATAAGGTATGGATATATATGGTAGTTCATTGTGGAACCTCAAAATCAACATAGAGAGACATAAAAAAAGCCAAAAAAACATAGATAAACTTTCAATAAATTGCTATGCGCTATCCACCTATCGCTGGGCATTAAACAATTCTATCTTGCTTAACTGGTCGGATTATCAAGTGGATAGTCCTAGACATCAGCCGATGCCTTTTATCTGGATTAGGAGGTGAAAGTAAAATAAAAAAAGCAAACAAAAATTAAACCGAAAACAACTAAAACAAAAGGAAACTATCTGCATTATCTTTTGTGTAAAATTTCACTATTCCAGTAATTTCAGAGCCGTATAAATTCTTAGTGTTATAATTCTGATAGTTTGAAAATAGAGTCCCAGAATCTTCACTTCATTTGGAAAGGTTTCAAGCCTTGGTTTTTGATTGCTAGGAATTTCTCACAGCAGTAATGGGAATTAACCCTTCCAATAACTTCTGATATATTTAGTGCGTTGGAGGACTTTCACGCGGAGGTGATAGTCAACCTTGCTGCAATAAGAATAGGAGACACTATAGTTTTGTATTGCATAGGGAAGGAATCTATCTTCCAACCTAATAAGGCTAGGTGTGGCATCGGGGTACTCAAAATTCCGGTGACTTGTGAAATAAGAAGAAACTGAATTCCAAAAACTCTTGCGGGATTTGCAAGTCCACCATATTTGCGTTAGGCTATACACGCCAGCATAGGGGTGATGCATCAGAATGCCATTTAGATAATGTACATGGTGCGAGATAGCTTCTATAAAGGGTTTTTAAAGCGTTATCCCAGTGGTTTACGCAATGTGAAACGCTTAGGTTATTAGCTAACACATGTTGCCACTCCCTTAGGGAGAAGGATCTGGTCAGATCCCTTTCCCAGCTAAGCATCTGTGGGGATTATGCAAAAGGTTCTGAGTTTTGGAGATTATCGTAGAACCAAGAGGTGCCCCCTTTACTTCTGATTTAAGTATTTTGGTATCTATGTCAATGCTCGAGGAGGGATGTGTGTGGTGAAAGTTGCGTATCCGAAGGTAGGAATAGTCAAGATTGCTCTCAGTTTGCTCTGTTAGGTCTTTGTAGGTGGTGAGTCCTCTTCTCAGCCATTGTGAGACTTAACAAGGGTAAAAGATGCTCAGAAGTTCCCAAAGGAGTGTCTAAGGTTACACATGGGTGTTTAAGGTTAGTATGATTTAGGAGAAATTTCCACGCCTGCACAGAAGCTACTATAGAGTGGAGAGGAATATTGGAGCTAGCAACGGAAATAGCACCTGCCATCAACAATGATATTAGGTGGTGATTCTGGATCATAGCTTGTTCTATGTTCACCTATTGTTTATCTAAAGGCATAAACCAGGCTTTGATTTGATCTAGTAAGGCGGAATAGTATTATTGCGAAGCATTGGTAGTCCCGCGCCGCCTCTAGATTTATGCCTACCTAGAATAGTGTACGCTATGCAAGGCTTTTTTCCTTGCCATATAAAAATGGCGCAAAAAAAGCTTCTAGAAAACTTGTATGAGGACTGCGAAAATAATTCAACAGTTTGGGTAGGGTTAGCATTTTTAAAGCGGCTGCTCTCCCCATCCAAGGAAGCATTAATTACCCTATGTGGGAGAAATCTTTTACAGTTAGTTTCAATAGAGCCCCATAATTAGCCTCGTAAGTCTGTCTTGAAGGGTAGATGGGATAGGATTATTTCAAGTTTTGAAAAAATGCAACTTGAACAAATGTTTACAATTTGTTCTGATATATTGAAATTTTGATAGCCCCATGACTGTTAGAAATTCATAGATCGGTATCACCAGAGCTCAGAAGGGCTGCATCTACAGAGACAAGACTGCCTGTGTAAAGCCCTGTGTGTGCTTTCATAAAGGGCCACCACACATCCCCCCTCCCTCTACTAGGCCGCTTCTCCCTCATGTCCTACAGCGTGAGCTCCCATCTACCAATCTCTTGCTGCTAGCACGCTTACCCTTTTCATTACATCACCCCCAGCAGCTGGCAAGACATCCAGGTGACGTCATTCCCTGGCAATCTGAGGGTTTTCATTCTTCTCTCCTTCTTAAACAGACAAAAAACTGCGTACAGCATCACTGACCATCCGCAGTCACTGGTCCATTAACCACTGAACGTCGTACATCCCAAAGGTGTTCTATCTGGTTGAGGTCAGGACTCTGTGCAGGCCAGTTAAGTTCCTCCACCCCAAACTCGTTCATCCATGTCTTTATGGACCTTGTTTGTGCTGTGGTGCACAGTCATGTTGGAACAGGAAGGGGCCATCCCCAAACTTTTCCACAAAGTTGGGAGCATGAAATTTTCCAAAATGTCTTTGTATGCTGACGCCTTAACTCACTGGAATGAAGGGCCCAAGCCCAACCCCTGAAGAACAACCCCACACCAAAATCCCCCCTCCACCTGATTTGTACCAGTACACAAAGCAAGGTCCATAAAGACATGGGTGAGCGAGTTTGGGGTGGAGAAATTTGACTGGCCTGCAGAGTCCTGACCCAATAGAACACCTTTGGGATGAATTAGAGCGGAGACTGCAAGCCAGGCCTTCTCGTCCACATCAGTGCCTGACCTCACAAATGCACTTCTGGAAGAATGGTCAAACATTGCCATGGACACACTCCTAAACCTTGTGGACAGCCTTCCCAGAAGAGTTGAAGCTGTTATAGCTACAAAGGGTGGGCAACTCCATATTGAACACTATGGACTAAGACTGGGATACCATTAAAGTTCATGTAACGTGTAAAGCAAGGCATCCCAAATACTTTTGGTAATATAGTGTATATATTGAATTCCTCCAAGCAAACTAAAGTAGATCTTCTCATGTACCAGGTACTTGCACACAATGTGCTACATTTGCTCTCTACTGGTCTGAACAGGGGCTACAGAAAAACTGGTGAACCCATCCAGCTTCGTTGTATAGCTTATTGCCCATACAGTGAGACCACGAAAGAGTTCCTATTTCTGCCTAGGGTATATTTACTCCTAATTTTTCACTCTCCATGACATAAAAATTAAAAATCCAGCAGAAAATGTGAGACCTTCTGTTAATGCATAGATGTGCAACTGCAAACGCAGGTATCTGCAGAGATCTCACCACCAACCGCCAGAGAGTTATAAAAAAATTTAAAAAAATAAAGACATTTAGGTATATCTATAGCCATTTTTTTTTTTTTTTTTTTTTTAAGATTGGGATAGAGTGGGAAAAGAATTGAACTTCTGTCAAGTTTTACTGCATTTGGATGTGGCTTTGGAAAGATTGCTTCACTTTCTGTCTGGTGAAAAATGTTGTCCCCAGGAGAGAATAGGAAATCTCAACAGCAAACCTTACACAGGTTAAGCAGCAACAGCATAGCAAAAACACTATTTTTAAAGGTAAAGGAGTTACACCACTTACAAATTTTCTTTATTCTGCCCCCTAGGGGACAAAGTGTATGTCTCATTTTGATAGGGGCAATGGTTCACGCTGCTCTGTAGGAGAAGGTTAACTAATTGGCTTGATTGAGAGGGCAGTTCCCTGGCACCAGGCAGACACAAAGCATGTGGCCTGAGTCACTAAAATACAGGCTTCCTCACAACACAGGGGGTCAGAGGTAGGTGTGCAGTCAAGACTAAACTGTACTATATTTTTGGCTTTTGGGAATCTTTAGCTGTGACTAGTGAGAATGAGGCCAGTGCACCTGACAAACACGCTCACAACAGAGGGGGCAGGAGCAGTGGAGTTCTGCTTGAGCTCCACAAAAGAACACCCACAAATCGGGCTTCCCGTAGGGGGAAGAGCTATCAGGCAATATTGGACATAAAGATGGGGGGAGAATCATTCAGAAATTCTTTACACAGGTAAAGAGAAGTATTCAGGCATGAATCCATGGACAAGAGGGGTAAGGTTTTAATTCGAATGAGACTCCTGCTTTATGGGGGAAAGGCTAAAGCCTCTGTCAGCTTTTAATTGTTGCCCATTTCCTTGATGCAGATTTTCCCTTACTTTCTGTCTGGTAAAACATTGTCCCCAGAACAAAGTGACAACAGAGCCCTGGATAGCAGGAGACCCTGAGAGGAGGGAGGTTCCAACCTTTTCCTCCAGTCTGTCCAAAATTAAAAAAAAAAACATTTTTGGTTATAGATACACTTTTAATTAACTTTCACCAGCTCCAGTTTGGGAATGGTAAATACAGGTCATAATAAGAGCAATGACTGTTCCATTAAAAGACAATTTAGAGCTTAAAGTAGTGTTTAATAAATTTCAGGTAGTGCTGAAGGTTGCTTTAGGGCCTCTTCACACCATTGTGTACTTTAAGCTAAAGCCCACATCTAAAAGGCCAAAGATTTAATCCACTCAAAGCTACTATTCCAGTTTTTGATGGAGGTAAATCCCTTGCTGTATTCCTTTATGTTCCAGGAAATTAGATTGCAAGAACTCTGCAATTAAGTTCCCTGCTTATCCTGCTACTGTGGCCATCACAAAGAATCTCATTCTGCTTGTCCAATTTGTCGTAAATGTTACAGTATGGAGAGTGCTACAGTAGAATTGAGAGGTCCAGTAGGAGGCATTTGTCAAAAACTGCAGAAAGCAAACCTCACCCCAAAATGCCAGGGAGACAAAATAAGAAAAATCAGTTTATTGCATGTGATCCTCGAATGGTACCACAACTAAAACTATAATAAATGCAAATATAATGGAAATGCCTTGACTTGGTGCATGAATATTTACATACCAGCACAGTAATGCTATATATAGTTAGGGGAGGCAATGTTGGTATCCAGTCTAGTTACTCATTAAATAAAGGATATGCTTATTTTTGAAAGGTGATTGACCTCAGTAAAAATAGATTATAAAATGGATTCAAATGAATGCTTTAATTTAGAGACAAGAGTGGGTATATGTGATCTGATGGAGCAGGAGTCTGCAGTTGTTTGTATGTTCTGCACGCAGCCTCATGCTGCGTAGTCCTATTTAGATTTGCTTGTGTCTTCATGATACAAAAAAGAACAGAGCAGGACTGTTCGGGGACACTCCAGCTGGTTAACTACAGACAAAAAAAGTGCCAGTACTTCCATTTCTTTAAAAAAAGTCTGATTTTCCCAAAAGCAGAGAAGTATGAAATCAAAAATGACCTGGCCATCCACCTCAAAAGTAGATAAGCTTAATGTGTTCTATTGCTTTCTCGCGTACACACAGACAACTGAACACTGATGGGCTATTAGGAAAGCCCTAAAAACGGTCATTCTATGCTAACAGATAATCACTTTATAGAAGATGGAGTAAAAGTGGACAACACAGCGGCATTCCCCAACGGTTCTATTTTAGGATGTCACTGGGGAAGAGGGACACAATTGTTTGATTTCATAATTGCCACTACTGGTGAGAAGCACTGAGAACTATGGCAGGGATATCTTACCAATAGACTCCCTAGACCAGTGATGGTGAACCCTGGCACCCCAGATGTTTTGGAACAACATTTCCCATGATGCTCATGCACTCTGCAGTGTAGTTGAGCATCATAGGAAATAATAGTTCCAAAACATCTGGGGTGCCAAGGTTCACCATCACTGCCCTAGACCCTAATGAGGTGCAGCATTCTTGCAACTATGCAAAACTGGAATCTCTGTTTTAGGTGGAGAGGTCAAAACTCAGGTATCGTTCACTTTATGGTATTCATGGTGATTAATGCAGAGTGTGGTCCAAAGTGATGTTTTTTTCTGCAGCCTTATGGAAAATTACTACGGAACTGTGTAAGGTTATTCAGCTTCATTTTGCAGCCTAAAATAATATATTTTAAATATCCAGCCATATGTGGCTTTCCTGTTACAGCAAGAATGTTATTTGGGCTGTAAAATCAAGACCTTACTAGACCTTGTATGTACTGCAGTTGTTCCGATTTCTTTTTATATACATCAGTGGTGGTCCAATGACAGGCTATAGAGGGGTTCAAGTGTAAAGGCTAGAGACATGCTGCAGGGGGTGGTCAAGGACTGGGCCATGCTGCAAAAGGTGGCCAGAGGCTGTGGGCATGCCGAGGGACATGGCCAGAGGCTGTGGGCATGCCAAGGGACACGGCCAGAGGCTGTGGGCATGCCGAGGGACACGGCCAGAGGCTGTGGGCATGCCGAGGGACACGTTCAGAGGCTGTGGGCATGCCGAGAGACACGTTCAGAGGCTGTGGGCATGCCGAGAGACACGTTCAGAGGCTGTGGGCATGCCGAGAGACACGTTCAGAGGCTGTGGGCATGCCGAGAGACACGGTCAGAGGCTGTGGGCATGCCGAGAGACACGGTCAGAGGCTGTGGGCATGCCGAGAGACACGGTCAGAGGCTGTGGGCATGCCGAGAGACACGGTCAGAGGCTGTGGGCATGCCGAGAGACACGGTCAGAGGCTGTGGGCATGCCGAGAGACACGGTCAGAGGCTGTGGGCATGCCGAGAGACACGGTCAGAGGCTGTGGACATGCCGAGAGACACGGTCAGAGGCTATGGGCATGCCGAGAGACACGGTCAGAGGCTGTGGGCATGCAGAGAGACATGGTCAGAGGCTGTGTGCATGCAGAGAGACAGGGTCAGAGGCTGTGGGCATGCCGAGAGACATGGTCAGAGACTAGGTGGCATGCTACGGGACATGGTCAGAGGCTGGGGGCATGGTGCGGGACATGGTCAGAGGCTGGGGGATGCTGGAAGAGAGGGTCAGAAGTCGGGAGCATGCAGCAGGTGGTGGTAAGAGCCCGGAAAAAAAAAATTCTTCTTTTGTCATGGTTGTAAATTTAAAATAGTGTAAATTAACGTAACTTAGAAAATTGGCGTAATTATGGCCATCTGCATATCCATATCAAACAGCTGCATTCCATGCTGCAGTTATACAGGTGTAAACTTTGCAATCAAGTTTCTATGTACCGTACGCCTACAATGTAAAGAATCAATGTATGTCTGGGTGTGTTCCAGGTCTTTTTAAATACACATTCACCAGAAGAATACACTAAAACTAGACACATGAAACAAGAGTAAGGCATACGGCAGTAACCATAATGTGTGTGAAAGAAGGCTGAGTACAAAGTGCACAGAAGGAGTAAACCTTTCCATTTTAAGTAATACGTTATCACATCTATTACTATGGGAGTGTGTGTTTGTAAAAGAATATAATCTATATTTGTCTCAAAACCTCATTGTCTTATCGGTTTTACTGTCCAGGGACCTTCATACAGCCTTCTGGGAAATGACGTGTGACAACTATGACAGATACTATTTTCAAAAACGCCAAAAAATGGATGCACCAAAAAGGAATGCGTCATGTGTTGCCTGAGAAAACATTTAGGAGATCGCGTCTTACCTTTTTCTCAGGATTTTTTGTTTTTCATTAATTTTTTTTTTCAAGTGAATGCAAATAACGAAGTAGATCACTCATGCCACCTCCTGCCATGTTGAGATCAGCCTGTACGCATTGTGGATAGTGCTTTAAGATAAATAAAATGAGCCAGTTTCTGGTAGGCACTTAGCTCATCTACTATTTCAGGATCCAATTGGTGGGGCTTATCAAATTGCCAATTCCCCCCATGTAATGGACTGGAAGAGGAGACAAATCAAGGTAATGAATCACGTAATGTAAAAAATAGCTAGCAGGTATTTTTGGTCAAAGAGACTGAATGCATCTCTTCTGCCATAAAACCCCCACCCTGCCTTTTCTTAGATCCTGCACCAAGTGTTCTTTTAGATCAGGGGTGCTCAACCTTTTGAAAAGCAAGTGCCACTTAAGTGATTTGGTAACTGGTCGCAGGCCACAATAAATGATGGGGTTTTACTGACCCCCAAAACGCAATTGTAAACAAGCCCAAACCACAAATGTTAACAAGCCCTTACTGGGCCCCCTATAAGGATGATTTCACACTGATGCACTGAAGTCTACCTGCACCACGTGTGCCAATTAGCTGACCTTTGCCATAAACTTCTATTGCATCTCACGGGTGTGGTGTACTTTCTGAGAGCTCATCAAAACGCCTGCATGGAATTTTTGTGTGCCTCCATAAAGCGCACCAAACTAGAAGTCTATGGCTCAATGCAGCGTGAAAGCAACTTAATAGGTGTTAATCCTTTTATAGGTGCTAATATGCCCATTGCAAAAGCGATTATGCCCAGTAAAGGTGTTTTTTTAATACACTGACCTTCTTTTCCTCTTGCAACTGCTGGCATCGCTCTTCAGGCTGCTAGAAAGGATTCGAGGCAGAGTGCACTTGGTATCACTGGATCTGGGACAGGAGCCGGAGCTATAGAAGAGGCTTATGCAGCTCCTGCTCCCACCACTGCCACCTGCTTCCTCTGCTGCTAGTACCACCTCTCTGCACTCTGATGCTCTGGAATAGCGGGTCGGCAAGCCCAGATTGCAATCAACGGGTTGCTGACCCCAGGCATGTGGCCCACAGGCTGAGCACCCCCGTTTTAGAAAACTAAATCTATGTCACTATTGGGAAGCAAAGATTGCCCTCCCTTACTCTCTGGCCTCCATTTAGTAACTAAACAGTCATTCAAGTCATATAAATGACACCAGGATTTTTGGGAGAAGTCTAAATAGTGCAGGACCGAAAAGTAGAAGACCACCTCTGGAAAACATTGTTTACCATTTATAGAAGAGCAGGGAATAGGATGGAGCTTAAGACAAACTTAACTTTAACCAGAAGTGAAAAGGTGCGGGATTCAAAGGACTCTTTGCTGGACATGCCACATGTGGCAGCACATTTTTCCGTAGTTTGCTTGCTTTATTTGCAGATTAAGTTTTGCCCCCCTTCCCATCCTCTATTATTGACCTAGGTGAATGACGTCAGTGCCTCCGGGGATATGTGATATTCCGGGAAGTGCTGGGAGCCCTGCATGTCACCCAATTTACTAACGAAGGAGGACAGTCCCAGTGGCACGTCATTGGGAGGCTGCACCAGAACCTGGAAGAGATGGCGCAGCCCCCTAAAGTTGTCACATGGGGAACATGGTGGTGCGGGGTCCAGCAGGCAGCTACAGAAAAGAAGAAGAAGATCTCAACAGGACAATACTGGATCCACTCTGTGGGTGGGGGGTAAACGCTGAACGCACCAGCAACAGGTAAGAGCTGGGGAGGCAAGAAAAAAATAAAAATGGGGGGGGGGGGGGGGGAGCTGTGAAGTGCATCTTTGGAACTTCACAGGTGTTCATATTTGCCATGGCATTTAACATAAGCAGTGCCGAGTTGCAGCTATTTAAAACATTTTCACAAAGCACACACCAATGGAGGGACAGACAGAAAGCATGTTATTGGCAGGTTTACCAGGTAAAAATAAAAGGAAAAAAGCCAGAAAGAAAACCAAAATAGAATAAAATAATGCAGCATGTATATGTAAGGACTGATGAGCTACATTATATGACATTTTTGTTTTTGGATTTACTTTACTTTAAAAGCGGAGTTCCACCCAAAAGTAGAAGCTCTGCTTATCTGACTCCTCCCCCCTCCGGAGGCACCTTTCGGGGGGGGGGGGCAGGTACCTTTTTTTGACAGGTAACTGCTGTCCCCATTTCCGGGAGATTGCACCAGGGCGCGATCACTCGGAAGTCCGGCCCCCTCTGCCGGGCCATTGCGCATGCGCAGTAGGGAACCGACAGTGAAGCTGCAAGGTAAGTGTCCTAATATTAAAATTCAGCAGCTACAGTATGTGTAATTCCATAACATCTTAAAGAAGTCATATTTTCCAGGCATACTGAAAGCCTTGCACATAAATTCCTAGCATAACTTGTATAAAGTCCAAGAAAACATAAATCCATAACCTGCGTCACAACAGATATACACTAAGCCAATCAAAGCACTATATACTGACAACACTGCCCTTTATCGATAAAGATTAACTTTAAAATTCACATTAAATTCTTCTATCTGCAGTAAACCTGCCCTCACTAAGACAACGAGAAGAAAGAACGTGGTGTCATAAAAATTATTTATTGAATACAGATATGTGAAGTATGTTTTCCATGCACCAGATCACATAGATATGGTATAACACATCAGATGCTGGTTTAGGGAACGACACCACTGTTTACCCCGAAACACGCTATTAACAAGACACCGCCTAATACGAATAAAAGCAGGGGCTGAAATTTTCAAAAACTCTTGGCCAATTATGGTGTCCTCATGCACTGATTTACATGTTTTTTGAGTAAACATCTCCTGACTTTGCAGAAATTAATACCATGCTATGAAAAAATCTAATGCCTCGTTTCCACTGAGTGGTACGGTACGGTTCGGTTCAGTACGGTACGGTTCGGAACGGTACACATTGCGTTTCCACTGCCAATAGTACCCTTTCATAATAGGCGTGGTGTAGCAGGAAAGCTGCGATAGACAACCAATCAAAGTTCTGCAGAGTGTAGCTCCACCCTGTTGGTACGGTACTAATGTGCTTGGTACCCCAACGAAAGGGTACCAAAAAGTGGTACAGTACGGTTCGGAATTAGGGTACCATTCATAATGGAAACGGCATAAATAGCGTACCGTACCGAACCAGAAAGCTCAGTGGAAACGACCCATAAAGGTGTCACAGTACATAGATATTAAGAAGTGTAGACGTTAGTACACAGTACAACCAATGGATGAGTTTGCATTCTGAGAAGCATGCCTATCCAAGTTCAGTGTAGACACCATCCCTAGATGCCCTTAAGCTGGCCATAGATGGTTTGAATCTTGGCCAGATCAGCAGGGATGGCCAAGATTCTAACCATCTATGGGCTGGCTGATTGTATCCATTATCCAACCAGCATTTCGAATTTCTAGCATGCTATTACAGCCAGCAGCTATAGCCGCTAGCAATATTCATTGTTTTCCACAGGTTGCAGGAAAGAAAAATCGCATCTTCTATAGCCTAATCCTGGTGAGAATTGCCTGTTGGTTGAAAACTTTCGACCCCAAAGACAGCGAAGGTGGTATCAGGAGGTCCATTATATTTATTTTTGTGGAAATCTCAGATTCCAGAGAAAAGTCATTCCTAATGTTGACATTTCTATATTCACATTTTTTTATTGAATAACCAAGATAACCTCCTTTTTTCACCCACAGCTTAGTGAAACTTTCCTTTACCTCAATGGCCAGGAAGTATTATTATCACACACCTTAAATTCTAGAATTCCTGTAAAGTTTCAGTATCTTACATATATAGACCTATAAAGCCCTACATACTCACATTGGAATTTGCTATGCAAGTGCTCTACAATCACCCTTTTCTGCACTTTTCAGCTTATGCCTTGATATAAAGCACAACCACACAGTTGTGTACATGGATGATGCTTAAAGTGGTTCTAAAGGTTTTGTACCTTAATGCATTTTTCTTTGGCAAAGGATCACCTACAGCCCCCTCAGGGCCGTCTTTAACACAGGGCAATAGGGGCAGCTGCCCTGGGTCCAGTCATTGTTGTGGGGCCCAAAGCAGCTGCCCCTTGAGCCCGCACTGCCTGCAAATAGTTAATAAGTGGTTTTGGGAGGGCCAGGAAAATATTTGCACTGTGCCCAAGAGCAGCAGCGCTCTCCGCTCTCACAGGGCAGACTGATAGCAGCGGGGGCCATTGGCTCCTGCTGCCATCAAATCCTGCGACAGGGGATTGGGGCCGAGCCATGCTGTTTGTATCTACAGACACAGGCAGTGTAGCTTGGGCATGAGTGCCCCCATAGGAAGTGGCTTACTCTGGGGGCACACGCTGAAGAGGAGGAGCCAGGAACACCTGCAGGGGACCCCAGAAGGATTGGGAATGCTCTGTGCAGCCCCATTGCACAGAGCAGGTAAGTTTAACATGTTTATTACTAGAAAAAAACAAAAACAAAAAAAAAAAGTGGTTTACAATCACTAACACCAGTATGTGTGAGAATACCCACCATACACAGCTAAAGCCAAGTACAACCCTGGTCGAATAAACAGACCCATGTGAATTAAATGTACAGTAAACCCTCCTCCATCGCGGGGGTTATGTTCCTGACGTACCCGCGATAAGTGAAAATCCGCAAAATAGAAATACCCGATTTAAATACACCCTAGGCATGTTTTTATAACTTTTAAAAGCATTTTAAAGGTCTTTGAACACACTTTTAAAAGAATAGAAACACATTTAAAGCGGTTGTAAACCCTATAAAAAAATAAATAAAAAAAAAAAACCTGCAAGACAAAAAGGCATAATGAGCTAGTATGCATCGCATACTAGCCCATTATGTGTAACTTACCTTAAAACGAAGCCCCGACACGGACCCCCGGACATCGATGCGGGCGCTGCCATGATCCCTCGTCGTCTCTTCCGGGTTCGGCGGATCCGGCGCGCTGATTGGCCGGAAGAGACGGCTCCGGCGCGCTGATTGGCCGGAGCCGCGATGACGTCACTCCCGCGCATGCGCGCGGGAGTGATTTTTCCGGCAAGCTCCCGGCAACTTAATTGAAGGTCCCCCCAGACCTTCAGAGCGCTCGCGCGAGTGGCTGCATGCACTGTAAATATCTCCTAAACTGTGCCGGTTTAGGAGATATTATTTGTACCTACAGGTAAGCCTTATTATAGGCTTACCTGTAGGTAAAAGTGAAAAAAGCGGGATACTACCGCTTTAAACACAAAAGATATTGAGAAAGAGGGCAAGAGGAAAACACAAAAATATTTAATACAATAATATTAATAGGTCTTACAGGAAAAAAAAATGCGAAATACCAGGACCGCGAAAACTGAACCGCGATATAAGGGGGGTTTACTGTATACAAAATCCCCTGTTGAAAGCAAAAACAAAAGAAATCTTTAAAAGTAACACTGAACATATAAGCTGCAGTTCACACTTGTATGATCAGTCGCCCTATGCTCAAAACAGTACATGAGCTTTTTTTTTTGTATATTCAGGCATTTTTGGCCCTACAGACTTCCATGGGTGCACCTGTAAATCGCACGATACCTGCATCTTTTAGCTCAATTCCTCTCCTCCTAAAAACTGCTATCTTCCCTTGCCCAGCCCAGGAAACCAATGTCTAGAACCTGATATACGACGTGCAAAAACACTTGCACAAAACTTGTGAAATGCTTTGAAATCACTAGGATTACGTTCTGCTCAGGTGTGAATGCAGACTAAAGCTGGCCATAAATGGATAGAACGTCAAGTGAAAATTCTTTGGAAAAGTCTTGGGAAAATTCATACAAAAATGCTCAGAACATTCTCATGTCTTTCAATCTTGTCTTTGACGTTTCAATCGTTCAAACAATTCTTACTTTTAACACTTGATTTTGGAATGAGCGTACTTTACCGAACGAAAACCACATAAAAATGTTGGAAATTTGCTTGTCCCAGAATTTTTTTTTCCCTGCTCCTTCAAAATTTTTAATCTCTATGGTCAAAAACGAACAATCGATTTGACCCACTAATTATTAGAAAAACATTAGTTGCCTAAGAATTTTTAATTGACATTCTACCCATCAATGGGCATCTTTAGCATTTCACCCAAGTCATTTCTCCAAACAAATATTTCAGCTCCAGGATGGCAACAAGCAAATAATACATTAAAACCTCCAACTAGAGTGCATTATGAAAATAACAAATGTTTGAAAAAAAAAAATCAAAAAGGGATATAAAAAAAAAAAACACAGAAACATCATAATATAAGGATGATGTCCAAATAAATTCACATACCAAATAGGCGAGATATCCTGCGGTTTAACCCTTCGAATCGGCCCCTTTCATCAAACATTTTGTATCAGTTGGAGCCTGTGCTCCTTCTCCAGACCAGCGTAGTGTCTTCTCTACATGAGATATGTGTGCAGGGAGAGGTGTGGACAGACTGACATCATTCTATCACGTTCAGTCTCCCAAGCCGCCCTTCTCTTTCTCCGCCTCTAGACAGGAAACTAGACGTCAAGAGACGCACTTTCCTCCCACCCACCAAAATCACACAGAAAGGTGTTTCCAGGTATATCAGATGTCTCTTTAGAATACAAGTTCAAACCCTCAACTCGGCACACGCGGCTCACCTGACTTGGAGAATTTCATTAAAATTGGTGGATTTAAATAGTAATGTATAGCACAGGTAGGACGCTTACCAGATTTTTGTTAGAAAAGATCTCATGCGTTCCTGCTAGGTACATCACATCACATTTTAGGAACCTCCAAAATTGTTTCCCAAAAAAAAAAAAAGTAAAACAAAAAGAAAGACACAAGTCAAAATTTATTTATAAGAAAACCACTAATAAAAGCAAAAGATAGTGGTTTCATCAAAACGTAGGATCCATGGTAAAGCAGGGTACACACTAGTAGAAAATCTGCCGAAAATTCCTGTCCGAGGTAAAATCGTACGATTTTCGGCTTGTGTGTACACAACTTTCAGCAGCCGATGCCAACATTTTCAACGAAAAAAAACGAAGGGACAAACACCAAAATTTTTTTAGTCCGTCCCCAGACGACCGATTTTTGTTTAATGTGTATGCAGTACGTCCATGAAAAATCGGATACAAAAGGCCGCGCATGATCTGAAGTTGCTGACAACCCAGAAGTCTAGGAACAAATGTGCCAAAAAAAAGAAAAATCGGACGAGAAATTTCGTGAACATTTATGCACTGTCGACTAAAAACGGTAATGAACGCTGAGAAGACAGAGAAAAATCTGAGGATATTTCGTCGGATTTTCGTCAAGTGTGTACGGCCCTTAAGGAGGGTGAAACTCAATGCAGATCTTGATGAACCACATTTACCAAGGCAGTCCAAAAATTAGCAAGACAACTGCACACTGATTGTGGTCAATACTTTGATAAGTGCTTGTTCAGGTCAAATACCAATTGGGAAAGTCAGCATTCATATATTTACCAAAAGATGTGCATGATAAAAGAGAACACTCACATCTGCATCCAAAGTCATCTACCTGCAGGCAAGTACTAAGCTGCCAGATCTAATATAGCAGTGGGGTAGCAGTGCATTTTTTAAAAAGTTCAGTCCACCCTAAACTGATATTTCAATTACTAATTAATAGATGTTGAAGGAGTAAACCACCTGACAGCTTGCTTGATCCATCTCTTGGACTCTGTTGGTGAGATCTCTGCTACTTTGTGTTCCTGGGTAAGCACACATTTGAGACGTTCCTGCTCTCCAAATTGTTGGATTGATATCTGTATTTTATGAGACTGATTAAGGATGAGCTGACAGTGGAACTAAACAGCTCCTGGATTACCTCCCCCTACTGCTCTTCCACACTGATTTTTTATTAACCACTTGCCGACCGCAGCACGACTATCTACGTCGGCGGTCAGCCCCTCACAGGCAAACTAACGTAGGGCTATGTTGCTTGCTTGTGAGGGTCTAGGGAGCGAGCGCGCGCCGCCGGAGGCGTGGTCACGGACCCCCCCGCGCGTGTGACCAGCGGACCCGATGTCCGCCGGCCACTCGGCGATCGGCGGGGGAGAGGGAGAATGTCAGGCAGCTTGTGTAAACAAGCCACCTGTCATTCTCCTCGCTGTAAAGACACTGATCACATGGATCTACTATGTAGATCCATTGATCAGTGTCCTTACAGCTCAAGCCACAGCCAATCACAGTAGAAAGCACGCCCCTAGGGACACACACAGCCCCTCCCTCCCAAATAAAGTTAACCCCTTCACTACCAGTGTATTTTTACAGTAACAGTGCATATATATAGCACTGATTACTGTAGAAATGTCACTGGTAACCCCAAAAGTGTCAAAAATGTCAGTCAAGGGTCCGATCTGTCCGCCGCAATGTCGCAGTACCGCAAAAAAAAAAAAAAAAAAAAATCGCAGATCGCCGCCATTACGCGTTAAAAAAAAAAAACAACAAAAATAACAAAAATCTTTCCCTTTGTTAGTAAACGCGATAACTTTTGCGCAAACCAATCAAAATACGCTTTTTGCGATTTTTTTTACCAAACATAGGTAGCATAAAACAAATTGGCCGAAAATGTTAAAAAATTTTGATTTTTACATTTTTTTTTGGGGGAATTTCATATAAAAAAATGTGAAAAATATTGCTATTTTTGCAAAATTGATGCTCTTTTTTTGTTTATAGCGCGTGATCAAAAAATCGCACAGGTGATCAAATACCACCAAAAGAAAGCTCTGTTTGTGGGAAAAAAAGGACGCCAAATTCGTTTAGGTACAGCGTCGCACGACCGCGCAATTGTCCGTTAAAGTCACGCAGTGCCGAATTGCAAAATACCCCCTGGTCGGAATGGGGGTAAAATCTTCCGGGGCTTAAGTGGTTTAAAAACCCGCGGGTGCACAGATGTGCTGCTGGTCTCCCTTTAAGGCATTTCCGCTAATGCACACAAATGCTGCCAGCTTCTGTTGGATGGGCACTATAGTGCCACGGTCTAGGGATGCGGCTTCATATATGGTAGATAACACACCCTCTGATATACTGAACCAACTGTTGGGTTGTGTGTGCTAATGATAATATGGAGGAGTTCCCCAGGGAATGAACCCCAAGATCCTACCAAGGGGACCGTGGTAGGAATGATGGCCATCACCACCTGCTTTACCCCGCACTAGAATACCACAACCATGTGCACTACAGAGCGCTTACAGGGCAGCACCATTCCCTTGAATGGGTCACATTAGACAGGGGGTATAATTCCTTATGTGGGCAACGGCATGCAGTTGGGGAGCAGTAAAAATACAGCTCAATCATGGTTATAGGTAGGCAGTATGGAGCCCCATGATTTCTAACAGCAGCCCTGCTTGCTGCACCAAAAACGAAATGGTAAAAATTGGAATACATTTTCTTAGCATTTGTGTAAGACGTCATTAACACCTGCACTGGTCTCTGAAGAGCAATCAGCATTCAAATCACTCTTTTAGAGAGCATTTGACAGGTGGGGAGGAGGAGATGTATCGCCACCTCACTGCCTGCTTTAACCCATTGAACCCTGCACTAGTGTGTATTGCAGGGGGAATAATTCCTGCAGTGACATATTATGTACACCCCCAGCCCTGACACTAAAGGGAGAGCAGTTGGAATGGGAGGTAAATATGCAGCTTAACTGTGGGTTTTTACTGCCCCTCAACCATGAGTGTTTATGGACCCTAAGAGGGAGGGGGAGGGACAAAATAAGAAATAGTTGATTGTGAGCTTAGTTCTGCCTAAAACACATATACACCAGCCAGAACACCCAACACTCCCAGATGGGGGAAGAAGAGAGTCAAATGATGGCAGGCGGATCGCACTGTTAGGAGTAGCCAAGACACATAAGTCAGAGCTGACTCAGGCCACTATGTTACACCTAGATCTTTTTTGGGTGGACAGGCTCTTTGATATTCTACAAGCCTCCATGGGAGATTTACTAAAACTGGTGCAGATATGCATAGTAACCAATTCAGCTTCCAGGGTTTATTGTCAAAGCTTAATTGAACAAGCTGAAGTAGGAAGCTGATTGGGTACTTTGCACAGCTGCACCACATTATGTTTGTTCCAGTTTTAGTAAATCTCCCCCTCTGTATATGCATTCTTCCTTTTTGATTTCGTAGGTTCCTATAGACAGTATACATAATATTTACCCCCTAATCTACATGCAGGGCTTCGGATGCATGGATTCCAATAGTTTTTTTTTTTTTAAGTGCCTGATTAAAGCCAGAGGCTCTAATAGGCTTCAAAAAAGGGTAGGCTTGGATTGCAGAGCCAAGCGAATAGCGAATATTTGCTATTATCACACTGGATCTCCTCCCAGCCAGTCAGGAAAAGGGTCGTGAGACCCCTTTCCTGATTGGCTGAAAAGAGAAGCGATTTTACTGGCCATTGGCCAGGAAGAGGGAGAAGACGCATGGCCGGAGGAGGTAAGAATGCTGGCTGTCCGGTCGTCCCACGGGGGGTGGGGGGTGTATTTGCCTGCCAGCCGTCTGTCCTACTGGGGGGGTGGATTGTGAAATGTACTCAGCCGGATGCATGGATGGGGGGGCTGCGCCCCAATGAACGGGCCGCCACTGCTTCTATGCATTAAGATAGAAAAAAACCTTCTGTGTGAAGCTGCTCCCTCATACTTATCTGAGCCCGTCTTTATCCAGCGATGTTGCAGGAGTGTCTCAGCTGTGAGACAGCAGCACGGTACGATTGGCTCCTACTGCTGACAATCAAGTTCATTCAGCCAATCAGGAGAGAGGGGGCGGGGCCGGGTCATAGCTCCATGTCTGAATGGACACAGGGAGTTGTGACTCAGCTCAGGTGCCCCCATAGCAAGCTGCAACAGGAGGGAGGGGCAAGGAGAGCCGAATAGGGACCAGAGAAGAGGAGGATTGGGGCTGCTCTGTGCAAAACCAACTGTACAGTCACTTTAAATGATTTAGTAAACTGGTCACGGGTGCAGGAGGGAGAGGAGGAGAAGCTGGCTTACAGTGGTTGCCGGAGGAAAATGCTGCCCCCACCGCCCCTCCAGTCCAAGCGTAAAACAGAATGTGACAGGGAGGCCGCATGGGCCTCTGACTCTATACCCGTGGCTGGGGTGTGTGGTAAAAACCTGTCTCAACTATGGGGTTTTACCACCCCCCAAACCCCAAATGTAAGCAAACCCTTCCTGTCCTGAGCCTCCTTTACGACCCCTATCACACGGGGCGGAATCCACTTGCTCAGCAGGAGATCTATCCTCTGATCCCCGCTGAGCAGAGCGGGCAGATGACAGGCCTGTGTCCTCTTTGCATATGCAGAGCGAGCACAGACACAGCCCATTCTGCTCTATGGGTCCTACAATCTGATCTGCCCAGACGGAGGAGAATGGAATGGAATTTTTTTTTTTTTCTTCAGCAGATCAAATTGGAGGTAGGCAGGGGTAAACAGACAAGTCCATTCACATCTGCTGCTCCATATGGGGTATTTGAGGGTCTGACTGGGTCCGCCTGAAAAACAGGACCGATTGTGTGAAAGAGGACTAAGGCTGCTTTCACATTTATGTGCTGCGGTTTACTCGCACTGCAAGCACGGCTTTTTTGCGAGTTAGATGCACTTTGCCATAGACTACTATTATATCTTGCAGGTGTGGTGTACATTCTGAAAGCGCGCAAAACCTGCAGGATATACCGTAATAGAAGCCTAAAGCTCAGTGCAGGTAACTCGCAGGTGCACTGTGAAAGCAGCAAAACTATGCCCATTACTCATACTGTACATGCCCATTACAAAACTCAAACAAATATATATGCCCACTGCTGATCTTCACTTGTTTTTACTCTGCAGGGCACTGCTGGCATCAATATTGTGGAGGAAGCAATCAGCTGCAGTACCAGCTCCTGCCCTAGGAGGAGTGATACCAAATCACTCTGCCTGGCACAGCAGCCAGCGCTATAGAGGAGGCATTGGTTTATGCGGCTCCTGCTCCCTCCGCAGTCGCTTGCTTCCTCTGGCGCCCTTCCAATGACAACACTAATGCTCTGGGGTGAAAATTTGGCAACCCGTCATCCCACAGAAGGAGGTGGCGGGCCACCGGTTGGACACCCATGGTCTAAATCAGAGATTCTATGGCCCTCCAGCTGTTGCAGAACTACACATCCCATGAGGCATTGTAAAATTCTGACGGACATGACAAGGCATGATGGGAATTGTAGTTCCTGAACAATCAGAGGGCCATAGTTTGAACCCCCCTGGTCTAAATCATGTAAGCACTGACGTTGATACCACGTGAAAATGGTCCCAAGTAGGAAGAAAACTGTAAGCCTTGTTCACATGTACTACAGTATTCATCTGTGTGAGGGCTGTGTTTGCCCACATGGGGATGCATATACGTTCTGTGCATGTTAATGCAAGCGGTCCCATTCATGTCAGCTAGAACGCAGCAGCTGCATGGACACAGCCGCTGCTCCCAAACTGACAGCCCTGTGGCTCCACGACCCCAGACACAGACAGTGTGCATTCGAGGTCTTCCACCTACACATCTGTCAAACTTGTAGCAGCCGCTGTGTCCATGTAGCGGCCGTGTTCCAACTGACATGAATGGGACTGCTGAATGAGCATGCACTGAACATCTGTGCATTCCCATGCAGGCCCTTGCATGGTGTACACTGTAGTACGCTCACGTGACCGAGGCATAAGACTTAGTTATGAAACAAAAACTCGCTGTGTTCATTTTCTGGATATAAATATTTAGTTTATTTCCTTATTGAAGTAAAGGCCAACAATTGGGGGAACAGTCATTAGAGTTCTACTGTTCACATTTACACTGAAGAATATGCTCCGCAATAGGCATCCTATCCATTTCTATACAGGCTGTTCACATCTCTATGCTCAGTCACTCGAAACATGTACATAAGCTTTTTTTGGAGTGGTGTGTTTTTTTGCCCCACAGATTTTAATGGAAGCACCTGTAAAACTTGTGACACAAGCCTTTTTGTGCTTTTTTGCATGTATTCTTTGTGCCTGAACAACTGTCCTGCTTGCATACATGTGCACAACACATTCAGAACACATACATGTGCACAACACATTCAAAACACATACATGTGCACAACACATTCAAAACACATACATGTGCACAAAATATACAGATAAGAGCCCACACAAGGTGTAAATGCAAGATCAGTGTGCTGCAAAAACCAAAATATTACCTGGAATATCCCAGAATGCCTTGCACAGAACCCAAGGTAGGTACCTGTAACTCAGTATAAATACACGCACACACATAAACTGTATATATACACAATATACGCAGACAATTCCAATAATGCATTGTAATTCATCCCCAGCATTTAATAATATGATTGAATCTCATCTTTTTCTGGACAAGTCCACAATGACAAACACAGGGATGTGAAATGTACCATCACAGTCACATGTTGCATCTTTTCATCGTTTGTTGCCATTTTTGGCGGCATGCCTAAAAGAGATGTATGTTTTTTGTTTTTTTTATTTACACTTACCTAAGTGGATGCAGCATCAGTCCGATGTTACATCTGTCTCCCAGGGCCTCTACACTGAGAACTGAGCGATCAAACACCGCCGATCACTCCGTTCTCACAGTTCCGTGAGCACAGAGCTGCTGACTGTCAGTCACCGCTGTCTGCTCTGCCCCTCCTCGCTCACTGGAGTGCTGGGCTGTGGAGGGGTGGGGAGCAGCCGGCTAAGGCTCTCAGTGAGAGGCTGAGCCAGGTACCGGTCCAGGCTCGTGGGCAGATCCCTATTCCATGGTCGTGATCTCACCCAAGCCTGGACCGGCTCGGCTCGGCAAAACGAACTGCACTCCTGTGATCCACAGAAGTACAGCGAAACAAGCTTTGGCTGTACTTCTCCTTTACTGGTAACCAAACAATCCAAACAATGATCCATTTCTTTTCTGATCAATCTCAGAAACAAAACATCTACATTTCACAACTCATTCGATTGATATGCCACACACAGGGAAATGGATTTCAATCAATAGCTAAGATCCAATCATTAACATACAATCATAAATTATCTATCCCATCTCTGTTTGCACCTTATAATCTCATAATCTGATCAATGGAAATAGGATTGTGTTCATGAACAAAGTACACAAGGAACTTATTGTTGCTAATCACTACAAAATGGTCGATAATTTTCCGCCATGAATCCAATTGAAACGAATGCCTAGTACACACGATCAGATAATCGGACGACTTATCGTTTGAATTTTGTTGCATGATAATAATATCTAATTCAACAATGCGTACCAAACGTATGATTTTTTTCGTACGATTCTGAAAAAGCTTTCTGGTTGCATAGTTACGTATCGGAGAGTGCAAAGCAAAAACAAAGGCAGCCAGGCTTTTTCTGGGTTATTTTCATGTTTCTGATCATGTGCGGTCTTTGTCTATCGATTTTTAGCGGACGCATACCGTACTGATTAAACTATTGTCGTGTGCTAGGCTATCGTACGACAGAAGTTTTCGTGTTTGTCCCTTTGGATTTTGTTGGACGAAATGTTGTGATCGGCTGTGGAAAGTTGTGTACTAACAATCAGATTATCGTGCGATCAATTCAAAAGCGATTTTTCTGATCGTGTGTAAGAGGCATAAGTCTTAAACAATCAGAAGGAAAGTTATGGCTCTTTGTTTTTTCCTTTTGGTTTTGATTGAGTCGCAGATTGATTGGTTTAAACAGTAGAAGCGTGTATGGCCCCCATCAGCCTGAGATCCTGGCCTTGTTCAGTACAGCTTGGAATGACACGATTAGTCACTAAGGTGTAAACATTACTCATAATTATAATGGAAGACTCCGCACCTCCAAAATACTGACGTTTCCTACATACATTAGCTATGCCCCTCAGGTCCAGGCTTGCTTACAGGATTCTGTTGACAGGAGAAATATTCATACACTAAAAGTAGAACAACCCATTTAACCTTTTCCTTACAAGAATCACACTGCTAGGGCTGGCCAGATGTAAGAAATCACCGAATTCACACAGAAAGTCCCAGCCCCTCCTCGATGAATCATACCAGATAGCAGAAGCATTATGCTATGTCACCTGTCCCCTGCTGTTAGGTCATTAAGTTTTAAAAGAAGAACTTCACAAAACTTTATTATCCAAACCACAGAGCTACCTGCCTGGAGTCTGCATGTTCTCCCTGTGCCTGCGTGAGTTTCCTCCCAAAGACATGCTGCCAGGTTAATTGGCTCTATTAGGTGTATGTATGAATGTGAGTTAGGGAACTTAGATTGTAAGCTCCTTGAGGGCAGAGACTGATGTGAATGTGCAATATATATGTAAAGCACTTCATAAATTGATGGCGCTATATTAGAGCTGCACAAATGATCATTAAAAGAACATGATCTCGATTCAACCCCCCCCCCCCACACACACACGATCTTAATCCAGCATTTCCATGATTCATGTAACAAGTCCAAAGCAGTTCCCTGCTCACAGCTTAAAAACAAACAAACATTTTTTATCAACAATATTGCGCTGAAAGAGTGATAAAAAGAAACATTGCATCTTTCTGTTCATTTACAGCAGGTTCATAAATATTTGGACATCGACACAATTCTAATCTTTGTGGCTCTATACACCACCACAATGGAATTTGAAATGAAACAAACAATATGTGCGTTGACTGAAGACGTTCAGCTTTAATTTGAGGGTATTTACATCCAAATCAGGTGAACGTAGGAATTACAACAGTTTGTATATTTATTTTATTTATTTCAGGTACTTATATAGCGCTGTCAATTTACGCAGCGCTTTACATATACATTACACATTCACATCAGTCATGTGCCTCCCACTTTTTATGGGAAAATTGGCTGCTCAGCTGTTCCATGGCCAGGCTTTGTTTTTCCCTCATTATCCCATTTACAAGGAGCAGATAAAAGGTCCAGAGTTCATTTCAAGTGTGCTATTTGCATTTGGAATCTGTTGCTGCCAACTCTCAATATGAGATCCAAAGAGCTGTCACTATCAGTGAAGCAAGCCATTATTAGGCTGAAAAAACAAAAACAAAACCATCAGAGAGATAGCAAAAACATTAGGTGTGGCCAAATCAACTGTTTGGAACATCCTTAAAAAGAAAGAATGCACCGGTGAGCTCAGCAACACCAAAAGACCTGGAAGACCACGGAAAACAACTGTGGTGGATGACCGAAGAATTCTTTCCCTGGTGAAGAAAACACCCTTCACAACAGCTGGCCAGATCAAGAACACTCTCCAGGAGGTAGGTATATGTGTGTCAAAGTCAACAATCAAGAGAAGACTTCACCAGAGTGAATACAGAGGGTTCACCACAAGATGTAAACCATTGGTGAGCCTCAAAAACAGGAAGACCAGATTAGAGTTTGCCAAATAACATCTAAAAAAAGCCTTCACAGTTCTGGAACAACATCCTATGGACAGATGAGACCAAGATCAACTTGTACCAGAGTAATGGGAAGAGAAGAGTATGGAGAAGGAAAGGAACTGCTCATGATCCAAAGCATACCACCTCACCAGTGAAGCATGGTGGTGGTAGTGTCATGGCGTGGGCATGTATGGCTGCCAATGGAACTGGTTCTCTTGTATTTATTGATGATGTGACTGCTGACAAAAGCAGCAGGATGAGTTCTGAAGTGTTTTGGGCAATATTATCTGCTCATATTCAACTAAATGCTTCAGAACTCATTGGACGGCGCTTCATAATGCAGATGGACAATGACCCGAAGCATACTGCGAAAGCAACCAAAGAGTTTTTTAGGGGAATGAAGTGGAATGTTATGCAATGGCCAAGTCAATCACCTGACCTGAATCCGATTGAGCATGCATTTCACTTGCTGAAGACAAAACTGGAGGGAAAATGCCCCAAGAACAAGCAGGAACTGAAGACAGTTGCAGTAGAGGCCTGGCAGAGCATCACCAGGGATGAAACCCTGCGTCTGGTGATGTCTATGCATTCCAGACTTCAGGCTGTAATTGACTGCAAAGGATTTACAACCAAGTATTAAAAAGTGAAAGTTTGATTTATGATTGTTAATCTGTCCCATTACTTTTGGTCCCTTAAAAAGTGGGAGGCACATATACAAACTGTTGTAATTCCTACACCTTTCACCTGATTTGGATGTAAATACCCTCAAATTAAAGCTGAAAGTCTGCAGTTAAAGCACATCTTGTTTGTTTTATTTCAAATCGATTGTGGTGGTGTATACAGCTAAAAAAATTAGAATTGTGTCAATGTCCCAATATTTATGGACCTGACTGTTCATTTCAAAGGGATGAACTTTGGTCTGCAAATTAAATAAGTTTAAAGCGAAGTTCCACCCAAAAGTGAAACTTCCTCTCATTTGCTTCCTCCCCCCCTCTGGTACCACATTTGGCACCTTTCAGAGCGGAGGGAGGAACGAGTACCTGTTTTTGACAGGTACCCTTCCCCACTTTTGGGAGACAGCACCGCGGCACTGTCCCTTGGTAGTTCTGTCCTCCTTCTCCTTTCTCCGCCGCTGAACCAAGTTCTTCAGAATTTCATGATCTTTATTGTAAGCAAAAAAAAAGAAAAATCATGATTCTCATTTTTTCCAGAATCATGCAGCTTTACGCTATATAAATTCCCGTAATAAATAAAATAATTGTTTATTACAGGTACTTCTATAGCGCCAACAATTTACACAGCACTTTACATACAGTATATGCAGTATAGTACATTCACATCAGTCCCTGCCCTCAAGGAGCTTACAATCTAAGGTCCCTAACTCACATTCATACATACACATACTAAGGCAAGTTTAAACAGGTGCCGACTATCTTACCAGAATGTCTTTGGAGTGTGGGAGGAAACCGGAGTAGCCAGAGGAAACCCATGCCGGCACAGGGAGAATGTGCAAACTCCAGGCAGGTAGTGTCATGTTTGGGATACGAACTGACGACTCTAGTACTGCTTTCTTTTAGGATTGTATCTGTGATCTGTAAATGACACGTACCCCCCGGGCTTCCTTCTCTGGATATGATGCAGCTACATTTTGGCTTGCTGTTGATCTGGTTACCACACACTTGAAGTTCTCACACTGCTTCAGGTGGTTGGGAAATTTCCATAGACTTTTCCATGGCACATGATGTTGCACACAAGGATTATAGCTGCACCGGGAGCCGCACAGCAGGGAAATATGAATATATGGTGAAAGATATCAGAGAGGTAGTATAAACAATAATAGGCAGTTTACACTCCCCTTCCCAAACGTTGCCGTAAACCTGAACTCCAAGTGTCATCTTTATTGCATACTTGCATTAGTCCAGTTTGGGCCAATGTTTAAGTATACATATTTCATACCTGGTGGGCCGCTGGGTAAGCTGACCAGTGATCACCACCATCTTCCAGGCATCCCTTCTTCACACTGACTACAGGCGGTTGCTTGCCCAGCACTGGCGCCCTTCACCGAACGCCTTGTACTCATTTTCTATTAAATACAAGATGTTCTCTGAAAGGACGAAGTGGAGATCGTGACATTTTCGCCCTTCCACCTAATCCAATCAGAGAATCTGTTAGCACTCACTGATAAAATATACGAGGCGTTCTGTAAATGGTTGCAGTGCCGAGCAAGTGACCCCCACGTGGTAAATGTGCAGAGGGGAAGCCGCTTGGCTCAGGAACCAGAGGATTGCAGCTATCGTTGTAGTAGCACCAACTACTACAGTGATTGTCAGCTTCTCCTGTGGCCTACCAGGTAAGCTGGACCAATCAAAGTACTTCATAAAAATCATAGCTGGATTTAAAGTGGTATTAAAACCAAAACCAAAATTGTATTATATTGAAAGCTTACCAATCAGTAGATGTGGTGACTGCATTAGTTTTATTTTTTTTTAGCCTTTTTTGCCCCTCTATTTTCACCTGGTGATTTGGCCAGTAACACACCTCCTGTATTAGATTGCCCCCACTCTGGATGAAGGAGCACAGGGAGCACCTTTGAACAGCAGCATTTACAGTCTAGGGGGAGGGGAGTGTTAGATGTACTAGCAGATTTAAATACACTAACAAATTGAAGGCAAACTCCCAGAAAACACTTTATAAGCAGTAACAGCAACAATTGTTTCCTTATTCGTATGAATAAATAAAAGATGATCATTGTAAGCATCCCTGCTAGTATTAAATGGTTTGTCTCATCTCTGTAACTGATACATTCTGCTGGGAAGCTTGTGCATTAGAAAAACAGACTTACCAGCCAGATCACCAGATGAAAAGAAAGAAAGCCTTTTAAAGGAAAAGAATGCAGACACCACATCTAAGAATTGGTAAGCTGCAATACAAGAAAAGTTTCCTTTGGGTTTAATACTGCTTTAAATATATCTAAAGCCAAAATCTTCTGTTTGTTTTGGACAAAGGTCAGAATGGATAAAACCCTCTGTTACTTTTTTCCCTCCACTTCCAGTCTCGAGGACATAAAAGGAAACACAAGGGTCTCTATCCTCAAACTCCAGCTCACACTTTATATTCAGTTATAGCAAACAGCTTTTTCCCTTGGGATAAAGGTCTCACAGTAAAAAAAAGCTGACCATTGTAAGCACCCCTGTCAGATCTGTTAGAGGGTTGAGACAAACCATTTAACACTATATGCAGGACAGCTTGGTCTTTGGAAAAACAACATGCTTACTGGTCAGATTCCCAGGTGAAAATAAAAGAAAGCATGCATGTGTACCCCCATGGAAAATGGCTTTTCATGGGGGGCAGCCGCCGATGACAAAGAGGGGCCAGGAGCGCCGGCGGGGCACCCTAGATGAAGAAGATCTTTGCACAGAGTAGGTAAGTTTAGATGTTTGTTATTTTAATACAAAACAAAAAAACCCTAAGAACCACTTTAATTATAGACGATCGCTGGTGACTGGACCCCAGTTCGCCACGAACCCGTTTTTAGTTCCTGATTCACATATATGTGATGCGGGAACCCTGCGAATCCACTGCCGGTTCCTGTATCACACTCGACTCACAGGCAGTTCACACTGCCATATGCGAATCGCTGGGGGTGTCAATAGAAAGTTAAAGCGGAGTTCTGGCCTCAAATACCCTTTTTAACTAAAAATACCCCTATAATACTAATCCATCGCCCTTTACAGAACCGCTATTCTCATACTTACAAGGTGTACAGTATTGGATTTTAGTCAAAATCTTACTTTTTACTTACGCTGTCTGGGCGTGGCCATCTTGGATGTGGGCATCTGAAGCTGCAGTGTAATCTGCTGTGTCCTTCTTCCTGATTCCAGGGAGTGTTCTGGGAGTTCTTCCTGATTCCAGCCTCCTGGGAGTGATGACAAACAGCTCCCAGGATGCAATGCAAAGTTGGAAGTGATGTCGGTGGCCGTGGCCACAGAGGGGGGAGAAGGAGGAAGTACAATCAAAAATGCCCTGAAAATAAGGTAAGGGACCCCCGAAAAAAATTGAAAATGCCCAATTGTTGATCAGCCTAGCAAGCACTCCAGGAATCACTAAAGTTGCAAAATAGGCTGGAACTCCACTTTAGTGATACCCCCAGATCAGTTCGCATATCGCAGTGCGAACTGTCAATTCGGACATTTATCGGATCGCATAGGTGTGAACACCCATGTGATCCAATTATGGTGCGGTCCCAAAAAAGGCTCCTGTGCGAGTTTGGTCCAATGCAAATTCAGCTATACAATCTGTATGGCTGAATTTGCATTGCACAGGCATCGCATGTGACTTGCAGAGCAGTGTGCAGCGAATCACATGCAATGTCCGTCATCGCATACGTGTGAAACAGTCCTACATTTCTTTAGCCATTTTTTGCCACATATGCCCCATTTTCATATATTACCCCATGTTTCTATTTAATATGTGATATTGTGCTTGTTTTGCTCCGTTATGTAGTCATGAAAACTTTGGAAGACTGTAATGTTTATTGCTACACCAATAAATAAAGCTTGATTAAAAAAAAAAAAATGTAAAAAAACAAAACCTCAGGAGTAAAAATACATCTTTCACTGGATTAGGCTCGATTCGAACCTATGCATGTTGCTTTTGAGCATTCCTGTAGTGCTTTTTGCTGTGCTTTCCATTTTTTTTTTACTGCAATTTTTCTGCGATTTGTGTTTTTTTATGGGTTTTTTTGTCAAATCACAGCAAAAACACTTTGGATGCAGGTCTATGCAAGTCTCTATTACATGCAAAACGCTGCGTTTTGCAGGGAAAAAAAAGTCCCCGACCCTTTCCAAAAACGCAAAGCCACAAAAATGCATTGATGTGAACGTGTTCCATAGGAACCCATTTAAAAAAAAAAAAAAAATGTAATGCATTTCTGCAAAAAGCATTAAAAAAGGCATTGGTGTGGATCCAGCCTTAGATAGAGTGGAGTGGTGTAGTTAACCACTTAAGCCCCGGAAGATTTTACCCCCATTCCGACCAGGGGGTATTTTGCGATTCGGCACTGCGTGAATTTAACGCACAATTGCGCGGTCGTGCGACGCTGTACCTAAACGAATTTGACGTCCTTTTTTTCCCACAAACAGAGCTTTCTTTTGGTGGTATTTGATCACCTGTGCGATTTTTTGATCACGCGCTATAAACAAAAAAAGAGCGTCAATTTTGCAAAAATAGCAATATTTTTCACATTTTTTTATATGAAATTCCCCCAAAAAAAAATGTAAAAATCAAAATTTTTAAAAATTTTCGGCCAATTTATTTTATGCTACCTATGTTTGGTAAAAAAAATCGCAAAAAGCGTATTTTGATTGGTTTGCGCAAAAGTTATCGCGTTTACTAACAAAGGGAAAGATTTTTGTCATTTTTGTTGTTTTTTTTTTTAACGCGTAATGGCGGCGATCTGCGATTTTTTTTGCGGTACTGCGACATTGCGGCGGACAGATCGGACCCTTGACTGACATTTTTGACACTTTTGGGGTTACCAGTGACATTTCTACAGTAATCAGTGCTATACATATGCACTGTTACTGTAAAAATACACTGGTAGTGAAGGGGTTAACTTTATTTGGAAGGGAGGGGCTGTGTGTGTCCCTAGGGGCGTGGTTTCTACTGTGATTGGCTGTGGCTCTAGCTGTAAGGACACTGATCAACGGATCTACATACCAGATCCGTTTTATCAGTGTCTTTGCAGCGAGGAGAATGACAGGCAGTTTGTTTACACAAGCTGCCTGACATTCTCCCTCTCCCCCGCCGATCGCCGAGTGACCGGCGGACATCGGGTCCGCTGGTCACACGCGCGGGGGGGTCCGTGACCACGCGGGAGCGGGAGCGCGCCCCGGGGGGCGCGCGCTCGCTCCCTAGACCCTCACAAGCAAGCAACGTAGCCCTACGTTAGTTTGCCTGTGAGGGGCTGACCGCCGACGTAGATAGTCGTGCGGCGGTCGGCAAGTGGTTAAGGGAGTGAACACACCTAAGATACTGAGAATCTACCCACACACAATAAACAAGAAGAAGCTAAAGACTTGGCAGAGAATGCCCACTTCTCCCATCATGAGCTACTGGAAGGAGTGAAGAAATGACTATCATGTGCTGGGTGGGGTCCCAGCAGTTTCCTGACAGAAAAGAATTCTCCTGCTTGGCAATCAGCCCACATCTTATTTATACTTCTTTATTGCACCACTAATTATCTACATACCTTGCATCAAAATATCCTTATTTTTACCATGTGTGCTTTTTTTTTTTTTTTAAACAAAATTGCAATATACAGAAAAAAATTAAAAAAAAGATAAAGTACATATTGAAACATATAAGTGCTACAGTACCTAGGAGTAAATACTGCAGCTCTCTTGGCACACATGGATCAAAATTCCTGCTGAACCGGCCGAATTCCGACCCATGTATGGCCATTCCTGTTCAAGAGGAGCTGATCTAAGGATATACTGTTGGCATATTTTCGCTCAAGCCATGCATGCAGCCAATCAGATGCATCGCTGATCGGTGTATTCTGAGTCCCTCTGCCAGAATACAATAGTGCAATGGGGGGGATTATAACTCAAAGGTGTGGAAGGGGATTGTAAAGGCATTAAGATAAAAAGCCTTCTGCATGCAGAAGCCCCCCCCCCCCCCCCAATGTTTACCTAATGTCCATCTAGAGCAGGGGTGTCAAACTCGATTTAATAGAGGGCCGCACCAGCAATATGATTGCCCTCAAAAGGGGCGGTTGTATATGTAAGACTAGATGTCCAGAGCATCCCCTACCCTTACATAAGATGTCAGGAGCCTCCCCACCATCAGAAGTTGAGTTTCCCACCCTCCCTTACATTACAGTGCACCACCCTTACCTTGTGCTGCTGCTGGGAATAAGCTGGAGGCAGTGCTGAAAAGCAGAAAGCACAGGGTCTGGAAGAAGGCTGGATCTCGCCTGCAGCTGCAGGAGAGTTGCGCGGGCTGCGTAAAATGGCCGGGAGGGCTGGATTCGGCCTGCGGCCTTGTGCTTGACACATGTGATCTAGAGCCAGCAATGTTGCAAGTGTGTCTCGGCTGCCCAGGACTCCCCTCACCCTCATTGGCTGAGACAGCAGCATGGTGCCATTGGCTCTGGCTGCTGTCAAAGACAGTCAACCAATGAGGAGAGAAAGGGGTTGGGGCCAGGCCACGACTCTGTGTCTGAATGGACACAGGGAGCTGTGACTCGGCTCGGGAGCCCCAATAGCAAGCTGCTTGCTGTGGGGGCACTCAACAGGAGGGAGGGGCCAGGAGCACAGAAGAGGAGGATCTGGGCTGCTCTGTGCAAAACCACTACACAGAGCAGGTAATAATAACATGTTTGTTATTATTTACAAAAGACTTTAGTGTCACTTTAAGAAGGAAAAAAAAAAAGGTCCATCTATGTGGCAACCCAATGAAGGCAGCTTTAGACTTTATGATATTACAACCATGTTGTGAACAAGAAAATCAACCAAATTGGTTTCAGGTATCACTCTTCTAACTTGGATATTAGGCCCCTTTCACACAGGCTTTCCGATCCGATCCGCCTGTCAGTTTTTCAGGCGGATCGGATCAGATGCTCCATGTAGCCCTATGGAGCGGCGGATGTCAGCGGTGACATCTCCGCTGACACCCACTGCTATCTGATCCGATCCTGTCTGTGAAATCCGGATGTATGGAAACACTATTTTCCATCCGTCTGGAGGATCGGATGAGAACGGACAGGCGGTCCGTTTTCATCAAATCTCCCATAGAGCTCCTTCTCTGCACAGAGAGCGGAGACGGAGCTGTCATCTGCCTGCTAAGTGGGGATCGGCCGGACCAGAGTCTTGTAGAGTGGGAGAATAATCTCTTTATTTCTGGAGTGAATCCCCTTTTTTATACATCCCAGTATTCTGTTGGCTTTGCTTGCAGCGGCTTGGCATTGCATGCCACTGCCAAGCCTGTTGTCTACCAGTACCCCCCAGGTCCCTTTCCATCCTAGACTCACCCAGAGGTTCCCCCCCTAGTGAGTAGCTTGCTTTCTGGTTTCTGGCACCCAAGTGCATTACTTTACATTTTTCAACATTAAACCTCATCTGCCATGTAGTTGCCCACCCCATAATTTTGTTCAGGTCCGCTTGTAAGGTTTCCACATCCTGCATAGAAGATATTGGCATGCTTAGTTTAGTATCATCTGCAAATACTGAGATTGTGCTATATATCCCCTCCTCTAGATCATTTATGAATAAATTAAACAGGATTGGCCCCAGGAGAGAACCTTGGGTGACCCCACTTTCCACACCCGCCCAATCCGCTCAACTTGGTACAATCATCCTGTCCATACATGGTTCGAGGTTTGAATTGTCTATGGCTGGCGAAAACATGACAGATGGAGTCGGATGTGTTATATGCACTTTCAGCTGTTCCAGTCGGAAGCATTATCAGCATTTTGATCCTCATCTTTCGTCTTTTGCTTCTAAGGGGATCCGGAAACATCCAGCTATACAGCCATTAAAAAAACGGATGAAAACTTTGTTTTCAATGTAAATTGAAGCCATTTAGTTGTACATAAGTAGCATTTTTCATGCTAATTTCCACAATTAGGAAAACAAATGTATCCTAATTCTGGAGAGCAGAATTCATTTCCCACGCTGATTAAAGTCATTTGTAATGCTACTTCAAACAAAACAAAGCATGTTTAGATTTTCCTGGATGTCTATTCTGACATGAAAGTCATTGAGTGTGGCCAATAAACATCACCAAGTGACATCACAGCATATAGTCTACTTGCGACATTTCCTCAGGTCAGCCATGATCATTCATATGCAAACCTTATATAGGACATGTTCTATGGTTTCTCAATGATTGGTGTACACATCGATTCCATGTCTACAGCAGCCTCTCTCACCTCTAGCTCATGGTATATCCGTGTGGTCAGTAAGTTGTAAGTATAATTATATTTAAAGTGGAACTTTAGTCAAAAATTAAAGGAGATATATAGGCAAAGCTCTTCTGGCTAGACTTCTCCTATGGATCACAGGAGTGACAGTTAGTTCTGCACTCCTGAGTTGCGTTGTTAGCCTACAGAGCAGGGCTGGCCCAAGATATTGTGCTGCCTAGGTCCAAGAATTAAATGCTGCACACCCCTTCCAAAAATAAAATAAAACCACGCCCACCAAAGGGCCCCCACATCGATTAAATAAATATAAAATTTAGGAAATATTATATATACACTGTTATCTTCTTCCATAACTCTGCCACAGCCACCGCCCTAGAAGATCCAGCCTGCGCGCGCTGCGTGACATGGTGTGCACTGATGCCTGACGTCATTGCGCACACCATGATCACATGAGGGACGTTCCCAGGAGGAGACGCTCCGCCTCCTCATAGTCTACAGGTGGCAGTATGAGATGGAGAAACGCTGCCCGTTAACATGCCGCAAACTGATGACAAAAAACTGCTGGAAAAAAAAAAAAAACTTGGGTGTCAATTTGCCGCCCCTCGCAACTGCAGATCAGACAGAGGCTAAGATGACAGCTTCCTTGTCTGTAATGCTGGCTACACACTAGCCAAAAGATCATTTGAAAATCTTGTCATTTGGTCCGCTCTTTCGTTTTTCATCCAGTTAACCACTTAAGCCCCGGAAGATTTTACCCCCTTCCTGACCAGGGTTTTTTTTGCGATTTATTTACTGCGTGAATTTAACGGACAATTGCGCGGTCGTGCGATGCTGTACCTAAACTAATTTGACGTCCTTTTTTTCCCCACAAACAGAGCTTTCTTTTTGGTGGTATTTGATCACCTGTGCGATTTTTACTTTTTGCGCTATAAACAAAAAAGGAGCGTAAATTTTGCAAAAACAACAATATTTTTCACATTTTTTTATATGAAATTCCCCCCCAAAAAAAAATGTAAAAATCAAAATTTTTTAACATTTTTGGCCAATTTGTTTTCTGCTACATGTGTTTGGTAAAAAAAAAATTGCAAAAAGCGTATTTTGATTGGTTTGCGCAAAAGTTATTGCGTTTACTAACTAAGGGAAAGATTTCTGTAATTTTTGGTGTTTTTTTTTTTTTAACGCGTAATGGCGGCGACCTGCGATTTTTTTTTTTTTTTTTTTTTGCGGTACTGCGACATTGTGGCGGACAGATCGGACCCTTGACTGACATTTTTGACACTTTTGGGGTTACCAGTGACATTACTGCAGTAATCAGTGCTATACATATGCACTGTTACTGCAAAATGACACTGGTAGTGAAGGGGTTAACTTTATTTGAGAGGGAGGGGTTATGTGTCCCTAGGGGCGTGATTCTTACTGTGATTGGCTGTGGCTTGAAGTGTAGGAACAGTGATCAACGATCCTACATAGTAGAACCGTATGATCACTGTTTCTACACAGGGGAGAATGACAGGCGGCTTGTTTACATTAGTCGCCTGCCTTTCTCCCTCTGCACCGACGATTGGCGAATGACCGGCGGACATCGGGTCCGCCAGTCACACGCACGGACTTGCTGGGGAACGCGCGCGCGCTCGCCCGCTATTGGCTCCCAAGCAAGTGACAGGCTAGTGACGTACCGGTACGTCACTTTGCCTGGCCGGGGCTGACTGCCGACGTATATTGTCGTGCGGCGGTCGGCAACCGGTTAATAGGCACAAATAGAAAATAGTTTTTAACTTTTCAGAGCCGAAAAATTGAAAGAACAGTTTTGAAAATCCGCCGAACGAACGATAAATTGAAAGGTTAATGTGTTTCTCGGCCGACCTGTTTGCACCCGGCGTATGTGACAAACTGAACGAAAAACTGAATAATTTAAGTCCATTGAACGATTTATCGTTTTAAATTAGTTTATTACATGATGGCCCGATCACGGCTGATTTTTCGCTTTTCGAAAATAAGTTTGCCCGATATTTCAGCTAGTGTATGGCCAGCTTAACATACAGGAGGGTTCAGTTCTTCTCTAAACTTTTCTACAATCTGCTCTGCAGCCATACATAGAATTATGAGCCTTTCATGCTGGCAGTATCAGGCAACAGTCTTTTGCTAAAGCTCCCTTCAAACATAGGTCAGGGTAAATGTAAAATACATATGTAGTAAACCCCTGTAATACATGCACATTTCCCCATGTTTTACTCACATTTTGGACTGCAAGTACAAGAAAAACAGATCTGACAGAAATGCACTCAGCACCTAAGTCCTATTATGAGCGCTCAACACACCGGCTTGTTTTGGACTTAGCGGTGTCAGCCCTGCTCATCATCTATTGCTAAACTACTCAACCACCTACTACTTTCAAATGTCCACAAAATAAAAGATAATTATTCTGTAGTCCAAGATCAGAACCGGAAGGGTGATTAAAGTGGAACTAAACTCTCTCAATCAACATGAAGTATTTTTAAATTGTAATCCTTATGCTGCTAGCATTAGTAAATACATAGGAAGCAGCGCAAAGTTTACATTTATTGTTGTCAGATTTAAGCAATAGCAACCTATGCGTTTATATCCATACAGGTCTTCTATTCGTCACTGGCATGTCCAATAATAGAACCCTTTAGAAAGATTCCACAGTGTATACATCACATCTGTTTTCTACAGTGGGCAGACTGTTTACAAGGAAACTAGAAGGTTTATTTCATTTGCTTTTCACACACTCATGCAACCTCTGTTTTACAAAGAAACATTTAAAGTAGTCATGTCACCACTAAAACATTAAAACACAAGCACATTGTAAAAGAAGGCTTAGACAGCCCATACCATGGGTCACACTGGTGTGACATGATATCCGACTTGTGAGAGCACAAGTCACATGACATTGCAAATTAAATGTTTCCCTATGAGAGCCGTCCTAACTGAAATTTTGGACAATCTCAAGGCACCCTTTAAACACATGTAGAACACCCAACGTTAGAGGTGATTTATTCCTCCAAAGTAAATACACTTTTGAACACTAGTACCGACTAGTATTCCAGTGTTTCTCTTCTCCCTCAGTTTCTCTCTATGACTCAGCTTATGTGACCCCAGTGTTGACGGAGAGGAGCACTGGAAGGTCAAACAAGGATGCTGTGCAGGCGTTCAACCCCCTTCTTATCACCACTGATGACATCACTTCTGTACAACCAGCCTGCCCAAACATGGATTGCTGAAACAGCCAAATTTCGATCCATGTATGGCCACCTTTATACTTACTTTCCCAGTTAGTGAATTGTTAAACCTTCACTCATTTCAAAAACCCTGGCTGTGTCAGATAGTATGTCCTTGACTGTGCACCATGGCTGATTCCACCAACCCCTATGTCAGTACTATGCGCTGTAGCGATGTACAGCAGGGATGCATGTTTTTTGATATCTTTCTTTCAATGGAAACATTGCCAGTTGAATACATGACAAAAGATTACCACAGCACTATGGGTTAGCCGAGACAGCACAGCAGATAAAAGTTGCTCTGAATTTCTATTTGTCTGGATAAAGCTTCAGATAGACCATCTGAAAGAGGGGATGAATCACTACTGCAAACAACCAATGCTTTACATGTGAAAAGAGGTCTAGAGCTCCACCTGCTGGCTAAATATAATACCACAACACATATTTAAGCTAAAACAACAATAATTTGTCAAAAGCACTGCAAGCACTTCCTTCTAAACCGATATTACCAGTGAAAAAAGGATAGAATAATCAAAAGCAACTGGACACAATGGTTTTTCTACTGCACAAACCAGCATAAAAGAGAAAAATGTTTTGCACCCAAACTAGCCCAACTATATGTGCATCAGGGTACACAATAAGAGGGGCTAGATCTTCCATTATTAAAGTCCAAAATTGTGAGGACCTGTCTAATCCAGGACCATGATGGTTAAAATCTGGTGAGTGCCTTAGATCCCTCATTGCAGATATATAATTATAAGGGTGTAAGTATAGTAGTGCCTAGGCACATTCATATACCAAGAAGCTCACATGCTATTTTTCTGGAGCAAGTCTAGACAAACATACATGTCAGGGTATTTCTTAGGCACAATTAATATTTCTAAATTCAATTTGTCTGTTTTGAATTCAGTTCCCCTATAAATAATGCGACACAACATTAGAAAGGCACTCCTTCCGGAATGTACTCGGTATAGTGTTGGTAAAAAGCGCCAGCCTTCTGATGGATGAAATAAACCCTGTTTTGGATATAGGGCTGTTTATATACCAGCTATGTCCTTTCCGATAGGATTCCAATAACAAGGGAATCCATGATCAGAATCTCTAATGAATTGGAGCCGGTCAGTACAGATGTCATTTTTGTGACATCTGTGTCCATTCAGTTTTGCCAAATTCGGTTAAAGCAGAACTAAAAGCATGTCTCTTCTGCAAAAAGATGCACCTACCTGGCTGCTCGTCATCTTCTCTGGCATGCAAGCTGAACTGTGCATATGCAGATCCGCTTACACCGCCAGCCTGGTCTTTGTGTGCCGGCATGACTGACACCTGCGCATGCGCAACGTCATCACACACCCGCCAATAAAAATGACTGAAAACCTGCACACAGCAGAAGATGCCAGTAACGGCGAGAGATGGGACCATTAAGGCAAAGTTAGGTTTAGTTCCGCTTGAACAGACCCATGTTTGGTCTAACAGTAAAGTAACAAAAGACCAGGCAATACATTTCCAAAAAAGAAGGGAGGTTTAATACCAACAGCTGCAGCTGGGAACAAATTAATTTTTTGTTCAAAGAAAGAAAGGAAAGCAAGCCTTCTTATAGCAATTCTTGACTATAGAATTACATGTGATACAATATGATTGGTTGTCAAAACATGTGTCAATGTAATTACCATGATAAAAAAAATAATGGACATCTGCAGTTTTTAGATACAGGTGTCTGAAACTGTCTGACCTTTATCCTAGTAAACTTTCACCCAGTAAACTTGTGACTGTCTTATAAAAAAATACCAGTATAAAGCAGAGAGGTCATCTAGAGTTCAACTTTTAGATGTAGCTTTCTAAATTATGAAATAATATAGTATACATTATTAAGGCTGCATTCACATGTCAGCGTATGGATCGCGGGCAGAATCGCAGCGATTCCGCCCACGATCCGGAAATCATTGCAAATCGCGGGACGCAATACGCTCCAAAGAAGCTCTTGTACTTTTTTGGGCGTAATGCGTCCTGCAATTTTTTTTTGCGCGATGTTACCGCGATTCGGCAGGCGGAAATCGCGGCAACATCGCTCAGCGTTTGGGGTGCTATTGCAAATCACGGGCAACGCACAGGCGTCCCGCGATTTGCAATGATTTCCGGATCGTGGGCGGAATCGCGGCGATTCTGCCCGCGATCCATACGCGGACATGTGAATGCAGCCTAAGACTCGGTTCACACTAGCGCGACTTGTCAGCCTGACAAGTCGCGCTCCCTCGCGGTCCATTGACCGCTACAGGACCCGTTCTAATAGGAGCGACACAAGAAAAAGGGTCTTGTACTATTTCGGGGCGACCTTGGAGTGACTTGCATAGACTTCCATTATGTGAAGTCCCTGCAAGTCGCTCCGAAGTCGTGGTGCACGGGACTGACAAGTCGCCTCCCGAAGTAGTAAGGAGTCGTGTCGCGCTAATGTGAACCGGCTCTTAATATTAATTCACACTGCTGCTATAAAATTATTAATAATAAAAATATCTTAATTAATGATAATAATAATTATAATAATAGCATATGCAAATGAATATGAAATACATGGGTTAATATGAAATTCTACAACAGGGGGCCCAGGAATGGGGGGACCCAGACAGAATTGGAGGTAATCGGGTGTAAATGAATGCAAGTCCCACCTGAAAAACTGACAGGTAAACCCAATCAGATTGCTCATATAAATGGGGACTAAATCATATAATACTGTCATTGTGGTCTGCTATGCAAATGTGACTCCTATCATTTGAAAAGAAACATTTAAAGGCGATATCCTGATGGCACTGAAAAGTAAGCATTCAACATGATTTATCCCTGTCCATTTATAGATTGAAAGGAACAGAAACTATGACAGGACCAGTTACAGTATCAAGTCCTTTGTATCTGTGAGGTCACAGCGCCAAAGTCACGACTCGCACTGTTTACATAATCACCCTGTAAGGGACATGCTAGCTGTTCAATCCAGTCCCCGGCCGCACTTCCAGGAAGCTCGCTGTACAAATAATCACTTGGCAAACACAAACAGATCTGCTCCGCCCATTCCCGGTGACACTCCTAAGACCCCAGACAGACAGGTGTAGGATGAAGGGAATTATTGCCACAAAGAATTAGTGCACCGACTGCTTGTCTACTGGAAGATCATGTGTATTTTTAACAAATCCACAGATACAGGGCGCCCAAAGAGATTGGAATTAAAATGAACTCAATGAAGTAGAACTCAGACAAAACTGCTAAATTCCCCGCTGAAATACGCAATGTGAGCGGTTCTACCTTCAGAGGACTTAGGATTCTGCTCCATTGTTCTGGGGATTCATAACCCTGCCACACTATTCAGTTAAAGGATGAGAGCGCCACAAATTTACCACTTATGGACCGGAAGGTTTTACCCACAGGCTATTTCTTGCGATTCAGCACTGCGTTACTTTAACTGACAATTGTGTGGTTGTGCGATGCCGTACCCAAATAAAATTGATGTCCTTTTTTCCCACAAATAGAGCTTTCTTTTGGTGGTATTTGATCACCTATGCGATTTTTTATTTTTTGCACTATAAACTAAAAAAAAAAAAACACAACAATTCTGGAAAAAAAAAAAAAAAAAAACTATTTTTCACTTTCCGCTATATAACATTCCCAATAATAAAAGAAAAAAAATTAAAAATCGAATTTTTTCATCATTTAGGCCAATATGTATTCTGCTACATATTTTTGGTAAAATAAATCCCAATAAACGTATATTGATTGGTTTGCGCAAAAGTTATTGCGTCAGCATCTACAAACTAAGGGAAAGATTTTGTCATTTTTTATTTATTTTTACTAGTAATGGCGGCAATCAGTGATTTTTAGCGGGACTGCGACATTGTGGTGGATAGATGGAACACCTAACTGACATTTTTGACACTTTTAGGGGGACCAGTGACATTATGCTAAAAAATATTCACTGTAACTGTACTAATGACACTGGCAGGCAAGGGGTTAACACCAGGGGCGATCAGAGGGTTAAATGTGTCCCTAGGGGGTGCTTTCTAACTGTGTGGGGATGTACTTATGGAATGAACACAGGGACCTGTGTTCCTAAATAGGAGGAACACAGGATCCCTGTGCTCATTGCTGACAGAACAGTAGTCAGAATGGCGGTCTGCCATTGTAAACGCGGCAGTCTCTATGGGGAGTGATCACGGGTGCCCGGCGGCAATCACGGTCATCAGACCCGCAGATCAGCTTCCCCTGTGGCGAAAGGGCACGCGCGCCCCCACTCGCGGTACCGCAAAGCGACGTACAGCTGCAGTATATGTACTGTTGGTGGTCGGCAAGTGGTTAATGCCAATCCTGAGGTTTATTATTCTTGAAAAAAGTCAGAATACAAGATGCCAGCTGACAACTGCACTATCGCCATAATTGTTGCCTTGTATTTGTGTGACCCGTATAAGGGGCGAGCTGAAAAAAAAAATGGAATCCCCTCTTTTACACAAGTGAGATGGATGGAGGAATCCCCCCACTGAGACATTCTATTCTGACAAGGCACTTTACTTAAGCAGCACAGATGAGTTTTTAAGGGCACATTAAATTTATTATTAGTATTTATATATTTTTTAGCAGCGCTGCAAACACTGACCTCAATTCTATTCTGACAGCTAGACTCTCTGCGGTCAGAACAGACTGATCAGTAACTGCAGTCGCTGAGCAATGCTAGTTTTCCCGCGTGACTGTTCAAAAGAACTGGATCGAACGATAAACTTCTGTCCAACATGGAGGGCCACACACTGACTGAAATGCGTGCGGCCCCTGCTGAACTGGTCAAATTTCAATCCATCTGTACACAGCCTAAGCTTGTGTTTCAGCCCTGATGAAGGAGGGGTTCTCCCGAGACACTAAGGCCTCATGCCCACTGGGCATTTTTACGGCTGCTTTTAGGAGCGTCAGGACGTTTTTTTTTTCTGTTGCAGCTTGAAAAGCCCCTCCATGTTATTCTATGGCCTCATGCACACACAGGCTTTTAGGAGCTGTAAATGGCAATGCCATTTTTAAGGCTGTAAAAAAAAATAACACCCAGGGCCAGTGCGTTCTGGAGCAGCAGCGTTAAGCTGTAAAACGCCTGACGCTGCTAAAGGCTGCTTAACGCCGCATACAGAGTTAGGTTACGTCAGACGTTTTGAAGCTGCAGTAGTTGGATTAAAGGTTGGAAAATAGCAGAGGGCAGAGAAAGGCTGCTAAACGTGGCTAAAACGTGCATTAACGCCAATACAAAATGCTTCTAAAATCACGTTTTTACAGCTGCTTTTCCTGGCGTCAGAACTGGCTTTGCAGCTCGTTTTTTCAAATGCCCCGTGTGTATGAGGTCTCAAAGATAAGGCCTCATGCACACTGGACGTTTTTACAGCGGCTGTTTTTGGCGTCAGACGTTTTTTTCTGCAGCCAGTAAACTCCTCGGCTGTTATGAGCAGTTTCTGGCAGGGGCGTTTTCTGGCTTGAAAAAACCCCCAGAACTAGTGGGTTCCAAGAGGAGTTTTTCAGCTGTAAAAACGCACTAACTCTGATAGAAGTTTGAAAACGCTGAAAAACGCAGAAAAACCTGGCTATTCAGCGTTTATCAAAGTTTTTGAGCCATAGGCTTTTGAGGGAGTATAGTTTTGCTAAAAAAAAAAGCTAAAAAACGCTTTCTACAACTACAGCTTTCTACTGACGTTTTGGTAACGTCCGGTGTGTATGAGGCCTTAAATCCAGCTAGAATGGTGCAGACAGCCCTCCGTTTTTTTAATCACATTCGGCAGTCTATTTAATTACAGAATAACTCGTGCAGTTCCGTATATTGTTTAAAATGTTTCAGGGTGGCTCCCTTCTCATGCAGCATCCTATGGAGTCACTAGAGTTGTGTCTTCCTCTGCTTGTGCATCAATAATAAAACAGCCCCATAACCAAGTTTGGCAAGTCACTCCCCTGCCTCCCCTCCAAGCTAATCACTGGATTGAGATTGCACCGTGAATTATTACTTGTGAAGACCAGAAGTTCAGGGAAGCAGCACTGAGAGAGCAGGAGCCAACAGCATTGAAAGTAGTAATTTGCAAGTGCTGGTGTAGGAATTTTAAATAGTTTACTGAGGAATGTTTATTTTATTGTGCTCAATGTTTTAAGCTAAAAAAAATGCTGAGGGTTTAATACTACTTTAAAATTTGCCCTTGAAACCTTAAATACCCATATTTTTTTTTATGTATTCCCCCATCTCCCCTTCAGGCTACTCTCCAGTTTACATGGGGGGATTGAGTATCCAGAGCTTCATCATTACCATGTGACATAGTGCAGATTGCTCACACTACAAGGCCCAGAACCCTTCCAGCCTGTTCAGCTATACAGAGAGTGCTAAAGAAACAGGAACCTGGAGGAACAAACAAGGACAGGTTGGGCAGATCCTATGGACTTCTCAACTAGGAAGTGACATTTTCTAAATGTTTTACCTAGGCTCCATTCACACCTTGAGCGTATCCTTTTCAGGCATTTTTTGCAGGTATTTGGAGGCAGGCATTGACATCTGACCAAAAACGCTTGTAATCTGCAAAAAAAGCTCATGTACTTTTCTGAGCTTCAGGCGTTTTGCTTCAGGCGAGCAAGGAACAGGGGCCATTGAAATGAATGGGATTTTGCTTGTTGGGGGTTTTGAGACTTCAGAGATGAGCATTTTACCAGCTGAAAAATGCTCAGGTGTGAACAGGGCCTAAATGTAAAAGTTTCTCTTTATGGCCTCTTGCCCACAGGTAAAAAACAAAGCCACATTTGTAGCTGTACAATTAATTATTTTATGGATCTGAACAAAAGTACGTTGTTCTCAATGGGACATGCACACAGCTGTGTAAAGAGCTGTAAGTGCCGGTTCATATAAATGCGATAACAGACATTGCATGTGATTCGGAGCGCACTGCTCAACAAATCACATGCGATGTCTGTGGGATGCGAATTCAGCCATACACAATGTATGGCAGAATTTGCAGCGCATTCGGACCAAACTCGCACAGGACCCTTTTTTGGGTCCGCACCAGAATCGGATTGCATGGGTGTTCACACCTATGCAATCTGATTCATGTCCGAACTGACAGTTCGTACTGCGATATACGAACTGATCTGGGGGTGTCGGTAACTTTGTATTGATACCCCCAGCGATTCGCATATGGCAGTGTGACCTGCCTGCGAGTTGAATGCTATGCGGGAACCCGCAGTGCATACGCAGGGTTCCCACATCACATATGTGAACCGGCACTAATAAGGCAATGTGTTTAGTGTCATGAAAAAAAGAAAAGATAGAACATGGTATGTTTGAGTGCAGTAAGTTACATGTATCTTATTTGTGTAACTTGAAACACTGGCAGCTAGAAGAGAATGAAGAATATTTTTACGTGTTCATATAGACGTGCATACTACAAGGTCTTTAGAATCCATGCACACACTAACATTTTTTTATGTTCCTAGAAGCTAATTAGCGCTATCCCGTGTCCATGCACATAAAAAAAAAACAACATTTTTTTTTTGCTATTTCTGTCAGCAAGATCCATCCTGTGTATAGACATCAGTAAATTATTCTAGCAGTGTGCAATGTGGCAAAAGGAAACAAAATAGAAAAACTGTGCCTGCAAAAATATTGTATTTCACATCTGTTCTACACATGCAAATGATAAAATATGTATCAAAATGGTAAAAGACACCAAATTCAGTTTAAGTGCAATCTAGTGCAGCGCTCCAACTTTCTGTGTAAGGCCGGCCATAGACTGTTTGAATCTCGGCTGCTTCCTGCTGATTTGAACCATTTATGGGCAGGCTGAAAGTACCAAGTTGATCGATCAATTTGGGTACAACCAGCCTGCTGGATTATATTTGCGATTATCGCTACCAGCTGTTATAGCCGCTAGCAATAGACAAATAAAAAAGAAAAGACCTTTACCAGTGCCGCATTCTAATAGAGTATATACTAACAAAAAATGACAAGACACAGTCCTGCTATGATGGACTTTAGTGGCACTAACATAAGACAGAATTGATCTGACGATAAGAATGTTTCTTTTATTTAAACATATAAAAATCGCAATACATGCCTAAAGGGGGCAATTATTTAAAATGCATATCAAACTTAAAGCAGAGTTACACCCAAAAGTGGAACATCTGCTAATTTTCTTTCTTCTCCCCTCCGGTGCCACATTTGGCACCTTTCAGGGGGAACGGTTACCTGTTTTTGACAGGTACCCGTTCCCCACTTCTGGGAGACGGCGCCACAGTGCTCTCCCTCAGAAGTTTGCCCCCTCCTCCTTCCCCTGCCCCCGAGCCAATCCGAATGCGCAGCGGGCTTCGCACATGCGCATTAGGGACCCGCCCGTGAAGCAGTAAGGCTTCACTGCCAGGTTCCCTCACCGGCAATGGCGGCGGCAGCACCAGGCAGCCAATGGAAACATCGGCTGCAGTGCCGACACCGCTGGACTCCAGGACAGGTAAGTGTCCTAATATTAAAAGTCAGCAGCTACAGTATGTGTACAGTATGAGTAGCTGCTGACTTTTAATTTTTGGAGAGGGAGGCTGGAACACTGCTTTAAGTGATATTATTGGGGAAGAACACCTATACATTTATAGCAATTAATTGAGATATTGTTTTAATTGCTGGTTGACGCGTTTCGCTGTGTGCTTCTTCAGGACCAACGATAGGTGTATCACAATCTAGTATTCTTAAACAAATATATTGTCAATTTCATATCAATCATATATTATACAACTTTTCAGTGGTGGCCCATTCATTAGGGGCGCCCGGCCTCTAATCTACATGCAGAGCACTGGACGCATGAATTCCAATGGGGTTTTTTTTTTTTTTTTAAGAAGCACATGATTAGAGACAGAGGCTCTAATTGGCTCCAAAAAGGGTGGGCTTGGGGCGCAGAGCACTGCGCCCCAAGCTCACCCAGTTGTGTGACATTAGCGAATTAATATTCGCTAAGGTCTTCCTGTTTCTCCTCACAGCCAATCAGGAAGCGGGTCCTGAGTCTTGATTGGCTGGGAGTCCGAAGACCTGATTGACCACGAGTCCTAACTTCTGATTGGCTTGGGTGAGCGATCGATTGATCGATGGGGGGCGTGGGCTACCCCCCAAGAAAATTGAGCTCCAGCCTCCACTGCAACTATTATACAACTTTTTGCATTGCCGTTAGCAATAATCATTATCTTCTCCTGGTGGGGGCAGCTTCCCCTGCTGGGAGAAGACAGTAGCTCGGCAGGAGGTATTCCCGCCAGTGCTGTCTGTATTAATGGGGAAATATGCAAATTTTTTCCCTGAAATCTTGTTTGCAGGAACGAAATTTGCACCGCCTATGGCTTGCCTAAGCAACACAAAACCATAAACCAATATAATCCATGTGCTAAAACAATAAACTCAAAAAGCATTATAAATAATACTTTCAATCATGCATCATATTCTTATGATAAAGAGCATCAATCAACGTTTTAATAAGTGCAAAATTGAGGTCCATCATTTTAGGGGCAAATACACCCTTAAATTCACTGGGTGGTGTGTGTGTGCAGGATTACTGGATGGTGGTTTCACGGTTCTACTGCCAAGTATCACATACACGGGAGTTTAAGGAATACTGAAAGCTACTGGATCGGGACTTTTGTGACATTTTTTATGTATAAACACTTCAATACCGGGCACTTTCACCCCCTTCCTGCCCAGGGCAAATTTCAACTTTCAGCACTTTGAATGGCAATTGCGCAGTCATGCAAGCTGTACCCAAACAACATTTTGACCATTTTTTTGAGACCGAGAGAACTTTCTTATGGTGGTATTTTATCACCACTGTTTTTTTTTTTTTTTTTTTTGCTAAACAAATAAAAAAAGACATAACATTTTGAAAAATAAAATGTTTCTGTTTATTTCTGTTATAGCATTTTGTTAAAAAGTATGTTTTCTACTTCACTGATGTGCACAGATTAGACGGCACTGTTGAGAAGACAATAATATGCAGGACTGATGGGCACTGATTTGCAGCACTGATGGGCAGCCTTTATGGGCACCCCCCCCCCCCCCCATCAGAAGAGCTATTTATTGGCTCTCCTCTACTCACACCCTGTCAGCAGTGAATAGAGGAATGCCGATAACCGGCACTTCCTGGTTACGCAGTGATTGGATACAGCTGATCATATGGTAAAGAGCTTACTTCTTAGGCTCTTTACCGTGATCAGAAATGTGGTATGTCTGAGCAACACACTGCACTACCGATTGCCACGCGGTGTGCGTGAGCGGCTTCTCCTGAAGGATGTCATAGGACATGCAGTCAGAATGGTAAAGCCACCGCCCGGTTGTCATTTTGCTATAGGCCGGGCAGTATGTGGTTAAGTGCCTGTGTTTTTGTACATTTCATCTGATGCACTTTATTATATAAACTTTGTATATGCATGATTGAAAGTTTAATTTTCTTATTAACACGTTGATTGATGCACTTTATCATGAGAATTTGATGCATGATGGAAAGTATTATATTGAGGACTTGATGGGTCTATATGCAGCAGGGACGCTGGCGTTTGTGTATGGTATTCAAAGAACTTTTTCCTTTTTTGGATATATATCCTATATTTTCAGCTGTGTTTGTAAGCTTTACTGAGTTCTGAATTTATCTGCACTTAATATTTGATTGTATTCATCCCTGGTTGGGTTAATATTTCTTATAGGGGATTACATGTTCCTTTTCCCTGCTTAGACCAATCGATTATTTTCCAGTCGATCATTCTAGAGTTCGCGGTTTGGAAATGTAAATTTTGTTTTTATACAGGGTGTATATATATTCATTGACAAGTCTGAAAATACATCTGGATCCTAAGGAGGCCCAAACCGTGGACAAAACGCGTCGATCCATCATACTTTAGGATGTTGTTATATGATACACCTTTTAAATATCGTATTTCTATTTGTCGATTTTATCATCCTGTCTTCAATAAAATGTATTTATTTTTTATGATTTGTTTTTCTGTTGATGTCTTGGGCACATTAAAATCCCAATTTTCCTCGCCTGCAGGGTGTTCCCTGCCAGACTTGGTTCATTTTCAGATGCACTCCATTATTTATATTGCTTTATGTATTTAGCATGTGGATTGTATTGGGTTTATGGTTTTGTGTTGCTTAAACAGAAAGTTGTAGAGCTGTAGTCGATTGCACTTTATTTGGAATTGATGTGACTACATTGGCTTCTATGAAGAGCTGCACCAGATTTTGCACATTTTTAGTAAATCAACCCCAATCAGCGTCTGGGCTTTATTGTCAAAGCTTAATTGAAAAAGCTGAAGTTATAAGCTGAATGTACAGTTGCACCAGATTTTGTGCTCTCCAGTTTTAGTAAATTGTGAAAAAGAATTCTGGAGTGTTTGTTCTTAGTGGTAGCAGCAGAGTACATTTTCTAAAAAATGTTTTCAATAAAAACTACAAACCTCCAAGGTTAACATTCTGACTTTCTCTGGCTTTCAGAGAAAGTCTTCTCTATGTAAAACAGAAATTTCAGAAGTGCCCGGTCAGATCTTGAACTTTCTCCCCGAAAGTCTACGCCTGAGTTATGAGGCTAGTGGCTGAGTATGCATTTTGGAGGGCTATTTATCAAAGCAAACATGCCTGTCTGTGGAAGTTATGGAGGAGTGGGACCAGGAGTGGACATAACTCACAGGTTAAGAATGTAAAAATCAACAGGATATCAACAAGAAAAAATCCACCACCAAACAAGTCATTGCATATTTCTCCCCAGGGATATACTTGGAGTATGAAAAATTAACTATTTAATTAAGACCATACAGCCATGGCTGGTTAACCACTTCTGGACCAGAAGATTTTCCCCCTTAATGACCAGGCCATATTTTGCGATTCGGCACTGCCTTATTTTAATGGACAATTGTGCGGTCATGCGACGCTGTACCCAAATAAAACTGATTTCCTTTTTTTCCCACAAATAGAGCTTTCTTTTGGTGGTATTTGATCACCTGTGCGATTTTTATTTTTTGCGCTATAAACAAAAAAAGAGCAACAATTCTGAAAAAATACAATATTTTTCACTTTCTGCTATATAACATCCCCCCCCCCCCCCCCCCAAAAAAAAAAATTTAAAAATCTAAATTTTTTAACATTTTAAGCCAATTTGTTTTCTGCTACATATTTTTGGTAAAAAAAAAAATAAATTGCAATAAGCAATCTTGATTGTTTTGCGCAAAAGTTATCGCGTCTACTAGCTACGGGAAAGTTTTAGGTCATTTTTATTGTTTTGTTTTTTTTTTTTTACTAGTAATGGCGGCGATCTGAATTTTCTTGCGGGACTGCGACATTGCGGCAGACAGATCGGACCCCTGACTGACATTTTTGACACGTTTGGGGGGACCAGTGACATTTTTGGGGGGAATCAGTGCTAAAAATATTCACTGTTACTGTAATAATGACACTGGCAGGGAAGGGGTGGGCGGTCTGGAACTGGTTAAACAAGGCCCAATACAAAGCTGGGGATTTGGCTATCACCAATGATAATCAGGATTTGTAGGTGAGCACTTCTGATTAGGGATCAACCGATCATCAGTGGGGCCGATATTCACATTTTTTGAAGTATCAGTATTGGCCACAAACTTCCTGATATGGCCGATATTGCTTCAAGTGGTTGTATCGGAGTGAGGCCTGCAGCTACAGACATCATGCTGGTACCATTTCTCAGAGCAGTCGGCTTTCTTGTAAAAACCACCGATGTGTCTAACCAGCCGCTCAGCTGTTATTACAAGCATCCCAATTTTTGTTTATTAAAAGTCTTGCAATCAATAATCATAAAATCAATATACATAAATATATACATATTTACATGAAAAGGGAAAAAAAATACATAGCAAGTTCTGCTCTCAAATAAAGAATGGCTTTACAGCAAAAACAAAACTCACATCATGAAACTGTCATTACCGGAGAAAATAATCTTAGTAGGACTCACACCACCACACCAGACATCCAACCTACGAGGTCAAGAAACAAAACCACCCCCATTATGCATGCAGCCCTTCTTCAAAAAGAAGATATTAACCAACAAAAGCTAAGGGCGTGAAAGAAATAGCGTAGGAAAAGAGCTCCTCACCCAGAGATGGACAGTTCACCAAAAGCAGGCCTGATATTCCTCCACGCCCTTATCCAGACCGCTCGAGGCTCCCTGCCCTTCTCAAGACCCCGAATCTTCCCAACCTCACCCAGAATATCGTACACCACCACCTCAACAGGGAGGACTTTCTTCCGCAGGGTAATCTGGCACCGTGCATTCCACGTGAAGTAACGGACAACTATACTAACTAGAAAAAGTGTATCCAAATCAAAATCCCAGCGAGTCGGGAATGCCCCGTACACCCACTCCGCATAACTCATGCGATAGAGAAAGGGGAGGCCTAGAGCCCTCCCCACCCTTTTATACACCTCTATGTTAAAGGGACACTGGAGCAAAAAGTGGTCCATAGACTCCACTTTACCAACACACTCCGCTCTAGGACAATCCCGATCATCCACAGGGCGATACTTCAGGTTCCCTCTCACATAGAGCCTTCCATGGAAAGCGAGCCAGGCTTGATCCCTAAACTTCAAAGGGATTCTTCCTAAGTTAATTAAACGCAACCCCTCCCCCCCCCCCTTAACCCCTTAAAAGCATCCCACTACCTTCTGCAGCTCTGTCTGGCTCTCCTGTCCCACCGGAATGCCCGAGCAAACTGGCCGAAGACCCGAAAAAAGCCGGAATCAGCTTTGATCAGGTTTCCGATGTAGTAACCCGGAAGCAATGTTATGACATCACTTCCAGGTACTGGAGCCCTAAAGGCACCAGGTTTTAAAAAAATGACAGTATTCAAAACAGCCAAACTTGGCGTTTTTAATGCTTGTAAGTGCAGAGGAGGGGTTTGGGGTCTTTTAGATCCCAGATCCTGCCATAAAGAGTACCTGTCACTGTCTATTACTGTCACAAGGGATGTTTACAATCCTTGTGACAGCAATAAAAGTGATGCAAGTAAAAAAAAAAAAAAAAAGGACAGTGTAAAAATAAAAACTTTCAATGTGCAGAATATCGGCACCTAATATCGGCTATCGGGCTGAAGGATGGGCGGAAAATCAGTATCAGTAACGGCCCTGAAAAAACAATATCGGTCGATCTTTACTTCTGATCATATTCACATTCCCTTTCCTATGAAGAAAAGAGGACAACGCTTTCTACTGCATGCAGTTAGGGGAATAAAATAGAACGTTTACCTCACTTTTATGGAGGTAGTTCCCATAAAAGCTACCTGAGCCAAATTCAGGCAAGTATTTGTGCCAGTTTTGGTATCATTACCAACATATGTGACAAATTCAGGTAGTTCTTACTCCCACCACTTTAAGAACCTGTGGCTATGGCTGTAATAGATTCAGATTGCAGATTAGAAATCTGGCAGTAATTAAGACCAGTTCTGAGATGGAGTACAGAAGTCACCCAGAACTCATGTCTGTGCTGGGAAGCGATCATGCATGTAATAGCTTCCGCACAGGGCTTTACCATTCAGCTGTCGGCCGGGAGACTACCCAGCCCAAAGCTAGATTAAAACAAAGGGGACAGGGAACAATGTGGAGGTCATTACTCAATTTTGGCAATGCCCATACCTGGGAAATAAGCTTAAAGGCTGAGCAGTTGTGATGGTAAATTGATGGTCTGCAGGGTGGACCCAGCCTGATGGAGAACTGAGTCTAGCTCCTCATCAGGTCCTTCTTGCTTTTGATTGACAGCAGTGGGAAATGCAATAGCAGCTATGGATCTGCCATTGCCATGTGCTGTCACTTAAAAGGGAGGTGGGCCTCTTGGGGAACTTAAAGGGGAACTAAATCCTTTATCATTTTCAGCCAAGGAAGTTGCCATCTTGGCCTGTTTAATCATCAATTGCATTGATGCTGCACATGTGATCATATATGACACCAGCCATTTGATGGTTTTACAGTTTGGTTGAGAACACAACCAATCATACAATTTTTTTAAACTGTTAAATCGATGTTAGGTCCACTCTAACTCTTTTTTCCACTTTAGGGCTTTGCCCAGCCCACTGCAAACCCCCTCGGTCATGCTCCTGTCTGTGCAGAGGCTAGAGAAGGAGCCCACTGACGAAGGAGTGTTCAGTTTGGACAATGATTGCAGTGCAGGCCTCTCACTGCATGGGTTTACAGTGAATATTACATGTGCAACTAGCATGCCAGTAAGATGCAGGAGGGTGGGCTGTGTCTCACCAAAACACTGGCTGCACACCATATGTCGCCATTTGTTCACCGGACCGTTAGGACGTTATCCCTTCACCTGTATTTTAGAACATATAATCTGTACCCAGTCTTTATTCCCCACTCTGCGTTCTACTACTCCTATGACATATATTTCTTCTATCGATGATGATGCACTAAGCATGTAGGATGGAGCCTGATATGTACTGGTGATGCACTAAGCATGTAGGATGGTGCCCCGATATGTACTGGTGATGCACTAAGCATGTAGGATGGTGCCCCGATATGTACTGGTGATGCACTAAGCATGTAGGATGGTGCCCGATATGTACTGGTGATGCACAAAGCATGTAGGATGGTGCCCCGATATGTACTGGTGATGCACTAAGAATGTAGGATGGAGCCTGATATGTACTGGTGATGCACTAAGCATGTAGGATGGTGCCCCGATATGTACTGGTGATGCACTAGGCATGTAGGATGGTGCCCGATATGTACTGGTGATGCACTAAGCATGTAGGATGGTGCCCGATATGTACTGGTGATGCACTAAGCATGTAGGATGGTGCCCGATATGTACTGGTGATGCACTAAGCATGTAGGATGGTGCCCGATATGTACTGGTGATGCACTAGGCATGTAGGATGGTGCCCGATATGTACTGGTGATGCACTAAGCATGTAGGATGGTGCCCGATATGTACTGGTGATGCACTAAGCATGTAGGATGGTGCCCGATATGTACTGGTGATGCACTAAGCATGTAGGATGGTGCCCGATATGTACTGGTGATGCACTAGGCATGTAGGATGGTGCCCGATATGTACTGGTGATGCACTAAGCATGTAGGATGGTGCCCGATATGTACTGGTGATGCACTAAGCATGTAGGATGGTGCCCGATATGTACTGGTGATGCACTAAGTATGTAGGATGGAGCCTGACATGTACTGGTGATGCACTAAGCATGTAGGATGGTGCCCCGATATGTACTGGTGATGCACTAGGCATGTAGGGTGGTGCCCGATATGTACTGGTGATGGACTAAGCATGTAGGATGGTGCCCGATATGTACTGGTGATGCACTAAGCATGTAGGATGGTGCCCGATATGTACTGGTGATGCACTAAGCATGTAGGATGGTGCCCCGATATGTACTGGTGATGCACTAGGCATGTAGGATGGTGCCCAATATGTACTGGTGATGCACTAAGCATGTAGGATGGAGCCCGATATGTACTGGTGATGCACTAAGCATGTAGGATGGTGCCCGATAAGTACTGGTGATGCACTAAGCATGTAGGATGGTGCCCGATATGTACTGGTGATGCACTAGGCATGTAGGGTGGTGCCCGATATGTACTGGTGATGGACTAAGCATGTAGGATGGTGCCCGATATGTACTGGTGATGCACTAAGCATGTAGGATGGTGCCCGATATGTACTGGTGATGCACAAAGCATGTAGGATGGTGCCCGATATGTACTGGTGATGCACTAGGCATGTAGGGTGGTGCCCGATATGTACTGGGGATGGACTAAGCATGTAGGACGGTGCCCAATATGTACTGGTGATGCACTAAGCATGTATGACGGTGCCCGATATGTACTGGTGATGCACTAAGCATGTAGGATGGAGCCCGATATGTACTGGTGATGCACTAAGCATGTAGGATGGAGCCCGATATGTACTGGTGATGCACTAAGCATGTAGGATGGTGCCCGATATGTACTGGTGATGCACTAAGCATGTAGGATGGTGCCCGATATGTACTGGTGATGCACAAAGCATGTAGGATGGTGCCCGATATGTACTGGTGATGCACTAGGCATGTAGGGTGGTGCCCGATATGTACTGGTGATGCACTAGGCATGTAGGACAGTGCCCAATATGTACTGGTGATGCACTAAGCATGTATGACGGTGCCCGATATGTACTGGTGATGCACTAAGCATGTAGGATGGAGCCCGATATGTACTGGTGATGCACCAAGCATGTAGGATGGTGCTCGATATGTACTGGTGATGCACTAGGCATGTAGGGTGGTGCCCGATCGGTACTGGTGATGGACTAAGCATGTAGGATGGTGCCCGATATGTACTGGTGATGCACAAAGCATGTAGGATGGTGCCCGATATGTACTGGTGATGCACTAGGCATGTAGGGTGGTGCCCGATATGTACTGGTGATGCACTAGGCATGTAGGACGGTGCCCAATATGTACTGGTGATGCACTAAGCATGTATGACGGTGCCCGATATGTACTGGTGATGCACTAAGCATGTAGGATGGAGCCCGATATGTACTGGTGATGCACCAAGCATGTAGGATGGTGCTCGATATGTACTGGTGATGCACTAGGCATGTAGGGTGGTGCCCGATATGTACTGGTGATGCACAAAGCATGTAGGATGGTGCCCGATATGTACTGGTGATGCACTAGGCATGTAGGGTGGTGCCCGATATGTACTGGGGATGGACTAAGCATGTAGGACGGTGCCCAATATGTACTGGTGATGCACTAAGCATGTATGACGGTGCCCGATATGTACTGGTGATGCACTAAGCATGTAGGATGGAGCCCGATATGTACTGGTGATGCACTAAGCATGTAGGATGGAGCCCGATATGTACTGGTGATGCACTAAGCATGTAGGATGGTGCCCGATATGTACTGGTGATGCACTAAGCATGTAGGATGGTGCCCGATATGTACTGGTGATGCACAAAGCATGTAGGATGGTGCCCGATATGTACTGGTGATGCACTAGGCATGTAGGGTGGTGCCCGATATGTACTGGTGATGCACTAGGCATGTAGGACGGTGCCCAATATGTACTGGTGATGCACTAAGCATGTATGACGGTGCCCGATATGTACTGGTGATGCACTAAGCATGTAGGATGGTGCCCGATATGTACTGGTGATGCACAAAGCATGTAGGATGGTGCCCGATATGTACTGGTGATGCACTAGGCATGTAGGACGGTGCCCAATATGTACTGGTGATGCACTAAGCATGTAGGATGGTGCCCGATATGTACTGGTGATGCACTAAGCATGTAGGATGGTGCCCGATATGTACTGGTGATGCACTAAGCATGTAGGATGGTGCCCGATATGTACTGGTGATGCACTAAGTATGTAGGATGGAGCCTGATATGTACTGGTGGTGATGCACTAAGCATGTAGGATGGTGCCCCGATATGTACTGGTGATGCACTAAGCATGTAGGATGGTGCCCGATATGTACTGGTGATGCACTAAGCATGTAGGATGGTGCCCCGATATGTACTGGTGATGCACTAGGCATGTAGGGTGGTGCCCGATATGTACTGGTGATGGACTAAGCATGTAGGATGGTGCCCGATATGTACTGGTGATGCACTAAGCATGTAGGATGGTGCCCGATATGTACTGGTGATGCACTAAGCATGTAGGGTGGTGCCCCGATATGTACTGGTGATGCACTAGGCATGTAGGGTGGTGCCCGATATGTACTGGTGATGGACTAAGCATGTAGGATGGTGCCCGATATGTACTGATGATGCACTAGGCATGTAGGACGGTGCCCGATATGTACTGGTGATGCACTAAGCATGTATGACGGTGCCCGATATGTACTGGTGATGCACTAAGCATGTAGGATGGAGCCCGATATGTACTGGTGATGCACTAAGCATGTAGGATGGTGCCCGATATGTACTGGTGATGCACTAAGCATGTAGGATGGTGCCCGATATGTACTGGTGATGCACAAAGCATGTAGGATGGTGCCCGATATGTACTGGTGATGCACTAGGCATGTAGGGTGGTGCCCGATATGTACTGGTGATGGACTAAGCATGTAGGATGGTGCCCGATATGTACTGGTGATGCACTAGGCATGTAGGACGGTGCCCAATATGTACTGGTGATGCACTAAGCATGTAGGATGGTGCCCGATATGTACTGGTGATGCACTAGGCATGTAGGGTGGTGCCCGATATGTACTGGTGATGGACTAAGCATGTAGGATGGTACCCGATATGTACTGGTGATGCACAAAGCATGTAGGATGGTGCCCCATATGTACTGGTGATGCACTAAGCATGTTGGCTGGTGCCCGATATGTACTGGTGATGCACTAAGCATGTAGGATGGTGCCCGATATGTACTGGTGATGCACTAAGCATGTTGGCTGGTGCCCGATATGTACTGGTGATGCACTAAGCATGTAGGATGGTGCCCGATATGTACTGGTGATGCACTAAGCATGTAGGATGGTGCCCGATATGTACTGGTGATGCACTAAGTATGCAGGATGGAGCCTGATATGTACTGGTGATGCACTAAGCATGTAGGATGGTGCCCCGATATGTACTGGTGATGCACTAGGCATGTAGGGTGTTGCCCGATATGTACTGGTGATGGACTAAGCATGTAGGATGGTGCCCGATATGTACTGGTGATGCACTAAGCATGTAGGATGGTGCCCGATATGTACTGGTGATGCACTAGGCATGTAGGGTGGTGCCCGATATGTACTGGTGATGCACTAAGCATGTAGGATGATGCCCGATATGTACTGGTGATGCACTAGGCATGTAGGACGGTGCCCAATATGTACTGGTGATGCACTAAGCATGTATGACGGTGCCCGATATGTACTGGTGATGCACTAAGCATGTAGGATGGAGCCCGATATGTACTGGTGATGCACTAAGCATGTAGGATGGATGGTGCCCGATATGTACTGGTGATGCACTAAGCATGTAGGATGGTGCCCGATATGTACAGGTGATGCACTAAGCATGTGGGATGGATGGTGCCCGATATGTACTGGTGATGCACTAAGCATGTAGGATGATGCCCGATATGTACTGGTGATGCACTAGGCATGTAGGACGGTGCCCAATATGTACTGGTGATGCACTAAGCATGTATGACGGTGCCCGATATGTACTGGTGATGCACTAAGCATGTAGGATGGAGCCCGATATGTACTGGTGATGCACTAAGCATGTAGGATGGATGGTGCCCGATATGTACTGGTGATGCACCAAGCATGTAGGATGAAGCCCGATATGTACAGGTGATGCACTAAGCATGTAGGATGGATGGTGCCCGATATGTACTGGTGATGCAGTAAGCATGTGGGATGATGCCCGATATGTACTGGTGATGCACTAGGCATGTAGGATGATGCCCGATATGTACTGGTGATGGACTAAGCATGTAGGATGGTACCCGATATGTACTGGTGATGCACAAAGCATGTAGGATGGTGCCCCATATGTACTGGTGATGCACTAAGCATGTTGGCTGGTGCCCGATATGTACTGGTGATGCACTAAGCATGTAGGATGGTGCCCGATATGTACTGGTGATGCACTAGGCATGTAGGGTGGTGCCCGATATGTACTGGTGATGCACTAAGCATGTAGGATGATGCCCGATATGTACTGGTGATGCACTAGGCATGTAGGACGGTGCCCAATATGTACTGGTGATGCACTAAGCATGTATGACGGTGCCCGATATGTACTGGTGATGCACTAAGCATGTAGGATGGAGCCCGATATGTACTGGTGATGCACTAAGCATGTAGGATGGATGGTGCCCGATATGTACTGGTGATGCACTAAGCATGTAGGATGGTGCCCGATATGTACAGGTGATGCACTAAGCATGTGGGATGGATGGTGCCCGATATGTACTGGTGATGCACTAAGCATGTAGGATGATGCCCGATATGTACTGGTGATGCACTAGGCATGTAGGACGGTGCCCAATATGTACTGGTGATGCACTAAGCATGTATGACGGTGCCCGATATGTACTGGTGATGCACTAAGCATGTAGGATGGAGCCCGATATGTACTGGTGATGCACTAAGCATGTAGGATGGATGGTGCCCGATATGTACTGGTGATGCACTAAGCATGTAGGATGAAGCCCGATATGTCAGGTGATGCACTAAGCATGTAGGATGGATGGTGCCCGATATGTACTGGTGATGCAGTAAGCATGTGGGATGATGCCCGATATGTACTGGTGATGCACTAGGCATGTAGGATGATGCCCGATATGTACTGGTGATGCACAAAGCATGTAGGATGGTGCCCGATATGTACTGGTGATGCACTAGGCATGTAGGGTGGTGCCCGATATGTACTTGTGATGGACTAAGCATGTAGGATGGTGCCCGATATGTACTGGTGATGCACAAAGCATGTAGGATGGTGCCCCATATGTACTGGTGATGCACTAAGCATGTTGGCTGGTGCCCGATATGTACTGGTGATGGAATAAGCATGTAGGATGGTGCCCGATATGTACTGGTGATGCACTAAGCATGTAGGATGGTGCCCGATATGTACTGGTGATGCACTAGGCATGTAGGGTGGTGCCCGATATGTACTGGTGATGCACTAAGCATGTAGGATGATGCCCGATATGTACTGGTGATGCACTAGGCATGTAGGACGGTGCCCAATATGTACTGGTGATGCACTAAGCATGTATGACGGTGCCCGATATGTACTGGTGATGCACTAAGCATGTAGGATGGAGCCCGATATGTACTGGTGATGCACTAAGCATGTAGGATGGATGGTGCCCGATATGTACTGGTGATGCACTAAGCATGTAGGATGGTGCCCGATATGTACAGGTGATGCACTAAGCATGTGGGATGGATGGTGCCCGATATGTACTGGTGATGCACTAAGCATGTAGGATGATGCCCGATATGTACTGGTGATGCACTAGGCATGTAGGACGGTGCCCAATATGTACTGGTGATGCACTAAGCATGTATGACGGTGCCCGATATGTACTGGTGATGCACTAAGCATGTAGGATGGAGCCCGATATGTACTGGTGATGCACTAAGCATGTAGGATGGATGGTGCCCGATATGTACTGGTGATGCACCAAGCATGTAGGATGAAGCCCGATATGTACAGGTGATGCACTAAGCATGTAGGATGGATGGTGCCCGATATGTACTGGTGATGCAGTAAGCATGTGGGATGATGCCCGATATGTACTGGTGATGCACTAGGCATGTAGGATGATGCCCGATATGTACTGGTGATGGACTAAGCATGTAGGATGGTACCCGATATGTACTGGTGATGCACAAAGCATGTAGGATGGTGCCCCATATGTACTGGTGATGCACTAAGCATGTTGGCTGGTGCCCGATATGTACTGGTGATGCACTAAGCATGTAGGATGGTGCCCGATATGTACTGGTGATGCACTAGGCATGTAGGGTGGTGCCCGATATGTACTGGTGATGCACTAAGCATGTAGGATGATGCCCGATATGTACTGGTGATGCACTAGGCATGTAGGACGGTGCCCAATATGTACTGGTGATGCACTAAGCATGTATGACGGTGCCCGATATGTACTGGTGATGCACTAAGCATGTAGGATGGAGCCCGATATGTACTGGTGATGCACTAAGCATGTAGGATGGATGGTGCCCGATATGTACTGGTGATGCACTAAGCATGTAGGATGGTGCCCGATATGTACAGGTGATGCACTAAGCATGTGGGATGGATGGTGCCCGATATGTACTGGTGATGCACTAAGCATGTAGGATGATGCCCGATATGTACTGGTGATGCACTAGGCATGTAGGACGGTGCCCAATATGTACTGGTGATGCACTAAGCATGTATGACGGTGCCCGATATGTACTGGTGATGCACTAAGCATGTAGGATGGAGCCCGATATGTACTGGTGATGCACTAAGCATGTAGGATGGATGGTGCCCGATATGTACTGGTGATGCACTAAGCATGTAGGATGAAGCCCGATATGTCAGGTGATGCACTAAGCATGTAGGATGGATGGTGCCCGATATGTACTGGTGATGCAGTAAGCATGTGGGATGATGCCCGATATGTACTGGTGATGCACTAGGCATGTAGGATGATGCCCGATATGTACTGGTGATGCACAAAGCATGTAGGATGGTGCCCGATATGTACTGGTGATGCACTAGGCATGTAGGGTGGTGCCCGATATGTACTTGTGATGGACTAAGCATGTAGGATGGTGCCCGATATGTACTGGTGATGCACAAAGCATGTAGGATGGTGCCCCATATGTACTGGTGATGCACTAAGCATGTTGGCTGGTGCCCGATATGTACTGGTGATGGAATAAGCATGTAGGATGGTGCCCGATATGTACTGGTGATGCACTAAGCATGTAGGATGGTGCCCGATATGTACTGGTGATGCACTAGGCATGTAGGGTGGTGCCCGATATGTACTGGTGATGCACTAAGCATGTAGGATGATGCCCGATATGTACTGGTGATGCACTAGGCATGTAGGACGGTGCCCAATATGTACTGGTGATGCACTAAGCATGTATGACGGTGCCCGATATGTACTGGTGATGCACTAAGCATGTAGGATGGAGCCCGATATGTACTGGTGATGCACTAAGCATGTAGGATGGATGGTGCCCGATATGTACTGGTGATGCACTAAGCATGTAGGATGGTGCCCGATATGTACAGGTGATGCACTAAGCATGTGGGATGGATGGTGCCCGATATGTACTGGTGATGCACTAAGCATGTAGGATGATGCCCGATATGTACTGGTGATGCACTAGGCATGTAGGACGGTGCCCAATATGTACTGGTGATGCACTAAGCATGTATGACGGTGCCCGATATGTACTGGTGATGCACTAAGCATGTAGGATGGAGCCCGATATGTACTGGTGATGCACTAAGCATGTAGGATGGATGGTGCCCGATATGTACTGGTGATGCACCAAGCATGTAGGATGAAGCCCGATATGTACAGGTGATGCACTAAGCATGTTGGATGGATGGTGCCCGATATGTACTGGTGATGCAGTAAGCATGTGGGATGATGCCCGATATGTACTGGTGATGCACTAGGCATGTAGGATGATGCCCGATATGTACTGGTGATGGACTAAGCATGTAGGATGGTACCCGATATGTACTGGTGATGCACAAAGCATGTAGGATGGTGCCCCATATGTACTGGTGATGCACTAAGCATGTTGGCTGGTGCCCGATATGTACTGGTGATGCACTAAGCATGTAGGATGGTGCCCGATATGTACTGGTGATGCACTAGGCATGTAGGGTGGTGCCCGATATGTACTGGTGATGCACTAAGCATGTAGGATGATGCCCGATATGTACTGGTGATGCACTAGGCATGTAGGACGGTGCCCAATATGTACTGGTGATGCACTAAGCATGTATGACGGTGCCCGATATGTACTGGTGATGCACTAAGCATGTAGGATGGAGCCCGATATGTACTGGTGATGCACTAAGCATGTAGGATGGATGGTGCCCGATATGTACTGGTGATGCACTAAGCATGTAGGATGGTGCCCGATATGTACAGGTGATGCACTAAGCATGTGGGATGGATGGTGCCCGATATGTACTGGTGATGCACTAAGCATGTAGGATGATGCCCGATATGTACTGGTGATGCACTAGGCATGTAGGACGGTGCCCAATATGTACTGGTGATGCACTAAGCATGTATGACGGTGCCCGATATGTACTGGTGATGCACTAAGCATGTAGGATGGAGCCCGATATGTACTGGTGATGCACTAAGCATGTAGGATGGATGGTGCCCGATATGTACTGGTGATGCACTAAGCATGTAGGATGAAGCCCGATATGTCAGGTGATGCACTAAGCATGTAGGATGGATGGTGCCCGATATGTACTGGTGATGCAGTAGGCATGTGGGATGATGCCCGATATGTACTGGTGATGCACTAGGCATGTAGGATGATGCCCGATATGTACTGGTGATGCACAAAGCATGTAGGATGGTGCCCGATATGTACTGGTGATGCACTAGGCATGTAGGGTGGTGCCCGATATGTACTTGTGATGGACTAAGCATGTAGGATGGTGCCCGATATGTACTGGTGATGCACAAAGCATGTAGGATGGTGCCCCATATGTACTGGTGATGCACTAAGCATGTTGGCTGGTGCCCGATATGTACTGGTGATGCACTAAGCATGTAGGAGGGTGCCCGATATGTACTGGTGATGCACTTAGCATGTAGGATGGTGCCCTGATATGTACTGGTGATGCACAAAGCATGTAGGATGGTGCCCAATATGTACTGGTGATGCAATAAGCATGTTGGATGGTGCCCGATATGTACTGGTGATGCACTAAGCATGTAGGAGGGTGCCCGATATGTACTGGTGATGCACTAAGCATGTAGGATGGTGCCCGATATGTACTGGTGATGCACTAAGCATGTAGGATGGAGCCCGATGTGTACTGTTGATGCACTAAGCATGTAAGATGGTGCCCGATATGTACTGGTGATTGACTAAGCATGTAGGAGGGTGCCCGATATGTATTGGTGATTGACTAAGCATGTAGGAGGGTGCCCGATATGTACTGGTGATGCACTAAGCATGTAGGACGGTGCCCAATATGTACTGGTGATGCACTAAGCATGTATGACGGTGCCCGATATGTACTGGTGATGCACTAAGCATGTAGGATGGAGCCCGATATGTACTGGTGATGCACTAAGCATGTAGGATGGATGGTGCCCGATATGTACTGGTGATGCACTAAGCATGTAGGATGAAGCCCGATATGTACAGGTGATGCACTAAGCATGTAGGATGGATGGTGCCCGATATGTACTGGTGATGCAGTAAGCATGTGGGATGATGCCCGATATGTACTGGTGATGCACTAGGCATGTAGGATGATGCCCGATATGTACTGGTGATGGACTAAGCATGTAGGATGGTACCCGATATGTACTGGTGATGCACAAAGCATGTAGGATGGTGCCCCATATGTACTGGTGATGCACTAAGCATGTTGGCTGGTGCCCGATATGTACTGGTGATGCACTAAGCATGTAGGATGGTGCCCGATATGTACTGGTGATGCACTAGGCATGTAGGGTGGTGCCCGATATGTACTGGTGATGCACTAAGCATGTAGGATGATGCCCGATATGTACTGGTGATGCACTAGGCATGTAGGACGGTGCCCAATATGTACTGGTGATGCACTAAGCATGTATGACGGTGCCCGATATGTACTGGTGATGCACTAAGCATGTAGGATGGAGCCCGATATGTACTGGTGATGCACTAAGCATGTAGGATGGATGGTGCCCGATATGTACTGGTGATGCACTAAGCATGTAGGATGGTGCCCGATATGTACAGGTGATGCACTAAGCATGTGGGATGGATGGTGCCCGATATGTACTGGTGATGCACTAAGCATGTAGGATGATGCCCGATATGTACTGGTGATGCACTAGGCATGTAGGACGGTGCCCAATATGTACTGGTGATGCACTAAGCATGTATGACGGTGCCCGATATGTACTGGTGATGCACTAAGCATGTAGGATGGAGCCCGATATGTACTGGTGATGCACTAAGCATGTAGGATGGATGGTGCCCGATATGTACTGGTGATGCACTAAGCATGTAGGATGAAGCCCGATATGTACAGGTGATGCACTAAGCATGTAGGATGGATGGTGCTCGATATGTACTGGTGATGCAGTAAGCATGTGGGATGATGCCCGATATGTACTGGTGATGCACTAGGCATGTAGGATGATGCCCGATATGTACTGGTGATGCACAAAGCATGTAGGATGGTGCCCGATATGTACTGGTGATGCACTAGGCATGTAGGGTGGTGCCCGATATGTACTGGTGATGGACTAAGCATGTAGGATGGTGCCCGATATGTACTGGTGATGCACAAAGCATGTAGGATGGTGCCCCATATGTATTGGTGATGCACTAAGCATGTTGGCTGGTGCCCGATATGTACTGGTGATGCACTAAGCATGTAGGAGGGTGCCCGATATGTACTGGTGATGCACTTAGCATGTAGGATGGTGCCCTGATATGTACTGGTGATGCACAAAGCATGTAGGATGGTGCCCAATATGTACTGGTGATGCAATAAGCATGTTGGATGGTGCCCGATATGTACTGGTGATGCACTAAGCATGTAGGAGGGTGCCCGATATGTACTGGTGATGCACTAAGCATGTAGGATGGTGCCCGATATGTACTGGTGATGCACTAAGCATGTAGGATGGAGCCCGATGTGTACTGTTGATGCACTAAGCATGTAAGATGGTGCCCGATATGTACTGGTGATTGACTAAGCATGTAGGAGGGTGCCCGATATGTACTGGTGATTGACTAAGCATGTAGGAGGGTGCCCGATATGTACTGGTGATGCACTAAGCATGTAGGATGGTGCCCGATATGTACTGGTGATGCACTAAGCATGTAGGATGGTGCCCGATATGTACTGGTGATGCACTAAGCATGTAGGATGGTGCCCGATATGTACTGGTGATGCACTAAGCATGTAGGATGGTGCCCGATATGTACTGGTAATGCACTAAGCATGTAGGATGGATGGTGCCCGATATGTACTGGTGATGCAGTATGCATGTAGGATGGTGCCCGATATGTACTGGTGATGCACTAAGCATGTAGGCTGGTACCCGATATGTACTGGTGATGCACTAAGCATGTAGGATGGTGCCCGATATGTACTGGTGATGCACTAAGCATGTAGAATGGTGCCCGATATGTACTGGTGATGCACTAAGCATGTAGAATGGTGCCCGATATGTACTGGTGATGCACTAAGCATGTAGAATGGTGCCCGATATGTACTGGTGATGTACTACCTTGTTACAAAACAAGGCACTGTTTACCTTTTTTAACTTTATTGAAATGTCACATAATGACTGATGGTGACAAGGACACGCTGCATGTCTGCATTTTTCCACAACCCACCTCAAGACAGCATTGTGATGTAAACGGAAGACACAGAAAACAATTGCTTTTTGTGTGCCCTGGCATAGAGCCTGCGACAATCTGTGCAGACCCACACAGCTCAGCTGAACTGGTGTGAATGTGCTCTCAAAGATGATGGCAAATTAATTTATATAGAAAGACATTTATTTAACCTTTAACTCACATGTAACTTAACTGTATATATGTTCTGATGAGCAATGCACAATTATCTATTATGAATCACGTGTATTTTATCTGCACTCCCATCAACTCACCTAAGAGTCATCCCAGTCCCTGCATGCCAGTGATGATGCCACTATTGTGCACACAGCACCCCACTGACCGAGTTATTCTAGGCATCCCAGTCAGCGGCAGACAAGGAATAGGAACAGACAGAGGATGAATGCCGAGCACAGTGAGCTGCAGAGCCTGCGGCCAGGTGTCTGGAGCAGCACCGGTACCAGGAATGTGGGGGTCGGGGGCAGGGAGGATTGAAGGGCGTTTAGGGCCACAGCTTACAATATCACAGCTTGTTTCCAAATACCAGGGCCAAAATTGTGAACACACCTTCTTTTCCTGATGTGCTAGCCCCATAGAGACGACCATCACCTTGTGAAATGTAAAGGACGCTGGATACAAAGTCAGCTTTGTCCTTAGACAATGTGTGGAACCTCGAATGGCCTCATTCACATGGGCAGCTGGTATAAACAGAAGGTTGAGCTGCGATTTTACCTCCCACCTAAGAGATAACATTCAGGGTCTAACGGTGCCCATGCACTAGATGAAACATTGTTTGAAAATCTGTCATTTGGACAGTTCGTTCTTTTTTCGGCCAGTTAATGGGCACAAATTGGTAATCGGTTGAGCCAAAAAAGGACAAGTTTAGGAAATTTCTGCCGAACAAACAATAAATTGAAAGGTTAATGTGTTTCTCGTCCATTCTGTACTAAGTATATGTGACAAAACAAATGAAAAACTGATTCATTTATGTCCTTTGATGGATTTAGCGATCAAAATCCAGTCATTACATGATGACAAAATGGTCTGCTTTCACGGCGAGTGTTCGTTATGAGTTTGAACGATTGTTTTTGTATAATGTATGGCCAGCATTAGACACGCCGCGCAAAAATGGTACCAAATGTCGTGTTTAGTGGGCAGTACTGGCGCCAAACATGACCCATTCAAGTGAATGGAACTGTTCCACAACTATGAGCCAAGCTCCTGTAAATAAATCATTTATACACGTCAAAAGTGTTGGGACGGACGGCTGCCTTTACACGCATATAAACTTTAATGACATCCCAGTCTTGGTCTGCAGGGTTTAATATTGAGTTGGCCCACCCTTTACAGCTACAACAGCTTCAACACTTCTGGGAAGGCTGTCCACAAGGTTTAGGAGTGTGTCTATGGGATTATTTGACTCCTAAACTTTGTGGACAGCCTTCCCAGAAGAGTTGAAGCTGTTATAGCTGCAAAGGGTGGGCCAACTCAGTATTGAGCCCTACGGACTAAGACTGGGATTCCATTAAAGTTTATGTGCATATAAAGGCAGGCGTCCAATACTTTCGACAATATAGTGTATATATATATACACACACACATAAAGAGCCATTCAGGAGGTGGCAGCATCGCCCTCTGAAAAGCCATCCACAGCAGATCGCTTTACAGAGGGGGTGGTAGAGACAACACTTTGTCAACACTGAACTCTAGAAAGTTGCACAGAAAAAAAAAACATGACATTTATTACTTACTTTTGCTAAATCCTGGAGGGATTTTCTAACACAGATATTCTGTGTAATCTACACTCACCGATTATAAGAAGGGGCCTCATTATTGTTTTCATAGCCCTTGCTAGGTCCGATTGTCACAGGTGATGCTTAAATCCCTCTAATCACTGCAAATATCAAAGTGTACTGTATACTGCCATTAGCCATCCTTAAAGGAAGGACACTGTATACATGATCTATGTACAGTATCTACTTGGAAAGTTTACCATATCACTGCAGGCTCAATACCATACAGTAAGACAGTGATGGCGAACCTTGGCACCCCAGATGCTTTGGAACTACATTTCCTATGATGCTCAACTACACTGCAGAGTGCATGGCATCATGGGGAATGTAGTTACAAAACATCTGGGGTGCCAAGGTTCACCATCACTGCAGTAAGGACATAGCATGCAGGAAAATGTCTAGACCTGGAGCTCTTGATTCAACAGGGAGCATGAGCTTTGACCATTAGGGTCCTTTCACATGGTCCGCCTCCTTCGACGGACTCCGTGCTGCTCAGCGGAGGATCGATCCGCCAATCCCCGCTGAGCAGGCAGGTGACATCTCCCTCTCTGCTCTGTGTGCGGAGAGGGAGGTGTTACAGCCCCGCTGCTCTCTATGGAGGAATCGCCTGTCCGCTCTCATCCGATCCGATCCCCTGGACAGATGGAAAATAGGGTTTCCATCCGTCTGGATTTCACGGACAGGATCGGATGCGGATGGCAGCGGGTGTCAGAGGACATGTCTCCGCTGACATCCGCTGCCTCATAGGGATGCATGGAGGATCCGATCAGATTAGCCTAAGAAACTGACAGGCGGATCTGATCGGATTGTTCGTGTGAAAGGGGCCTTACAGAGCTATAGGTCTGACTTAGGGAAGGGTGTGTTGAGAGTCTCTGCAGAGAGACAACTGCTTACACAAAGAGTCATCTCCAGGGGAGGACTAGGCCAGGGGGCGGGGGGCGCTCTGATGCCCTCTAAAAAGGCTGCACGGTTTCTGCCACAGACATGCCTAAATGATTCCTGGTGAAGAGAAGTAAAAAGTCCCTGCCGCTGACCTACTGAGTGCGGGTTGACAAGGACAGAGATCATGGATGGTATAAACGGTGTCTAAGCAGAAGCCAGTTCCATGCCCCACTGGAGACTCTCTCTCCCCCGGCCAGCCCCAACTGAGCTGTCCCAGCTCCCCCCCAACTGCCCCCTGCTGGCCAGGTCGGGAACCCGGATTCAGCCGGTGGGTAGAAAGTATCTGGAGTGGAGCTTCAGCCTGGAATGGGGGTCAGAAGGAGGCTGGGAAGAGGGAGAGTGGGAGGGGGGCCGAGTCACTGCACCATGGGCCTCTGGTTTGTACTTGCCCCCTGGGCCGAAAGTTGCCAGTTAGCCCCTAGTCATCTGTGCAGCATGTTGGCAGTGGACAGGTTTTTCTACACTAGATGTGGTTGTATTCCAAAGAGAATGAACTGTAGGACTCTGCACACCTTTTGTTTTCACGCAACTGGACTGTATTTAACGGATTTAAACCAAAAGTTGAATTGGGCTTTAATCTAAGAAGTAGATGCCGACCCTGGATAATGCCTAAACAAAGAGGTAGTTGGCTTTCTGGAGAGAAGATGAAGGAATTGTCATGAGGTGTATTGCTATCTTATAAAGCATGGGTACCCAAACTATGACCCACGGGCCATATCCAGCCCATTACAAGATTATTTTCAGCCCCTAGCTTGGTTCAGTTTGAGGATTAGGGTCAACACAGGCTGCCTATAGTCTCTGCTTTAACTTCCACCCATGTAACAGGGGACTCTGATGGGGACTGTGATAAAACAGGATGCTGATAGGGACTCTGATGTAGGGATAACTCTAATGGGGACAGTGATGGGGACCCTAATCTAAGGGGAGACTCTGATGCAGGGGCGTAACTACAGGGGTTGCAGGGGTTGCAACTGCAACCGGACCCCATGCTCCAGGGGGCCTGTGCGGATCCCCTGTACACCTGGATAGGAGGGGTGGTGGGAACAGCATGCAGAGAAATCAATGTCCTCCTTTTTCCTCCTGTAGCAGCAGGAGGAAAATGGAGGAGATTGGTTCCTCTGTATGCTGCTCCCACCACTCCTCTCCAGTTCACTTGTTTTCTGCTGTCTCTGGGCCCCTGTGTGCTCCCCAGGCTTGAAGGGAAGGGCCCCGGCCAGAGGTCGGGGGCCCTTCATGGTTTGTTGCACCGGGGCCCTGAAGGTTCTAGTTACTCCTCTGCTCTGATGTGGCCCTCGTACTGAAAAGTTTGTATCTTCATAAAAAAAACAAAAAGAAAACAAACAAACCCTGTAGGACAAAGGCATAATGAGCTGGGGTACTTTGGCGCAGTGGTGGGCTTGAGCACGATATGGCCATATGGTGGGACTAAATCCCCATTTTTATTTATGGATTGTCTCCATATTTGATAGTCATTTCTTTTGCATGTGTGCGCTATTCTTTTTTAATATAATGAGCTAGTATGCATCGCTCTGAGGTAAAGGATAGCTAAACTTTAAAGCGATAGTATACTCAATTTATTTACTTTTACCTACAGGTAAGCCTATAATAAGGCTTACCTGTAGGTACAATTAATATCTCCTAAACTTGCATGGTTTAGGAGATATTTGCCCTGAATGCAGCCGCTGACGCTAGCGGCGCATGCGCTATGAAGGTCCGGCGGACCTTCAGGGTTCCTTGCCGGCTACTTGTCGGAAAGTGACTCCCGCGCGCAAGCGCGGGAATGATGTCATCGGGGCTCCGGCCACTCACAGCGCTGGAGCCACCGAACCCGGAAGAGACGCCGAGGGAGCATGTCAGCTCCCACAGCGGTGTCCGGGCGACCATGTCGGGGCTTCGTTCTAAGGTAAGTATTTCATAATGAGCTAGTATGCGATGCATACTAGCTCATTATGCCTTTGTCTTGCAGGGTTTGGTTTTTTTTTTGTTTGTTTTTTCGGCAGTATACAACTGCTTTAAAACAAAATGTAATACATGGCAACCTACTGGTCCTTAGATAGGCTGCTTTAGTTCTCAAGTACATTTTCTATCAGTACAGAAAATGCCTGTTTATCTTGGCAGAATTCCCATGTCCTTGCAACTTGCAGTGCAGTGAACTGATATCAAACAGTTTTTCCAGCTACCTTTTGTCATTAGCATAAGAAAAAAAAAAAACTCCAATGAAATCCAGACAAGGAATGGAGGAAGGTTACTTGTCTAAATCGGTACAGCAGTTTATGGTGGCAGCCATGTCTCCATCCATAGATACAGTGGAGGAGTGAGCGTGGCTACCCAGGGAAACCAAAATCAGAATGCAGCTACCACAACTAAGGAAGAATAAACGGCAATTTATTTAGTTTTGAGGTTTACTGTATCAGCCTTCAAATGGGAACTATCAGTTCTTCATTCCACCTAATGACCATCCAGTGTACACTTACACTCCTGTGTGTTGCTGCACCAGACATGTGATATATATATATATATATATATATATATATATAGATAGATAGATAGATAGATAGATAGATAGATAGATAGAGGTCCTTCTCAAAAAATTAGCATATTGTGATAAAGTTCATTATTTTCTGTAATGTACTGATAAACATTAGACTTTCATATATTTTAGATTCATTACACACAACTGAAGTAGTGCAAGCCTTTTATTGTTTTAATATTGATGATTTTGGCATACAGCTCATGAAAAACCAAAATTCCTATCTCAAAAAATTAGCATATTTCATCCGACCAATAAAAAAAAAAGTGTTTTTAATACAAAAAAAGTCAACCTTCAAATAATTATGTTCAGTTATGCACTCAATACTTGGTCGGGAATCCTTTTGCAGAAATGACTGTTTCAATGCGGCGTGGCATGGAGGCAATCAGCCTGTGGCACTGCTGAGGTGTTATGGAGGCCCAGGATGCTTCGATAGCGGCCTTGAGCTCATCCAGAGTCTTGGGTCTTGCTTCTCTCAACTTTCTCTTCACAACATCCCACAGATTCTCTATGGGGTTCAGGTCAGGAGAGTTGGCAGGCCAATTGAGCACAGTAATACCATGGTCAGTAAACCATTTACCAGTGCCAGGTCGTGCTGAAAAATTAAATCTTCATCTCCATAAAGCTTTTCAGCAGATGGAAGCATGAAGTGCTCCAAAATCTCCTGATAGCTAGCTGCATTGACCCTGCCCTTGATAAAACACAGTGGACCAACACCAGCAGCCGACATGGCACCCCAGACCATCACTGACTGTGGGTACTTGACACCGGACTTCAGGCATTTTGGCATTTCCCTCTCCCCAGTCTTCTTCCAGACTCTGGCACCTTGATTTCCGAATGACATGGAAAATTTGCTTTCATCCGAAAAAAGTACTTTGGACCACTGAGCAACAGTCCAGTGCTGCTTCTCTGTAGCCCAGGTCATGCGCTTCTGCCGCTGTTTCTGGTTCAAAAGTGGCTTGACCTGGGGAATGCGGCACCTGTAGCCCATTTCCTGCACACGCCTGTACACGGTGGCTCTAGATGTTTCTACTCCAGACTCAATCCACTGCTTCCGCAGGTCCCCCAAGGTCTGGAATCGGTCCTTCTCCACAATCTTCCTCAGGGTCCGGTCACCTCTTCTCGTTGTGCAGCGTTTTCTGCCACACTTTTTCCTTCCCACAGACTTCCCATTAAGGGTGCCTTGATACAGCACTCTGGGAACAGCCTATTCGTTCAGAAGTTTCTTTCTGTGTCTTACCCTCTTGCTTGAGGGTGTCAATGATGGCCTTCTGGACAGCAGTCAGGTCGGCAGTCTTACCCATGATTGCGGTTTTGAGTAATGAACCAGGCTGGGAGTTTTTAAAAGCCTCAGGAATCTTTTGCAGGTGTTTAGAGTTAATTACTTGATTCAGATGATTAGGTTAATAGCTCGTTTAGAGAACCTTTTCATGATATGCTAATTTTTTGAGATAGGAATTTTAGTTTTTCATGAGCTGTATGCCAAAATCATCAATATTAAAACAATAAAAGGCTTGCACTACTTCAGTTGTGTGTAATGAATCTAAAATATATGAAAGTCTAATGTTTATCAGTACATTACAGAAAATAATGAACTTTATCACAATATGCTAATTTTTTGAGAAGGACCTGTGTGTGTATATGTATATATATATATATATATATATATATATATATATATATATATAGTGTAAATATTATACTAAATGTCCTCTCACATACTCAAAAAAAGAGAATGCATGCGTGAGTAAACATAGCTTTGACATGAAAACTTTCCTCTTTACCCTTTAAGTGCCGGTTCACATTAGGTCGCTCCAACTTAGGGGGCGACCTGTGAAGTCGCGTGCAGCGCGACTTGCACGGACTTCATAAAATGAATGTCTATGCAAATCGTCTCCAGGTCGCCCCGAAGTAGTACAGGACCCTTTTTCTAAGTCGGAGCGACTTGCGACTTGTATTAGAACGGCTCCTGCACCGCACAATGTCAGGTTGACAAGTCGCGGTCCAAGTCGGACTAGTGTGAATGCGGTCTAAGGGTAACAAATGATTTTAATGCAGCAAACTTTTTTTTTAAACAATATCTCGCAAAGGAAAATCAAGTTATTTTAACCGGAACCTCTAACTTCCTAATTTTACACCAATTTGTACATCAGTCCCTAAAGCCTAGTACACATGATGAGATTATTGGAGGAATGATTGTCCAATTTCTTTTTTTTTCATGCTAGTCTCCATATTAAAATGAATATGCTACTAAAGTGTGAAAATTCTCATAGGACAGAATACAATTTGGAAGTGATGTATTGTATTTGTATTGCATTGTATTTTCAAATGAAAACAGCACTGATACTGATTAAACGAAAATCGTACAATCTGGTATTGTACAAAAAACATTTTCGGGTTTGCCCCTTTGAAAAGTTTCAGACTAAATCTGTGTACTAACGATCTGATTATCGCACAATCGCTTCAAAATCAGTATTTTTTGTACGATATTCTGATCCTGTGTTCGGGGCGTTAGTGACGGAGTATGCGCAGCATTTCATGTCGCCGACAATCGCTCGGTAATTACATCTATGGCTTAGCTAGAAATGAGTGAAGGAGAGGGATTTGCAGTAGTAAACACAAATATAATGTAGCAGAATGTAGTAATGTAACTGCAGAAAGGCCCATTCACACCTCGCAGCACAAAATACTTCCTGCAATGCATTGAAAATGTGTGTGCGTTGATGTGCATTCAACAAGCGTTTTCATGTACATTGTAATGCATTAATGTCATCCTTTCTGAAGTGACGGGTCCCCAGGAGGGTTAAAATGCTGACTTTTTTAATTTCTTTACTTTCAGTTGCATGGTATTGCGTTGATGTGTGCTATGCTAAAAAGCAGACACAGGCAACGCACATTGACACAGTGTTCTGGTGTGAACATAGCACATAGGAAACCATTGCTTTCTTTGTGACCTGCGTTGATCCGGTGCAGGAAAAAAAAAACGCAGGTCACTGCACATTGGTGTGAATGGGCCTAAAAAAGGATTTCTTCTAGTGACAAATCGCTACTGCAGCAGTCTGCAAATGCCAACTTACATAGTTACATAGTTAGTGAGATTGAAAAAAGACATCAGTCCATCCAGTTCAACCTAAGATGTGTGTGTGTGTGTGTTTGCAGGTAACAGTACATTGTATACCCCATTATGTTGTGGTCATTAAATTGCCCATCTAATAGTATTTTGAAACTATCGATGCTCCTTGCTGATACCCCTGCTTGTGGAAGAGAATTCCACATCCTTACCGCTCTGACAGTAAAGAACCCTTCTCTTCTTATTTTAGTGAATAGCCACGTTTTAAATTCCCTTTCGCTGAAAAGTTTGTTCCCTATGCTAGGGTCATCACCAGTACAGCATTTGTACATTGATATCATATCCCCCCTCAATCGTCTCTTCTCCAGAGAGAATAAGTTCAACACTTGTAGTCTTTCCTCATAGCTGATGTCCTCCATTCCCCTAATTTTCTTTGTTGCCCTTCTCTGGACTTTCTCCAGTCCCAGCACATCCTTTCTAAGGACCGGTGCCCAGAACTGGACAGCATACTCCAGATGTGGCCGGACCAGAGTCTTGTAGAGTGGGAGAATTATAATTTTATCTCTGGAGTGAATCCCCTTTTTTATACATGCCAATATTATGGTGGCTTTGCTTGCAGCAGCTTGGCATTGCATACCACTGCTGAGTTTGTTGTCTATTACAGTGTTTCTAAACCTTTTTTTAGTCAAGGCACCCTTTAAAAATTATGGACAGTCTTGAGGTGCCCCATTCTAAAATGGAAAAACGATTCTATTCAATTTGCATAACACAGCGACATCCACACAAGTGGGAAACCCAACGTTAGAGGTGATTTCTTTTTCCATAGCAAATACACTTTTTAAAACTGGTACTGACTAGTATTCCAATGTTTCTGTTCTCCCTCAAATGTCTCCATCACTCAGCGAAGGTGCCCTCAAGAAGCTTGTAATGGTGCCCAATGAAAACCTGTAGCTTTGTGTAACTAAAAGGCAGCTTTATCCAATATATAAATTTGGGGCAATTTTTAGGCATTTTACCAAGGCACCCTGGTTGAAAAAGGCTGGTCTACTAGGACCCTCAGGTCCCTTTCCATCTTCGATTCTCCCAGAGGTTCTCCCCCTAGCGAGTAACTTTTGTTCCTATTTCTGGCACCCAAATTACATTTTTCACCATTAAACCTCATCTGCCATGTAGTTGCCCACCCCATTATTTTGTTCAGGTCTTCTTGTAAGGTTTCCACATCCTGTGAAGAAGATATTGCCCTGCATAGCTTAGTATCATCTATGAATAAATTCAAATTCACAAAACGGGTCAGTGTTTGTTGTGCCAGGCTGCCAAGAACGAGTCCTTCCCACCCCCATCCAAGTCCCTCTTCACATACGGACCAGGCAGGAGATCATGTACACCTGTTCCCGCGCTCACAGCTAACGCACAACTGCTAAATGTCACACAGGTGGACGCCATTCCTTTCTATAGTGAAAAACAACAATCACACCAACCCTGGCTGTGAACAGACTTCACCCTGCAGAGACCTTCTACCCCGAACAGTGCGCCTCTGTCTGCCTCTATAAGGATGGAAGGAAATCTATTACAACAGATAAAGAGCTCAGCATGGTAAAGCCGTTACACATTAGTGATATATAAAATTCACTCTAAAACACTCATAGAAAAAGTCATTACCTGATGTTGTCTAAGGACAGGAGAGGAAGCAGGAGGAATGAAGCCCCAGGAATAGATCCTCGTATCATACCAAGCTTCCACCCCAGACACTGCAGTCTGGATCCACAATTATCCCATGGAAGAAGCCATGACCCCCCCAAGGGACTTTCAGGAAGTCCTTTACAGTGCTAGACACAGAAGGTTTGCAGAGTGCTGGCTGGGCGTAGCAGTAACTCCCTCCAGGCGGAGTATTAGAGGAGATCCTGTGCAGACAGCTCACACTCACTATACACAAGCAGCACTGGACCGTCATGTCAAACATTCTTCTACAATGCCCATCATTCCAAACACCGGCTCGGTTACACCAAATGCAGCTGATTTCACATGCAGGAAAAAGGAGTGGGTTTCAATCAGCCTAGCTTACAACACTGTAGCATTTTCACGTGTTAACAAAGTACTGTATAGCATGCTGAATATTTTACTTGTGAATGCGCCGCAAACACAACTCAGACAAAAAAGAAAAAAGAAACATACAGCAAGCATTTACAAAACATATAAACCACACGCTGAACGCAGAGACAGCAGTGTACAACACAAGCCCTAAGGCTCCATTCACACCAATGCGTTTTTTCATGCTTTTTGTAGAAATGCAGGACATTATTTGTAACATGGATTTTTATGGAACACGTTCACATCAATGCATTTTTGCGCCTTTGTGTTTTTGGAAAGATTTAGGGCTCTTTCACACGGTCCGCCTCTGTAGGCGGATCCGTGCTGCTCAGCGGGGATCGATCCGCCGATCCCCGCTGAGCCCGCAGCCCCCGCTGCTCTCTATGGGGGTCCGCTCCCATCCGATCCGATCCCCAGGACGGATGGAAAATAGGATTTCCATCCGTCCGGATTTGACAGACAGGATCGGATGCGGATGGCAGCGGGTGTCAGCGGACATGTCACCGCTGACATCCGCTGCTCCATAGGGCTGAATGGGCATCCGATCAGGTCTGCCTGAAAAACTGACAGGCGGATCTGATCGGAACGTCCGTGTAAAAGAGCCCTTAGGGACATTGTTTAAATGCAAAACGGTGCTTTTTTACAATAGACTTCAATCGAAAAGCTGCAGAAAAGTATCTAGTGCGTTTTTATGGATTCTTGCAGTGTTTTGCATTTTTTTACCTGCCCAACAACACATTGCCCCAAAAAAAAAAAAAAAAGCATAAAAGTACAAAACAAATCACAGCAAAACACTGCAAAATCGCAGTAAAAAAAAATGCAAAAAGTACTATGGAAACGCTCAAAAGCAAACTGTGTGAATGGAGCCTCACAGCTTGAGCTACATTAAAGGAGGAGTACAGCCAAAGCTTGTTTTCCTGTACTTCTCCTGTGGCTCGTTCTGCCGATTTTTAGCAGACAGCAGGCTGAAGGGATCTACCCGCATGCCTGGACTGGCACCCGGCTCAGGCGCTCCTGCCCTCTCCACAGCCCAGCACTCCACTGACAGTCACCAGCTCTCTGCTCAGGGAGCAAGGGGAGCGATAGGCGGTCTTCGATCGCTTGGTTCTCAGTGTTAGGGCTGGCGGGGGGACTGATACAGCATCGGCCCAATGCAGCACCCACCCAGGTAAGCATGATTCTAAAAAAAACTTCTCTTTTACCACAGCTGGTTACATTTTACTGATGCTCTTGCGTAATGATCTTGAAAATACTTGCGCATAGATGCGTATGCGTACATAACCTGTTTTTATGATCATTTATTTTTTCCCTTTGTTTAGACTTAATTTACGTGCTTACAAACGCGTATACATGCATTTATACATATAAGCGTGTAAACCACATGTTCTTAGATACAGATTGTTGGATTCTGAATCTGAAAGCAGCTCATGTTTGCGTACCCGTGTGAATGGAATGGTAAATGAAATTAATGAAAACAATGGAGCTGCATTTAGGTCCCTAATTTAAAAACACTTGTACTGTATATGTGCTTTTTTATGTTTGAAGCCTTAAGCAAGCCATAGATGATGCAATTTTCTTTCCTGCAAAAACTTAAAATCACCCCCCCCCCCCCTCTCCGACAGGCTGGTTGTACTGTAGTCGATCAATAGCTGCATTTCAGTACACCCAGCCTGCCCATAGATGGACTAAATCTCTGCTGGACCCTGCTAAACCGGCCAAGGTTTGATCCATCTATGATGGGCTTAAAAATAAAATCTAAGGAGTATTATCTGATTTTAAATAACAAACATGTTATATTTACCTGCTCTGTGCAAGGTTTTGCAGAGAGCAGCCTTGATCTGCCTCTTCTCGGGTCCCCAATCGACGATCCTGGCTCCACCTCCTTGCAAAGCGCCCCCATAGCAAGCCTCTTGCTATGGGGGCACTCATGCGTGCTTTCTCCTGAGCCATGTTTGTGTATACATAAGACACACAGAGTGCAGCTCTTCCCCGCCCCCAGCTCCTTCCTCACTGGCTGTGTTGACAGCAGTGGGAGTCATTGGCCAATTAGGAGGTAGAGACCCAGGAGAGCAGCTGCTTTCATGCACATCATGTGATCGGATTGGGTTCAGGTATTGGGGGGGGGGCGGGGCTGCAGTGGGCGCTGCATACTGAGGCTCAATTTACATCTCAGCGTATCATTTTCAGGCGGGTTTTTTTGGGTATTTTTCAGGCGTTTTTTGCAGGCTTTGGAGGCAGGCATTGACATTTAACAAAAACGCTTATAATCTGCCAAAAAAGAAGCTCGTGTACTTTTTTGAGCATCAGGCATTTTGCTTCAGGCGACAAAACGCTCATATGTGAACAGGTGCCATTGAAATGAATAGGTTTTTGCTTGTTGTGTGTTTTGAGACTTCAGAGATGAGTGTTTTTACGAGCTGAAAAACACTCAGGTGTGAACAGGGCCTAAAGGTTTTTTACCTTCATGCCTAGAATGCATGAAGGTAAAAGAACCCTAAAGCCCCGTACACACGATCAGATTATCGAACGATCTGTCGTCCATGGCGTGGCATGCTAGTCTGATGTGGAAAGTGAAGGTTATTTTCATACAAATTTTCCCGTACCACAGAATTCTACTTCAGAAGTGATGTCATGAGTTGGATTGTTTTCTATGTGTTCTTTCGTCTCTGAGCATGCCTAGTCTTGCTCTTAAGATTTTTTCTGTCTAAAACTGTACTAATGAGACGAAAATCGGACGTTGTGTTGACGGACGATAAAAATTATATAGCCTGCACATCAGGATTTTTTTTGGCCGAAAAGTCTGAGTTGGCTGTCAAAAGCACCATACTAACAATCCGAAAATTGGCAGATCGGTCGTCGGACGAAATTTCCCTTCAGATTCTCTAATCGTGTGTACGGGCCTTTAGGCTTTGCAACCACTTTTACCTGGTCATAGATGAATCATTAATTTTTTTCTTTCAATCAGCCAGCGGCAAATGGGTTCTCCCATCCACCTTGATGATTCAATCCTCTGGGCTGCACTATTGTATTCTGAAAGCGGGGACTCCAGCAGTCCCTTTCAAGAAGTCGACCATTCGATTTATTCCTCTTGAATGTTCCCTGCTGAACTTCGATCCATTTATGGCCAGCTTTACTTTCAAACTCTGTCCACATAGTCAATGTATGTGCTCACGCATGTTGCGTTTTTATGCGTTTTCACACCTCGCCTGGAAGTAGATCCTTCCAAAGTCCACAACAATGATGTCCCTGTGGGACATCAATCCACACTGACCAAACCAAAAAATGGCATACCAGTGAAAACACGTGTTAGTGAATTAGAAACGCACTGCAACACATAATTAAACCGTGTGTCAAAGCGCTACAATGGATCTGAGCAGCCATATTGGAAAACACTGTTTCTTATGACCCATGCGTTGTTGTTTCGATTTACAAGAGATAAAACACAAAGGTGTGAAAGAGGCCTACGGGTACTACAAAGACATAGGACAGTGTTGGAGCGTATTTGGATCCAATAAGTAATAAACGTAGTCCATGGTATGATAATAAACGTAGTCCATGGTATGAGCCTCTCTCCACACTGAAAGCCATGGATATTACTGTGAACAGGATCCTATTCTTCTCAATGGGCTGAGATTACCTGTACCCACAAGGGTTAATAGTTCTCCTCCCCCTTCAAGGCAGGAATCCTGATAGTATTTAACTTTAAGGTCCCTGATAATTATTAACTGGGCCCCAGCCAGAGGTCAGTGATACAAAGGAAGAAAGAGCAAGTTCAGCTCAATCACGCTGTGACCTCCAGGAATCATTGTGGAACTTAATAAACATTTTCAGCCGGTCACCGCTCATTGTTTTGCTAATTGGAAATGAGAAAAAAAAAAACGATTTTGATAAAATGACTTAAAGTGATATGGAATTGCACAGAGCAGTCCCTCACCTCGTCTTTTGGTGCTCCCGCCAGCACCCCCTCCCCCTCACCCAGAAAGCCATGTGCTGAGGAGGCACACATGTGGGTGGGCTCCTGAGCTGAGCTGCATGGGTTCAGAGACACACATGGCACCAATAAGCCCCACCCCCTCCTCACAGGATTTGACAGACTGCAACAGGAGCCAATGGTTTCTACTGCTCTCAGTGTGTCATGTGAAAGCAGAGAGAGCTGCAGATGGGACAGCGCTGGATCGGTGGAGGAGTCAGGGCACAAGTAGTGTCACATTTTTTACCTTCATGCAGGGAATGCATTGGGGTAAAAAAATGTTTAGACTTTAGAACCGCTTTAACATATATAAAATATGGTACAAAGATAATATGTATATGAAAGCCTCCTTCAAGACTTGATAATGAGAACTAAAAAAAAGTGTTGGCATGAAAACTTTATACAGCGTAAAGTACGCAGGTGGACAGCTCTGAGCTTAATGCTCTTCTTTAAGTGGGTGGGAAAACTGCAATGCAACTGCCTGCTTTTACTGCCCCCCTAGCCGCCCATGTGAAGGAGCCCACAGAGCTCTAGCAAGCATAATCCCTTTCAGAAGAAATGTTTTAGAACTGTTCCTTTGTTTTCCATCATTTAAAGAGAAGAAAATACTGTAAGTTTGTATGCTTGTGCTCACCCCACACCCTCTACACTGCACCAAGCTCTACATTATGGGACTGGGGGGTGGAGGGGAAGTACATTTAACCTGGCCTTACAGGACTCAAAATTCAAGCTGTGGGCAGCCCAGCCGACACCACCTAGCTTGACTAAGTGGTTAGCACATCTGCCCAGCAGCACTGGGGTTGTGGGTTTGAATCCCAACCACGGGAATACCAGCACATAGGTTGCATGTTCTCCCTGTGCCTGCGTGAGTTTCCTCCGGGTATTCCGGTTTCCTCCAACACTCCAAAGACATGCTGGTGGGATAATTGGCTTCTGTCTAAATTAGCCCTAGTATGTGTTTTTGTGAATGTGAGTAAGGAACCTTAGACTGTAAGCCCCCTGAGGGCAGGGACTGATGTGAATGTACAATATAGAGTATATGTAAAGTGCTGCATAAATTGACGGCACTATAAAAAGTACATGAAATAAATAAATACATTATAAATAAAAGGTGCTGGATCGAAAACTGTCAGAAAAATAGTGACTGCATCCAATCAGCTGCCGTCACTATTCCAGTATTCAGACAGACACAGATTCTGTGGCCATTTGAATAGAACAGCCAGTAGGAGAGATTCCTCCATCCACGCTGTGTGGTGTGGATGGGGGAATTGAGTGATTTCTCTTGTACAGCCTGTGGATCTGAAGTAGAGAAATCACGGGGTCCTGTACAGCCTACTTCCCCCAGGAATATCAAACTATATATTAAATGCCACGTGCATGATGCTATGCTCTGCAGCCATGGCATAAAGTATACCCTCGTTAAACAAGACCCATTCAAATGAACAGCATTGCTCTGCAAGTGCCCTGCAACAAGGTTGTGGTGTGTTAGTGTGGAGTTATAGCAGCCGCGGGGGAGAAGAGCACAACAGCTCAGCATGGGAGATCACTATACTAACTTTGCATAGTTAGTACAGCGGCTCAGAGTGGAGAAGACAGTTTTGTTTTTCGTTCAACCCACTGAGTTGAAACACAATAAAAAAAAACAGTGTGTACTTGGTTTAACTCTCCTCAAACCCCATGGGTTGAAGATGCTTTTACAATAGAATAATCTGTGTTTATATATATATATATTATATTATATAGTGTAAAAAAAACCAAAAAAAACATATATATATATATATATACATACATATATACACACACACACACACACACACACGTACATATTTTGTAATATACAGTGCCTTGCGAAAGTATTCGCCCCCCTTGAACTTTGCGACCTTTTGCCACATTTCAGGCTTCAAACATAAAGATATAAAACTGTAATTTTTTGTGAAGGATAAACAACAAGTGGGACACAATCATGAAGTGGAACGAAATTTATTGAATATTTCAAACTTTTTTAACAAATAAAAAACTGAAAAATTGGGCGTGCAAAATTATTCACCCCTTTACTTTCAGTGCAGCAAACTGTCTCCAGAAGGATCATTCAGAGGATCTCTGAATGATCCAATGTTGACCTAAATGACTAATGATGATAAATAGAATCCACCTGTGTGTAATCAAGTCTCCGTATAAATGCACCTGCACTGTGATAGTCTCAGAGGTCCGTTTAAAGCGCAGAGAGCATCATGAAGAACAAGGAACACACCAGGCAGGTCCGAGATACTGTTGTGGAGAAGTTTAAAGCCGGATTTCGATACAAAAAGATTTCCCAAGCTTTAAACATCCCAAGGAGCACTGTGCAAGCGATAATATTGAAATGGAAGGAGTATCAGACCACTGCAAATCTACGAAGACCTGGCCGTCCCTCTAAACTTTCAGCTCATACAAGGAGAAGACTGATCAGAGATGCAGCCAAGAGGCCCATGATCACTCTGGATGAACTGCAGAGATCTACAGCTGAGGTAGGAGACTCTGTCCATAGGACAACAATCAGTCGTATACTGCACAAATCTGACCTTTATGGAAGAGTGGCAAGAAGAAAGCCATTTCTTAAAGATATCCATAAAAAGTGTAGTTTAAAGTTTGCCACAAGCCACCTAGGAGACACACCAAACATGTGGAAGAAGGTGCTCTGGTCAGATGAAACCAAAATCGAACTTTTTGGCAACAATGCAAAATGTTATGTTTGGCGTAAAAGCAACACAGCTCATCCCCCTGAACACACCATCCCCACTGTCAAACATGGTGGTGGCAGCATCATGGTTTGGGCCTGCTTTTCTTCAGCAGGGACAGGGAAGATGGTTAAAATTGATGGGAAGATGGATGGAGCCAAATACAGGACCATTCTGGAAGAAAGCCTGATGGAGTCTGCAAAAGACCTGAGACTGGGACGGAGATTTGTCTTCCAACAAGACAAGGATCCAAAACATAAAGCAAAATCTACAATGGAATGGTTCACAAATATATCCAGGTGTTAGAATGGCCAAGTCAATGTCCAGACCTGAATCCAATCGAGAATCTGTGGAAAGAACTGAAAACTGCTGTTCACAAACGCTCTCCATCCAACCTCACTGAGCTCGAGCTGTTTTGCAAGGAGGAATGGGCAAAAATTTCAGACTCTCGATGTGCAAAACTGACAGAGACATACCCCAAGCGACTTACAGCTGTAATCGCAGCAAAAGGTGGCCCTACAAAGTATTAACTTAAGGGGGCTGAATAATTTTGCACGCCCAATTTTTCGGTTATTTATTTGTTAAAAACGTTTGAAATATCCAATAAATTTCATTACACTTCATGATTGTGTCCCACTTGTTGTTGATTCTTCACAAAAAATTACAGTATTATATATTTATGTTTGAAGCCTGAAATGTGGCAAAAGGTCGAAAAGTTCAAGGGGGCCGAATACTTTCGCAAAGCACTGTATATGTGTATATATATTAGTTAATTTTTTAATTTCCTTCATAAAATATGATGTTTTCTAGGACCATACCTAAGAGTTTTATGGCTCTACAAGGGCTATGACTGCAGCAGAAGAAGTGTTAAACACATTTAAGGGATAAAGGTCCTGCTGAGACAATCCTATAATCTATGTGAGATGTTCCTTAACGGTCTGTTACTTAAATAGCAAAAGCCTCAATGGGAGATTAGTGATAGGACGTAAATGTGGCCAGCAGATAAGGTGACAGTGGGGGCTGGGTGGTTACATAGTATAAAAAATATGGAGGTATTTAGCCGTGGCGGGATCATCAGACGTGGATTATGATGTAGAGGAGTTTGTATTCTGATACTCCAGCAATGGAAACATCATGAAGGTTTATTTGTTTTGGATGTGAAGACGTAAAACTGGTTATTCGAGTAATGTGAGGACAGACTGCATTTAATTTGGTCTATTAGCAGTTTTATTGTCTGTCCCTTTTCAGAATAATTGGACTAGTTACTACTGTCACTGCTGTAATACTGTAACATATATATATAAGGCTGCTGAAAGGCTCCCACAATTATCCCTAAGTAGCAGACTTATCATTGCTAACTAAGTATGGAGTAGTGCGTGCCTACTAATTATCTGTATTAGAAATAGAAGAATGGAGGCATTGTCTACAACGGCTTGTATCCCTCTACTACCAGCCACTAGACACTCTTCTACAACTCACCTAGAGCTTTATTTTATTATGCACAGAACATTTCTATTGTATATATGAAGAAAAAGTAAAGGTCGGACTGCACAGGCCAAACAGAGAGATGTTCAAAATTCAATAAAATCCATATTTTATTACACCACTGGAGGTTCGTTGTTGTCTATACTTCAACACTGCTATACAGTATTGGAATATGGAATATGTGTATCAAGATCTGTTTGTTAATGATGTTGTTTTTGTCTATAGATGAGTACTATATGGTCTTTGTAGCCCTGAGGAAGCGATTGGTGAAACGCGTCAGCACCGAAGACCCCTAATTATATAGTGCTTATCAGACCAGCCACCATATATTCCTTTCCCTCAAGGGATTGTTTTTATACAATTGTCATTTTCTATTGTGTTTATTTTTATCTTTGATACAATAAAAATATGGATTTTATTGAATTGAGAACATCTCTCTGTTTGGCTTGTACAGTCCGACCTTTTCTCTTTCTTCTTTATATATACAATTGTGGATGCTGGCCACATGTGTCACAGGTATCTTTTAACCACTCGCTGACCGCCGCCCGACTATATACGGCGGCGGTCAGCCCCTCCCAGGCAAAGTGACGTACCGGTACATCACTAGCCTGTGAGCGAATAGGGGGCGAGCGCGCGCCACTGGAGGCACGCTCCCGCCCCCCGCTCGTACCCGAAGAAGCTGCCGCGAGTGACCGGCGGACATCGGGTAGAGAGGGAGAAAGGCAGGCAGCTTATGTAAACAAAGCCGCCTGTCACTCTCCCCTGTGTAAAAGCACAGATCACTCGGTCCTGCTATGTAGGACCGTCGATCTGTGCTGTTACACAAACAGCCACAACCAATGACAGTAAGAAACACGCCCCTAGGGACAAACTTAATCCCTCCCTCTCCAATAAAGTTAACCCCTTCCCTTCCAGTGTCATTTTTACAGTAACAGTGCATATTTATAGCACTGATTACTGAAGTAATGTCACTGGTACCCCCAAAAGTGTCAAAAATGTCAGTCAAGGGTCCAATCTGTCCGCCGCAATGTCGCAGTCCCGCAAAAAAAAAAAAAAAATCGCAGATCGCCGCCATTACTCGTTTAAAGAAAAAAAACAATAAAAATGACAAAAATCTTTCCCTTAGTTAGTAAACGCAATAACTTTTGCGCAAACCAATCAAAATACGCTTTTTGCGATTTTTTTTTTTTTTTTTTTTTTTTACCAAACATATGTAGCAGAAAACAAATTGGCCTAAAATGTTAAAAAATTTTGATTTTTACATTTTTTGGGGGGAATTTCATATAAAAAAAATGTGAAAAATATTGTTATTTTTGCAAAATTGACGCTCTTTTTTTGTTTATAGCGCATGATCAAAAAATCGCACAGGTGATCAAATACCACCAAAAGAAAGCTCTATTTGTGGGAAAAAAAGGACGTCAAATTCGTTTAGGTACAGCCTCGCACGACCGTGCAATTGTCCGTTAAAGTCACGCAGTGCGGAATCGCAAAATAGGGCCTGGTCAGGAAGGGGGTAAAATCTTCCCGGGGCTTAAGTGGTTAAACATTTCCATTGCCTTACCCCAATATATAGGTTTATTTCCAAAAATGAGCGTGAAAAGTTACACCTTTCCGCAGCTTCATTTTTCTGAAAAAGTATTTTTTAAATCTGAAGTGTAATCTGCATATATTTTGTCTTTCCTGGCCCTCCTTTCTCCCCATCAACATATTAATACAGTTATTGAAAAATCATCACTGGGCCTCTGTGCTTCTCCATGCAAGGCAGGTAGATTGCGGCTGTTGGGAGGGCAGAGTGTAATCCATAGTATAATCCTGAAAACAGGAAGCTGTGAAACCCACAAGTCATGCTGAGCCTCCATGATTGAAAGAAATAAAATTCAATTAATGAAAGGGGTGGGCCACAGACAGTCAGGCTAGGGAGGAAAGATTCAAGTGATGCTGGACGTTCCCCAGCCAAGAAGTAAGGCAGGCAATAGCTGACTTGCTGCCTCTTCTAATTCACATTGTGAATAATGTACAGTGAAATCACAACTTTATAATGCACAACTGGTAAGATAAGAGTTTCAGGACAAGAAACCCCAATCTGAAGCTGGAACTGTGTGTGTTGCCACAGCATCCAGTAGCACGTCCCTTTTCTTCAGCAGGAAAAGAGCTTATAAAAATGTTATGTTGTGTATTGGCCTATATTGGTTCAATATTACACATATACTACAGGATTAACATAAAACTCCAGCTAAAAATGAACAGCCTAACAGATACAATTAAAAAAAAAAAAAATTGCTGCAACATTCACCTGCAGTCTAGAGATTTCCCCCATAGTACTTTTTTCTGCCACTAGATGTCCTTGGTCTGATGGCCGGTATCAATAAATCCACTTCCTCTGAGCCCAGTACTCACCCCAGCCTGCGTTTGGACAGTAAAAGGAGAAGCAGCACAGTGATGATGCCATCTCTTTGTCACTTTGCTATCTCCTCCTATCAGCATACTTTTTGTCAGCACATGAACTGACTGACTGCTTTGTACTGCTTCTACCTTTTACACTAAAGGCTTCCTGTAAAGCAGGGATCCTCAAACTACGGCCCTCCAGCTGTTGCAGAACTACACATCCCATGAGGCATTATAAAACTCTGACATTCACAGACATGACTAGGCATGATGGGAATTGTAGTTCCTGAACAACTGGAGGGCCAGAGTTTGAAGACCCCTGCTGTAAAGGAACTGCAAGGGGCTCAAACCAGGCCAAATTCAAGTACTGACACGGCTTGTATTAAACAAAAACTATAGGAATGTTGGCTTACCTGTATGTCTTATCTTGGAAAGCAGGTCAGGAGACATGACTGGTATTCATAGACCATAGGTCAGTATTGGCAAACCCTGGCACCCCAGATGTTTTAGAACTACATTTCCCATGATGCTCATGCACTCTGCAGTGTAGTTAAGCATCATGGGAAATGTAGTTCCAAAACATCTGGGATGCCAAGATTCGTCATTGCTGCCATAGGTTAGATGCTGCTATCTTATAGTGATTGGACACTGGGGGTGTGCCAACTGTTTGCAAGGAACTCACGAAAACCGTATACCGCGCATGCGCCGTTTCAGCCCCAAACATCTGGGAGAGTAGCTTGGTGCTGTGATAAAGTTTAATGTCTCGGTGGTCACTCCTGTGTCGGGCCGTGACATTTTGGCACCCCCTCGTAATAGGAAACACTATAAGCAGAAACTATCCAGCCTGATCTCATAACTCAGGACAATGCGGACTACTCGCATAATGGCTGGTTCCATAGCTAAAGACATCTCTGGTTAATGCTGAGAGTTTCTGCTCTTACTAAATGCAGCTTTCAGGTGGCAATGTGGCCAAGAAGTTACACAAGAGGTCATCAGATGAGGAGTGTTGTCAAACTGCAACAGACTTTTCACTCTCTACATGGTTTCGCTAACAATTTCCCTCAAGTTACTGCATTACAATAACCCAACAATGAATTCTATCACCCAGCAGTCTGATCACAGCCCTCCAGTGCCTATGCCATTATCCTTCAGTGCCAGATCCATTGAAGCAGGGACATTGGTTGCCCCAACTGTCAAGGCCTACCAACAGCTCTGGAGGGGGAAGGAGGGGCACATACATTTGGGGAGACATTATCCTTCAGTACTTTCTCATGATGCCAGCTCCATCAAAGTTACAAGCGGAACTCCTATAGTGAATCATAGATTGCTTGCCAATTAGCATGCGTCAGCTAAAACAAAAAAAGAGATGTCACTCAGCATTTTTATGCAAGTTTTTTTAAAATAACCCGAGGCAACTAATAGATCTGCTAATAAAAAAAGACAGTAAATGGTGCCTTAACTGCAGGTAATCAGCTCAATCAAAATACAACCACAAAATCATTGGGTGATGGCTATAAAAATAATGACTGCATATGCCAAACATGAACACACTGCATTGTTAGAGAGGAGCTTCTGTCATAAGTTAAAGTGTATCTGTGGTCAAAATGTAAAATCATATATTTATTTTCACAATGAAGATAAACTATTTCTTTTTTTTTTTTTATATTTATTACTTTATTTTAATTTCAAGGAAAGTCACTACAAAACATGATATATTAAACAAGATAAGGTTAATAGGTTACAAAGCCATTGTCTACTTCAAATTTTTCTTATCTCAGAGGTCTATTACGATCCTCTATCAATTTCCAACCTACTCATATTCAGTCATTTAACAAATATTTGACCGGGACAAGGTATTGTTAAGATAGCAAGTCTCCTTCTCTATCCCTACTCATTCGATCCTTGCCTCTCTTCACTATACTCTAACTCAAATGACCCTTAACTTCTAGATTTGTCTTTGTTTCCCCCTTATCTTCCTAACTGTTCATTCCCTTCCTTCTTCCCTTTTTCTCCTCAACCTTCCCCCCCCCCTTCCTCCCCCCATTCATATCCCCTGCACACTCACTTTCATTCCCCGTTCACACTAAGGTCGCCGTAGGTCGCCTTCCATAGAGAAGCTGCGGACCCGTTCTAATAGGAGCGACACAAGTCGCAGTAAAAAGGGTCCGGAGCTTCTTTGGGGCGACCCGGAGGCGCCCACCATACACTTCAATGTTATAAAGTCCGTGGCGGCCGCTCCGAGGTCGCGGCGCGCTGCTCGCACCACGACCTCGGAGGTCGCCCCCCCCAAGTCGGATCGCCCCAGTGTGAACGGGGCCTCATACCTGCACCACAAAAACACACAAACAAACAAAACAAAAAAAAAAAAAAAAAAAAGATAAACTATTTCTATCCTACGCCTATTAACCTGAACAAGCTTGACGTTTGTAAACCTACTTTTTAGATGCTGCTGTGTCGAAGAATTCACAGAGCCTGCCTTCTGAACTACAGAGGTGCTGAGAGGAGGAGTGTCAGGAGGCGGAGCCAGTACAGGAAGCACTGCTTGTAGGCAGCAAGGTACCATGGGGTATTTAGTCATTTGAAATTGAAAGTAAGATGAGAGATGACAAGCAGATAGGCAGCACTCACAACATAAAAGGAGATTTTGTTTTAAGTAAATTTATTGGATTATCAAAGATAACTATTGTGTGTTATTGTATTATATTCAGTGTTGGTCATGTAACCTAAAAAAAAGTAATTCGTTTATAGTTACTAGTTAATTCTCCCAAAAAGTAACTGAGTTACATCAGTAAAAAAGTAACTACCGTATTTATCGGCGTATAACACGCGCCGGCGTATAACACGCACCTAAATTTTAGGAGAGAAATTTCAGGAAAAAAGCTGAAATTTAAAATAAACAGCTTTGAACTCAGAACATTTTTTTTAAATCAAATGCAGTCTCACCAGTGCCCAAGAATGCAGCCTCCTCATCAGCGTAGTGTCCATGAATGCAGCCTTGCCAGCGCAGTGTCCATCATTGCAGCCTCGCCAGCGCAGTATCCATCATTGCAGCCTCGCCAGCGCAGTATCCATCATTGCAGCCTCGCCAGCGCAGTATCCATCATTGCAGCCTTGCCAGCGCTATGCCCATAGTTGCAGCCTCGCCAGCGCTATGCCCAAAGTTGCAGCCTCGCCAGCGCTATGCCCATAGTTGCAGCCTCACCATCACTGTGCCCATAGTTGCAGCCTCGCCATCACTGTGCCTATAGTTGCAGCCTTGCCAGCGCTATGCCCATAGTTGCAGCCTCGCCAGCGCTATGCCCATAGTTGCAGCCTCGCCAGCGCTATGCCCAAAGTTGCAGCCTCGCCAGCGCTATGCCCATAGTTGCAGCCTCACCATCACTGTGCCCATAGTTGCAGCCTCACCATCACTGTGCCCATAGTTGCAGCCTTGCCAGCGCTATGCCCATAGTTGCAGCCTCGCCAGCGCTATGCCCATAGTTGCAGCCTTGCCAGCGCTATGCCCAAAGTTGCAGCCTCGCCAGCGCTATGCCCATAGTTGCAGCCTCACCATCACTGTGCCCATAGTTGCAGCCTCGCCATCACTGTGCCCATAGTTGCAGCCTCGCCAGCGCTATGCCCGTAATTGCAGCCTCGCCAGCACTATGCCCGTAATTACAGCCTCGCCAGCGCCAATCTCTTTTTTGAAAGTCCAGGAAGCAGCGCCGTGAGGTAGAAGGGGGCGGGCGGGGCCGAGGAGACGGAAGGACGCACGCACGGTCATCGGAAGTCCCGGCGCCTATGATAGACGTCGGCATAGGAGGCCGGACTTCCACTGACAGTGCGTCCTTCCTTCTCCTCGGCCCCGCCCGCTTCTACCTCACGGCGCTGCTTCCTGGACTTTTTTTTTTTTTTCATATCGGCGTATAACACGCACTGCTACTTTTTCCTCCATTTTTGGGAGGAAAAAGTGTGTGTTATACACCGATAAATGCGGTAATTACCAGGGAAAGTAACTATTGCGTTACTTTAAAAAAATAATCAAATATGTCAAATAACTTGTATGCCCCTTGTATGTGTGGTATTTGCTTAGTGGTACCTGCGTGGTATTGCTTAGTGGTACCTGAGTGGTATTTGCGGAGAGTGGCACTGTGGTACCTGTGTGGTACACTGCCGGTGTATAAGGTGGGTAGGTAGGTGTATTTGGGGGTCAGTGGGTGTAAAGGGTGGGTGGGTAGGTGTATATAGGGGTCAGTAGGTGTATAGGGTGGGTAGGTGGTGGTGGCTGGTGGTGGTGTGGCGCACTGTGGGGGTCTGAGTCCTGAGTCCTCTTGACTGTGTGAGTAACCGTATTTTGTTTTTTTGGTACCTGCTGCTGTCTGGAGGTGGCTGGTGGTGGGGGTATGAGTCCTGTGGTGTAGCACACTGGTGGTGGCGGTCTGTGTCCTGTGGCGGGGGTCTGAGTCCTGTGGTGTGGCACACTGGTGGTGGGGGTCTGAGTCCTGTGGTGTGGCAAACTGGTGGTGGGGGTCTGAGTCCTGTGGTGTGGCACACTGGTAGTCGGGGTCTGAGTCCTGTGGTGTAGCACACTGGTGGTGGGGGTCTGAGTCCTGTGGTGTGGCACACTGGTAGTCGGGGTCTGAGTCCTGTGGTGTAGCACACTGGTGGTGGGGGTCTGAGTCCTGTGGTGTGGCACACTGGTGGTGGGGGTATGAGTCCTGACTGAGTCCTCCTGTCTTGACTGTCTGTGACTGAGTTTTGTTTCTTGTTTTTTTTGTTTTTGGTACCTGTTGTGCTGCTGCTGCAGTGCTGCCTGGCTGGCTGGTGGTGGTGGTGGCTGGCTGGTGGTGGTGGTGGTGGCTGGCTGCTGGTGGTGGTTGGCTGCTGATGGTTGGCTGCTGGTGGTGGTGTGTGGCCTGCCCAGGCACACTGGGGTCCGTCTGGCTCAGTCCTCCTCCTCCAGGCCTGTGCTGCTGCCTCTCTCTCTCTCATCGACTGAGGCCAGTACTGCGGACAGCACCGGCCTCGGTCATAGGGGAGAGGAGGAATTACACTACTGCCATCTAGTGGCGGTAGATGTAATTGCGGTAACGCGGCCGAAGTAATTTCAGCAGCATTACCATGAGGGGACGAGTAATCAGTTAGATTACTCGTTACCCTCTAAAGTAACAGCGTTAAGTAACGACGTTTACTTAAACGCAGTTACTTCATCACTGATTATCTTATATTACATTATATTACATTACAATACTAATGCATAGCTCACAACTGTCCCTCATTTCGAGGGACTGTCCCTGATTTGGAACAAAGTCTCTCTGGCCCTCTTTCCTCCTCATTTGTCCCTCATTTTAGTCTGATGTATATAGTTGTATATAAAATTGCACTACTTATCTATCAGAAAGTGTCTCCCAGTGCTAAACTTTTCATCCAATTTATAAATTGCTGCATTTGTAAATTCTAAAGCCAGTATAAAAGAATAGTAGTGGCAAAAAAGCACCTATGGGTTTACCCATGTTTCTGGTACAATTCTCCTTTAACGGGGGCGTGGAAGAGTGTGTTCTGTGCCTACATACTTTAGCTAATATTTAGCTCATTCCCATCTCAGAAAGTTGGGAGGTATGCTAATGTTATAAAATGATGTGTATGCTATGACCATAGAACTCCTTCAAAGCTAAGTAAAGGGCAGATGAGCAGATAACAAGATAGCTGCTAAATGCAATGAAAGTGAAGCCTCCAAAATAACCACAAAACTCAAATCAACTTTATTCAAGGGGGGCATCATTTTAAGGCCACCAATGCTCCGCCCCTTTTCTACAATGTCATGAAGGGGAGGGGCTTAGTCATTATACTTCTTTTGAGCATGCCAGAGGCTGGAGTGTAAGATGAGTATATTTTACTTTTTTACACTCATTTTAAAATACATAATTATTATTAATTTTTATTACAGCTGTTATAAGTTTCACACACCTAAAAACATCTGTATGGAAGATCAGGAGAGTCAACCAATCAAATTCTACTACAAAGCATAGGGCTATCTAAAGCTGGCCATAGAAGGTTCGAATCCCTGCTGAACTGGCCGAGACCTGAACCATGTATGTGCAGGCCAAAGTTGATTGTTCGATCAACATGGATAAAAACCAGCCTCTCTGATTTTCATGTGATTATTGTTAGTGGCTATTCTGGGTGGGGATGGCTCCCCTCACTGGGAGAACACAATAGCTTCACGAGAGGGTTTCCGCCATCAACACTGTCTGTGTTGATGGGGGAAACAAGCTATTTTCTTTCCTGCAACCTATGGTTTCTCTATGGCTTAACACTGTGGAAAGAAAAGAACAAGCAGGGCTGTGTCGCCAATGAGGCCAATTCAGATGACCACCCCAGGTGGCACTTTTGGAGGCATGGTGGGGGACAGTACGGAGGACAGAGATTCCATACCAGACACTCTGTCCTGAACCTGATAAAATCAACAGGCTCAGTTACTGAGATTCCTACCTTGCCGCTGCACCTTTTATACAGTCAGGAGAATGGACATGGAGCCTGATAACAGTGCAGACTCAGCGCCACTGAGCGTTGTGGAGAAAAGTACTTGGCAAAAATGACCACCTTGGGCAGCATCCACCCCCATGTCCCTGAGGACAAAGAAGACCTATCGGTGAGCGGCATCTTTATTGAATAACCAGTAGACTGTTGGGTATGGAAGAGATACCCTGTATTTCTTCATTGTGAAAGAGAATGTGGTGTTACCCTCCTTGCTATGCAATGTGGCAGGGGTGTATGAACAGCGGTTGAATCACAAATGTTTTGACAGTGACATCAGTTTACATATACTGTATGTATTTCAACTAAGTATTCAGAGCTGTTTGACTAGAATTTTAGCCTGTCAAAAAAACATAAGGCTAAACACATGTCTTTAAGGCTTTGTTCCATTCTGTGGTTTAAATGTCATACACCAGACTTTAAATAATGCAGGTGGTGAAGGAGATTACTGATACCAGCATCCAGTGCATACAGTCCTTCCTTAGGGCACACCTGGAAAATATCACATGTGGCTTTCTGTCTAGCTATGTCATGCTATTAAAGATCAGTGAGGTTTTAATAGGCTTCACTTACTACTTCCCAATAACTGGATTTCATGTGGTCACCTAGAAAACTACATTGGGTAATGTTAGAGTAAACATCTAAATTTACAGAGAGTTGGAATTCTCCAACGAGTAAAAAAGCTCATAGAATGGTCATCCATGGGTACGTCTTTAGTAGCTGTAAATGCTTTCGGGGCTATCAACCATATTACAGCTGTGTAGAGGACATGACTCCAGACACATTGCTGGCTTAAAGGGACACTTAGATCTGGTTTAAAAAAAATCTAGTCAAGTATGTATCATTACCTAAAAAGAAAGGGCTTTCTATTGCTCCAAATTTATTTTTGTTGCTCAGATCCCACTCCTTGTTAGAGGGTAGCTACATTCATTCTCCACAATTCCACTCTATGTAGGAATGTAGCCACTAGTGATGGGCTCAGGAGTATTCGGGATCATAGTCCTGTCCCAACACATCTGACAAATCCCGCCAGGAAGCCGACACTGACAATCATTGGCAGTGAGGAATTTCCCAGTACGCAACTGCACAGACCGGTAAATGACTCACTGCCTATGATTGGCGGTGTGTAGTGAGGGCTTCCTGGTGGGATTGCTCAGGTGGGTTGGGGCTACAATCCAAAACATGCCTAAGCCCATCACTACTAGCCAGCCACCCTTACTTGCTCGTTCCCAGGATTGACTAGAAACTGTGGGATCTGTAGTGTATACAGAATATAATCCCAACTAGCATGCATAATCCCAACTAACATTCTGCAATGGTTTCAGGCCTCTTGTGCAGATTATTGTCTTCCAGCTGAAATTATTTTTCATCAAGTAATCTTTCAAGCGAATTGAATGTTTTTTGCTACATGGCTTTAAACGTTTTCTGCTTTTAAAATACAATATGATAATGCATCAAAAATCCTTCAAGAATGTTGGAAGATTTCAGTGATTACAGGTAGAGTCTGTTCACACTAGGGCGGCACGACTCTGTACTACTTTGGGGGCGACTTATGCATTCCCATGCACCACGACTTCGGAGCAACTTGCATGGACTTCACATAATGAATGTCTATGCAAGTCGCTCCGAGGCCACCCCGAAGTAGTACAGGACCCTTTTTCTAAGTTGGAGCGACTTGTGTTGCTCCTATTAGAACCGGTCCTGTAGCAGTCAATGGACCGCGAGGGACCGCGACTTCTCAGGCTGACAAGTCGCCTGACAAGTCGTGCTAGTGTGAATCGAGTCTTATAGATTTATTTTAACTCAAGTTATGTTCCAGTTTATCTACAATATAGGGATGCACTGATTCCAGTTTTTGAAGTACTGATACTTTTTCTCAAGTACTCGCTGATAGCAATTACCGATACTTATTTCTACTGTCATGTAACACGTTATTAAATAAGCGAATATATTAATCTAATACTAAATACATTTTATTAGGTTCTGTTTATTTAATTTATCAATTATAATTATATTATATATTGCGCTTTGAACAGCATCCGATTTGCATGACATGTGAACCCGTCTTTCTAAGGAGTCAGTTCATATATCTGTGGGCCGGCCGCAGCGCGATTTTTAAAGAGTCCGGTACAATTTTCAGTCTGGTTCAGGTCATACACTTTAAAAATTTGCAACTGGAACGCTTGACGAAATCGCACCAGACTATTTTTAAAAATCGCACAGACACTGTTTAATTTACATTGTTCCTTAATTTTCTGTATGTGGATGATGGCACTGTAATTATTTTAATTTAAAAAAAATCTAAGTACCTTTTTCCTAATCGATATACAGCTGTCACATGACTCAGCTCTTTCCCAGCCTGTCTGCAGGGAGACATAAGCAGGAGGAGCTTCTAGTCCTCTGCTGATGGTCACATGTTCAGAATAAAAATGAAAAAAAAACAGCCCTTGGAAAACAGAGTAAAAATAAATAATATCAATAAACTGTTTTAACTTGTCATACAAATATATATTTGAAAAAAATGTAACCAAAATTACAAAGGTGCGCTATTACTTAACAAATAGCGCTTTTTTGGATTATCTTTTTGGTAAGAGGTTAATTCACCAATTATACTTATTCATCATCCATCAGTTGGTCTTTCTGCACGCATCACCTTGGGAACACCCCCTTCCAGATGGAATAGACTTTTAATTGATGTTTTATTTGGATCCTTCTTTTTCACATAAGGACAATTTGTTATTGTTTATTTGTTAAGTAATAGCGCACCTTTGTAATTTTCAAGTTACATTTTTTTCACATATTCACTTCTATTGAACATTGGTTGCGCACCTTTTTCTTCATTATTTCTTTATATACAAATATATATTTGAAATCAAATATTTATTATTTTATGTCAATAACATGATGTGGGTGTATTTCTGCCAGTCACAGGCTATATCACGCTCCTCCAGCCTGTGTCTTACAATAAGAGAGGGAGGTGAAGCCTCCATTAACCTGTTCCTGTCCACGCTATAGTGGAAAGACGGCTACAGCGCGGGCCTAAATTGCAGGGAGGGCATCTATTTACGTCCTCCTGTGTATAAGCTGCCTGGGGAGCGCGCGGCTCGATCTGTGATCAGTGAGTTCATGAGACTCGGCTGATCCCAAATCGGAGTAAGGGGCTGGTCCCGGCCTCTAACCACGTCATCAGCTGTCAGCCAATGACAATGACAATCATATGATGTAAACCGAGACGTTAATCTGCTTTTTTTTTCTTCACGCTGACAGTGTGAGAAGGAAAAAAAAAAGCAGATCACCGGCTGCTGTCAGAGGAACATTGGTCCCGAAGAGGAAAAGACACTGCTGCCTCATGTGTGCCCACCAGTGCCAACTACCAGTGCAGGTCAGTGCCACCTACCAGTTCCCACCAGTGCCACCTATCAATGCCCACCAGTGCCACCTATCAGTGCCAACTAGTGCCCCCATCATCAGTGCTGCCCATCCGTGTCACCAGTGCCCATCAGTGTCACCTACCAGTGTAAATTAGTGCCACCTATCAGTGCCCATGAGTGCCACCTATTAGTGTCCTTCAGTGCCACCTATCAGTGCCCTTTAGTGCCACCCATCAATGCTACCCGTTAGTGCCCACCAGTGCCGCCTTATTAGTGCCTATCAGTGCCGCCTTATCAGTGCCCATCAGTGCAGCCTATCAATGCCCATCAGTGCCACCTCATCAGAGCACATCAATGAAGGTGAAAAATTACCTGTTTGCAAAATTTTACAACAAACTATTAAAAACTGTTTTTTGTTTTTTTTTTTTTCCCAAATTTTTGGTCTTTTTTGTTTGTTCAGCAGAAAATAAAAACCCCAGTGGTGAATAAATAACACCAAACGAAAGCTCTATTTGTTTGAAAGAAATTCTAAAAATTTAATTTGGGTACAGTGTTGCATGACCGTGCAAATGTCATTCAAATTGCGACAGAGCTGAAAATTTACCTGGGCAGGAAGGGGGTTTAAGTGCCCAGTAGGCAAGTGGCTACCTTACATATAATATTCCATAACCCCCCACATGGGCTGCTCAGATATTATAGGGAGGAAGTGTTCAGCATAGAAACTCACTGAGCATGTGCAGAGTTGCCACCACAGCTGAAAATTTGGGACATGAATAGAAGGTGGAGATAGAGAGCAGCAGGATCAACCAGGGTTTTTGCAGAATACAGAAAACGAATCTCATAGTGACTAAGCGAGTATGAACAGCATGTAATACACCATTTATTAAAGCGTAACTCCACTTTTGTTAAGGATTATAACAACCTTTGTTGCAGACTTCGACCTTTTGTTATTCTGAAGAAATCCCTATTTTATTCCCCTGTGCCGAGTGGGAGTGGTTTCATAATTATCAATCAGATGTGCAGCTGCAGGGCACTAATGAGGAAAGCTACTGGGCCTGCATCCATTTAAACGTGTTCCTATTGGGAGTATCTCACCAAAACTTTCATTTTTACTGCAGGGGATGCCAGAAATCTGACTTGTATCTTAGTGCAGACTTCTGGGAAAATCGGTAAGAAGATCACACAATCAGGAAATTATGTTTCTGTGTACAGAACAGCTCCACGTAGTCATATTGCACTTTCTGAAAATTATAACAGCTGCAGATTGAAAAGGAAAAGTCGTTTTTAATAACATTCAATTACAATATGACTTGTGTCACAATTGTATACGCTTTATTATTTTTTTTATTTTCTATTTTTTTTCCCCCACGAAAGTGGAGTTACCCTTTAATAGATTTTTCATGATGTGGGTTTAGTAAAAATTTAAGGAGTAATACTGTTTGTTTATCAGAAATAAAGATTATTAAAGAGCAATAAAATAAGTCTTTATTAAAATGTTCTTTAGGCCCCTTTCACACTTGTGAGACTTGTCCTGCGACTTGGGACTGCAAAGTCGCATGAAAAGTCATAGTCCATCATGATTTTCAATGAGTACTGTTCATATATGTGTGACTTCAAAGTAGTCCCTGCACTACTTTGTCCAACTTTGATGCATTTTGAGGTCCATAGACCTCAAGATTACACAGGCATTGCTTCAAGTCCAATCAAAATAGCGGCAAAATCATGCGACTTTTAGTTCGCACAAGTGTGAAAGAGGCCTAATGCCACGTACACACGTGCAGATTATCTGAAGACTTTTGTCTTCAGATTTACCTTTTCTATGTAGTGCAAGGGACTGCCGGATTGCATACAAATTGAAAGTGTTTAGGTTTGACCTCATATTATATGGTTTTGGTAAGTCTACAGACAAAAGTCTTCAGATAATCTGCACGTGTGTATGGGGCATTAGTCTGAAACCAGATCCAAGACCTATACAATCTAACAAGTTATGCCCCATACACACGTGCAGATTATCTGATGACTTTTGTCTTCAGATTTACCTTTTCTATGTAGTGCAAGGGCCTGCCGGATTGCATATAAATTGAAAGTGTTTAGGTTTGACCTCATATTATATGGTTTTGGTAAGTCTGCAGACAAAAGTCTTCAGATAACCTGCACGTGTGTACGGGGCATTACCCTTAACTGCTCTAAAATGTTAATGGACAGGGGAGGTGAAGAATTATATAAAAGGTCTTACCATTCTTCGATTTAGCCTGGGCATTCTTCAGACGTCTCTTCCACCAGCAGATATATACGATCAGGTGAGTCATTTGGAGCTGAAGTAGCAAAATGTTTTTGAATGGTTGCATCTGTCTATATGTAAAACACCCCCCTTTACTGTCTGCAGTAAACACACCCAAAATTCCTAGGTTATTAATCGGTCAGCCAAGGATGGATTGATAAATGGTCCCCTAGCATATAAACTGAGTTTACTCTCTGTATCCACACCTAAATATTCTCCAACAAAACTGACGTCAGCTTATCTAATAGGTGTAAATGGATCTTTAGGTAGGGAGCTTTGTGTTCTCATAAGGTGCCCAAAGATATTGGGTGGTGGCCAGTCACGTACAGTATATGTGTATGCCTTCGCTGCTGAACAAGCTTGATATGAAAATAATATTCTGTATGTTTCTGTATATTAGGGTGGGGGGGCTGCTACGAACATACACTTGTCCAGAAGGTAAAGGCTCGTACACACTTGACGAAAATCGGACGAAATATCCTCCGATTTTTCTCTCTCTTGCTCAGCGTTTATAACAGTTTTTAGTTGACAGTGCATAATGTTCACGAAATTTCTCATCCGATTTTGTTTTTTTTTTTAGGACGTTTGTTCATAGAGTGTGATGTAAGTACGTATACGTGTGACACCCGAGGCCATGCCTTTGAATTCCATCTTGCAGCTTCAACAACTTCCGATCATGCGTGGTCTTTCGTATCTGATTTTTCGCGGATGTACTGCGTACACATTAAACGAAAATTGGTCGTGCTGGGGACGGACGATGAAAATTTTGGTGTTTGTCCCTCCGTTTCTTTTCTCTGAAAATGTCGGCATTGGCTGCTGAAAGTTGTGTACACACTAGCCGAAAATCGTGCGATTTTACCTTGGACGGGAATTTTCGGCAGATATTCTACAAGTGAGTACCACACTTAACGGTAAAATTCTTGGAAAGTCTATTATTGGCTTATCCTCGTGCCAACTCAACTGGGGAAATGTTTTGGCTGTATCATGGAGGAGGCTACAAACATTTGAATGTTCTCCAATCCGACCATAACCTACAGTATTGGGTTAGCATTCTCCAGTGTCTTTAGGCACCATTAGCTTCGAATCCAAGCTCAGTAACCATACTACAGGATACAGAAAATCTCTATTATAGAGATCAAGAATTTACTGTACAAGAGGTCTGGTAGTACAGTTTGTCAAAATGGCAGGTTTACTGTCACAGTTCATTGATCATAGTAAAGTCAAATCCCTTGAGGCTATTTCTTCGAAGATAGTTAGCTAAACTTGAGTGGAAACAGAACAGATTACTGCTTACATCTTCAAGGAGAGGCAACTGAAATTTCATGATAATTCCCATTGTTATTTATTTTAAAAACATGACTTTTTATCTTGAGAGAAGACAGCTAAAATACGGAACGGGCCAAGTGTGCACTGTAGTCAAAGTACCTTAGTCTAGGCCAGTGTTTCTCAACTCCGGTCCTCGGGGCACACTAACAGGCCAGATTTTAAGTATTACCTTGGGGAGATGCAAACTATATTGCAATCACTGAGCAGAAAATGATATCACCTGTAATGTATTTCAGTTTTCTCGCAAACCTGGCCTGTTAGTGTGCCCTGAGAACCGGAGTTGAGAAACACTGGTCTAGGCAATCCCTGCCGTGAAGAAAGCTGACATTTTGCTTCTCAGATGCAATTTGTGGGTCCATATGGGGCATTTTTGGTTTTTAAATAGAATGACATTACTCTTGCATAATTCAACAATACTATTGAAGTTACTGAAGAGCCTAAAGGGAACTTTCTTGACCGCACAGATGCTAGGCAGAAAATAAAATGTGGGAGTTTGCTGATAACAACTGTTACATACTAAACACATGCTTGCCAAATGAGGGATTTTTGATTATTTAAAATAGCAAATAAAAATGTATGCTCCTTAAAAAAGGCTTTCAAAGACACCATTTTTTATATTAAAATAGATTTTTATTGAAAAGTTATAACAAGATATAGGGGGAAGAAATATACCCATGGAAACATGACATTGCTAATTTCACAAAACAAAAGGCTAGTCTTCATCTTGGACAAAAGTGACAGTTAGTACTGCCATTTAAAAATGTAGTTACAGAGGTTGCAACTGCTTCTCCTAAGTCATATTTGTAATGTCACTAAAAGGTACACAAACAGCTCCTGGCACCTGCCAAATAAGTAGTTAACAACAAATAAAATCAAATTTGGATGGTAATAAGGCACATGTGTCAAACACAAGGCCCAGGGGCCGAACCCAGCCCTCCATACCATTTCATGTGGACCTCACACTTCTCCTAGAGCTCCAGTCCTCCTTTTGGGCCTCCTCCAGACCCTGCACTTTCTACTTCCCAGCTCAGACCCCAGCTTCTTCCCAGCAGCAACACAAGGTAAGGGGGTGCATTCTGAGCAGCAACACAAGGTAAAGGGGTGCATAAGGGAGGGTAGGACGGGACCCTTGACATCTGATGTAAGGTGGGTGGGATACTCTGGACATCTAGTATTACAGACACAACCGACCCTTTAAGGGTGATTATAATGCTGACGTGGCTCTCAATGAAGATGAGTTTGACACCCATGTAATAAGGGAATAAGGGAAAAAAATAAAGAGGCAGAAGCGTCACAGAATGTACTGTATGTGGGAGGATGGAAGAGGAAACTAAGAAGAGTAAGGGGTAGTTTAGAAAAATGGGTGAGAGCAGAATGGCTAGCTAGGGTCACTTTGTGGAAAATAAATTCCATATTTATTCTACGAGGCATCAAAGGAGTGTTCCTGATTCTCACTGTAAGCACTTCCATAAGTTTGACACCTCGAGTGCAAGAATATACAATAGGTATGTTGGGCCATATGTCTAGAAGCGATCAAACATCTAGTGGCAGTAAATAGATGCAAGAGTACTGTAATTCTCTACCCTTTTTAAACACTCGAGGTGGGGGAAGACCCAGCAAGTAAAAGAATGTATGATGGATTCTACTTCTTGTCAAAATGGCTTAAAGTGTTACTGAACCCACAACAGTAAAATCTGTCTATAGATGCAGAAATGCTTGTTATACTCTCTGTGTAAAGTGATTAATCCTCTGCATTGTGTAAAAAGGCTATGTGATCTTGTATGAACAGATCCTCCCCCTCCTGCACGTTCACTCTGGACAAGTCTAGATAAGCACCGTAAGTGTAGTTCAGCAGCACATGCTCAGTTTGGTCTTTATTCCTGAATAGGACACTTCCTGGTTTTAGCTGAGCTATTTAGGTCACATGGTATTAACATCACACATTTGGGTGTGTGTACAGATCCTGAATGACAGCGCAGTCCCTCCCTCCTCCTCCATACCCAGTAACTAAAAAAGAACACAGTGGGTGGGATATCATATCTTGATTGATGGATGATTCGCCTCCCATAAAAGCATGAGGACACAGGCTATAGTGGATTTCAAGAGGCAGTGAAATCTCCTCCTACATGAACACTCTGGACGGACCATGCAGAGTATCACATGACCGCAGTACACAGATCAGCTAACAAGATATATAGCTGCAGTATTTTAATGTAAAAAGATTATTTATAAGCCGTAGGCAGTGTGAGGGGGCTGATGAACATTTATTATATTACTGGGTTTAGTAACACTTTAATCTTAAGACACATCCGAAATATGTAGTAGAGTGTCCCTGGTTGGTTAAGGGACCTCCAACAGCGGTCTGGCATGTTCGTATTATTAGTGTGTAAGAAGTCAGGGGTTTGGTACCAATGATATGGGATTTTGTATTGATTTTCCTTATAAACCGTGCAAATGGAAGTTTTGTGAGCAGCCCTCCATACAGCATTCCATTCCTATAGTGAGATTTCTTTACCTAGAATCTGCTCCCATTTAGCCATATAATTATATAAGGTGGTGTTTCAGATTGTGGGGTTCAGAAGGGTATAGATACATGAGCAAATGTTTTTCTAAATTGACACCAATTGACACTTCATCCTCCCCCATTTGGTATATGTTTAGTATTGAATTGATGGCATGGATGTTGTGTCTTGGGATCTAGTTTAGGTGAATTGATGAAATGGATGTGGTGTCTTGGGATCTAGTGTAGGTGACTTGGTGGCATGAATGTGGTGTCTTGGTATCCAGTGTAGGTGAATTGATGAAATGGATGTGGTCTCTTGGGATCTAGTGTAGGTGAATTGATGGCATGGATGTGGTGTCTTGGGATCTAGTGTAGGTGCATTGATTAAATGGATGTGGTCTCTTGGGATCTAGTGTAGGAGAATTGATGGCATGGATGTGATGTCTTGGGATCTTGTGAAGGTACTCAATTGTATCTGACAACTGAAATGTGCTGCTATCATGCCAGTCTCTATGACAATCTGCTAATCTGTCTAGTAAAATAACGAAGTCTCTGGTAATATGGCAACTTTCTTTGGTGACATGGCAACACCATCATGTACACTGCAGCACCTTCTATATCATAGCAATGAGCTCAGCTAACATGCCAGCAGCTCTTTCAGGTAACAAACATGAGTAACAAGTACAGGTACAAGAAGCAGCATTTTATTCCAGCCAATGGTAGCCACATAAACCAGGAAATGGGCAATGTATCCCAGTCTGTCTTGTGGGGAAAGCTCCGGACAATGGATTTTTTTTTTTTAAATACACCCCATAAAGGAGAATGGTTTTGAACAACCCCGGAGCTATGTTTTATTCTAAGTTTCATTTTGCGTGCCAGCTTAATAATTTATTTTCCATCGTTTTGTTTACAGCTAAATGGATTGTAAGTGTAGCCGACTTCCCCCAGCACTTCCTTCCCATGCAGCATTGTGTTTGAGACCAAGAGAAACTTTGGATTACCTGCGTTTCCCAAGCTTTCATTTAAACTATTAATGATTATTTAGCACAGACACTGTTACTGTATAAATGACTAACCTCCATAGAGAGGCTGGAAAGGGGAAGTGGCTGAAAATGTGTGGGTGTTGGTTAACCATGCAGTTACTAGTAAGAAAAGGAAGTGGCTTACACATGGCTTGGCTGTTATTTTGATCCAAAGCCAATTTGTGGTGTTCAGTAACCCTATCATGTTTATATATATATATATATATATATATATATGAAGCTGTGAAAGTTAGACTGTTATTGTTATATTGCTATAGTTGCACATTATGTACTGATAGCAGGTCAGCGTAATATGTTGCAACAACCACAGGTTCAGGATACATGCAGCCCACTTTGTTATACTGTATATACAAATTTATTTTATTTATAAAAGAAAAACATATTATGTAGCATTTTACAAAGCACATAGACCCATTCCCTTCAGGCCTTGTCCCTAAAGCAACTTTAAATTTAAACATGTTTCAAGTGGTTCTAAAGGCTGAAGGTTTTTTACATTAATGTGCAGCTCCCCCGCCCCCCTTATACTTACCTGAGCCTGATCCCAGAGCTGTGTGCAAGAACAGCGGCTCTCTCAGCTCTCTCCCTTTTCATTGGCTCAGAGGCATCAGCTGCAGTTGTCAACCACAGCTAGCGAGGAGGCAGCAGGGGCTGGGGCCAAGCTGCTCTCTGTGAGTCTATGGACACACAGAGTCGGCTTGGGAGCAAGCCCACATGAGTACCTCCATAGCAAGGGGGGAGGAGGGGCCTGGTGCGCTGGCAGAGGACCCTGGAAGAGGAGGATCTAGACTGCTCTGTGGAAAACCATTGCACAGATCAGAGAAGTGTAACATGTTTGTTATTTAAAAAAAAAAAAAGTTAATACGATTTAAAATCACTTTAAAGCGAAAGTAAACCCATTGATTTGACAGTTTAAAAAAAACTGTTAGCTACGTTCCCGGCATGCCGGGAATGGAAACTGTCACATTGGTTGTGCTTTCAACCAAACTGTTAAACCATCCAATGGCGGTGTCATAATTGATCACACGTGCAGCAACATGGCAGTTGATGATTAAACAGGTCAAAATGGCAGTTTCCTTGGCTAAAAACGATAGGAGGGTTTACTTCCACTTTAGGTTTTAGTAAAATAAAACCCAAGAATGGTTTCTTTGTGCCTAATACTTTTTCTCATAAAGCTCTCTGAACAGATCAGTTCACCTTTTCAGCTCTGGGTAGATGCTGGTGGGGTGAATCACCAGTTGGCTTCTTGTATATCTGACATCTCAACATGGGAGTTGCCATTCCTTGTGTCAGCCACAGGGCCGAGAACCTTCGCAGGAAGTTTTTAGCACTGGAATTTTTAATGAAATGATCATTCACAGGCCTGACTATTAAAAAATCTAGAATGACCCATTAAAAATAAAACTGAAGGTAAGCCTTCAGGGAGGGTTAGAACCCGCAAATTTTTTTTTAACATTTATGTTCAATTAGGGAAATTTCCCCTCTCTTCCTGTCCCATAACCACAACACAAAGTGTGAGGTAATCCCTCCAAAGTGAGGAAAATCCTGGGTTGTTACCAGGGTCACCAAAGCTAGTGTCCTAATTGGAAGATTTCCCCTATATTCTTGTGGGCATTTCTTTCACTTTCAGTGATAACGGTCACCAGGACAAATTGAGAGGGTGAGCCCCCGTTCACACGGGGGCCACCTGTCAGGTGACCTGGTCGCCTGACAGGTCGCCGTAGGTCGCCTTCCATAGAGAAGCTGTGGACCCGTTCTAATAGGAGCAACACAAATCGCTCCGACTTAGAAAAAGGGTCCGGAGCTTCTTTGGGGCGACCCGGAGCGACCTGCATAGACTTCAATGTTATGAAGTCCGTGCCGGCCGCTCCGAGGTCGCGGTGCGAGCAGCGCGCCGCGACCTATGAGGTCGCCCGGCAAAGTAGCGTCGCCCCAGTGTGAACGGGGCCTGAAGCTTCCTTTTGAAAATTTCTGTTTATTATTTTTTTGCAGTCTAAACAAGAACAACCAACACAAACACAGTGCCACGCAGGGCAGACATAGAAAAGAAAACAAGTGACAACAGGTCCAGTAATCCCGTACCACCGGGCAACGCCAGAAGATATGTCCAAAATCCACCAGTGAATAGGAGCAACGCCAGCATTCAGCAGAGGATTCCAGATATATACGGGCCAACCATGCTGGCATATAATAGATCCTATGCAAAAACTTGAAATGAATCAGGCGATCCCTTGCAGAGACCAAGTAAGTGAAAGGGGAACACCACATATCATCCCAATCATCGCCATCTAAGTCCGGTACCTCCTCCACCCACCGTTCTCTACACCTACGCACCGCTAATGGGGAAGTGACAAAAAGCTCCTTATATAATTCCGAGAGAGGTTTCTGCATATCCTCAACCTGCACAACAGTCTCCAACGCAGACGTTTTGACCTCCACACGGGGAGAGCCAAACTGTGCCAGAAAAGCATGACGGAGCTGAAGATAGCAGAATAGATATTGATTCTGCAAAATTAAATCGCGCTTTCAGGGCATCAAAGGGGCAAAATTCTCCACCGGATGTAACATCACCCAGCGTTTTGACTCCCCTGGACTTCCAGAGAACAGGATCAGGAATCGAGGCAAAATGAGGAAATCTAGGATTCCACCACAGGGGGGAGGCCAGGGAGACTCCAGTCGCTCCAGGCTCCATCAGCGCCCGCATATGTTCCCAGGCCTTGATGGTGGAACACATCGTCCCCGTCAGCCTTCGAGCCACGATGCAGAAGAAAACGGAGGCTCTCATAGGAGCCCAAAATAGCCGCTTCCAACACTGTGGCAGAATCCCCATCATCCCCACGAAGCCAACGGCATGCAAACACCCCCTGCCCTGCTAGAAAATACTTGTATAAATCAGGTAAGGCAAGTCCCCCCTGACCCCATGGCTCCTGGAGCACCTGAATGCCTATTCTAATAGGGGAACTACCCCAGACAAAAGACCCAATCAGGCCATGCACCCTGCAGAAGAACAAGCGGGGAACCCACATCTGAGAATTCCTGAGAAAATACAGGAAGACAGGGAGAATTTTCATCTTCACTAGATTGATACGCCCCAAAACTGATAACGGCAAGTCCCTCCACACCTCCGCCCTGCGCTTAAAGACATCCAACAGAGGTAGCAAATTGAGGCTGAGATAATCTGCCACCCGAGCCGACACCCTAACCCCCAGGTAAGTGAACTCAGTAACCCATTTCAGTGGCAACGTCCCATCAACTGCAGCCTGAGTGCCAGGGTCAAGTGGTAGCATGGTAGACTTGTCCCAGTTAACCCTAAGACCTGAGAACTTGGCGAAGGTATCCAAAATAGTGAAAACCGCCCGCAGGGAGCTATTTGGGTCCTTCAGGAACAGCAGCATATCATCCGCATGAGGGTGAGGCTTCCTAATGGTGACACAGACAGCAATATAACCCCGACAGGTGTTCTAATCCTTCTCCACTCGATCCAAAGCTAATAAAAAGTTTTGCCTTCAGTTACGCTTTACCCTTCCCAATTATCAGTGTACCTGTATTCACCCTCATAGGCCTGTAGACTGTGAGGCATCCTTAATAAACAGAAGAAATGGAAATGTCCATATTAATTTAGGAAGAGGTCTCTTTGATGGGAATGAGAACAACGCGTTCACCTATTACATAATGTTCTCTTCTGGGTTCAAATTGTAATGTGCGTACTCTGATTTCTGATAATGCTTTCAGTACAAGATATTGATCTGTGCCTTTTCAGTTAACTAGAGCACTTGATTGCACCATTATTTTCATCATGCTTAATGACATTTTTATATTCAGGTATTTCTACAGTTACATATTTATCATGTTTTCTTCCTTGTATAAAACAAAAAGGGCATTCTGATACTGTGTTTGAACACACAATAAAGCATGCTTTTATGTACAATTCTCACTCCAAAATTCAATATTTTTTTACAAAGCAAGGAGAAAGATTAGTTAGAATAATAATATTTCCTGACACAAGCATGACAGCACACATGTATGGGTATAGGTTCTGCCCCTTGCCCAATCAGAACTGGTTATACTATATAAATGAGTCGCCTCCCCTATGGCGGCATTCTATTTTTGTTCCTCAAATGCTCAACCAGTTATTACTATGGAAAGAAGATTTTTATTTTTGCCCACACCTTGCCGGATTCACCTGACCAGCCACACAGGTTCAGCCTCTCTCCTGTGACAAAGCTCCCTCTGTTTGGGTGTAAACCGCCTATACGAGGGAGGCCTCCCCCCAGGTCCAGGTACTGGTCTCTGGATGCAGGTAAAACAGTTCTGCCTTCTTGTTTGCTGGGACTGATCCAGTCTCTTCTCCCTGGTGAGTTATGGCCCGACACACTTTTTGGTTAGTCTGGCACTCTGTGTATGTTTTTGTTTCCTTTGCAAAACACAGTGGATCTACTAACATCCAGTTGGGTCGGCATGTTAGCCTATATAGCCACCAAACCCAGTGGTCTCCAAGCTCCTCATCAGGATCCATAGTCATCCAGCTGTGATGAGGGCAATAATGTCCTGGTGGCCTTCCAGGCCGCAGTGTCCTCAAGTACATTCTTTGGCCCAAGAACCTCCTATTCTCCTTCCTGAGATTTCAGACCTTACACGGTGGGGCCAAGTGTATCCAAATTCAGCAAACTTAGATCTAGCAGCTGGGAGACCAAGTATGGAAGGCTCATCCAGGGGTCTCACCTTTCAGTATTTGAAACCCTGTGGAAGCCAGGGCACCTGCTACAAACTTCAGGTATACTAGAACATGGGAAACCTCGCAGAATTCAAGGATGGAATTCTCTGCTCCCCACTGTAAAGATTAAGATGTCTGCAAGTAAGCCAAGATAAGGGATTAAGCGGTAGTCAAGTATTGGTTAGGTCCTCATTTACTGAGATCCAAGGACCGCTGCAGACCTTGGTAAACCAATACCGAAAGGCCTGTACAGATCATTCTCTCCCCTTAGAACATGCAGTGCAACTAGTGTTGGAAAGGCTGTCCCACTCCTCCATTCTTCTGAGCAAGACTGCCTCAATATTTTCCGTGACACTAAAGCAATATTTCCTTAAGCTATCAAGTCTGGGAGAAGGATTTCAGATAACCAAGTGTTAAGCGGTAAACTACCTTAACCACTTGCCGACTGCTCACATTGAGCATACTGCGGCAAAGTGGCTCGTTATCATCCAGCGACATAGACCTACGTCGCTGGACTCCTCCCCTTCTGGCGGCACGCGCGCGCCGCCGGAGGCTCGCTCCCACTGTATTCAGACACAGCGGGAGTCGAGCCAGGGGAGGAGAGGCGGTGATCACCGCCGCTCTTCCCCGATCCTCGGGGATCGAGTGAGGAAGGGCGGATCTCATCTGTGACAGGCAGGGACAGATTACAGGATTACAGGATTCAGCATAGCTGAACCTGCGATCTGTGCCTGTGTCACACAATCCCCTCCCCCCACATACGTCAGTAAGCACCAGACATACATTTAACCCATCACCAATAACGTTAACCCCTTCCCTGCCAGTGTCATTATTACAGTAACAGTGCATATTTATAACACTGATTACTGTAGTAATGTCACTGGTACCCCCAAAAGTGTCAAAAATGTCAGTTAGGGGTCCGATCTGTCCGCCGCAATGTCCCGCAAATAAAAAATAAAAAAATCGCAGATCGCCGCCATTACTGGTTCCAGTGTCCAGAGCCCCTGAGCAGAATTTTTGCTGTGGACGCCTCCCTTGCCGGACAGGTGACTACTGTCTAATACAAGAAAGGATTTGCCCAGATGAAGTTCCGGAGAATGAAGCCACCATATCAGGGACTCCTTTGTTCCCCGGCTCAGCCGGATCTGATTGTCCAGAGACTGCAGAGTCTAGTCCCATTTGGCCAGAATCTCCCTTTGCAGGGACCTCGTATGGAACTGTGCAAACTGAACTGCCTCAAAAGGGAGACACCATCATGCCCAGCACCCGCATGCAGGTCTGGAGGGATGACCATCTGTTGGACAGCCTGCAATTCCTGGAACTTGTCAAGAGGAAGGAGCACTATCGCTAAGGCCGAGTCCAGAGTCAGATCCAGATAGTCCAGCTTTGTGGACAGAACCAGAGCAGACTTCTAAAAATTTAGAATCCAGCCAAAAATCCCTCAGAGTTCGTATGGTGATTTTCAGGTTTTCCACTAGAGAAGTAGGAGACTCCACTCGGAGAAGGAGTTCGTCCAAGTAGCCCAGTACCGCCGCGATCACCCATTAGGTTAACAACGCTAGTACCAGGGCTAACACTTTTGTGAAGACCCGAGGAGCAGAGGCGACACCAAAGGGTAACCTGACAAGGTGACAATGCTCCTCTCCCATGGCAAAGCAGAGGAAGCGCTGGAGACCAGCACATATTGGAATGTGAAGGTAAGCATCCTTGATGTCGATAAGGGCGATAAAATCCCCGATGCAGGGATGCCACCACCGTGTGAATAGACTCCTGAACTTCTGGACCCACACAAGGCAGTTTGGCGCCTTGAGGTCCAGGATTGGACGCACCTTGCCTTCTTTCCTGGGAACTATAAACAGGTTTGAGTAAAAACCCTGAAAACGTTATGAAGTCGGAACCGGGACAATCACCCCTTGAAGTAACAGGTCTTGTACCGCCCCAAACAGACCCTGTAAGCGGTCTGGGGACAGGCGCAAGTTGGAAGGAAAGAACCTTGCCGGGGGACAAGAGCGAAACTCCTTCTTGTAGCTGGACCGAATAACTAAGTGGACCAACTTGTCTTGTATCAGGGAAGTCCAGGGGTCCATAAACCAGTGAAGATGTCCCCCCACCCCCGATACGGATGAGGGCACACCTTTATGATGGAGCCTTCTCCGCGCGTCTGGAGAAGCCCGTTTTCGGCTTGCCAGAACAGGTTAGTTAGGATCCTCCAGAGGAGGCCCTGAAAGGCTTCGAGCCCTTGTCAGTCAACCCTGAGGGACAAAAAAAACTTCTTATGAGCCGAGAAGGAGGGCCCACGTCTATGACGAGGGTACTTGCCCTTAGTAGCCTGCGGAAGCAAAGGTACTCTTCTCCATGTTAGACTTTTAATTATGTCATCCAGGGTAGCTCCAAACAGGCGATCCCCTTGAAAGGGAAGATTAGTCAATGCTTTTTTCGAAGTCTGGTCCGCAGACCAGCATTTGAGCCAAAAGACACTCCAAAGGACCACTGCCGAAACAGCCTAGCGACTAGGGGAGCCGCATCAAAAGATGCATCACAGATAAACTGCAGCCCCTGGACCAGCTGGTCCGCCAGCTCAGCAAAGGCAGAGGGGACCTTTTCTCCTTCCAGGTCACGGCATAAAAGCTTAGCCCACTCAGTCAGAGTTTGGGACACCAGTGCAATGGTGAATACCGGCCAAACCAGCCAGAGTGTACATATTGCGGGCCACAGCCTCCGCCTTCCTGTCAACCAGATCCTTAAAGGCAGGTGACGCTTCCACCAGAATCATGGTTGCCTTATTCAATCTGGAAACCAGAGGGTCCACCACCCGTGGAACAGTCCACTTTATTAAGAAGAGTCTCCTCATAGTGGTATTGGCCAGCAAATCACTTAGGGACCCCAAGGGGACGCTTTGGTCATCCCCACTCTTTAGTGACAATTCTGTCAAAATAGGCGGGGAAAGGAAAATCCTTTGCCACTCTGGATGGCTCGTGAGTGCCAAAGGGAACCTACACCTCCGCACCTGCAGCCTCCATTTTTAAGGTCTCTCGCACAGATACAATCAGTGCTTCCACCAATGCCTTTTCATGCGCGTTTGCAGATGTGGAGGAATCATCCTCACTATCTGAGGATTCCGGGCGCGTGATCGAAGACCCAGCAGGGAGACCCACATCCGTGGTGGCCGACTCAGATTCAGGATCTGAGGAGACAGATGAGGCAGGGGAAGGCAGGGGGAGCTTTTTGCTAGCCTGTGGCCCGTAAACCACCTCCACCTGGGACACAAAGCACTCCAGGACTGTCGTCAGTGCATCGATGGATGGTTGAGACCCGGAGGGCCCCCCGCAGCCTCAGAGAGGGGATCAGGTGGGGAGATGTACTCCAAAGAAGACTTCATGAGTCACCAGGGGGACCCACAAAAAGTGCAAAGCACTGCAAAAGGACAACCCAACCCACCCGGTCGCAAGGCACAAAGTGATCCCCTCAGCAGAGAGGGAGAGGACCCCACTAAACTCACCATCCAGCAGAAACAGGCACCCGCAGCCACCAGGATAATCTGCACTCCACGTGCGGCGATCAGGAAGTGAAGAGATCCAGGAGTCAGCACCAGAGGATGAGGAGGGGTTCCCACCCCCAAAACTGCCACCCACAGGGCTCCGCAGTCATGGCCGCCGCAACTTTCAGTGGCAAACCACCGCAAAATGGCTGCCGGACTACAAAAACATGGTCACCGTGCAGTGAGCACTCAACAAAATGGCGGCACCAGGAGGCATCCCTAGGCCTCAAGGACAGGCCCTGGCAGGATGGGGTGGCCCTGGCAGGAGCCCCCACTGGGTACAACCGCCCCCCCCCACACAGCGGACTGTCCGTTCACCGGCGGCGCACCCCCCCCATCCCGCCCCCATCGCAAGCATAGCGCCTTGCCCTCCAACCCAGGAGGTAGACCAGAACACCCACACAGCCTCTGCATAAGTGGAGGGTGAGGGGGGTAGGATGGGGGGACAGAAGAAAGGGGGTTCTTGACGGGAAGGAGGGGAACCCGGGGGTCCGACTGTCCAGAGGAGGAGCCCACGTCCACCCCAAAACCCTCCAGGGGGAGAGGGGGGACAGCTACTCACCATAACAGGAACCAGGTGGGCACCACTCCAGACAATACCCCTTGCCATCGGGGGGGGGGGGGGGACTGTCGGCCAGAAGGAATGCTGTGACTTGGGCCGAGACCCGGTCGTATGTGACCTCACGAGGCATTTAATTCACAGGCCAGCCTCTGGGGCTATTTCGTGGCTGACCTAGCGTGGAGCTGAGGTCTGCGCACACTTGCTGGCCAGACTGGAGTGACCACTGGATCTAGATTATCCAGCCCGTCGCCCAGTCCAGCAGTTGATTGTAGATCTCACAGGAAAAAAAGCAGGAGAAAAATGTATATAAAAAAAGAAAATATTGCCAGTAGGAACTAGGTCCTTACTAAACAGAAAAAACTGGGGGGAGGGAGAGGGAGAAAATACGAATACCCCCTGGGACTGCCCATAGGCGTAGTAAGACTTTTTTTCCTGGCTAGTGTCCTACTCTTGTAGGGGGCAGTATAACTCAACGGTTAAGAAGATCAGGAGTTGTGTCTGTCAATGAACGAAAGAGAAAAAAAAAAATTCTGTTTAGGGCCTCAAAAAGGTTTGGTCTGATCCTGCCACTTTGTAATATATTAGTGCAAATTAAACTGTAAGGGGATACAAGAGGAATTACACACAAGGGGCCCATCTGCACACTTGAGTGCTCCCCCCAGACCTGTCTATCAGTATGAGCCCTTCTTAAGCTATAAACATCTCTCATTAGGGCTATTAAACTGATTTAGGCTGCTAAATGATGATGATCGATAAAGTGTTTAGTGGTCTAAATCTCTCATTATGAACGCAGAAAATAAATTGATCGGATTCAGCCTCCTACTCATAAACCGGGAGAAAGTAAACATTGTAAGGGGAACAAGTTATTTTTTGGAGAATATAGAACTCTAAAGCAGTTGTAAACTGTTGAGTGTTTTTTTTATTGTTTTTTTTTTTTCGGACCTGGAGCCTGGAGTTCACACTGAGGCCATTTTGAAATCTTTCAAGCCGGAATTTCAGAGCGACTTCAGGGGCGATTTTGCACGGGTTCCTGCACAGATGTCTATGGAAATCGCACCCATCCAACCCCCCCAATCGCCAAAAGTAGTACAGAAACTACTTTTGGGAATCAGCGTGGCGTCACCCCAATTTGGGGCAATTGGCTCCGATTTGACATGTGAAATTGCATGTCAAATCAGGTCAATGTGAACGTGGGCGGAAGGTAAAGGTATAGTGTGCATGGAATACTAGCACATTATGTGAAACTTAATGTGCAGATGGCCGTTCCTTCAGAGCGCATGCGCCGATAACGTCATAGGCGGCATGTAATGTAAATATCACATTTAGGAGATATTTACAGTACACATAGGCAGGGCTTTTTTTTCCGGTGGAACTTGGTGGAACTCAGTTCCACCACCTCTGTCTCAGGCCTTCTGCTCACCACTATTACTTGTAAACACAGAAGTCTGGCTTCTGTGTTTACAAGTGAGAGCTTGTCTCACAACGGCATCCACAGATCTGATCCCGATTGGCTCCAACTAATGGCAGGATGGGGACAAGGGAGATGCAGGTGCCCAGTGTGCAGTGCAGATGCCTACACCCCTACTGGATGATCTCCCTGCAAGTAGGAGAGGCGGAGCCAATTAAAGTTTATAGGAAGGTACTAGAGCTGGCTGGGTGCTTAATAAAGCAACAAAAGTAAGACCTGTGGAAAATTGTGGAGTTTTTTAAGGAGGGGGGGGGAGATGCTAGGAAAAGTGTAGGGGGAATTGCATGCAGAGGTCAGAGCTAAAGAGGGGTGAAAGTGAGACATGGATGGGAGATGCAGGGGTAAGCAGCTGTGGAAGAGGGCTGAACTTTGCTCTCCGTATGCAGCGCACCCTGAACTCTACACTATGTACAAAACACACCCCTGAACTCTGCACTCTGTTTGTAACCCCCGCCGCCCCCACCCGAACTCTGCACTTGGTACCTAATGCACTCCTGGTATTTAATGCCCATTTAAGATCTTCCCACTTCTAGTGAAATTCGACCACACCCAGAAGAATCGCATTCAGGATAGGAACATTTTGACCGCAGACCATGGGAAACCACAAAATGCAGCAAAACCGTGTCAAAATTACGGTATAATAATGCTGTGATTTTGTAGCATTTTGCATTTTCCAGCGGCAAATCACGGCCAAGTGTACATGAAGCCTTATGTAGCAGTGTCTGTGTAATCTGATACCCAGCTATTTAGAACTGTAATCAGTAGTAAACCAGCTATTTGAAACATAGTACCAAACTGCCACCCTCTGCCTGCCAATGGTAAACATTAAATATTCATATGCAATTTTACTTAAAAAGGAACCAACATTTTTAGACAGTGCTTTTAACCCGTCCCTCTGTAACCTGTAAAAAACCTGGTTGATCCTGCCAGTTCCTGTGTCCCCCTTTGTGTACTGACCATGGCTGCTGAGCCCTGATTACTCCTGATCCCGATGCTCTCCATCTCCCCACCACGTCAGCTCCTGTGTCTGTGTGAGCTGTCACCGCCACCCCCCCCCCCTTTCTGCGCCACTATTACTAAAAAATTAAAATAATGTCACTGCCAGCACCTCTCTTTTATCCAGCCATAACACACAGTATAAGTGTTTTTATTTTTTAAACAATGCTTCTAAATACCGCTCTAGAGCGGCCAGCACAGCAGTCATGTGACCTCCCCAGCTGACGTCAGATGAAGATCTCGGCCCCTCCTGCTGTAACTCTGGATCAGAGGTGTAGAGCAGCTGGGAGTAATGTGACCGGCTTGAAGATATCTGAAAAACTGAATTTTTGTAAAATCTTACCGTAAAATTCCTTTCTCTGAGTCCTCCGACAGTCGCCGCCCACTCACACAGTCTTCACCAATGGGTATTGACCTTTGCTCCGCAGGAGTAGCTAGGCACAAGACTTGTTAGTAACAAAAGCTTTTAGCATAGACACACCCCTAGGGGCTGTCCCACTAGTCAATACCTCCCTGCACCAGCATTCCCAACTCAGTTTTGGTAGCATAGCAGTAAGAGTACACAAAAACCCCAAAAGAGGGGCGGGGGCAGCGACTGTCGGAGGACTCAGAGAAAGGAATTTTACGGTAAGATTTTACAAAAATTCAGTTTTCTCTTACGTCCTCCGACAGTCGCCGCCCACTCACACAGTCTTCACCAATGGGATGTCCCAAAGCAGTGTAGACATGAGGGGTGGGAGACGCAGCCGCAGAAGAGCAACGCAGTACCCACATCAGAGAAAGGAACCTTACATACAGTAAGAGAACCAGCTGGGCAACAGGAAAAAGTGCTCAACAGGAGCAACAACCCAGGAAAACAAGTAACCCAGGGGTAAAACACCCCAAACAGCCAAAGACCCAAAAAACAAGGGTCCCTATGGTACTGCCGCACTGAGAACTTTACGGCCAAAGGAGGCATCGGCCGATGCCTGAACGTCCACCTTATAAAACTTGGAGAAGGTGTGCATGGACGACCAAGTCGCCGCCTTACACACCTGGGCCACCGAAGCCTGATGCCGGAAAGCCCAAGACGCACTCAAAGACCTGGTAGAGTGCGCCTTCACAGGGAAGGGTGGAACCCTTTCCTTCAAGGCATAGGCCTGCACAATGGTTTGTCTGATCCATTTGGCGATGGTCGCAGCCGACGCCGCCATGCCCTTCCGAGGTCCCTCAGGAAGGACAAAGAGGGAATCCCACTTGCGAAAGGATTTAGTAGATGACAGGTAAACCCTGATCGCCCCTAACAACATCGAAGGAATGTAAGGCAACCTCCTTAGGATGTTTTGGCTTCGCGCAGAGCGAAGGCAGGACAATGTCTTCATTGAGGTGAAAATCCGAGATCACCTTTGGAAGAAAGGACGGGTTAGGTCGCAAGACCACCTTATCCTTGTGAAGTACCAAATAAGGAGAGCTACAGGACAAAGCCGCTAGCTCCGACACCCTGCGAGCCGAAGTGATCGCCACCAAAAAGGCAACCTTCCTGGACAGCAGAGGCAACGAGATCTCCCTGATCTTTTCAAAGGGAGCGTGCTGTAACACAGACAGAACTAAGTTCAAGTCCCACGGAGGCAAGGGCTCGCTCCGAGGAGGGGCCAAATGACGCACCCCTTGAACAAAGGTGCGAATCAAGGAATTTGACGCCACAGGGCGCTGAAAAAGAACAGCCAGTGCAGAAATCTGGCCTTTTATCGTGGCCAGCGGCAAACGCTGATCCACACCAGTTTGGAGGAAAGCCAGCACTCTTGACACCGAGTATGAACGAGGGGAGTACCCCCTGGACTCACACCAGGCAAAGTACGCTTTCCAAGTACGATAATAAATCTTCCCCTAAGAGGCTTTCCTAGCCTTGATCAAAGTAGGAATGACCTCCGGGGAGAGACCCTTGTCCCTCAGGACCTGGATTTCAACAGCCAGGCCGTTAAAGCCAGCGACTGTAAAGCAGGATGGAAGATCGGCCCTTGAGACAGGAGGTCTTCCCGCACCGGCAGTCGCCACGGAGGTCCGACTGCCAGATGAACGAGGTCTGCATACCAAGACCGGCGAGGCCAGTCTGGAGCCACCAGAATCACTGTGTGCGGTTCCGAAGCCAACCTGCGAAGGAATCTGGACAGTAGCTGAATCGGAGGAAAGGCATATATCAGATGATACTGATGCCAGGGCGCCACCAACACGTCCGAGGCGTCCGCCCGAGGATCGCGCGTCCTTGCCACGAACCTTTCCACCTTGTTGTTCAGACGAGACGCGAACAGGTCCACATCCGGTGAACCCCACTTCGGGCACAACATCTGGAACACATCCGGGTGCAAGGACCATTCCCCCTGATCCAGGGTCTGGCGGCTCGGATAATCCGCCTGCCAGTTGTCCACCCCCGGAATGTGCACTGCCGTTATCGCCAGGACGTGCGCCTCGGCCCAGGACAGAATGTCGGTCACTTCCCGAGCCGCGCGGGCACTCTTGGTGCCCCCTTGGTGATTGATGTAGGCCACAGCGGTAGCATTGTCCGTCTGAACCCGAACCGGACGGCCCTGAAGCCGACCACTGTAGAAGACAAAGCTTTATCGCTCTCAATTCCAGAACGTTGATCGGAAGGGAGGATTCCTCCTTCGACCAAGGTCCCTGGGCGGACAGGTTGCCCAGGACACCACCCCAGCCCGACAGGCTGGCATCCGTGGTGACCACCGTCCAGAATAACGGACGAAAAGACTTGCCCCCCGACACCGTCGGGGACTGGAGCCACCACAGAAGACTCCTTCTGGTGCGATGGCTCAACGAGACCTGCAGATCCAGAGACTGAGGTCGCCCGTCCCATTCGGCAAGAATCTCCGCTTGGAGACCCCGCGTGTGAAACTGGGCAAAGGGGATCGCCTCGAAGGACGAGACCATCAAACCTAGACACCTCATGCATGTCCTTAGCGACGAGGAACGGTTGTCCCTGAGGGACCTGACTTCGTCCTGAAGCGTCCTGAGCTTGTCCTCCGGCAGGAAGACCTTCGCCTGAACAGAGTCCAGAACCATCCCCAGATAGGGAAGGCGAACCGAAGGGCACAAAGTCGACTTCGGAACGTTTATGGTCCACCCGAACTCCTGGAGCGTCTGCACCGTAGTGGACAGATCGGTCAACAGGCTCTGGCTGGCACTCGATCTTAACAGGAGATCGTCTAGATATCCCAAGACCGCAATGCCCTGGGCTCTCAACAGGGCCAGAACAGGCGCCAGGACCTTGGTAAAAACCAGCGGAGCCGAAGCGAGACCGAAAGGTAACGCCACAAACTGGTAGTGTTCCTCCCCAATGGCGAACCGAAGGTACCTCTGGTGACCCTCGAAAATGGGGATGTGCAAGTACGCATCCTTCAAATCGATAAAGGCCAGAAATTCCCCCGGGCTCAGGGCAGCCACCACTGAGCGCAGGGATTCAATGCGAAACTTCCGAACACGCACGAAGCGGTTCAGAGCTTTCAAGTCCAGGATCGGACGCACCTTGCCCTCCTTTCTTGGCACAGTGAGCAGATTGGAGTAAAACCCCCGAAATCTGTCCCGAAGAGGCACCGGAACCACCACCCCCTGTGCCCGCAAGTCCCGCACCACCAGGTGCAGATCTCGCAAACGCTCCGGAGGCAGTTGAAGATTTGAGGGAAAAAATCTGCCCGCCGGCCGAGAAAGGAATTCGATCTTGTAACCCGATTGAACGATTTCCTGAACCCATCTGTCCTGGATGCGGAACAGCCAAGGTTGAAGGAAACCGCGCAGACGTCCCCCCACCCCAGAAACGGGTGAGGGCGTCCCTTCAGGCGGACGCGGAGTGGGTCGCAGAACCGACTTGGCCGGACTTCTGCTTACCTGCCCACGGCTTCTTCTGGGTGCCCTGGCCTTTGAAGGGCTTGCCCTTAGACTGTGACCTAAAGGCACAAAAGGACCCTTGAGAGGGCCTAAAGGAGGGGTTCCGCTTGCCACGAAAGGACTTGTTTTTCGGATTCTGGGGTAAGAGAGTGCTCTTACCCCCGGTAACTCCTTTCACTAGAGTATCCAAAGCCTCGCCAAAAAGGCGAGAACCAGCGTAGGGAAAATCCGCTACCGTCTTACAAGATGATTGGTCGGCCGACCAACTTTTTAGCCAGATCAGTCGATGGTTAAGCACCGCAACACTAGACAGGCGTTCAGCCAAAGGGGCCTCATTCAAGGCCGCATCGCACAAGTACATGACCCCCTGACGGATCTGATCCACCATAGCCAGCGTAGTCGGCGGAGCTGAATCAGCTACCAGGGTGCGTCTGCGCACCTTCGTCCAATCCGCCACCGCCTGGGCTGCCATAACCGAAGCAAAAATAGGCTTGAGCATAGAACCAGCCACCATATATGCGTGACGGGCAAGAGACTCCAACCTCCTGTCCGTAGGGTCCCGGAAAACCGGGGTATCCTCAGTAGGAACCAGGGTAGCCTTGTTCAAAACGGCTACAGCGTGATCCACTTGGGGCGCTACACACCAACGCTCGTCGGTGGAAGGCGCAAAGGGATAAAGCAGTTTAAACCTACTGGGCACTGTAAAGGGCTTCTTTAAAGTGCGCCATTGCTCATTAACCGTGTGATGAAATTCCGCGGGGCAGGGGAAAACCTGCGCTGATTTGCGGGTTCTATGTGTCCCAAAAGAGGACACCCTAGCCGAAGGAGTGGGCTCATCCTCCAGATGCAGCGTATCTTTTATAGAAGCAATCAGCTCATCCATGAGTGCAAGCTCTTCAGGCGAGCCAGGGGGAGAAGTATCAACCCCTTCCACCTCCGCCTCCCCCTCAGACCCCATAAGGTCCAGAGATGAGCGAGACCCTGAAAAGGGCACGCCAGCCACAGCAGCCACATCGCCCTCTGAATCAGAGGAAATGGATAACCTGGCCCTCTTTGCAGAACGTTCAGCCATCAGCACCTGCATCTGTGACACCAAGGAAGCCACTACAGCGGCCAGATCAGACCCCTCGGGGGGTGCAGCAGTCCCCTGGTCCCCCACCAGGGCCGGGGGGAACTTGCTATCCTGGGAATCCATGCCAAAAAAACGGTATGGGATAAAAAAAAGGTACTGGCCCTTTTAAACACCACGGCGAGCGCAGCCCACCGTACACTAACTGCATTTAACCCCCGCAGGGATCACAGTAGGGAGCCCGCACATAACAGACATGGGGGGGGGGGAACACACAGCCACAGACTGACACCCCAGACAGATGGTCCCCACACAGAAGGTGCTTACCGTACCGGATGGCGTGGGGAACGGTCTCAAAAAAACGACAAACCGCTGTCCTCTATGACAGGGAGTGCCGCAGCCGGGACGCAGGAGAACGCAGCACATGACTGCAGAAGGCGTCCAGTGAGGTAGCCACCTCACATGGCAGCATCCCTGCAGCGAGCAGTGGATGGGTCGTTCATGGCGCCAGGGCGAACCACAGCTGAACGCTCGATGGCAGGCTGGGGATCCATCTGACCCTCAGCCCTGGGGATCCAGGGCGGCCAGTCCGATACCCAGCTCCGCATGATGCATCTTCATCCGAAGATCCCTAACTAAGAGCTGACAAAACAACAGCTAGTAAAGTAAAAGAAAAAAACACTTGAAATAAAATCAAAAAGGGTAGAAGGCTGAGACTGAAGCCCCAGCACAGGAAAGCCTGACTACTTCTGAGCTAGGCAAAATCAAACTGAGTTGGGAATGCTGGTGCAGGGAGGTATTGACTAGTGGGACAGCCCCTAGGGGTGTGTCTATGCCAAAAGCTTTTGTTACTAACAAGTCTTGTGCCTAGCTACTCCTGTGGAGCAAAGGTCATTACCCATTGGTGAAGACTGTGTGAGTGGGCGGCGACTGTCGGAGGACGTAAGAGAAAAAAGGTATTTAGATGCATTGTTTTAAAAAAACACTTACACTGTGTGTTATGGATGGATAAAAAAAGAGGGACTGGCAGTGAATTACTTCTTTAAGGTTACAACCACTTTAATTATGAAAATCTACCTTCTACTTTCTAAATCTAAGGCTACCTACAGACGAGATCAACATTGACCATGAGATGATCATTAGCCAACTGGCAAATTCTAGTAAGACCAGGAAACGATCACACAACTATGGAAAAACTGTGACTTCAGCAGACTTCCCATTTGGCTGTCTGATCTTGGGGCAATAATTGATTACTTTGAATGGATCCCCATAGATAATTCTGTAAGATAAGGCCAACTTCTGAGGTTTTTTTCTCACTGCATAAATATCCATGTTTCCCTGAAATGGTCATACAGGTTTATTCTGTGGCTGGATCTTACTACTGCACTCTTGTCCATAGCAATTATTTTCCCATACAATAGCTGCCTTGGATACACAATGTTTTCTTGCCACACTAATAAAGCCTGTTCTCATTTAATCTTATTTAATAAAAAAACTCAGCATCTTGGCCCGAGATTACACACAGAGCACCGGCCACTGTCCATTGTCCCATTCATCCCTCCCCTGCCCCCCTTTCCCTGTTCTTCACCTACATTCCTTAGTGCACAGGAATGCAGACATGGCATTTGTCTGCTACTGATACAGTCCTAAGTCCTCCTGCACTGAGCCAATCTATTCATTATCTAATAATGGCTATATTTTCATATTTTTTTTCCACAGCACCCCATGGTATTTTTAAAAATAATCTCAGGAATGTCTGCATGAAGATGAAATGCTTAGGGAGGATAACTTAAAGAGAACCTGCAGCAAAAGAAAACGTCTAAAACAGCCATTTATGCTACAGAGCAGGCACCTCCAGCTTCCTGCACATCTGGACCGATCCTTTGCTGAGTTTTCTAGGGACCCCAAAAACCTGGACAACATGATACTCAACAAACAGTCAGCACCTCTACATGGCTGCTTCCACCTTCTGTTCATCACTATTGCTGCCCATATATTGTACGAATTTCATACAGTATTTGTACTCTGCCAGATGACATCTGTTGCTCAATGCTCAACCCTAACCACTTTACTACCGGAGGATTTTGCTGTCATACGTCTGGGCCACTTTTTGCGATTCGGCACTGTGCGAATTTAACTGACAATTGCGCGGTCATGCAACGCCGTACCCAAACGAAATTTACGTCCTTTTTTTCCCACAAATAGAGCTTTCTTTTGGTGGTATTTGATCACCTGTGCGATTTTTACTTTTTGCGCTATAAACAAAGAAAGAGCGACAATTTTGAAAAAATAACAATATTTTTCACATTTTTTATATGAAATTCCCCCCAAAAAATGTAAAAATCACATTTTTTTATCATTTTAGGCCAATTTGTTTTCTGCTACATATTTTTGGTAAAAAAAAATAAAAAAAAATAACAATAAGCGTATTTTGATTGGTTTGCGCAAAAGTTATTGCGTTTACTAACTAAGGGAAAGATTTCTGTCGTTTTTGGTGTTTTTTTTTTAACGAGTAATGGCGGCGATCTGCAATTTTTTTTTGTGGGATTGCGACATTGCGGCGGACAGATCGGACCCTTGGCTGACATTTTTTACACTTTTGGGGTTACCAGTGACATTACTACAGTAATCAGTGCTATAAATATGCACTGTTGCTGTAAAAATGACACTGGCAGGGAAGGGGTTAACTTTTATTGGTGATCAAGGGGTTAATGTATGCCTGGTGCTTACTGACGTATGTGGGGGGAGGGGACTGAGTGACACAGGGACAGATCGCAGGTTCAACTATGCTGAACCCTGCAATCTGACCCTGTCTGTCACTTAGGAGATCCCCCCGCTTTGTTTACACAAGCGGGCGGATCTCCACACTCGATTCCCCGACGATCGGGGAAGAGCGGCGGGGATCACCGCCGCTCATCCCCTGGCCCGACTCCCACTGTAACTGAATACAGCGGGAGCGAGCCTCCGGCGGCGTGCGCGCACCCCCGAGGGGAATGTCTGGCGACGTAGGTCTACGTCGCCAGACGTTATCGAGCCACTTTGCCGCAGTAGAGCTCTAGTGAGCAGCGGTAAAGTGGTTAAAAAGAACACAAAACAAATTCCTAACTTTCCAGTCCAGAAGATAAACTACATTTGAGGATAGTATCCTCACACCCCTTAAAAGAGATATCTCATACCCTTAAGTTTTTGGACCTGCTGTACCAAATTTAACAATCAGTTTCTTGGCCATTTGTAGCCAACAAAGTTTCACGGAAGCAGCCATAGCAGCAAATATTTCTGAAATTTCCAATTTTAATGCTTTACAATTGAGACTGGCAATCAGGAGAGTGGCTTTAGAAAGTAACATACTTTGATACATAAAATAAAATCCAACAATGTGATGTTGTGTAAATTCCCCAGAATTCTTTTGAAAAAAACAAGTCTTTGACAAAAGAAAGCTGGAAGGTCTCAATAAGGGGGTATCTGGTCATTTGATCAGTCACATAGAGAACTCTTTGATCAAACAGTATTACCTTCAAAACTACGATGTGAAGGTTCCTCCAGACAGGGACCCTGATCTTCGCCTTCTGGAGTTTTCAGGGCACCTAGGTCCTGGGTCTCCTCTTCTGCCAAGGATCCATCTTTGCATCTTGCAGCCTGAGACACTGAAGTTTGCACATCTTCCTGGATATTTCTGTTTCCCTCCATTTCTGCGGTTTGGGACTAGTGGTCTAAAACATAGCCTAGAACAGAATCGTCCTCTAATTTATAAATTCCTGCAAATAAAAACAGACAAACCCAATTAGAATCCCAGTAAGCTTAAGGAGAAGGATATCCATTAGGTGGCATTCTGGTATTTTAAAAAACTAGGGTCCAGGATTTGGATCAAATAAGCTTCAGTAACCGCATGGAGTTAGCCAGGATTTTTCTCCAGGTTCTCTCATTTTCTTTCGTTATACTAAACATGCTGGCAAGTTTGTGTACCAAGGGCAGGGTGATGGTTTGTTTATTACATATATACTTATATAGCGCCATCAATTTACGCAGCACTTCGCCTATATATTGCACATTCACATCAGTCCTTGCCCTGAAGGAGCTTACAATCGAAGGTCCCTAGCACAGGGCTCGACAAACCCCGGGCGCAAGGTCGCATTTGCGACTAGAATTAGCGACCTGGCGCCTGGGGTGCCCTGCGGGAGGTGTCCTGTCCCTTTTGCGCCCCCACCTCCTCCCCGAGTGCACGGACTTCCGCGCCATCCAAAAATTGAGGCCCTGGCTTTTCGGCCTTCTTCTGTGAGATGAGAGGCTAGGGGAACTGGCGCCCTCTTGTGGTGGCCGGGAGTAATGCCTGTTCTCAATGCCTTCCCATCTCCTTCCAAAGAGGAGATGAGAGGGACTTTTTTGCAGGCTTCATCTCTCTGTCCAGTTACCTTTGCTTAAAGGTAAGTGGACAGGGAGTGTGGTTATTATTATTAATTTATTTTTTAAATTAAAAAAAAAAATTTATATATATATATATTCTTTTTTTTTTTTTCTCATCGCCGTGCCACAGCCGAAGGCCCCTTTCACACGTGCTGTCTGATCAGGTCCACCTGTCAGTTTTTCAGGCAGACCTGATCGGACCCTTCATTCTCCTCTATGGAGCAATAATCTGCCGCCATCTGATCCTGTCTGCCAAAAACAGACGGATGGTGGTTATATTTTCTATCCATCCCGTGGATCGGATCAGATGGCATCGGATGGAAAGAGACAGATAGTCTGTTTCCATCCAATTGCGCTATAGAGGAGAGTGGGGTTCTAGTCGTATTTATGTGTAAATTTAGTATTTGTTTTATTAAATAAAGCTTGGTTGTTAGTTTAAAAAAAAAAAAAACTGGCTCCTAACTTTTTTAGCTGGCTCCTAGATTTCAGGCAAATTTGTCATGCACTGCCCTAGCTCACATTCATACATACACATACTAGGGTGAAATTTAGGCAGGAGCCAATTAACCTACCAGCATGTCTTTGGAGTGTGGGAGGAAACCCACGCAGGCACAGGGAGAACATGCAAACACAAGGCAGATAGTGCTGTGGTTGGGATTCAACCCGCGACCCCAGTGTTGCTAGGCAGAAGTACTAACCACTTTGCCACTGTGCTGCCCCTCGGCACCAAGATCAGTAAATTCAGAGGTGCACTGCATTTTTTTGTGTGCAGGCCATTCAGGAAGATAAACCTTTTGCCTTATATTGCCTGCATAGTTTTGAAAGTGAACTTAGAGCCAGCAGCATGGGACCAGTGAAGCATTTCCCCACATCTGTTAGGTATATAAATTCTGAAACCTGTTTTTTTTTTTTTCTTTTAGATGTCTGGTCTGTAAGAGGTCATTTTTTTTTTGTCTAGCCGCCATGTAATGGGGTATTCTGCGCACCGACCACCAATGTAAGGGTGCACTTTTCCATTGACCACCAATGTAACAGGGCATTTTTCCCATTGACCACCAATATGAGAGGCATTCTTTCCAATAATAACAAAGTTAGGCTGGAGCGGCTCGCAGCAGGGGGTCTGGTGTGTCCCTGTTTACTATTTCAGGTCCAGAATTTTTGGCTGAATTCGGACCTGAAACAGACGAGAAGACGCACAGGACCCTTCTGCAAACCGCTCTGCAGCCATCCTAGAGGTGTGTGAAATGGCTCCATTGAGAGCCGGTCACAGTCTCCTGACATGCGAATTGGCAATTTGTAAACCCGCATCCTATTCACCCCCGTGGGGACCCAGCCTTAAAGCGGAGTTCCACCCTGGGAAGGCTTTTTCTTATAAAAATACCCCCGGGACAGTCAGGGCTAGTACATTCCACAATGGCTAGCCTCTGATCTGTCCCGGGTTGCACTTACCTTTTAGAAGAAATACTTACCTTGAAAAAGTATTGTCCAGCGCTGCCATCTCAGGTGTTGGCAGCTGAAGCCAGCGCGGTCCTCTTCTGTGTCCTCTTCCGTCTTCTTCGGTCCCACGATGCACTGCACCGGCCCGCCGTCACTTCCGGTGCCGCAGCGTCATCCCAGCACAGCTTCTGGGCATGCCCAGAAGCTGTTTAGCAAGGTATGACGGCGCCTGCACCGGAACTGACGTCGGGGCCGGTGCAGGCACATTGATTCCTGGGAGCGATGATGTTCAGCTCCCAGGAATCATTGCAAGCCAGGAAGTGACGAATCACCTTGGCCGCTGGGAGGAGGAAGAGGAAGTAAGGTAAGTATATTTTCTTCTAAACCAGGTAAGTAAAAAAAAAAAAAAAAAAAAAATTGCGATTATCCATTTGTTTTTCAGGTGACCCCGGGCATGAAGATGGAGGTAAGTTTAATTTTGGGGTGGAACTCTGCTTTAAGTGGCATTCTTTCCACTGACCACCAATATAAGAGACATTCTTCCCAATGATAACCAGCATAAATACAATTCTTCTAACTGGCAACCAATGTAAAAGGTCATTTTGACCACTGACCACCAATCAAGGGTGTCAAGCAATTTTAGCTACTCAGCTGTGACCCTTGTAATACCAAGGTCACACCGTAAGTTCAGAAATAGCCTTCCTTAGGTGCCAGCTATGGTAGTCCCCCTGTTTGTGAAAATGTAGCCACCTTTCTCTGCTCACTTTCAACATGGATAATTATATGTGCTGACAAAGCCAGTGCTAACTAGTAACAGTAAAGAAAAAGTCCTATTTCCATGAAAATGAGTGTGATCATTGCTCCCGTCCATAACCTCTCCAACCACGGTCTTCAGAGTAGAAGGACTAGGATACAAAGAGACATGAACAGTAGGAGTGCCGCTGCAATGAGTAATGGGAATTGTAGTTTGAAGACAGTGGTGCACATGACGGCAATACACATACACTGCTTATACTCCTTTACTAGACATGAATGTAATGCAGGTGCAGTGAGAAGTGCAGGGGAGAAAAAGATGCAAGAAAAAAAAAAAAGCAATATTTTAAATGTATTGGCAAGTGTAATAAAAAAGGTGGTGGTTGGGAAAACTAGACTGAACTTGGTAGCCTGTTTCATTGGGATCATTATTAACGTTTAAAAGGTATCACACTTTACCTGTAAAATAAAAAAAATAGTGTCACACTCTCCCAGTGAAATGTTTATACATGCATAAACCGATCATGTGTGAATCCAGGCGTGAGAGAGTGACACCTTTATTATGGCTCTGTGGGAGTGGAAGCAGAAGAAACTAGAGCAGAGGAATACCAATGCTGGCTCTCCAGAAAGATGTCCAAAATTCAAATCACCATTTTGGGTGTTGGTTGAAAAAAAAAACCATATTACAATTCAGAGGTGGATGCAATATTACAAAACAGGCTGGTTTCATTTTACAAAACGCACAGACATTATGTAACATATTTCCTACTCTCCTGAATAAATATCAAAGCACATACAATTAAATTATACAATGTGAGCAATGCAGCTTTGATACATCAGACCTTTATAACACCACAAAGCTACAGATGTGACGATCCTTGACTTTCCCATAAATGTCTGACCAACAAAAATATGTCTCATAAAGCACACCATAGCCAATAAATGACAACTATAGAAAAAGTATACTTTTACTTGCATATCAATTGACTCATTAATACCTGATTCAGAAATGTGTATGTTACAATGACATTTATTGAGACACATACTCAGCACTTCGAGCCCATAAATGTGGTTAGGCAGCCGCAACTATTGTGTCAGTACGTGTTCAGTTTTGCAGAGCTGCCATTTGGGGAAATAGGACCAGTTTAACCACTTTACAACCGGAGGATTTTGCTGTCTTCCGTCCAGGCCACTTTTTGCGATTCGGCGCTGTGCGAATTCAACTGATAATTGCGCGGTCGTGCGACGCCGTACCCAAACGAAATTTACGTCCTTTTTTTCCCACAAACAGAGCTTTCTTTTGGTGGTATTTGATCACCTGTGCGATTTTTACTTTTTGCGCTATAAACAAAAAAAGAGCGTTTATTTTGAAAAAATAACAATATTTTTCACATTTTTTTATATGAAATTCCCCCCAAAAAAGATGTAAAAACCAATTTTTTTAAAAGTTTTTGGCCAATTTGTTTTATGCTACATATGTTTGGTAAAAAAAATCGCAATAAGCGTATTTTGATTGGTTTGCGCAAAAGTTATTGCGTTTACTAACAAAGGGAAAGATTTCTGTCATTTTTGGTGTTTTTTTTTTAACGCGTAATGGCGGCGATCTGCGATTTTTTTTGCGGGACTGCGACATTGCGGCGGACAGACCGGACCCCTGACTGACATTTTTGACACTTTTGGGGGTACCAGTGTCATTACTGCAGTAATCAGTGCTATATATATGCACTGTTACTGTAAAAATGACACTGGCAGGGAAGGGGTTAATTTTATTGGAGAGGGAGGGGTTAATGTATGCCTGGTGCTTACTGACGTGTAGGGGGGGGAGGTGACTATGTGATTCATGGACAGATCGGATGTCCAGCTATGCTGAACAGTCCGATCTGTCACTCCCTGTCACTATGGAGATCCGCCCGCTGTGTTTACACACAGCGGGCGGATCTCCAGACTCGATCCCCGACGATCGGGTAAGAGCAGCGGCGATCGCCGCTGCTCCTCCCCTGGCCTGACTCCCGCTGTGAATGAAAACAGCGGGAGCGAGCCTCCGGCGGCGCGCAAGCGCCGCCCAGAAGGGGGAGTGTCCAGTCACGTTAATACTACGTGGCTGGACGATAACGAACCACTCTGCCGCAGTAGTATTACTGTGAGCGGTTGCAGAGTGGTTAATCAAAGGCTGAAATCAATATCTGACCACAATGTATTTCTAAGTTTGCTACTATTTTGTTACTATAGTTTGGCAACAATGAAAGCCATTTTGCGTTAAGCCCTGGTTCACATTGATGCTGCTTTAAAATCATGCTACTTCACTTGAAGTAGCACAATTTCAAAGTAGCAGGTCAGCGTGATTTCAGGTGCCATTGCCGGCAATTGGCTGCGACTTGTCATGCAATTTGACCTGTCAAATCGCATGAAAACTCGCTCCAATGTGAACGAGGACTAAAAGCAATAAGCAGGGAGATTTTTGCAAACATAATTCCCTTAACCGATGCACAATGTCTGCTGGATGGTAAATTATCAACATATGACCCCTGTACTTATTTTCATTTAGCACTCCTGACCCTGCAGTCTGTACTTCTGACACCTGCACTCTGTGTGTTATGTACTTCTGACCCTTGGGCTCTGTGTTACATACTTCTGATCATTGTGCTCTGTGCAATACTGACTCATTACATTATGTACTTTTGACCTCTGCACATTACATACTCCTGAGTCTATTACACTATATAAAGTATACTGTACATTACATACTCCTGACCCTTGCACTCTGTGCATTGATTTTTCTTGACCCCTACACTCTGTAGGTTTTGTGTTCCTGTCGTCTCCACGCTGAATGTTACATACTACTGAACAGTACATATCCCTGACTACTGCATTACATTTGCTATTTTGCAATTGCATATTCCTGACCAAATTGTTCATGGTCTCAAGAGTTGCTGGTTGCTAAGTAGCTTCTAACTAATTTAGGAAGCCCTTCTTCGAAGTAGGCATTTACAAAGTGTCACTCTTTATTTCTTGTCTGCATGCAGAAATACCTGTGGGATGGAAGATTTTTCGTTTTTTTTTTTTTTTTTTGAATGTGCTGAGGTTTATGTGTCTTTGAGGCTCTCATTCGTGGCACAGTAAAGCTTATTTTGTGGGTACAAGAACTGTAGTACACGTGTGCCATGTATACATTGTAAACAAGCAAAAAGTTGGGGAGCACACCCTGAACATGTATTTCTAAAGCTGGTGCAGCTATGAACCAAGCAACATGTATATTAAAAAAGAATAGCGCACACATGCAAAAGAAATGACTGTCAAATATGAAGACAATCCATAAATAAAAATGGGGATTTGGTCCCACCATATCCCACAACTCAAGCCCACAACTACATCAAAGTATCTCATTGTCAGTGGGTCCTACACTATCCATAAAAAAGGATGAATCCAGCCTCTCTAACCCTTGGAGATAACACTCCTTGCTGGGAGAGATGTGCTAATGCACTACAAGGGACTCCTCCTATATCTACTTGATAGTGGACCCTGATAGAGTACAGGTGTGTGTGTGTGGGGGGGGGGGGGGGGGGTGCTCAACCTCAGAAGTCTGGTCAGACCGAATACATAATAAACAAGCAAAAAGTTGGGGAGCATATCCTGAAAATGTATATCTAAAGCCGGTGCAGCTATGGACCAAGCGACATGCATATTAAAAAAGAATAGCGCACAAATGCAAAAGAAATGACTATCAAATATGAAGACAATCCATAAATAAAAATGTATACATTGAGTAGGCTCTGGTTTTATTTAACTATATCCCATTAAGCCACTCCCACTGTTAGCACAATTAGGCGGCACCCAACATTTGCTGGATGTTACGCGGTGCATCATTACTCTTTGTAGAGTGCCCCAGGTAGGAAGCTACTGAAACAAGCAAACTTATTGACACCCTTAAATAATTTGCCTCACTGTAGAACTCTCTAAAATGATATACACTGAACAAAATTATGAACGCAACACTTTTGTTTTTGCCCCCATTTTTCATGAGCTGAACTCAAAGATCTAAGACTTTTTCTATGTACACAAAAGGCCTATTTCTCTCAAATATTGTTCACAAATCGTGCTAAATCTGTGTTAGTGAGCACTTCTCCTTTGCCAAGATAATCCATCCACCTCACAGGTGTGACATTAGTAAGATGCTGATTAGACAGTAAGATGCTGATTAGACAGTATGATTATTGCACAGGTGTACCTTAGGCTGGCCACAATAAAGGCCACTCTAAAATGTGCAGTTTTATCACACAGCACCATGCCGCAGATGTTGCAAGTTTTGAGGGAGCGTGCAATTGGCATGCCGACTGCAAGAATGTCCACCAGAGCTGTTGCCCGCAAATTGAATGTTCATTTCTCTACCAGTACATCCAACCGGCCTCACAACCGCAGACCACGTGTAACCACACCAGCCAAAGACCTCCACATCCAGCATCTTCACCTCCAAGATCGTCTGAGACCAGCGGACATACTGGATGCCTTTGCTGTAATACCATCAGCTGGGCATCCATTATGCCCCCAATTACCTTTAGGAGGGATGGGCCACCTCCAGGCTCACCTGCCCCCTATCTATCCATTAGCTTGCATGTGCTTCCACTGTGAAGACTCTTATAAATTCATTAGAGTTAGGACTGCAGGTATACAGGGAGCTGTGAAGTAGCCCTGCAGCTTTCACATGCGTTTGCAAATGTGTGCTAACTAAACCCATGTTTTGACGCAAACTGTTAGACAGGTTAATCTGGTTGGTAAGCAAACTGGCTAGCAAATTGAACTGGGAATTTTACTTTTGTTTGTTTTACCAGCCACCCGGACAGCTGCTGCAATTATCGGTTTGCATAACCAAAGGATTTCATCACAAACTGTCAGAAATCGTCTCAGGGAAGCTCATTTGCATGCTCGTCGCCCTCATTGGGGTCTCGACCTGACTGCAGTTCATCATTGTAACCGAAGAGTGAGCAAATGGTCACATTCGATGGCTTCTGGCACTTTGGAGAGGTGTTCTCTTCACAGATGAATCCCGGTTTTCTTAGATCTTGGAGTTCCGCTCATGAAATATGGGGGCAAAAACAAGGGTTGCGTTTATCATTTTGTTCAGTATAGTTATTAAAGTAGTTTCCTGCTACTGACAGATAGTGTGAAAAAGCTTAAAATACAGCACTTTATGAGAGAAGAGCAAACCATTCACATTATTTGCTGCTGTCCAAAGGATTTGCACTCATACACACACACATATATATCAATAATAATCCAGAAATCTGAGAAGATCACTAAATCATCTGCCGGAGAAACGCTTGGAGACTTGTCTTGTTATCTGTCCACAGGGCCCCCTAAGCCATCATTCTAACAGAAGTCACATGTTGTGTAACTGACAAGACCGCCAGGGGGAAGAGCCATCTCAGTCATGATTGATCTCTGTGATGGACCCCCTGCACTGTCGGCTGTGCAATCACATGTTATTGCTGTAGTTACACCCTTGTTATGTGTATATTTGTAAATTGCAAGCAGAGACCAAACCAGTTCTCTGGTCATCTGATGTCTTATATTACGGTGAACAAATTCCTGATTTTATATTTTGAATTCAGCAATAGCTGACAATAAAAAAAAAAAAAAACTTTGACTTTTAAGAGTAATAGATTACAATAAAATTCTCTTTGTAACAAGACTTGAATCAGCATGCTTTACTATGTCACAGCTTGTAAAAATGTGAATTCAGCATAAAAATCAATTGCATAGGGCTTTCATTTTATACATATTTATGTGAATTTAAATTACTGTTCAATCTGCCAGAACACTGGAATTACACGCCCGATTCAACATGGAATAATCATATGGACGAATAAGTCTCATTATTGTAGTACTTTACATAGTCTACAGCACTGTAATGAAGTTACATGCACCACATCATCTCCCTCAAAGCAGTTGGATTCCTGTGTCCCTCTATGATTAAAAAAAGAAAATGGGATTTTTGAACTTATCATAAATACCATTTCTTGGAGTTCATTGTGGGACACAGGCCCAACCCACTGTGTATATAATCATTCTCTTAGTACTGCTTTAACACAAAATGGAATCACCCTGAGAGTAAGGTAGACCATAGAAGGTGCAAATTTCTTTCCTGCAAACCGCAAAGAAATTTGCATGATTCCCCCATCAACACCGAGCCCAGCAATTGTCTGCGGGTCGGCAACAGGCGGGGGAAGCCGATGATTATCGCAAGCAGCTATTACCACAAGCTAATCCGGCAGGCTGGTCGCACCCAATTTGATCGATCGATTAACTTGGTACATTTAGCCTGCCTATTAATGGTTCGAATTTCTTCTGGTTTCTGCTGAACCTGCCAAGATTTGAACCGTATATGGCTGGCCATACAGTATACATTTTTCTTATACAGTTTTCCTTTAAAATTAGCTAAACCATATAATATGAGGTCAAACCTAAACGCTTTCAATTTGTATGCAATCAGGCAGGCACTTGCACTACATGAACACTTACTTGAATGTAAATCTAAAGAAAATTTAAAAAAATTGTATAATGTATGGCCAGCTTAGGAAGTGTCATACCAGGCATGCCCAAACCGGCCTGTAGGGGACAGTATACGTAAGTATGAGAAAGCAATAAAAACTGGATTTTTGACTTATCGTAGAATCCTTTTCTCTGAAGTTCATTGACAGACGCAGTTTCATATTCTTCTTGACCATTGGATTATGCTGCCCCCTACAGGAGTAGGACACTAGGCAGGAAAAATCTTTACCATGCCTATGGGGCAGTCCCTGCAGGCATACACCCACTCACTCTGCAATAGGATTCAGTTTTGTTGCAAGCAGCGTTTAATAAAAAAAAAAACTCCACCCCACTCAGAAATAGAGGGGCGGGTGCTGCGTCTGTCAATTAACTTCAGAGAAAAGGATTTTACGGTAAGTCAAAAATCCAGTTTTCTCTATCGTTCATTGACAGAGGCAGCTCCATATTCTTCTTGACCATTGGGATGTCTGAAACCAGTATTTGCACGAGGGGTGGGAAAATAACGCAGAAAAGAACGTAATTCCACAAAGGCTAAACTTAGCCAACCAGTGAACATGGAGCTTAACCAGAAACTGGAGCTCACCTAGAAAACATACACCCTCAAAGAGAATATTTTCTCTTTTAAACAGCAGCCTGCAAAACCTTGCGGTCAAAAGAAGCATCTGAGGATGCCAACACATCTACTTTGTAGAATTTTGGAAACGTGTGCACAGACGACCAAGTTGCCGCCTTGCAAACTTGCATTACTGACGCCTGATGGCGAAAAGCCCAAGAGGCACTCAGTGCCCTAGTTGAATACGCCTTCACAGGGAAAGGTGGAACCTGACCCTTCAGTGAATAAGTCTGTACCACCGTCTGTCTGGTCCATCTGGATACGGTTGTGGCAGACGCAGCCAATCCCTTTCGAGGTCCTTCCGTGAGGACAAAAAGTCTGATTTCCTGAAAGATTCAGTAGCCGCCAGGTAAACCCTAATTGCCCAAACCACATCCAAAGAATGCAAGGCAATTTCTTTCTCTCCTTTCCTGTTCTCAAAAGGAGGTTTTTGAAGAACAGACAGTGCCAAGTTAAGATCCCACGGAGGTAACGGGGATCGCCTCGGAGGAGCGATATGGTGAACCCCTTGAATAAAAGTGTGAATCAAAGCATGCGTAGCTAAAGGGCGTTGGAAAAACACAGCCAAAGCTGACACTTGGCCTTTTATAGTACCCAAGGCCAACCGCTGTTCAAACCCTCTTTGGAGAAAGGTCAAAATCCTAGCCACCGAAAAAAGGCGAGGATGCACCTTCAGCAATTGACACCATGAGATGTACGATTTCCATGTACAATGATAGATCTTCCTGGAGGTAGATTTTCTAGCCTTCAACAGTGTAGGAATCACTGAGTCAGGAAGACCCCTGTACTTCAATACCTGGCTTTCAACAGCCACACCGTTAAAGCCAGTGACTGTAAACCAGGATGGGAGATTGGCCCATGAGACAGCAGATCTTCCCTGAGAGGAAGTCTCCTAGGAGAATAGGCAACCAACCTTACCAGCTCTGCATACCAAGACTGGCGAGGCCAGTCTGGGGCCACCAGAATGACTGGAATCCCTTCCACCTCTATTCTGCGCAGAAGCCTCAGCAGGAGTTTCAGCAGGGGGATCGCATAGATCAGCCGATACTGACCCAAAGGAGCCACCAGTGTGTCTGTGGCGTCGGCCAGAGGATCCCGAGACCTGGCTACAAACCTCTTTACCTTCTTGTTGAGTCAAGAGGCTAACAAGTTAACGTCAGGTGTCCCCCACCAGACACACAGCAGGTGAAACACCACCACCGGGTGCAGGGACCATTCACCCTGATCTAACACCTGACAACTCAGGTTCTCCACTCCTGGGATATGCACGGCGGAAAGGACTGGAACAAACTTTTGCCCATTTCAGGATCTCAGCCCCCTCCCGGGCCGCCAAGACACTCTTGGTGCCCCCTTGATGATTGACGTAAGCCACAACCGTGGCTTTGTCCGATTGAATCCGAACTGCACAACTCTGCAAACGATTTGTCCAGTGACTCAGGCAAAGCTTTATTGCTCTGAGTTCCAGATTCCTAAGCACTCCTCCCCAGCTGGACAGGCTGGCATCTGTGGTTACCACGGTTCAATACAATGGGAGGAAGGACCTGTCCTGGCGTAGGGCCAACGAGCGAAGTCACCACAGAAGAGCACTCTTTGTGCTCTGACTCCACCGAATCATCATGTCCGAGGATTTTGGATCTTTGTTCCACTTGACAGGAATTTTCCTTTGTAAGGGTCTCATGTGGAACTGAGCAAACGGAACCGCCTCGAAGGTCGACACCATCAGGCTTAAGACTTGCATGCAAGTCCGCAGAGAGGACGGGTTGCTGGATAACAGCAAACGAATCACCCTCTGCAACTTTTGCAGCTTTTCCAGGGGAAGAAACACCCTCACCGGTGCTGAGTCCAGAGTCAGGCCCAGATAATCCAGTTTTGAAGATGGTACCAGAGCAGATTTTTTTAAAATGGATGTTCCAACCGTACTCTTGCAGAATCCGTACAGTGATTGCCAAGTCGCCCAACAGGACTGAATGTGATTCTGCTCTTAAGAGGAGATCGTCCAGATACCCCAGTACCGCAATCCCCCATTGTCGCAGTAATGCCAATAAAGGAGCCAACACTTTGGTGAAGACCCTGGGAGCGGAGGCGAGACCAAAGGGTAATGCCACAAATTGATAATGCTCCTCTCCTACAGCGAAGCAAAGAAAACGCTGGCGTAAAGAAGGATGTGTAGATATGCGTCCTTGTAATCGATGGACGCCAAAACGTCTCCTTGGTGTGGGAACGCCACTACCGTGTGAATGGACTCCATTCGAAACTTCTGTACCCGCACAAAGCGGTTACATACTTACGTAGTTAGTCACGTTGAAAAAAAGACACAAGTCCATCTGGCTCAACCAATAGAAAACAAAAAAGAAAAAACAGTAATGAAAATCCAACCATACAATCCCATATACACAATCCTATACCCGCAGTTGATCAAGAGGAAGGCGAAAAAACCCCAGCAAAGCATGATCCAATTTGCTACAGCAGGGGAAAAAAATGTCCTTCCCGATTCCCCGGTTCAGAGCCTTGAGGTCCAGGATTAGACGCACTTTGCCTTCTTTCCTGGGAACAGTGAACAGCTTTGAATAGAACCTCTGAAAGCGTTCCCGAGAGGGAACTGGCACAATCACCCCCTGCGACAGCAGATCTTGTACCGTCTCTCGTAGATCCCTTAATCGTTCTGGAGATAGGAGTAGATTGGACAGGAAGAATCTGTCCGACGGTCAAGACCTGAATTCAGTCTTGTAACCCGACCGGATCAGTTCGTGGATCCATTTGTCCTGAATCAAGGAGGTCCATGGTTCCGGAAATAAGCGAAGACGTCCCCCTACCCCAGTTGTGGGCGAGGGCGTCCTTTCATGCAGACAGGGATTTGTAGATCTGGATAGGCCTGCTCTCGGCTTACCCGACCATGTCTTCTTGGAACCCCCAGAAGACCTAAATGGCTTAGATCCTTTCTCCTGCATCCCGGAGGCACAAAAAGGCCGCCTGTGGTTTGTAAAATAAGGCCCCCGTCTATTACGTGGTGACTTACCCTTGGAGGATTGAAGAAGAGTACTCCTCCCACTTGTAAGACCCTTGATCAGTTCATCTAATGAGGATCCAAACAAACAGTCCCCTGTAAAGGGGAGCTCTGATAGAGCCTTTTTTGAAGCCTGATCCGTAGACCATATTTTTAGCCACACCATGCGTCTAATAGCCACCCTCACCGCAGATACTCTGGCTAAAAGAGGGGCAGCATCTAGCGACACATCACATATAAATAATAGGGCTTGGACCTTGGACCATTAGCTTTGCCAGGCCCGGAGGGAGCTGTTCTGTTTCTAGCTCACTTTTTAGTAACATTGCCCATTCCGTTATGGTCTGGGACACCAGAGTAATCAAACACATCAGTTTAAGTATTGAGCCCGCTATCACATGTAAGTGGCGGGACAGAGACTCAATCCGTCTATCCACAGGGTCTGTAAAGACCGGGGACTCCTCCACTGGGACCACAGTAGATTTGTTCAGTCTGGAGACCAGATGGTCCACCTTAGGTGGAACGGTCCATTTTGTGGATACCGCGTCCGCGAATGGATATAGTTACATAGTTTGTGAGGTTGAAAAAAGACATCAGTCCATCCAGTTAAACCTATGATGTGTGTGTGTGTTTGCTGTTAACCGTACATTGTATACACATTTATGTTGTGGTCTTTAAGGTGCCCATCTAATAGTTTTTAGAAACTATCGATGCTCCCTGCTGATACCACTGCTTGTGGAAGAGAATTCCACATCCTTACTGCACTGACAGTAAAGAACCCCTTACGTATTTTAAGGTTAAACCGTCTTTCCTCTAGTTTTAGTCAGTGGCCACGTGTCATATTGTATTCCCTTTCTCTGAAAAGTTTGTTCCTTATGCTAGGGTCATCACCAGTACAGTATTTGTACATTGATATCATATCCCCTCTCAAGCATCTCTTCTCCAGAGAGAATAAGTTCAATGCTTGTAGTCTTTCCTCATAGCTGATGTCCTCCATTCCCCTAATTATTTTTGTTGCCCTTCTCTGGACGCTCTCCAGTTCCAGCACATCCTTTCTGAGGACCGGTGCCCAGAACTGGACAGAATACTCCAGATGTGGCCAGACCAGAGTCTTGTAGAGTGGGAGAATAATCCCTTTATTACTGGAGTGAATCCCCTTTTTTATACATGCAAGTATTTTGTTGGCTTTGCTTGCAGTGGCTTGGCATTGCATGCCACTGACAAGCCTGTTGTCCACTAGTGCCCCCAGGTCCTTTTCCATCTTAGATTCACCCAGAGGTTCCCTTCCTAGTGAGTAGCTTGCTTTCGTGTTTCTGACACCCAAGTGCATTACTTTACATTTTTCAACATTAAACCTCATCTGCCATGTAGTTGTCGCCCCATTATTTTGTTCAGGTCTGCTTGTAAGGTTTCCACATCCTGCATAGAAGATATTGGCATGCTTAGTTTAGTATAATCCGCAAAATACTGAGATTGTGCTAGATATCCCCTCCTCTAGATCGTTTATGAATAAATTAAACAGGATTGGCCCCAGGACAGATCCTTGGGGGACCCCACTTTCCACACCCACCCAATCCGAGTACTCCCCATTTATCCCCACCGTCTGGACTCTCCCCTGGAGCCACTTCTCTGTCCAGGTACTCACCCTAAGGTCCATACCTACGTACCTTAGTTTGTACAGTAAGTGTTTGTGGGGGACTGTGTCAAATGCCTTTTTGCTAAGTCCAGATTCACCACATCCACAGGCCTTCCTTTGTCTAGATGGCAGCTCACTTCATCGTAGAAGGTTAATAGATTGGTCTGGCAAGAACGATTTTTCATGAAACCATGCTGATTACTACTAATACAGTTTTTATTACTAAAGTCTTGTATATAGACTTTAGTCTCTTAAAACGCTTCGGCACCACTAACATCTGTTTGAGGCGCCCCTTTTGGTCAGAAACAATTTTGTCAAAAAGTTCAGGACAAGGGAAAACCTTGCCAGACTTCTGGGATTTGCGAGTGCCAAATGACACCAGCGTCCTTGATGCTGCAGAATCAACCATTTTTAGCGTTTCCCGCACTGACACTATAAGTGCCTCCACCAGCACGCTTTCCTGCACGGCTGCAGATGAGGATATGTCGTCCTTGCCATCCGAGTGCAATGACGTAGAACCCTCAGAGTGAAATGCGTCCGTGGCGGTCATATCTACCTCAGAATCTGGGGATAGAGGAGAGGTGGCTACATTCTGTTTCTTCTCCCCTCCTCGGCTTTTCTCCTATTCCTCCATTCCCTACACTCTGCTATGACCTAATAATTCTTAAATTTTTCTTGGAATGTTGTACTGTAGCCCACAACAGGCAGATTTATGAACTTTGGCGAAAGGCTTATGTGGAACCATGTTTGCAGCTACTGTACTTGATGAGAATTAGTGTACCATCTTGTTGCTTTTCTCATAATGTTCCTGTTAAATCTTTTGTACAGTTTGTACAAATTTAATAAATGTTTACCCAAATTAGTGTATATTATTTAGGATATGTGAAAGTAATGGAGTCTACAAACTGTGGTATATACAGTATATTTGAAAATTAATCAGCCCTGATGTACTGACTGCCTATCTCATTTCTTGAGGCCCTAAAATGCCAGGGCAGTACAAGTACCCCCACATGACCCCTTTTTAGATGTAGACAGTCAAAGGTATTTAATAAGAGACATGGTGAGTTGTCTGAAGTTGTACGTTTTTGTCATAAATCTTTAAAAAATTAAGAAAGTAATTTTTTTTCCCATAAAGTTGCAATTTTAACAAGTGATTTCTCACACACAGAATTGATATGCTTACAATTACACCCAAAAATACATTCTGCACCGCCTCCCAAGTATGGCGATACTACGTATGATACTTTTTCACAGCCTAGTTCCATAGAGGGGCCCAAATTCCAGGGGCATAAATTACACATCTAATATCATAACTATCACATTTTTAGAGGCCCTGGAGAACCAGAACAGTTGACACACCCACAAAATGACCACATTTTGGAGAGTATAAAGGCATGGTAAGTCTTTAGAAGACTTCATTTTTTTGCCAAAAGTTTTTGGAAAACGTGAAATAAAAACAAAAATTTTTTTTTTTTTTTTTTTTACGCAAAGTTGTCAGTTTAATAAGATATTTTGCACACACAGCATACTTGGAATTACAACCCAAAACACATTCTACTAGTCTTCCTGAGTATGGTGACAATATACTTTCAGCATCTGAACGGATTATGTACTGGACATTGTATCTTGTGTATCACAGATATCTACCAATTGTAATGGTCATCTCGGTACAATCCCAGTTCCTATAAGGCTAGCCTACTGGAATGTAGCTGCCCCGAGGATTGCCATGTTCACTGGCCAGGAAGTAAAGCAGGCTGAAGAAAGGAAGAACAAAAAAGAGTTCCTCTGGTACCAGGAGTGCAGTTGTCCACAGGGGATGGCTAGGACTGATGTCTCACAGGAACATAGTCAGCGGGATGAGCAGATGGGTCATTTCATGCTGCAGGCAGAGACATGGTAAGCAAACAGGCAAACGACTTGTCAAGGCACCAACATGTTCAATAAGGCCAGGGATAGCACAGGCAGCAGACAGAGACAACGCTGCACTGGTGTGGAGGTGATCAGAAACACTGATGCTGGCTGCACTAGTCTGGTGATAGTGAAGCTTGTGTAGCAGCAATCAGGAACACTGCTGCTGACCAACACTAGTCTGGTGACACTGGGACTGCTGTGGCGATAATCAGGGACATTGTGTTGCTGGTTTACACTGAGACTGGTGTGGGGGTAATAAGGAACACTTTTGCTGTTGTATACTGGTCTGGCAACACTGGGGCTGGTGTGATAGCGATATGGGACAATATGACTGATGTGGCAATGATTTTAGGGACACTGGGACATGCATAGCAGTGATCAGGGACACCTGTTACTGGTGTGGCAGTGATCAAATAAAAATGTTACCAATGTGGCCATGATCAGGTACACTGATTGGTCTGAGGGTCCTGCAGCCATTAAGTATTACTGTAATAGGGCACAGCCATCACATGGTACAGGGCTGCTGTGATTGTCCCTGTACCATGTGATCTCTGTGCCCAATACCATGGATCACAGTAGTAAGCAATGGCGCCATGATTGACAGCCATTGTTTACTATTGTTCATGTGATCGCTGTGATTGATCACACAATACCAGGGCCACTCGCAGTGTCCAGTGGACAAAAAGGACAGACATACACTGCATTGCCAAAAAAAAAGTCGCCAACTGGAATTAATTAAGCAACTAACTAAACTAAGCATGCAGTAACTAGCCTATTGGATAGTTACTGCATGTGCCCAAAGAATGAGGTCAGCTGACTACATGAATATACTGAATGACCAGGTTATTACATCAATGGATTTTTCCTTCCCTGGTGACACAGGCATATTCCAAGATGACAATGCCAGGATTCATCAGGCTCAAATTGGTGGTTCAGGGAGCATGAGACATAATTTTTACACATGGATTGGACACCACCACAGAGTCCAGAACTTAGCCCCATTGAAAATCTTTGGGATGTGCTGGAGAAGGCTTTGCACAGTGGTCCGACTCTCCCATCATAAATACAAGATCTTGGTAAAAAATTATTGCAACACTGGATTTAAATAAATCTTGTGACATTGCAGAAGCTTATCGACACAATGCCACAGTGAATGTGTGCTGTAATCAAAGCCAACAAAATATTAGAGTGTGTGACCTTTTTTTTTGGTGGCAACTTTTTTTTGGCCAGGCAGTGTATATTCCTGGAAACTACAGGCCTGTCAGTCTAACATCGATAGTATGCAAACTATTTGAGGGGATAAGGGACCATATCCAAGAATTTGCTGATGAAAACCGTAGCATTAATAGTAATCAGCATGGGTTTACGTGGCTCGTTCTTGCTAAACCAATCTGTTAACATTCTACGAGGAAGTGAGCTGCCATCTAGAAAAAGTTAGGCCTGTGGATGTGGTGTATGTGGATTTTGCAAAAACATTTGATACAGTCCCCCTCAAATGCTTAATCTACAAACGAAGGTCTGTAGTTATTAATCAGGGTAACAAAATGAATAAGGGGACTGGAGGACCTCAATTACGAGAAACAACTTCAAGCACTAATCTTATTCTCCCTGGGGAAGAGACGCTTGAGAGGAGATATGATCGTGATATACAATCTCAATATCTCAATAGTGATCCCAGCGTAGGTAGGACACTATTAAGTCTTAGTTCCGGTTCACACTTGTGCGATGCGGGAAGGCTGCGAATTCGCAGCCTGTTCCCGCATCGCATCCGCACATCTGGCAGTTCACACTGCCATATGCGATACGCAGGGGGTGTCAATGAAATGTTAACGACACCCCAAGTTTGATCGCATATCGCAGTGCGATCTGACAGTTCGCACAGGATTGGATCGCACAAGTGTGAACCACTGTGCGATCCGATCCTGATGCGGCTGAAAAAAAGGTTCATGTGCGAGTTTGGTGTGGATACAGTGCGAACTCAACCATACAAAGTGTATGGCTGAATTCGCATCCGCACATCAGATCGCATGTAATGAAGGAGTGAGAGTCTCGGACGGCTTAGACACTCGTGGACATCGCTGGACAGAGAGAGGCCTCGGGTAAGTGTTAGGGGGGCTAATGCACACAGAAGGTTTTTTTATCTTAATGCATAGAATACATTAAGATAAAAAAAAAACTTCTGACTTTACAACCCATTTAAGCTGTGCAGGGTAATAGGGATGTGGAACTATCTACCACAAATGGTGGCGTCAACAGGAAGTATCGATCGATTTAAAAGACTCTTGGACATGCATCTTAGTGAACACAATATACAGGGAACACACGTTGAACTGGAAGGACTAGTGTCCTTATTCAACCTTGCCAACTATGAAACGATAAAGCATTAAAAGATCGCTTTGCTGCGTGCTCCAGACACATGCATCCTCCCACATTGGTGAGTATTTTTATAATTTACTTGACACTGTGATATATATTCTTGTAACACTTACAGAGAACACTCCAGAGTTACCCCTGATGAAGAGGTGACAAACCTCGAAACGCGTCGGTTACACATTTTTGGACTGGATGGTTGAGTTTTGCTATTTTGCACGTTACTTCTTGCTTGCATATGCTTTTAACATGATACATTTGTCTATTTTCTTGTATATTGTATATGTTTAACAAATATAACTTTTTATAATATTTTTTTGGTATTTATATTATATCGTGCCTAAAAAGTCCCAATCCAAGGGGAACCACAATTGTTCCCAATCCAAGGGGAACCACAATTGTTTGCTTTCAATAAAATATATGTCATTCCTTTGGGTCTGGCATCCATGGGTTACATTCATTCAACCTTCCAGATTTGATACCGCGCTCCTCTCGAATAAATACATTCCTGACGCACGCCCCGTGGACTCTCCCTCTTCTCTGCCTTTTTTTTTATTATCTTTTTCTCTCTTTAGTTTCATTTTCCATGCTTACCTTCTAAATTTATCAGGCCCCAAGGCATTGCCCTGGTTGGGATGGTTACGGTGCTATCATTGAATTTTTGCATTGCGTTTTTCTTTACATGCAAATTTATTGAGCATATGGTCTTGCGTTCAGCTGCACTTGATTCTATGTTTGGACATTTTCATTTTTTTTTCACAGCATGCAGCATTTCTCTGAGTACCAAGACACTCTGGATCATGAGGTTAGACTTATTGCTTTTACGTGATGCCTTCCTTGGAACTTGTAGGACTTAAGTATTCTTTATTTTTATTTTTTTTTATGATCTGTTTTGCTCAATATGCAATGTAACCATTTTGAAAAGTGAGTATACCCCTCACATTTTTTGTAAATATTTTATTATAACTTTTCATATGACAACACTGAAGAAAAAACAATTTGCTACAATGTAAAGTAGTGAGTGTACAGCTTGTATAACAGTGTACATTTGCTGTCCCCCCAAAATACCTCAACACACAGCCATTCATGTCTAAACCGCTGCCAACAAAAGTGAGTACACCCCCTGAGTGAAAATTTCCAAATTGGGCCCAAAGTGTCAATATTTTGTGTGGCCACCATTACTTTCCAGCACTGCCTTAACCCTCTTGGGCATGGAGTTCACCAGAGCTTCACAGGTTGCCACTGGAGTCCTCTTTCACTCCTCCACGACGAGCTGGTGGATGTTAGAGACCTTGCGCTCCTCAACTGTAGCATCCCAGTGCAGGCAGCACTCATACAGCCCCAGACCATGACACTCCCACTACTATGCTTGAGTGTAGACAAGACACACTTGTCTTTGTATTCCTCACCTGGTTGCCACCACACACACACCTGACACATCAGAACCAAATAAGTTTATCTTGGTCTCATCAGACCACAGGACATGGTTCCAGTAATCCATATCCTTAGTATGCTTGTCTTCAGCAAACTGTTTGCTGGCTTTATTGTCGATCAGCTTTTTTCTGGGACAGCAGATCAATTTGATGCAGTATGCCGCATAAGGTCTGAGCACAGACAGGCTGACCCCCCACCCCTGCAACCTCTGCAACAATGCTAGCAGCACTCATACGTCTATTTCCCAAAGACAACCTCTGGATATAACGCTGAGCACATGCAGTCAGCTTCTTTGGTCGACCTTGGCCAGGCCTGTTCTGAGTGGAACCTGTCCTGTTAAACCACTGTATGGTCTTGACCACCGTGCTGCAGCTCAGTTTCAGGGACTTGGCAATCTTCTTATAGCCTAGGCCATCTTTATGTAGAGCAACAATTCTTTTTTTTCTGATCCTCAGAGAGTTCTTTGGCATGAGCTGTCAAGTTTAACTTCCAGTGACCAGTATGAGAAAGTTAGAGAGATAAAACCAAATTTAACACACCTGAGACCTTGTAACACTAACCAGTCACATGACACCGGGGAGGAAAAAATGGCTAAATGGGCCTAATTTGGACATTTTCAATTAGGGGTGTACTCACTTTTGTTGCCAGAGGTTTAGACAATAATGGCTGTATGTTGAGTTATTTTGAGGGTACAGCAAATTTACACTGTTGTACAAGCTGTACACTTACTACTTTACATTGTAGCAAAGTGTCATTCCTTCAGTGTTGTCACATGAAAAGATATAATAAAATATTTACAAAAATGTGTGCTCACTTTTGTGAGATACTGTATATATACACACCAGCTGTGCCTTTTAAGGGCTTGTTGGCCCACTTTTTTATAAAAAAAAAAAAAAAAACAAGTCCAATAACAGAACAGGTATCCACACAATGGTTTCAGCTTTCCACAGCAACAATGTAAATGAAAAATACCGAACCTCCTGGCTCTTTGGCAGCACCGCATCTCAGGCTTTACGCCTCAGCTCTCTTGGCCATATAAAAGAGTTTCTGTACAACCCTTTGACCTTGGTTAGCACTCTTTTCCAGCTTCCTTGCAGCTCCAGCCCACAGGCTTGGGCCCTTTGTCTGCTTTATCAGCCTGTCCTTCTCCGTTGCATACCAGGACTCCTCTGGAGGGTGGAGCCCCAAACCCTGGTCCTGTCTCTACTAAAAGGCCCAGACACACCTGCACAATCAGTGTCCTGGCTGTTCCCAGATTTCCTCCCACCCAGTTCGCTATGAAATCTCCAGGCTCCAGGTCCCACAACGGACTTAAGAAAACACTGAGGAAACTGAAAAGCCACAACGGACTTTAGAAAACACTGAGGAAACTGAAAAGCCAGTTTCCTCTTCATGACACAAGCTCCCTGGAGCCCCTTAACCTGTCCGGATGAGAATTCTGGGTCACAACCTCCTTCTAGACCCTGGCAAGGCAACGCTCTGCCACTATATAGTTATATCTAGCTGTACTTTTAAACAGAGGAATGTGATATATTGTATATAGGGCATAGATCCAGCTAATAGGATCATCTCTGTCTCAAAGCACCTGCTCCTCTCAGTGCCAAGATGAGGTCTTCCATATTTTTTTATAGCATTAATTTTAGCAAACTATTGTGCTATTGTTGGAGGCTCCAGCTGACACAACGTGGGGATGCAGTCTTTAGCTGCGTTAACCCAGTAGACAAGTAAAGATTTTGTAGGTTTGGTAAGGGATTGTGTTGTAATGGTGGTAAAAAAAGACCGGATAATAATGTATCTGGAAATCTATTAATCTCTGGACCCCAGGTCGAACTGCTGTCCAGAACCCATGGAGTTGGAGGCATTTCCAAAACACATCTTTTAACTGTCCCTTCTTCACAATGTCAGTATGCGAATGGGACTGTTGGGTAAAATTGGTGTAATACTGTCAGCACCCTATGGGATCACCATAGAGGATTGCTCCAACTGTTTTTAGTTTGTGTCTGCAGAAATTAATAGTTCTGCTCAGGTGCATGGCTGCATGGTAGAGAGAAATATCTGTTAGGACCAGACCAACCACAGACTTGGGCAGCCTAAGGCTTGTTTCACACAAATGCGTTTTTAAATACTTTTTGCTAAAATGCATTTCGTTTTTTTTAAACATGGGTTCCTATGGAACACGTTCACATTTTTGTGCCTCTGCGTTTTGCATGTAATAGACTTCAATAGACAGCAGCAGAAGCAGCGGCGGAGGAAGAAGACACTGGAGAAAGAAGACTGGAGCAAGAAGAAGATGGAGGAAGAAAAAGAAGACCAGGTGTAAGAAGAAGAGCGGAGGAAGAAGCGGGAGGAGAAGACATTTTTAAACTTTTAACACTTTAAAAACACTTCTTGTTAAAGCGGGCTTCCGGATTCTGATAAGCCCCCCCCCCCCCCCCGCAGACCCCGACAACTACAACCCAGGATTGTCGGGAAGAGGCCCCCCTGCCCCAAAGCACCGCTTGTTGAGGGCATGTGGCCTGGTATGGTTCAGGAGGGGGGGTGCTCACTCGTCCCCTCCCTTTCCTGACCTGCCAGGCTGCATATGGGTCTGGTATAGATTTTGGGGAAGACCCCACGCCATTTTTTTTTTTAATTTTGGTGTGTGGGTGTCCCCTCCAAATCCACAATGGGGTCTGGTATGGACCTGGGGGAGAACTCCACGCAATTTTTTTTCACAAATTTGTTTTACAGTCAGCTGTCAGCAGGGACCCAGCTTATCAGTTGTTAAGGACGTGGCGGCTGGCTTCCTGGCAACCGGATATATACAGTAAATGTAAAAAAAAAAAATGCAATTTGTGGCAAAATCGCAGTAAAATTCAAGATTCAGCATTTAAACCAATTGAATGGAGATACAAAAACGTATTTAAATACTTATGAAACCACATGGGAAGGCGTAAGCACAAAGTACATTAACCAATGCATTTTCTGTGAGAATGAGTCATAATAGTTCTGATAGAATGTGTTATACTGTATGTATAGGATTTTCACACACATCACAGAAAAAACTGGAAGTGCTTTAAAGCAAGACTGTCATGGACTGACCCTTTATGGCTGTGGTCAACCAAAACCAAAATTCTGGAGAGTAAAAGCCACCTATTTTCTCTTTCCAGGATGCTCTGGGGGCAAGATGATTGTGCTTGAGATCCAAGACTATCACACCTGCCAAGGAGATCTTGAGATCATGTGAAACAACAGCTGCTGACTCAGCCTATCAGAGACTACCTATAACTTAAATATTTTTTAGGTTGGGTGGCCTTTTAATAAACTAGCCACACAGAATAAAAACACAAACCAGCTGATGAAATTAGAGACTGTCAACTTTTCCAAATGACTACTCTGCAAACATCATCCATCTTTGTTAAAGCGATTAAATTCACCCACAACAGCACTGGATTCTGGGGAGGGGGGGTGTGACTAAGCTCTAAAATGTAAAACATTGGCTTTCATGCAGCAAGGCTTTGGGCACCCTGGGTATGCTGGAAGCAAAAGCCCCTGCTATCCTAACCCGATGTTTACTGTAGTCATGGTCATGACTAGTTTGTTTAAAGCAATTCTGTTTCTTTAATATAAGTGCCAAAAAGCAATGTCCCTGTAAAATACTTACCTCTGACCACCCTTAATGCTCCAATGAGAGAAGAGAATTTGTCCATCGAAGTCTCTTTAGAAACCATGACTTCCAGGAGTGTTAATTCTTTGGTCTAAATGAGACACTATTAACAGGGATCCACAGAAAGAAACTGCTGAGTGTAGAGGGAAAACAGGAGATCAAAACTCCCGGGTCAATTTCTGAAGAAACTTCAGCCAGGATTTCTTTTAATTCGGTAGCAGGAGAGGTAAGCATTATTGCTCTATTTTAGGACTTATTCTTACCAGGGTGATGTAATGTGCATGAAGCTATACCGCACATTAAAGCGGATCTTCACCCTGAGCACTTTCCACCTATCTACCCCTCCTCCCCTCCCCTACCAGATTAGGCCTGGCTTTTTTGTTGTTGTTGGTTTACTTAATTTTTTAAAAGTGATTCCATGCCAGCTTTCCTTTGCACATCATTCGCCTAGGCAAATGACGTGCTTTGTCCTCCCTTTGCCTCCTGGGATACGCACATCACATATCCCAGGAGTCATATCGCTTCATTCACAAAGGAGGAGGGGGGGCATGACTAGCACTGCATCATCAGGAGGTGTGCCAGCTTAACCAGGATGAGGCAGTGACCTCTTGATGATCTCGTAAGAAGTATGGCAAGGCAGGACAGAGAGGTGGCAGAGAACCAGAGGATCTCAGCAGGACAACCCTGGATCTTTTTGAGTGGGCAGGTATCAGAAAAGGAAGCAACAGGCCACTCGGTAACCTGGGAGGGGGAAAAAAAAGGGGATATAGCAGGGCAGGACAGAGAGGTGGCAGAGAACCAGAGGATCTCAGCAGGACGACGCTGGATCCTTTTGGGTGGGTAGGTATTGGAAATGGAAGCAACAGGCCACTCGGTAACCTGAGAGGGGGAAAAAAAAGGGGGGGTGGTAAGCGAAGATCCTTTTTAATATGTAGTGCAATAGAGCAGCCCATTCTTTTGAAATGCAAAATAGTACTTGCTACATTTTTAGGTAACATAACACACCCCACAATAGTTCATCACTATGCATTATGGTGCACTGCAATGCATGTGTGTTGGGTGCCATTCAAGATGAAGGGCCCCACAGTTTGGTGGTACTTTTAGTTTGAAGAAGGAGTCACTTTATAATGTGCATGTTGTCTTGTGCTGATTCTCTGGGAAAACATGATTATTTTCACTTTTTTAAACAGAGAATTCCAGACTTGAGAACAGCAGGCTATGAGATATGAAATGTTTACATCTGACAGATACACAGAACCCAGGAGGAAATCAAAAGATTTATTGAAATGTGAAGCATCTGAAAGCAAAGCAGAAACATGAAAAAGAAGTAGACAAAACCCCCACTGTGATACATGCCATTGGTGAAACAAAAATGAGAAATATAAGCCCCGGTTTTCAAAATATAGTGCATCGTTGGGCAAAGTAAAAGCCCCACGTCGTGCCCCCAATCCTTCAAAAATGTTTAATGGCAATAGGGGCCCAATTTACTACAGTGTGGACTAATATGAAGGTCTTCTGTAATCTCTTTAGATGAATTTTCCAACCGTGTGCAGGAAAAACTAAGTTATTGTCACGGAACCATGAACCAAACGTACAACAACAGATAAGTGAAAATAAGAAGGCTTTATTGAAAATCAAGCTGTAAAGCAAAAGTCCAAACAGATGGCGAAACCGAAGCAGAGTCCTTGCGAAGCCAGAGGTCAGGAACCAGGAGGGTAGTCAGACGAAGCCGGGATCAGGAACCAGCAGGGTAGTCAGACGAAGCCAGGATCAGGAACCAGCAGGGTAGTCAGACGAAGCCAGGATCAGGAACCAGCAGGGTAGTCAGACGAAGCCAGGATCAGGAACCAGCAGGGTAGTCAGACGAAGCCAGGATCAGGAACCAGAAGCAGCAGCAGTCTTAGAAGCATGTGAACACAGGAGGACCAAGCAAGGAACTGAAGCCACAGACCTCCTATATATATGAGCTAGGCATCCAGCTCCTCCCAGTGGGAAGGAGGAGCCGCAGGGTGGGAGGCTACAAGAAACCCAGAAACCAAGATGGCCGCCAGCACATGTCAAACGAAGGAGAACAGCAAGAAGGTAAGACCATGACAGTTATTACCTGTTAACTTGATTTCCAGGAATCTTCCAGGATGGCTTAATGAGAGATAGGCTCCCCCCACCTAGCATAGGAAACACAATCCACATTAGTTTAAATGCAGGTGTGAGACATAGTCCCTTATAAATACCAAACAACCGAAGGCACAGAAAAGTTCACAGTTACCACCCATACTACAACATACATAACAGGGCGGGAAGCAGCACCGTCCTAGAAGATTCCTGGAAATCAAGCGAACAGGTAATACACTTTGTTTTTCCTAGTCATCTTCCAGGACGGCTTAATGAGAGCGACATTATAGAAACCATACCTGCTAGGGAGGGACTACAGCCTGAAGCACCTTTCTGCCAAAAGCCTGGTCGCTAGAGGATAAGAGATCCAGACGGCAATGCTTGACAAATGTCTGGAAACTCGACCAGGTGGCTGCTTTGCAGATTTGGATCGGGGTAGCTCCTGCCCTTTCAGCCCAGGACATAGCCAGGCCCCTGGTGGAATGGGCTCTAAGATTTTGGGGAGCTTGGAGCCCAGCAGTAGCATAGGCATCTATGATTGCAGCCTTCATCCATCTAGCGATGGTAGATTTAGACGCAGCTGAACCTTTTTTGTGTCCTGCATATAGTAGGAATAAATTAGGAACTTTCTCCATTCCTTGGTACGTTCGATGTAACATAAAAAGCTCCGTCTAACATAATTTTTTTGGAAATCTTCCTCACTAGGGTTACTAGCTTGCCCACAAAACAATGGGATAATGATTTCCTGCGATCAATGAAAGTCTGTTGACACTTTGGGAAGAAAGCCTGGGTCCAGAGATAGAATTACCCTATCGGGCAGAATGGCGCAGAATGGCTGCTATGGATATAGCCTGTAATTTACTGACTCTTCTAGCCGTAACCTAGGGCACTAAGAGCACTGTCTTGTAGGGTAATACTGTATTTTTAACGTACTCTCCTCTGATGGCTCAAAAGGCCGTTTTGGGAAACTTTGCAGGACAGTCGACAAATCACACAGGGGAAACTTATTGTCAAGCGGAGCTCAACTCCTAGATACGGCTTTGATCTTATTAGCATGTGTTCCGCCAATCTTATATCTAGAAAATTGGACAATGCTGCCACCTGCACTCTCAAAGTATTAGGAGCAAACCCTAGGTCAGAGCCATTTTGCAGAAAGTCCAATACTGCTGGAATAATAGGCCCCCAATTCCTATTATTGTCCTTCCAACAAAAATAGTTTCTTCCAAACTTTATTTTAAATGCATCCAGGCCCGGATGGCGAGGGTCCCTGTGAATAGAGAAAATGTTTTCTACTGTTGGCTGAAGCGAACAGACCAGGTCTATTGGTGGTCGGCCTCATATCTCTGAGCTTGCCTCCAACACTTCCTGATTCAAACTCCATTCTGTGTGACAAATCTTCTCCCTGCTCAAGAAGTCCGCCAGAGGATTCAGCTCCCCTTTGAGGTGAATGGCTGCCAGAGAGAGGGTGTTTTCCTCTGCCCATATAAGGATCAGCTTTGTCACCTCCATGAGGGAGGGAGCTCGCGTACCACCTTGTTTGTTTATGTAGAATACTGCCACCAGATTGTCCGATCAAACCAATACATGTCTTCCTTTTATGTTAGGTCCAAAGGAGAGGAAAGCTTTCCACACTGCCTTCAGCTCTCTTACATTGGAAGAGCAGATGGCCTCTGTTCACTCCCGTTTTCCCTGTGCAGCCAGATGTTCCATGTGGGCTCCCAAACCCCACACATTCGCATCCATTGTTATATGGATTGTTTTTTCTGGGTCAAAGATCTCCCTTTTGACAAGTTGTCTTCCTGCAGCCACCAATGCAAAGACTCTTTTACTTGATCCGGCAGGGTTACCTGATCGTTCAGGGTACTCTGTTGCCCGTTCCACATTGACAGGGAAAAATTCTGCAGTATTCTCATGTGCGCCTGAGCCCAGGAGATTGCTGGGATTGATGCCTTTATCAGGCCCAAAAGCCTCATCTCCCTGATGGATACTGCCTGTCTCAGTAGGAGATTGGAAGTTTCTATCTTCAATAGATCTTTTTCTTCTGGTAAATATATTTTTGCTACCACCAAATCCAGGGGTTAACCTAGGAAGACAACTTTCTGCGATGGTCACAAATTTGACTTTTCCCCGAGTTCACAATCCACTCCAGCGATTGCAGATGGTTTGTTTTTCTCCAGCTCTGTGGAAGACTCTGCAAATACAAGCAGATTGTCCAGATAGGGTATTATCTGGATACCTGAGGTCCTCAACCCCTGTAAGGCTTCTGCCAGGACCTTCGTGAAGATCCTGGGAGCAGACACCAACCCGAACAGGAGGGCGTTGAATTGAAAAAAGATTGTCTGGTCTGGTCCTTTCACTGCAAACCTAAGAAAAGGTTTGGAGCAGTCTCTGATTGGAATATGCAGATATGCATCTTTTAGATCAATCGTCGCCATGAAAGCTCCTCTGAATAATAGCACCCTCATCAGGAAAATCGTGTCCATCTTGAATTTCTTGTAAACAACACTTTTGTTGACTTTTTGTTCTGATGAACACATGGGAATAGAACCCCCTGTACCCTTGCTCTCGAGGGATGGGAGAAATTACTCCCTGATCCAGAAACTCCTGAATTAGACTGGTCATGGCAGCTGCCATGTATGAGTCCTTCGGCAGTGGAGTCACCAAAAAACGAATTGAGGGTATATGATTAAATTCTATCTTGTATCTGTTGTCGATTAGATTAAAGATTAACCCGTTGGTTGTAACATTTTCCCAAGAGGATTAAAGATGAACCCGTTGGTTGTAACACTTTCCCAAGAGGGTAGTGTTCTGGCTACACAGGTGGAAGCAATGGCCGGCTCAAAGTTAGCAGCTCCTGCATTCAATGTCTTCTTTAAATAACCTTCAGCCTCTCTATCCATGGCACCTTTAAGCGCCCCTGCGTCTTCAAAGGATAGGTCTGACTCCCTGGCCACTTCAGATAGTGCTGCATCCAACTTTGGACATTTCTCCCATAACGCTGAATCTTCTTCCTTAAATGGACACCTTCTTTTTAAAACGGCTGGGGAGAAAGACCTTCTTTTCCAGTTCTCTTCATTCCTGCAGTATAGTGTCTTTCAATGAGGCGTGTACGGGGAACGTTCTTGCCGCTTTTGATTGTAAACCTGCAAAGAGCCTATCATGTACCGACAAACTTTGGCTTTCTTTTTCTTCCAATTCCAAAGTATCATATATAATTTTCAGTAAATCGTCTGTGGGAAATAAAAATGCACCTGACTTACTTCTCCTTCAGCACTAGAATCTTCACTGGCATCCTCCAGCTGTTCTATAACTCCCTGTTGTTCTATGACCGAAGCAGATGCGTGGGCCTGCGGTGCGGCATTAGCACATGAAGTGCTGGGCAGAGAAACGTCAGAGAGTCCTTGTTCTTGCAGAGAAGATCTAAATGACTTAAAGGTTTTAACCATCTCTGTACTCATGGTATCCAGCAACTTTCTAAACATAGAGCTTGTTTCTTTTTTAGTTACTGCATCAATGCAGTCTTGGCAAAGCACTTTTTTCCAGACGGATGACAATTTTTGTTTGCACGAGGCCCTGCAAGGCACATCGAGTGGTAAAGAAATAGCCAGGTGCAACAACAAAAAAAACACATAAGGGAGACTAACGGTGACCCCGCACCTTGCAAACTATTAAGTGTACATAACAAAACAGGCTACCACTAGTGCCCCTCTACCAGTGTCAGGTAACAGCGCTGATGAGCCTACATCATTCGCTTACCTTAGGGCCAGGATCTGCGTGCATCCCCCGATCCACCCCCCCTGCAGCAGCCACCATGGCTATGCAGGGAGTCTCAGGATTGCTGCTTCCTTATATGCACTGGAATGCCCAATTAAGCACCGCCCGTCTGTCCCTGCAGGCTCCAGACCGGATCCTGTAGATTGGGATTCCGGTCCTATGGTGCAGTGCTGTGTTTTTCGTCTTCCTCCTATTCCAGCATGGTCCAGGACACCGGCAGCACACAACCAAGATGGCCAAGCGTCACTTCCACCCTGCCGCCCGGAGGATACTGCCCAGAAATGACGTGCCCTCGGCGTTCCCGGCTCCACGAGAGTGAAGCATGCCTCTGCACTCCCTCTGTCTGCCATGATAGGAAGAAGGGAGACATCAGCCCCACGGTGCCCATCAGAAAACAGACTCTGCAATATATGCAAGGCCCACATAAGCCTCCACTGTGGCTCCCCCCTAATGGACACCAAAAACAGGGAAAAGGGCTCCCCCAATCCCCCCCAATACCAGAGGTACCAGGAGGGGCTAAGTTCCCCAGCTAACCCTCCCCAGGGACTCTGCCCCAGTTAAAGGAGAGTCCAGGGTCGGGAGGCTCCTGACACCTAGCACAGAGGCTAGGCTTACTTAAAGTGATTGTATGTCTAGTTTTTTTTTTTAAATAACTAACATCTTATACTTACCTGCCCTGTGCAGTGGATTTGCACAGAGTGGCCTGGATCTTCCTCTTCTCGGGTCCCTTTTCGCTCCTCCTAGCCCTTCTCTCCTATCGAGTGCCCCCACAGCAAGCAGCTTGCTATGAGGGCACCCAAGCTGAGCTGCAGCTCGGTGTGTTCATTCAGACACGGAGCTGCCATTCGGCCCCGTCCCCTCTCTCTCCTGATTGGCTGACTTTGATTGACAGCGGCGGGAGCTCAGGTAAGAATTAGGGGGTGCAGGGGAGGCTGCTGCACACAGAAGTCTTTTTATCCTAATGCATAGAATGCATTCAGATAAAAAAAACTTCTACTTTACAACTCCTTTCACTTTACACTATAATAAATCACTACTTAAAAACTATTGCTACAAAGGTGATTACATTTTTTTGCTACTGAACAATGTAATCATCATTTGGTGTTAGTCATCTCATCAAGATAACACTAAATCACGTTACTGTCAATTACATTTTCACAGAAGTGAACCTGAACTCAAAAAGTGAAAATTTACTAGGGAAAATGTAAAGATGTTAATGGTGCCTAGGGGCCATTTCGCACTGCTGTGCTGCAGTCTAGCTGCAGCGTGGATGTACTCAAAGTTTTTGTGCAGGTTTACCCGCAGTTTCCCATAGACTTTCTATTACCCGTGGTTTTAGCGTGTTTTCTAAAAGTGTACTAAAAAGTCCTGATGATGCATCTCTGGTGCGAAAACGTGCCAAAAAAGCAGGAGATAATAGAAAATCGTTGTTTTAATAATGAATAAGACTTTTTACATTTTAAAAGGCACACTACAAACTTGAAACTATTGTATGGAAATACATTTAAGGACCATTTACACTACTGCATCGCGGTAAACCTGATCTTCAAGGAGTTAAGTCAGAAGGTTTTTTTTATCTTAATGCATTCTATGCATTGGGATAAAAACCTTCTGTGTGCAGCAGCCTCCCTCCAGCACCCCCTAGTACTTACCTAAGCCCCATCTTCCTCCAGCGATGTCCACAAGTTCCTTGGCCGTCCGGGACTCTCCTCTTGATTGGCTGAGACACAGCAGTGGCGCCATTGGCTCCCGCTTCTGTCAAACTAATTTAGCCAATCAGGAGAGAGGCAGAAACAGGGCTCTGTGTCTGAATGGACACAGGGAGCTGTGACTCAGCTCGGTGCCCACATAGCATGCTGCTTGCTGTGGGGGCACTCGACAGGAGGGAGCGGCCAGGAGTGCCAAAGAGGGACCCGAGAAGAGGAGGATCTGGGCTGCTCTGTGCAAAACCAGCTGCACAGAGGAGTTAAGTATATGTTTTTTATTTTAAGAGAAAAAATAAAAACAAGACTTTATAATCACCTTCAGCTTCAAACACATTATGCCTCCCTCTCCACCCCTTCTTGGGTCCAAGTAGCTCTCACTTTTTTTTTTTTTTTTTTAACGAAATGCTCCAGACCGCCACCGCCACCATCCCCACACATGATTTGCCTAGGGAAGGACGTGCAAGGGTAGGAAAGTATTTCATTCAGTAATGGAAGAGGGGACGGGCCTAACATATCACCAATGATGTCACACCAAAACACAGCAGTGCGGAACTGAGCTCTGCAAGTAAAGATGATGGCCTCAGTTGGACAACTCTAGATCCGCTGGGTGGGTGGGTATCTGAAAATGTGCAGAAAATTCACCACCAGGTAAAAAGGGGTTTTAAAATACAGGCGGTTACATGGTTAAACCCATGTGTTACCACACATTAGAGTAACACATGAAACAAAGTGGTATGTGTTGTGGTGTGATTTCTTTTAAATGGAAACCCAATGCACGCCAGTGCAGTACAGCACATTTGCAAATTATGACCCACAGTGCACAGATGTTAATCATCTGTGCACTGTGTTGTACTGGACTATGCAAAAAAAAAAGTTTCATGTGCATTAAAATATACATTTTTGGGCACATTGGCACTCCATTTTAAAATAAATGGGCTGCCTTAACGCAACATGTCTCAGCTTACTCAGGGTGTTCTTCAGCAGCAGGAAGGCAGTGGGAGATTACCAATCCTCCGCTCCCCCTGCACAGCAATCATCCACACTCTGGTAATGGACTGTCGATTGGCGGGACTTTTAGTCTGCAGGGGTGCAGAAGCAGCAGGTAAAGGTCTAGCTGCAGTGAGGAGCGAAGGATCGAGTAAATATATTTCCTTTTATTGTTCCTCTAAAAATGAATGAGCAAATAACCCTTGCACTGAGGACACAGCCCCACTGCAGGGGATCATTTTTTTTGCCCAGAGTTGGGGATTCAGGTAAATCCATCTTTTGTAAATATACTTCTCTTGTTGTGAAAAATTGCTAGAAACAAATCTTCCCTACCACAGCACAACACCAATATCATAGCTCCTAAATGTCCCTCATTTTGAACCAAAACCCTATGTCCCTTTCCTTCTCAGTTGTCCAGCTTTTTGGTCTGCTGTACAGACCCCTAATAAATGCTATTTTTTTTTCTTATTTTGGATAGAGAAGGAAAAGTTTAAAAACCTTGTCAGGATTTTACAGCCATCCGAGCTACAGTAGATATGCCCTAGTTATTTTCCATAAAAGTACATGAAGAAGGCAGTGCATGAACCACACCGGGATGCAATGGAAAAGGAAGTCAGGTGAACATCCAGTATAGAAAGGGTTAACAGTTTATTGGTATTGATAACCGAAAAACAACGTACATAAAATGCTTACATCCCCCTGGGCTGGAGTGGACAAGGGCACCTGGCAGCAAGCAACACGAGTGTGAGGACTTGATAAAGCGCACAGCGCGAAACATGTAGTCATGGCAACCATATAGCTTGTGTTCCACCCTGGTTCCTGGTATTTCCCCGCAAGTGGCGCCTGTCCGGCTGATGTCACCACTACGGAACTACAGCGGAGTCCTTTCATCCTCGCACCGGCTGATTTCCGGCTTTGTGCACACACTGCTCAGCAGTCCTGGGAGACTTACTTCCTCGCACTCGTGTTGCATGCTGCCAGGTGCCCTTGTCCACTCCAGCCCAGGGGGATGTAAGCATTTTATGTACTTTGTTTTTCGGTTATCAATACCAATAAACTGTGTAGCACCACCCCCGCAGGAGCTGCTGATTATATTATTGGGTCTACACCCTGCCTAACAACCCAATCAAATTGGCTCGATCCCTCCTCAGGCACAACTGACCCAGAATAGGACTGGACTATCAAATAGATACACAGGTTGGAATACAATACTTCACTATGCAACAATACCTTGTTACCTTCTTGAATAGTAGTCCTTCTGGGTGACACAATGGAACAACGCACAAGATTGTAATTAACCAAACTTAGTTTACTATATATCAAATTGAATAGGGGAGATACAATACAATACAATACAAGTCCATAAAAGGTTATTTAAAACAGCTTTAAAAAGGTAAAAGAATACCCCCACACTCCTCCTGCATTAAGGCTAGACACAGTACCAGGTAGGTGGGCCTATCTGAGTCCCTCCCCCAGAGTTCTCTTCTTTCTTGTTGATCTTCGCTAGCAAGGTTATTGAATAGAGCTCATTTGTAATCCAGATTAGGAATAAAGATCAAGAGAGAGAAAACAACGAGCTGTTAGTTGTCACCGCAGGGTGTCTGCGTAACTGAGCAATAACTTCTGCGAGAGAGATAAGCCTCTGGCGACTCCTTTACAGACCTTATTGTTTGTCTATGAGTCTCCTGAGAGAGTATGGTGATAAACCCCGGGGTTTTATCACCTCCTGCTGCGCTACCGCTATCTGTAGATAAAACTGTCTCTTCAGCAGATAAAGTCAGTTATTGGGCATGTGCCCTCTCACCAACAGAAGTTTCTCCTTCGCGCGCTTCCACTGCGGTCTCAGTCCTTTGGCTATATGCCAGCCGCGCGGGGTCCTTCTGGCGGATGACTTCCGGTCTCGGCAAACAGCAGTATGACCTCCAGGAATGTGCCTCGTGCTTGAGATGGGACGGTTCCACGTCGTCCCTCCAGGCTAAAAGGCTCTGGCCCAATATCCAGTGTCAGTCCTTCACTCTCGCTCGCTGGTTCCTCAGAGTCCAGCGCAGAAAGGCCCCCCCTTCGCGCGCTTCTCTCTTCCTTTAAATAACCTCCCCCATAGTGCCGTGCGGTGCAGCCGTGCACCCTGGATCTTGCAAAGCAGCCTGGGAGATGTAGTTTCTTCATCTTGTGAAAAGGAAGTCACAGCCCGGGAAATTCCATGCAGCTACCACTAGAGGGAGCCTAGTTCCTGGATCTTGCAAAGCAGCCTGGGAGATGTAGTTTCTTCATCTTGTGAAAAGGAAGTCACAGCCCGGGAAATTCCATGCAGCTACCACTAGAGGGAGCCTAGTTCCTTCCCACATATCAAACAGTGTCTTTAGGCATGTTTAACCCCGCTACACACTCCCCCCACTTGAGAAACTTTGGTCCCCAAAGAGGTCAACAGTATGTACCCTAGTGCATAGGTTGGCATTATACAACAAAAACATTAACATTTTGCTGAAATAAGTCAATCTGAATACATCCAATTTTGTATTCTAATAGCAGTGCAACAGTAAAACGATAAAGTGCAATTAATAAACAAATAAGTGATTTCTACAGTGTTAATATAGTGCTGATTTCTAGTGCTTTTATATAGTGCTCCTTTAAAAAGCACATGTGCCTTTGCAATTTCTTAAACACTTACATCTTAAAGTTTGTGTTGAAAAAAAAACATCAAAAGGTGAGAAAGAGAAAAAAACATATAGTGAGGTCAGAGCAACAAAATGTGCGCAAACATTAACTCACAAAGTAAACCAAATTGTGAACATCAAAAACTGTGCTTATTATAATGGCCAAACCCAATATCCTTATGTACAAACTTAAATGCAAACGTTTTCTACTTCAATACTTTGTTCTCATGATCTCTCACAGACCCCCCAAAACTTGGGTGGCTTGTACAGTTGTGCCTGGGGGTGAGCTAGGGTTGTCCCCCACCAAATCTACAGTGGAGGAACTAGGCTGGTCAGGAGATCTTTTGGAGGTAAAAACAGCTTCTTCCGAACATTCACCCAATTGATCATAGGTCAGTCTCTTAGGTGGGTGAATGACTCTCCTTTCCCTCTGTTCCCGTGGAGGCATGCTCTCAGAGGTGCTAGGATCAGGCACTTCTGAGGATTCTTCAATGTCCCCCTCCTCATGTTCCAACACAGAGGAACCTGATGGTTCAAGAGAGGTCAGTTCTTCTTCAGAGAAGGGTGCAACCTCCTCCTCAGGATCTTCATCCTCAGCTGCTTCTTCTGGAAGCATATGAAAGGGTATGAATTCAGGGGCTTCTGCCCGAAGGGCTCCTCTATCAGCCAAGTCAGATGAAGACAGGGAGGCAGGTGTGGGTTCTGGCAACTGAGATGACCACAACCAGTCGGGTACCTCCTCTTCATCTTCCAAATCTTCAGATGGAGAACTTCCCTCTCCCTCATCTGGGAGCGTCGTCTGAGATCTGGTAACTGGTCTGGACCGGCGAGAAGTCGAAGGGGCCTCTGACAAGTCTTCCACAGGGGGCATACGAACCGCTTCAGAGAGAGGCAGCAAATGGTTCCGATGCCAAGCCTTCAATGGACCCACACTTCCTTCAGGCCGAATTTGGTACACAGGAAGGTTTGGCAGTTGCTTGCAGATAACATAAGGTTGGGACTTCCAGCGGTCTGCCAACTTGTGTTTTCCCGGGACACCCAAGTTTCTCAACAAAACCCTGTCCCCTGGTTGCAGGTCATGGATCCGAACTTTTAGGTCGAAATTTTTTTTATTCCGCAGTCCACGTTGATCAGATGTGGCCTGAGCCTTGTCATAGGCCGCTTTCAGACTCTTCCGCAGTCGGTCCACATATCCTCTATGCGATGCTGAAGAGGTATGATCAGGCGAAATGCCAAAGGCCAAATCCACTGGCAACCGAGCCTCCCTTCCAAACATCAGCCGATAAGGGGAATATCCAGTAGCATCACTGACAGTGCTGTTGTAGGCATGCACAATGGCAGCTACGTGCTTGCCCCAATGCTGTTTCTTCTCTGAGCTCAAAGTCCCCAACATATCCAAAAGAGTCCTGTTAAATCGTTCAGGCTGGGCATCCCCCTGTGGATGGTAGGGAGTGGTTCTAGTCTTTTGAATGCCTAACATATCTAACAGTCTCTTGATCAGTCTGCTTTCAAAGTCCCTTCCCTGATCAGAATGGAGGCGTTGTGGTAACCCATAATGTACAAAGAACTTCTCTACAAGAACTTTGGCTACCGTTGAGGCCTTCTGATCCCTTGTTGGGAATGCTTGAGCATATCTGGTAAAATGGTCTGTTACCACAAGGACATTCCCCTGGCCACTCAGATCAGGCTCTAAGCAAAGGAAATCAATGCACACCAGCTCCATGGGTCCCTGACTTTGTAGATGGCCCATTGGGGCTGCTTGACGTGGCAGAGTCTTCCTCTGTATACACCGGACACAAGAATGACAGTATCCTTCAACTTCGGCCCTCATACAAGGCCAGTAGAACCTGTCCCTGACAAGCTGAAAGGTTCTTTCGGGCCCCAGATGGCCATGATTATCATGAAAGCTAAAGGATAATTCCCCTTGGGGTGGGACTTTATAGGCACGTATTGTAATAACTTGAAAAAACTTTATTCAAAATATTAAATTTATTGAAATTAACATATACAAAAAGGATAAAAACATATGGCAAGCTGATAACAGATCATATGGTTATGTGGCAAAGAAATACCGCTGTATTTGAAGAAGAGTGCCCGACGCGTTTCAGAGTTCCTTCTTCAGGGGCAAACTTTTAAATAGCGGTCTGTAAGTGATTAATCACAAAGTAATCAATCATTCAGTGTGTGTTGAACAAAAGATACAATTTTAACAAAATATATAGACAGTAAATGAGATACACAGCATCAAAAAATCACTAAAAATATTCATGTTATGTATTTGAACAAAAAATTGAAAAGATATAACACTTACAGGGTCTGCCGTATAACACTTTGAAGTGTATGCCTGCCAAGGTAAAAACAAGTAGCTGGATTGCTCTCAGTGCTGTCTAGAATGTCTTAGTGTAGGAGACGATTGATATGAAGGTGGAGTCATATCATGTAAGCACTTTCCAAAAATGTATGCCCGTCAGCACAAAGCTGAATGGGGACAGCTGGAACCCAAAAAAAAAAAAATGGGAGATCTGCCAGGTGGGGAGAAAGGAATGATTACCACAACAATTGTGACAATGATTGCTTTAGTGGTAAAAATAAACTGGTTGTGCTATATTGGTGTGTGACTGCTCAGAAAATGCTGCATATGCTCACCAAAGTAACCATAGGCAAAATATCTTTATAATTAAGTTGCTGATCATAGCAATAATAGGTTAAACACTCGGTTAAATCGCCTAGGCGGATGTGAGAGCAAACAATTTTTTCATATAGAGCGGTATTAGAGTAGAACTTATAAGCAATACAGATAGATAAGGACTGGTTGGCATTAACTGAGCAGATGCAGCATTGGTGGCAGGTAGGGCAACACCATAAGCAGGACCAGTATAGAATTAGAGGAAAAAATCGATTACCTTAATAGTTGTCTGGGCTGGTTTGAAGGTAGTGCTTCAACCATCAGTCTTCCGGCAAGTGAGCAATGCTGATCACTGCCCGAAGGGAGGGTGTTTATATATGATAGTTTAATTGAAATTAGCTGTGTATGATTACTCACCTTACACCTGAACGGCAGTCTCCTGGTGGGTTCCCTGGTGCGCAGCCGCCGGACAGACTCCCCACCACGCATGCGTACGCATAGAGCGGCGGAAGTCCGTGCGGCCGATGCGCTCCACCGGCACGATCACTTCCGCCGACGTGGTACGCAAGCGGAGGTGAAATGGACGAAACCAAAGAAACTCAAGAGCCAATGGTAGTCGTTCAAAAGGCGGACATCACATGGGGTGCCCGCCTACCGTGCCGGGCATGTCACCAAGGCATACTGAGTGATTGGAAAGAAAAGTGGACAATTCTGGGTACGTTTAAAAAGGTGAATGGTAAAGAATTGATGAGAATGGGATATATTGACTATGTGAATGACTGTTAATGTATTAATTAAAGAAATTATATATATAAAATAAAAGGAAGCCACAGTAGGGCTATCATTCTAAACTGCACGGATGGTGCTCTCCGCAGTGGTCTCCATCGCAAGCCCACTGCGGGGAACACCATCCTACATGCCTCGAGCTTCCACCCTGACACCCTTGTTCGCTCGATCCCCTTTGGTCAATACCTCAGGATCAGGCGTAATTGCAATGACCTACAAACTTTTCAGCTTGCAGCAAACGATCTTAGAGATAGACTCCGTTTGAGAGGCTATACTAAAACCACTCTTAAAAAAGCATACAAAAAAGCGCTTGCATGTGATAGAAAGACTTTACTAGCCCCCAAGGCTCCAAAAGAACCTGACCATGCCTTAAGAATTATCACTACATACTCTGAACAACATGAAAACATCAGACATATTATCTCTAAATATTGGCATGTCTTGACCCTTGATCCCACGGTGGGCAAACATGTACCAGACCGTCCTCAATTTACCCTCAAAAAAGTACCAGCGTTGAGGGACAAGCTCACTCAAAGTGAATTTAAAACTTTTAAAAATAAAGATCCCTGTAAACTCAAGGGCACATTTATTTGCGGTAATTGCAATTATTGCAGATACATGCTAACCACCAAAAACCCTACATTACCCAATGGTCAGACCTTTTTTCCTAGACACTTTGCCAACTGCCGCACCCACGGAGTCGTTTATTTACTCCTCTGTGGGTGCGGCTGTTTTTATGTTGGCAAAACTAAACTGCCATTTTTCAAAAGGGCCAATAGACATGTCAAAAGCATGCAAGTCTGTAATCCAGATTTACCTTTAGGACGACATACTAGATTGGTACATGCAGGAAAATTTCCGAAATTAAAATTCTTGATTCTAGACAGAGTTCATCCCAGTCCCCGTGGAGGGGACTGGAATAAAACTCTCTTACAGCTAGAACTCCGATGGATTTATACCTTGAAGGCGACAGATCCGCCAGGTCTGAATGAAATGGTCTCCTTCAAACCTTTCCTTGAAGGGTTTACATCAGGAGGCATGGAACAATAATCATACACCTCCCCTATATACCAACACATTGAATTTTGATTTTCTACTGATGAATATTGAGTTACCTTTCCTCTCTTCTTTTTGTCCCTTATTTCTTCATTATTGGGCATTCATGCCATTCTGTTATTTTGAATTTTCACATCATTGTGTTATATCAGATGTGTTTCCTATGTCTTTCCCTCTAGGTCACTATTTATTCCATTCAGTAATGTGGGAAATGACTTTGTTTGGTTCACTTAGCATTTAGCTGCTCTGCTCTCCAACTGCAGTTTAGAATGATAGCCCTACTGTGGCTTCCTTTTATTTTATATATATAATTTCTTTAATTAATACATTAACAGTCATTCACATAGTCAATATATCCCATTCTCATCAATTCTTTACCATTCACCTTTTTAAACGTACCCAGAATTGTCCACTTTTCTTTCCAATCACTCAGTATGCCTTGGTGACATGCCCGGCACGGTAGGCGGGCACCCCATGTGATGTCCGCCTTTTGAACGACTACCATTGGCTCTTGAGTTTCTTTGGTTTCGTCCATTTCACCTCCGCTTGCGTACCACGTCGGCGGAAGTGATCGTGCCGGTGGAGCGCATCGGCCGCACGGACTTCCGCCGCTCTATGCGTACGCATGCGTGGTGGGGAGTCTGTCCGGCGGCTGCGCACCAGGGAACCCACCAGGAGACTGCCGTTCAGGTGTAAGGTGAGTAATCATACACAGCTAATTTCAATTAAACTATCATATATAAACACCCTCCCTTCGGGCAGTGATCAGCATTGCTCACTTGCCGGAAGACTGATGGTTGAAGCACTACCTTCAAACCAGCCCAGACAACTATTAAGGTAATCGATTTTTTCCTCTAATTCTATACTGGTCCTGCTTATGGTGTTGCCCTACCTGCCACCAATGCTGCATCTGCTCAGTTAATGCCAACCAGTCCTTATCTATCTGTATTGCTTATAAGTTCTACTCTAATACCGCTCTATATGAAAAAATTGTTTGCTCTCACATCCGCCTAGGCGATTTAACCGAGTGTTTAACCTATTATTGCTATGATCAGCAACTTAATTATAAAGATATTTTGCCTATGGTTACTTTGGTGAGCATATGCAGCATTTTCTGAGCAGTCACACACCAATATAGCACAACCAGTTTATTTTTACCACTAAAGCAATCATTGTCACAATTGTTGTGGTAATCATTCCTTTCTCCCCACCTGGCAGATCTCCCATTTTTTTTTTGGGTTCCAGCTGTCCCCATTCAGCTTTGTGCTGACGGGCATACATTTTTGGAAAGTGCTTACATGATATGACTCCACCTTCATATCAATCGTCTCCTACACTAAGACATTCTAGACAGCACTGAGAGCAATCCAGCTACTTGTTTTTACCTTGGCAGGCATACACTTCAAAGTGTTATACGGCAGACCCTGTAAGTGTTATATCTTTTCAATTTTTTGTTCAAATACATAACATGAATATTTTTAGTGATTTTTTGATGCTGTGTATCTCATTTACTGTCTATATATTTTGTTAAAATTGTATCTTTTGTTCAACACACACTGAATGATTGATTACTTTGTGATTAATCACTTACAGACCGCTATTTAAAAGTTTGCCCCTGAAGAAGGAACTCTGAAACGCGTCGGGCACTCTTCTTCAAATACAGCGGTATTTCTTTGCCACATAACCATATGATCTGTTATCAGCTTGCCATATGTTTTTATCCTTTTTGTATATGTTAATTTCAATAAATTTAATATTTTGAATAAAGTTTTTTCAAGTTATTACAATACGTGCCTATAAAGTCCCACCCCAAGGGGAATTATCCTTTAGCTTTCCATTACGGGATGTGGCACACTTGGGATTGATCTCACATGAGCACACTATATGTATGATTATCATGAAGAGCGGCCAGAACTCCCTCTCTGTATTTAGCTGGTAAGAACAGTTGCCACTTCTCCTCCAGATCTTCAGATGGACCTCTCCGGTAGGCCACTCCTTCTCTGATCTGTAACCGGGTCCACTCTCTATGTAACAGACGGGCCCCCTGAGGGGAGTCAGTTAGAAGCAACTCAGGGCTCTGGATCTCCAAGGCTTCCAAAAGAAGTTTTCCCAAAGGGTCTTCCAACTGCTCCTTCCGCAAGTCCCTTTTGGACAGCCGGGGCAAACCCTCCCCTTCAACCTGGGTCACCTGGCAGTAGCATTTGGGTACTCCGATAGCCGAAACCCCAATCTCTTCTGCTCTTGACCCTCCTCGGGATCGAAATTCAGTTCCCTGATATAGGGCACGCACCCCTTCTGGAGCCAAATGAGTCCATTCTTCCGCAGGTTCCTGTGGAACATGCAACCTTCTGGATAGGGCATCTGCATCCCTATTTCCGATTCCTGGCCGATACTTCAGGCCAAAATTGAAGCTAGAGAGGGCAGCCAACCATCGATGTCCTGTTGCATCCAGCTTGGCCGTAGTCAACAGATAGGTGAGGGGATTATTATCTGTCTTGACAATGAATTCAGCTCCGTACAGGTAGTCTTTCAATTTGTCAACCACTGCCCACTTCAAGGCCAAGAATTCAAGTTTGTGAGTAGGATAATTCCTTTCAGCAGGCAGTAGGCTTCTGCTCACATAGGCAACAGGTCGCAGATGACCCTCATGCTCCTGATAAAGTACCCCCCCCAGCCCATCTCGGCTGGCATCAACATGCAGTTCATATGGTTTTGTGGGGTCCGCATAGGCCAACACAGGGGCAGTGGTTAGGGTTTCCTTCAGCTGGACAAAGGCCCCTTCGCATTCCGGGGTCCACTGATCCTGGATGGATTCCTTAGCCTTCCGGGGGCCCATGGTGGACTTCGCCGGCTTTACCAACTCAGGGACATCATCTTCTTCATTCTTCAGGAGCTCATTTAGGGGTCGGGCAATCTGGGCGAACCCCTCCACAAACCTCCTGTAATAGGAGCAAAAGCCCAAGAATGACCGGAGTTCGGTCACATTTGTGGGTCTCGGCCAGGAAGCAACAGCATCCAGCTTGTCCGGGTCAGTGGCCACCCCTTCTTCAGACACGATATGGCCCAGGTAATGGACCGAGGACTGATAGAATTGGCACTTCTCAGGAGAAAGTTTCAGACCTTCTTCATGTAGCCTCTTCAAGACCTTTTCCAACCTCTCCTCATGTTCTTCCAAAGTTCTGCCAAACACGATAACATCATCCAAGTATACCAGTACCTCTATCAAATTCATATCTCCAACGGTCCTCTCCATCAGCCTTTGGAAGGTAGCAGGGGCCCCGGACAACCCCTGAGGCATGCGATTGAACTCAAAGAACCCCACAGGGGTGATGAAGGCTGTTTTCTCCCGATCTTCAGGGTGCATGGGGATCTGATAATACCCACTCTTTAAGTCCATCACACTGAACCACTTCGCCCCTGACAGACTCTGTAGGGCATCTTCGATTCAAGGAGTGGTATACTGGTCTGGGATGGTTCTTCTGTTCAGCGTTCGGTAGTCGATACAAAGCCTCAAAGATCCATTTTTCTTCCGGACTACCACTATCGGGGAAGCATACGGGCTCCTGGATTCTCGGATAATCCCGATCTTTTTGAGCTCTGCCAGCTGTTGACGTAGATCTTCTAAGTCACCTAAGGGGACTCGCCGGACTCTCTCCCTGAAAGGCTTGTCCTCACTCAGGCGGATCTTATGAGTGGCGCTCCTGGCACATCCCACGTCAAACTCGTCCTTAGAGAATATTTCCCTCCATCGAGCAAGTTGTGCCTTGGCCCTCTTCACCCATTCCGGCGGGAGGGCAGCGTTTCCAGAGCAAAGCTCCTCTATAACCGCTTCACCCTGTTCCTTTTCTTTGAAATCAATGGGGGCAACTGGGGTAGCCGGGTTGACTTGGCCCAGGAGCACTCTGGCCGGTACCTTCACTGGTGTAATAGAGGTGTTTCTGACACTCACTAAAACCCTTCCACGGTTTTCCTGTAACACCTTCAAAGGGATCACCTCAGGGATCACTTCTATCCCTCTCTGTCTCTCCTTTTGACCTGATTCAAAGATAATGAAGGGACCCGGCTGTTGCCATGTGAGTTTAACAGAAGCCTTAAAACAGGCCACCTCTCCTGGCTGTAAGACCTTTTCTGCTCTATCCAGCTTCCAGAGTCGTCCAACTCCTTCTGCGGGGGTCTCTTGCTCCAACACTAATCGTTGGTAGGCCTGCCGTAGCATGGGATGGATCCTTGGCGCCTGAGCATCTTGTCCCTGGACCAGTTGTATCAGAAGGCGCCTTACCAGGTCAGTGTTTGTTCCTACGATGAGAGAGCTTTTGTTGGCCCCTGGTGGACGAGGACAGACCACCGCTAAGGTGTCGAAGGTTTCCGCTTCACCAGCCACTGATGGATCAAAGGTCAACTTGATTGGCAGATACCCGTCATAGGGAAAACTTTGGGTCCCAATACCCCATATCTCCAGATCTTCCAACTTCTGCAAAGGTAGATGGGTAAGATATTTATCATAGAAGTCTCTATACAAAAGAGTCACCTGGGCCCCTGTGTCAAGGAGGGCTCTTGTGTAAATTCCTTCCACCTGAACCGAGACCACTGGGGAGGGCCCGACCAAGTTAGTTGGGAATTCTCTTGATGTAGCCTGGTTGTCTGATTCAGTTCTCTGTACCCTGGCCCTCTTCTCCTTTTTCTTCCTTGATCTGGGCCCCCGCTGAACCCGGTGTGCATTGACTCTCCTTCCCTCAGTAACCCGGAGTCTAGAACTGGGGGTGTTATATTGGGGTCTAACCCCCTGACTCGGTTTCCCTGATCCTGCACCACTCCTGGAGTCCCTTAAAACTGGCAGACACCCGGTTGACTCCTTCACCGGTGTCCTCTGAAGTTTCCCGCTGGCTCGCGAGCTTTCGTGGCAACCTTTCCTGAGCTGGGACATACCCTTCTAACATGCCCAACTCCCCCGCAGTTGAAACAAGTTAACAATCTTGCAGGCCGTGGCTCTGGATCTGTGCTGAGACTAACAGGTTCATCTGGCCTCTCCGATATACTCCCCTTGGGTAGAGTGGATACCTGACCAGTCAGGATGGACACCATTTCTATCAACTGAGACACTTGGGTCTTTAGGAGTTCAACTTGAGAGTCACCCTCTTCCACACTTATCACTCCAACCCGGGCAGTTGAGTCAAACTGCCGACTTTTCTTCTTGTTGTCCAACATGACCTCTTCCTCTCTGACCATTCGAATCAGGTCGGGGTATTCTAGAATGCCGCCATCTCGACGAGTTCGTAACAGTATGGCAATGGGATCTAAAGGTTGAGCCCCTTTCAGAACCTGTCGTGCACGAGTCTCATCTATTTTCCGGGGGTCTATTCCTTTCTTTAACAGAATCTGGTGGATAATCCTATCCAGACGTTTAATGAATTCGGACAACTTCTCCCCCTCTTCTTGATAACAGTGGTCCAACTGGTAGAGAAGTTCAGCCGCGTTCTCCGTCCGACCAAACACATCTTGCAGAATGTCCAAATAATCCTGTGCAGTGCAGTTCTTCTTGCTAAGCTTTAGATTACGTACAGCCTCTAATGCAGGTCCCCTTAAACTCTCTGTGATTCTCTGTTTCTTGTGCTGTTCTGGTACCTCCCATTCCTCCAAAGCCTGAGTGGCGGTATCTAACCACTCTTCGAACCCATCTTCTGCTGAAGGCACAGGCTGTTTCCCAGAGAATGTCCGGAGCTTCCTATATCCAGTCATCAAATAGCTCGAGGAGTCCCTACTACATTTTGCCACAATCTCCCCAAGAACAGCACACAGTTCTGAGCTAAAAGTCGACAAAGGTGATGACTCAGGATGCCCTTCTTGGACACCTTTTTCTTGGCTGGATACCCCAGGGGTGGTGGATGAGGGACCCGCAATAGGAACTCCTGGATGTATCAGGAAAAGTTCTGTTTGGTCAGTAGTTTTTACACTGTTTCCGTTGAAATAATCAGGGACCCCCTTCCTCCACTCACACAGTGCATACGTGTGTGGGACAGTGGTGTCAGTTTTCATGTCAATCACCCAGAATTTCCTGTCTGTGGATAGTGCCCTCAAAACAGGGAGGAGCTTTTCTTCAGTCCAGGCTTCTCCCTTGATTTCAACCACCAGGCCATTTTCCACTATGACATTCTCTTCCTTGCACCACTCAGCAGCAGCGACAGGATCCATTTCTGCGTGGGAGGGGATTCTATGGCTGAGAGGGTTGTATTGCAGGACTGTAGAAATCCCGGACGAGCCCCCACGTGTAGCACCACCCCCGCAGGAGCTGCTGATTATATTATTGGGTCTACACCCTGCCTAACAACCCAATCAAATTGGCTCGATCCCTCCTCAGGCACAACTGACCCAGAATAGGACTGGACTATCAAATAGATACACAGGTTGGAATACAATACTTCACTATGCAACAATACCTTGTTACCTTCTTGAATAGTAGTCCTTCTGGGTGACACAATGGAACAACGCACAAGATTGTAATTAACCAAACTTAGTTTACTATATATCAAATTGAATAGGGGAGATACAATACAATACAATACAAGTCCATAAAAGGTTATTTAAAACAGCTTTAAAAAGGTAAAAGAATACCCCCACACTCCTCCTGCATTAAGGCTAGACACAGTACCAGGTAGGTGGGCCTATCTGAGTCCCTCCCCCAGAGTTCTCTTCTTTCTTGTTGATCTTCGCTAGCAAGGTTATTGAATAGAGCTCATTTGTAATCCAGATTAGGAATAAAGATCAAGAGAGAGAAAACAACGAGCTGTTAGTTGTCACCGCAGGGTGTCTGCGTAACTGAGCAATAACTTCTGCGAGAGAGATAAGCCTCTGGCGACTCCTTTACAGACCTTATTGTTTGTCTATGAGTCTCCTGAGAGAGTATGGTGATAAACCCCGGGGTTTTATCACCTCCTGCTGCGCTACCGCTATCTGTAGATAAAACTGTCTCTTCAGCAGATAAAGTCAGTTATTGGGCATGTGCCCTCTCACCAACAGAAGTTTCTCCTTCGCGCGCTTCCACTGCGGTCTCAGTCCTTTGGCTATATGCCAGCCGCGCGGGGTCCTTCTGGCGGATGACTTCCGGTCTCGGCAAACAGCAGTATGACCTCCAGGAATGTGCCTCGTGCTTGAGATGGGACGGTTCCACGTCGTCCCTCCAGGCTAAAAGGCTCTGGCCCAATATCCAGTGTCAGTCCTTCACTCTCGCTCGCTGGTTCCTCAGAGTCCAGCGCAGAAAGGCCCCCCCTTCGCGCGCTTCTCTCTTCCTTTAAATAACCTCCCCCATAGTGCCGTGCGGTGCAGCCGTGCACCCTGGATCTTGCAAAGCAGCCTGGGAGATGTAGTTTCTTCATCTTGTGAAAAGGAAGTCACAGCCCGGGAAATTCCATGCAGCTACCACTAGAGGGAGCCTAGTTCCTGGATCTTGCAAAGCAGCCTGGGAGATGTAGTTTCTTCATCTTGTGAAAAGGAAGTCACAGCCCGGGAAATTCCATGCAGCTACCACTAGAGGGAGCCTAGTTCCTTCCCACATATCAAACAGTGTCTTTAGGCATGTTTAACCCCGCTACAACTGTTAACCCTTTCTATACTGGATGTTCACCTGACTTCCTTATCCATTGCATCCTGGTGTGGTTCATGCGCTGCCTTCCTCATGTACTTATGTCCATATCAGCACCCTTCCTATGCTTGTTGGCTAGCAGCAGAAAAACCACTGGGGAGCCTCACAGGCTTATTTCTATCCCTCCACCCTAAAGGCACCCCAGGAACGCCAGATTTGTGATTATTGCTTTGACTTCTGGACTGGATTTTTTCCTATGGCTGCCCTGGGTGCAAATCTCTTTACTAAGCCATTAGTTGGCTAACAGCAGAACAACCGCTGGGGAGCCTCACGTGCTTACGTCTATCCCTCCACCCTACAGGCATCCGAGGAGCGCCTTGTTTGTGATGATTGCTTTTAGTTATTTTCCATCATCATACCAGCAGAACCTAATAAACTTATACCTAGTTTGAAGGGTTGGCGCCTCAGGCCAAGAATAGGTGGGACTTTAATCCATTCTTGGCCTGAGGCACCAAACCTTCAAACTATCCTATACCCAAGGGATGTTGGCAAAACCAACTACATAGGGGGTTCTATTAGAGAATCGCAACCCTTTATACAAGAAACTTATGCCTGGCCTGGACACAGTTATATCATGGTTAATGGTTTATCAAGGTCAGTTTAATTCAGTTAAAAGAACAAAATGAGCATCAAAGATTTTCTTGCACGTGCTCTGATACTTTCAGTGCTTGGATGCCCTTGTAATTACTTCTACAAGTAATAATAATTATAGTAAGTAGTAATTCACATCTACAATTGCCATTTGAATCAGCCTTACTTTCCAATGACAAGAAAAGTAGCAGAATTCCCAAGCAGATCTAGGATTTTAATAAATAATATGAATTCATGTATATTTCACTATAAACAACACCATTGTATCTAAACAAAGTGTCTTTAATCAAATGATACTAAATTCCCAATATTAAAACTGGCCTATTTGAATGGCAATGAATCATATCTCCATGAAGATCTGGAAGCATGTTCAGACATTGTTTCCATGGACAGATAAAGTTACGGTGTTCTCCATAAAAGTAATCTGCTACCATTATGTGGCTAGAAATAACGAGAAGTTTACGAACAATAGCATGGAAAAGAGGAACTGGATTTAGGGAACAAAGGTGTTCATAATAATATGATACATGTTATGATGTGACAAGTAATGCCCTCAAACAGAGGCATACAGAAACAAATACCAATTGTTAGCATTTGTGTAGCACTTCTGACTCTGCTAAACCACCCTCAGGGGAAGATTTACTAAAACTGGTCCACGCAGAATCTGGTCCAGCTGTGTATGGTGACCAATCAGCTTCTAGGTTTTATTGTCAAAACATATGCAGGCCATACTTGGGTCAAATTCAGAACACATTTTCCTTAGAAAATTAGAAATTTATGGCACTTTTCCACTGCAAGTACCGTCTCGGCTCTACTCGGCCCTGCTTGGCCCGGTTTGCTTTTCCACTGCTGGTACAGCATGCTTTGCTTTTCCACTAAAGTAGTACTAAAGTTAAGTGGGTGGGATAACAACGGGGTGGGTGGGATTCTCTTACCAATCAGTGGCTAGTAGTGACTGCATGCAAAGGATTGTGGGATATGGTACCGGGTATGGTACCTCTTGGAACCACAATCGAGGTGGTACTGTTTTTGAGAGCCGTACCTTTCGTTTCCATGCAGTGGAAAAGCGCAGCCGTACCGTACCAAACTGTTCCTACACCATACCATACGGTACCAGCAGTTGAAAAGCACAAAAGCGAGCCGAACCGTTCAGTTCCATGCAGTGGAAAAGCGCCATTAGTGCATCTTGTAATTGGATGGTGCCACCATTGATTTCAAAATTCGGCCAACCAAGCCTTCAATTTCACCTTACGTTGCTACAGAAAATAATTTTTGTGGCCAGGAATCTTCTTTTTTTTCCAGGTCACGGCTCATGCGCATTTCTTTTTTGATTATATTTCTCGCACGTTTCTCCCACTGATTAGAAATTAGTTTGTTTTTCAAAAAAATTCCAACATGCCCGATCACTCAAATGGCCACACGGAAATCAACCATTGCTGCAGCCCACTAATGGTGTGAAATTAGAATGAAAACTTAGTTAGAAGCGGACTGGTTACCAGATTCTGCGTGCACCAGTTTTAGTAACTCTCCTCCACAGCCTCTGGTCTTTCCTGTCTGAACAGCACCGCTTGGAAGATCCCTCTTCCACTACACAACATGGGTCCTCATACAGAATTTTCAATAAGGCACAAATTAGTGGCCCTTAGATATACCAATTTGAATATACAGGTGCATCTCATAAAATTAGAATAAAATTAAATATCAAGTTCATTTATTTCACTAATTCAATTCATGCTGGAGTCTATACATAATCCACTGCATTTAAAGCGGAGTTCCGGCCACAAAATCGACATAACATCGATTTTGTGGCCATCCGCTTGCTTTTCTTCACCTGAAAAGGAAATGGATAGTTAGGATTTTTTTTTTTTTTTACTTACCTTGTTATTGTAGAAATAAATACTCACCTTTCTTCCACTTCCTCCCTCCACGCCGTCACTTCCGATTTGCAATTATTCCTGGGAGCTGAACATCATCGCTCCCAGGAATCAATGCGACGGCACCGGCCCCGCTCGTCACTTCCAGTGCGACGCCGCATTCCCTGCTAAACAGCTTCTGGGCATGCCCAGAAGCTGTGGAGGAATGCGGCGCCGCACCGGAAGTGACGGCGGGGCCGGTGCAGGCGCATTCTGGGAGAAGAAGACACGGAAGAGGACGTAGAAGAGGATCGCGCTGGCTTCAGCTGCCCACAACAGAGATGGCAACGCTGGAGAAGAAATTTTAAAAGTGAGTATTTCTTCTTGCAGGTAAGTGCGAACCGGGACAGATCAGAGGCTAGCCATTGTGGAATGTACTAGCCCTGACTGTCCCGGGGGTATGTTCATTGAAATTTTTTTTCTTTTGTGGCTGGAACTCCGCTTTAATGAGTGGCCTAGTATACATTCAACTTATGTAATATTCAAATTTTTTGAGATACTGAATTTTGGATTTTCGCTAGCTGTAAGCCATAATCATCAAAATTAAAAGAAAGAAATGCTTAAAATATATCACTGTGTGTAACTCATGAGTTTCACTTTCTGAATTTAATTACTAAAATAAATTTACTTTTTGATAATATTCTAATTGTATGAGATGCACTTGTCTAATAGGCAAACTGAAATCTTATTGGAATTGACTGGCCAGGTCCTATTTCTGTAGCACACACCTAATGCTCAGGATGTGCCACCAGCAAGAACTGGTTGAAACTTTCCAACCTAAACAATGGAGATGTCGATGGTTGTCAAGTGCAATCCTGTTCATTCTTCAGTCAGATTGTTGTACTATTTCAGCCTTTTTACAGGTATCCTAGCTTACAAGAATTTACCAAAATAATCGTAAATCTATTACTAAATCTGATTAGCAATATGGCCAATCTGAGCATCGCAATAGTCTGGTGCAACAAAAAGAAATAGGGAAAGAACTAGAATGTTGATGCTTGTGTTGTGAACTTTTAAAAATAATTTGTCAATTCTTATAGACACAGAGATGAATAAGGGCCTGTTTCAAAGTGCTTTTACTGCTTGTTTCGAATATGTACATACTTAAGCATGCATGATCTGCTTTAAGCCATTTGTTGTTAATTATCTCATCTTAAGCACACTGAATTATTACGAGTGGTTACATTTCCTAGTAGCAAAGAGGTTTAATCGCTACTATAGTCCTGATCTTTGTGTGTATATGAGCAGAAAGCACTGTACTCAAAAAAGTTAATGCTGGAGTCTATACATAATCCACGGTATTTAAAGAGGTTGTAAACCCATGGAACTTTTTTTTTTTTGAAAGAGAAACCCATAATGAGCTAGTATGCATCGCATACTAAATCATTATTAAATACTTACCTAAGAACGAGCCCCCACTGTGCCGCCCGCTCACCTGTATGACGGGCGACATGTCCAGTCGCCCGTCTTCCGGTATCCGGCCATCTGATTGGCCGGAGCCACAGTGACGTCACTCCCACGCATGCACGCGGGAGCCGACAGTCACGGCACGGGGCTCTGAAGAAACGGCACCAGCGGCCGTTCCTTCAGAGCACATGCGCCAGTGACGTCACTGGCTGCATGTAAGGTAAATATCTCCTAAACGGTACATGTTTAGGAGATATTTACAGTACCTATAGGTAAAAGTGTCAGAGGAGGGTTTACTTCCTCTTTAATAAAGTGGCCCAGTATACAGCAGGAAGCTAATGCGTTTCAGCTTGCATAGACTTACTCATGCCAGTTGCATGATAATAACAGCCAAGAGGTAGAGCAAAACTTGTTTGTTCAGAATATACTCTCACCGGCCACTTTATTAGGTATACCTTGCTAGTACCGGGTTGGATGCCTTTTGCCTTCAGAACTGCCTTCATTCTTTGTGGCATAGATTCAACAAGGTGTTGGAAACATTCCTCAGAGATTTTGGTCCATATTGACATGATCACATCACCCAATTGCTGCAGATTTGTCGGCTGCACATCCATGATGTGAATCTTCCGTTCCACCACATCACAAAGGTGCTCTATTGGATTGAGACCTGGGGACTGTGGAGGCCATTAGAGTACAGTGACCTCATTGTCATGTTCAAGAAACCAGTCTGAGATAATTTGAGCTTTGAGACATGGTGCATTATCCTGCTGGAAGTAGCCATCAGAAGTCAAGACAATACTCAGGTAGGCTGTGTTGTTTAAGCAATGCTCAATTGGTACTAAGGGGCCCAAAGTGTGTCAATAAAATATCCTCCACACCATCACACCACCATCACCAGCCTGAACCGTTGATACAAGGCAGGATGGATCCATGCTTTCTTGTTGTTTATGCCAAATTCTGACCCTACCATCTGAATTTTGCAGCTGAAATCAAGACTGCTCAGACCAGGCAATGTTTTTCCAATCTTCTACTGTCCAATTTTGGGGAGTCTGAGTAAAATATAGCCTAAGTTTCCAGTTCTTAGCTGACAGGAGTGGCACTCGGTGTGGTCTTCTGCAGCCCATCTGCTTCAAGGTTTGATGTGTTCTGCGTGCAGAGATGGTATTCTGCATACCTTGGTTGAAATGAGTGGTTATTTGAATTACTATTGAATTTCTATACTCTCAAACCAGTCTGCCCATTCTTCTCTGAGCTCTTACATCCGTCCACGCAACTGCCAATCACTAGATATTTTCTCTTTTTCAGACCATACTCTGTAAACCCTAGAGATGGGTTGTGCATGAAATTCCCAGTAGATCAACAGTTTTTTAAATACACTGACCAGCTTGTATGCCACCAACAACCATGCCATGTTCAAAGTCACTTAAAACCCCTTTCTTCCTTATTTTGATGTTCGTTTTGAACTTCAGAAAGTCGTCTTTACTACGTTTAGATGCCTAAATACATTGAGTTGCTACCATGTGATTGGCTGATTAGCAATTTGTGTTACCAAGCAATTGAACGGGTGTACTTAATAAAGTGGCTGGTGAGTGTATTCAACATTTTTTCATATTTCAACAATTTTTCAACATTCTAAAAACATCGGCAAGCGAGCTTCCCTGTTAAGGTTTCCTGTTAAAGTAAAAATATATTTACTGGTAACTAACAAAAACTAAAGCTGCTTTACAGGTTGCAAAATGTGTGCTACCATCAGGTATTCAGAGCAAGATGAGCATGAGCAGACATGTCACTGAAACCAATGGGAAAATCTACATTTCAAAGGCCTCACTAATAAATGCAGAACTGTGAATGTCAGGTGATGAAATTATGTGTTTTTTGCCAATTTAAAACATGAGTATTAAAAATTGAAGTAATCAAAAATATTATTTAAAATGGAAATAACTTCCTATATGGTTGCAACTTGCTAAATGGATGTTATCTGCTCAAAGCCTAAACATTACTGTATAGAAATGGCAGCAATGACACCTGCTGGTTATACATGGAGTAAACCCTCCATGGCTACATAGCACTAGGAGACTCCGATACTATGACATACTATAGTTCAGAAATCATGAGACTTTGATTCAGTCTATAATTCAGTGTGCATGTTTAAGACCTGGAAAGACTTTATTTCATTAGAACCTCTTACTCACAAGCTCCTCCACTGGGTGCAACAGCAAAGGGTCTGGCATTAGGCATTAGCCCACTCACATTAGCTATCTGGTTCCAGGGAATTAGAGCCGGTTCACACTACCGCGACCTCTAAGTCGCCTCATAAGGGGTGACTTGTTAGCACGACTTTCAGCGCGACTTTGCGCGTATTCATCGCGACTTGTATGATAGACGACTTTGTACGACTTTGTATTTGGCCAATCAGAATATGATGGTTCTGGGTCATGCTCAATCACACAAAAAAAAGTTCTTAAAAATTGTCGTTTTTGATAGAGAGCCAATTATTGAAAAAATTATTGAAAAACAAAAAAAAAAGAGATTTCTTTGGATTAGTGTCTGGGGGGTCTAAAAAGTGTACCTGTGAAGTTTCAGCTCTGTAGCATGTCCAGAACCTGGGCGTTTTTGTTGTAGGCGTTTATTGGGCATTTTTTGGGCATTTTATTTATTAGCCAGGCATTCCCCACTGGACTCCAGAACCAGAAAAAAAAGATTGTTTGTCCAGAACCAGAAAAAAAAGATAATTTTTCTTAGAATTTTTAGTAGCACAGGGATAGGGCTCCGCTCCTTTTACACCTGGGCGTTTTTGTTGTAGGTGATTATTGGGCATTTTTTGGGCGTCTATGGAGGCAGGCATGACATCTGAACTTCTGTATAGGGGTATATATACACATACACATATATAGGTGTGATAGGAGCAGAGCCCTATGCCTGCAAATAATTTTCATATATGTGTGTGTGTATATATACCCCTATACAGAAGTTCAGATGTCATGCCTGCCTCCAAAGACGCCCAAAAAATGCCCAATAAACGCCTACAACAAAAACGCCCAGGTGTAAAAGGAGCGGAGCCCTATCCCTGTGCTACTAAAAATTCTAAGAAAAATTATCTTTTTTTTATGGTTCTGGACAAACAATCTTTTTTTTTTATGGTTCTGGAGTCCAGTGGGGAATGTGGGGAGTGCCTGGCTAATAAATAAAATGCCCAAAAATGCCCAATAAACGCCTACAACAAAAACGCCCAGGTGTAAAAGGAGCGGAGCCATATCCCTGTGCTACTAAAAATTCTAAGAAAAATTATCTTTTTTTTTCTGGTTCTGGAGTCCAGTGGGGAATGTGGAGAATGCCTGGCTAATTTCCTTCTTCTTCATGGAAAGTCAGATCACAAGTCGCTTCAAATAAGATAAGGAGGCGACTCCCATTGAAGTTTATGGGACAAGTCGGATACAAGTCGCCTCAAAGTAGTACAGGACCCTTTTCTGAAGTCGGAGCGACTTCAGTAGTGCCAATTAAGACGGCGCTCATTGAGGGCACACAAGTCGCCTCACAAGTCGCGGCAGTGTGAATGGACTCTTATCCAGCCCTGAAATAATACGGTATTTGATAACACAATTACTCGTCAAATCATCCAGATATCTCTTAGAATCTCCCACTAGCCTTTAACTCATTATGGACCAAGAGCATGTTATGTACATCCTGGTGGAGAGTCCACAGGTTGCACCTAGAAAGTCTTATATTTTCCATCTGTCATCAAAAGCAAACAAAAGGATCCAGAAGCCAAGTGCATAGGGACAACATTTTATTTGAAACTAAAAACCAAAACACGGGCATCCCTTTTAGGATAAAAAAAAAGCCATCTCAGGTGTGGGCAGCTGAAGCCAGCGCGTCCTCTTCTGCAGCCTCTTCGGTGATGTCTGAGTCCCACAATGCACTGCACCGGCCCTGTTCGTCACTTTCCCCGCACAGCTTCTGGGCATGCACAGAAGCTGTTTAGCAGTGAATGCCGCGCCTGCACCGGAAGTGATGAGCGGAACCGGTGCAGGCGCGTTGACTCCTGGAAGCGATGATGTTCAGCTCCCAGGAGTCATCGCAAACCGGAAGTGATGAGCAGGACCGGTGCAGGCGCATTGATTCCTGGGAGCGATGACGTTCAGCTCCCAGGAGTCATCGCAAACCGGAAGTGACGGCGTGGGCAGCGGCCGCAGAGGGAGAAAGTGGAAGGAAGGTGAGTATATTTACTTCAATATCAAGGTAAGTGACCCTCAGCAAGCGGATGGCCCAAAATATTTTTTTTTTATTTTGAGGCCGGAACTCCGCTTTAATATAGTGTATATATTATGTACAAAAATACAAGGAGAAAAGCTTAGCTAGGAAACCAGTTTCCCTCGAAGATTACCATCTCCCTCTCTTGGCCAAAACATACACCACTGAACCGGTGGCTCCCGTCCATGTCATTATGGGACATTGGAAGTCTGTTAAAATTAATGAGATCTCCCTACAATAGAGGGCAGAATCACTGCCTGCATGGCTCACTGGATTTCTGGAATGTCCCATATCTCTACAGCACGTAACTCTTCCAACCCTCAAAAACCTATTATTATTCAACACCATACAATGTGCAAGGCAGCAGTGTTTCCTACAAATATACACCAGAGATAAATCATTTTGAATTCCTCTAAAGTATTACGCAAGATCCAAATAAACATTAGCAACACCTTTTTATATAATTATGATTGCAATATGTTCAGGCATGTCTTTGTTGGTGGAATACATAGCCTAGTTCCTCCCAGTTTACTAGTAAGCAGAAACTAGAACTGACGCAGATCACAATTATTATTATGGCTTCTACAAGGAAAAACCAGTGCCACTGTGTATGTTTTAGCAGAGACACTTTCCGGATTGTGGTTACACTCAATGATTCACAAAGCTATACTCTACTTCAATAACATTGCATACAACACACAAATAAGCAGATTTAGCAGAACACAGCACAGGCCGCACAATAGGCAGGACCTTCAACTGTCACATGGAGCCCACAATAATGCAACTATTCTGGTGGCTTGATACAGAGAGCATTGTGAACTCAGCACAAAGTGAACCCAGCTTCTGCTATATAAAAGAAATTATTGTTTTATCTGTCCTTTCATTCCCCTGGGCGCAAGGCTGGTTAACCCATAGTCTGCTGTTATCAACCACTTCCTGTCACTGGTAAGGAGGTAGTGCGTCCAGCCATGACACCATCACCGCACAGCAGTGGTCCCAATACAAAGTATTGTGACATGTGGCTCTCCCACATCTCAAATGTTGCTCATGGCAGCAGGGTTTAGACTTTAACCACTTCAGCTCTGGAAAGTTTTACCCCCTTTGTGATCAGGCCATTGTTTTCTATTTAGCACTGCACTACATGAAGTCCCGGTTCACACTAAGGCGACCTGTGAGGCGACCTGGTCGCCTCACAGGTCGACCGTAGGTCGCCTCCCATAGGGAAGCTGCGGACCCGTTCTAATAGGAGCGACACAAGTCGCTCCGACTTAGAAAAAGGGTCCGGAGCTTCTTTGGGGCGACCAGGAGGCGACCGCCATAGACTTCAATGTTATGAAGTCCGTGGCGGCCGCTCCGAGGTCGCGGCGCGCTGCTCGCACCGCGACTTCGGAGGTCGCGGTGCGAAGTAGCGTCGCCCCTATGTGAACGGGGCCGAAATGGTAATTGTGCGGTCATGCAATCCTGAACCCAAACAAAATGTATATAATTTATTTTTACACAAATAGAGCTTTCTTTTGGTGGTATTTGAACAACCCTTTCTTTCGATGAAATTTGATCACCACTAGGTTTTTTTTATTTCTTTTAAATAAATGAAAAAAAAGACAGAAAATTTTGAAAAAAAAATTTAAAATATCTTTGCTATAAAACATCCAAAAAATAAAAAACACATTTCTTAATAAATTTAGGCCAAAATGTATTCCGCTACATGTCTTTGGTAAAAAAAATCCCAATAAGTGTATATTGATTGGTTATACTACTAATAGCGGTGATCAGCGACTTAAAGTAGGATTGTGTGGTGAGCAATCTGACACTAACTTACACTGTGTGGGAAATGACTAATTGTCACTGACACCACCAGTGACACTAATACAGTGATTAGTGATAATACTATACACTGAGACTGTACTAATGACACTGGCTGGAAAGGGGTTAACATCTAGGGCGATCAAAAGGTTAACTGTGTGCAATATGTGCTGCTTTTAACTAAGAATCTTTGTTTTTTATCCCTTTGCAGGGATAAGAAACAGAGAGATTGTTCCCTCTGTACGGAGCCCTGTGTTGATTGTCAACACAGTGCTCTGGGCTGTGATTGGACACAGCCGATCAACAGGACTCGGCCATGAATTGTTGTCCAGGATCTGCTGACAAACTCCTGCTGTGTACAATCACAGCGAGTGACTGATGGGGAAGCCCAGACACCTTAAACCTCAAAAAGGCAGCGACGTACCAGTATGTCTCTTTGCCAGTACGGGCTGCCCGTCTGCAATACATTGCATGGCGGGTGGTCCCCAAGTAGTTAAAATGCATGTTGTTTCTGCTGCATCATACAACTCTCATGTCTCCTGCACATGGACATCAAAAAATGACACATCTTTAGGTATTCAGGGTTTTTTTTTTTTTTTTTATGGCTCTTAGTGTCGGTTCACACTAGGGCGACATGACTTCGGGCGAGTTATGCCGTCGCCTGTGCACTGCGACTTCGGCACGGCTTGCAACGACTTCACATAATGAAAGTCAATGCAAGTCGCTCCGATGTCACCCCGAAGTAGTGCAGGAACCTTTTTCTAAGTTGGAGCGACTTGAGTCGCTCCTATTAGAACGGTTCCAATTATACAGCACGGTCCGATACTTGTCAGGCGACCAAGTCGCCTGACAAGTTGGTAAATGTAGCCTGTTTTTAATGAGCCTGTACACACAGACACAAAAACTTGGGCGGTCTATAATAAAAATAAAAATCTTCTTTGCTGATCAGGATTATACGTGCTTACGTGCATACAAGTCCCAAGAAAAGCTGAAAGAATTTTTACATGTGCGTGCACTCAAATACCTGCTTTTACTATACAGCCCATCCTTTTGCGTTTTTACACAAACGTTTTCTGCCAGGAATCTGATGATCATGTGTCCGTACCGTGTGCAAGTACCCTAGCAAAATAACCACTGTAGCGAATACCTATTAAAGGCATTATAACCTTCCTACCTGCACCTTGTGTTTTTCAGCTGCATAAGATGTGCATTGATCATTTAGTGTCATGTTGTCCTTTGTTACTCTGTATGCACAGGAAATTTGTGTTGTGGTGCCAACTCCTTACTACTGAACTCTGTGTTACTTATTCATGACCTCTGAACTCTGTGATCCTTACTAATGACCTCTGAACTCTGCATTACTACTTACCCCTGCACGCGCTGCTTTACTTATTCCCAACCTTAAAATGTTGCTTTACCTCCTACTGACCTCTGCTTTACCTCCTACTGACCTCTGCTATACCTTCTACTGACCTCTAATTTACATGCTACTGACCTCTGCTTTACCTCCTACTGACCTCTGCTTTACCTCCTACTGATCTCTGCTTTACATGCTACTGACCTCTAATTTACATGCTACTGACCTCTGCTTTACCTCCCACTGACCTCTGCTTTACCTCCTACTGACCTCTGCTTTACCTCCTACTGACCTCTAATTTACATGCTACTGACCTCTGCTTTACCTCCCACTGACCTCTGCTTTACCTTCTACTGACCCCTGCTTTACCTCCTACTGACCCCTGCTTTACCTCCTACTGACCTCTGCTTCACCTCCTACTGACCTCTGCTTCACCTCCTACTGACCTCTGCTTTGCCTCCTACTGACCTCTAAACTCTGAATTACATACTACTGACCCCATCTCCTACTTACCTCTGCTTTACATTCTACTGATCTCTGCTTTACCTCCTACTGACCTCTGCTATACCTTCTACTGACCTCTGCTTTACCCTCTACTGACCTCTGCTTTACCTCCTACTGACCTCTGCTTTACCCTCTACTGACCTCTGCTTTACCCTCTACTGACCTCTGCTTTACCCTCTACTGACCTCTGCTTTACCCTCTACTGACCTCTGCTTTACCCCCTACTGACCTCTGCTTTACCCCCTACTGACCTCTGCTTTACCTCCTACTGACCTCTGCTTTACCTCCTACTGACCTCTGCTTTACCTCCTACTGACCTCTGCTTTACCTCCTACTGACCTCTGCTATACCTTCTACTGACCTCTGCTTTACCTCCTACTGACCTCTGCTTTACCTCCTACTGACCTCTAAACTTTGAATTACATACTACTGACCCCATCTCCCTTGCATTGTGCATTACATACTGACCTCTGAACTTCCTCTGAACACTCCATTACTTATTCCTGAACAAAAAAAAATGGCAGTAGTAGGACAGTGTGGCCCAGGAGGTCACTTTATCCATAATGTTTTTTTGGTAGGTTACTGCTACTTTTTCAAACAATCCATGGAGGCGTCTTAATCCAGGTATCAAGACCAGATCTGATATGTTTCTGGATATTTGATGTGCTCAATATTTCAGATATACAGCAGCACCAAGGATATTGACCCCATTTTCAGCTGTTTCTTGAGGATCTTCATAACTATCCTATAATATTACTATTAAATCTAATGATTAATAGCATCTATATACATATAATAACAGAAGCATTCTGTTCATATAACTACTTCAGCAGCTGGACTACATTATACACATAGTTTCAGAACTTCTGTGCTACATCACAGTATTCTCCGGGATGGGTATTTACCTGGAGAAGAATACATTGATGCACTGTTTATAATCCGTGGTAACACACTCTATATTATTTCAGTATTTTTTACATGCCATATTGCTTATATGATCTTTTTGAGACTCTATCTGTAACAGACATTGTGTATGCATATCTAGGGACATTGTTTCCAAGAAAAAGGTACACCTTATTACAATTCAAGAACCACACATGGCATTCATTATGTATATTGGGGACTGGGTTTCCCTATTATATTTTATTTTATTTGGTTTTAGCTCAGGTGGTCTCTTTCTTTGGGAGATAGATTAAGCTTTTTTTTATGTTGTGATATTCTCTAATAAGCATTTGTATCTACCTCACTGGGTAGATTCACCCTCCATGTTTGTCCCCGTGATCACGGTAAACAAGAAAAGAAGTGGTGAGAAACCTAAAATTTTACAGAGGTTACTAGAAACAGAGGTAAGGGGGGAATTTCCATTGGGAAAACCTGTTCTTGTGAAAACTGTCTAAGTTCACATCTATGCGTTTTTTTAGCACGTTTGCTGAAGTGCAAAAACGCCCTACAATCCATTTAACATTATTTCCTATGGGTCCCATTTACATCTATGCAGTTTCTTGCAGTGCGTTTTTTTTTTTTAAAGGTGTGGGGACTTTTTACACACAGGACAGTGCATCTTTGGCTTCACAGAATTAAATGGAAGCACAAAAAAAGATGCATGAAAAAATGCATGTTCGTGTGTTTTTGGTGTGATTTTTATAGGGTTCTCCTCCTCCTACAATAACAATTCACAAAGCATGAAAATGTATGAAAAACTTTCAAAAAACATGATGCAAAATTGCATCAACTGCACATACACAGATATGAAACTAGCCAAAGTGGTGAATATTCCAAGCCAAGAAGTAAGGCAAAACCCCACCATCAGGACACAGATAGCAATAAAATAACCTAGTACAGCAGGGGTCTCCAGTTGTTTAGGAACTACAATTCCCATCATGCCTAGTCATGTCTGTGATTGTCAGAGTTTTACAATGCCTCATGGGACATGTAGTTCCACAACAGCTGGAGGGCCGTAGTTTGGAGATCCCTGTAGTAGTGGTTTTAAGTAACCTTTCCCTACTCTATCCAAAGCAAACAATTGTGTCAACTGTACATATATTTTAAAGTGAAATTAAACCCTAATGTAAGAGCACTGCAAAGTGCTGTACACCTCAGCACTTACCTTGACTTAGGACTGTTTTTCTTTAGACACCGTGCCCACTTTCTAGTCCTCTGTAGAGAAGTTCCCCGTCTCCAACTGCAGTCTTCTGCTGGCTCCATCCCCTGTACAAGGACCCATGGAGCCACCTTTGTGTGTGCGCTTCTTATCCTCTTATCCTCCAGGGCAAGCCACACCCTGCCCCTCCCTCTAACTGATCATTGACAGGGACTTTGAGCCTGTATTGTCTCTGCTGCTGTTGTTTTACATATAATAGAATTAAGAAAGTACCGTATTTAATCGGCATATAACACGCACTTTTTCCTCCTAAAAATGGAGGAAAAAGTAACAGTGTGTGTTATACGCCGATATAAAAAAAAAAGTCCAGGAAGCAGCCCCGAGAGGTAGAAGGGGGCGGGCGGCGCAGAGGAGAAGGAAGGACGCGCTGTCATCGGAAGTCCCGCCTCCTATGCCGACATCTATCATAGGCGTCGGGACTTCCGATGACAGCGCGTCCTTCCTTCTCCTGGGCGCCGCCCGCCCCCTTCTACCTCTCGGTGCTGCTTCCTGGACATTTTTAAAAGTGATTTGTGTCACTGGCGCTGGCGAGGCTGCAATTATGGGCACTGCGCTGGCGAGGCTGCAATTATGGGCACTGCACTGGCGAGGCTGCAATTATGGGCACTGCGCTGGTGAGGCTGCAATTATGGGCACTGCGCTGGCGAGGCTGCATGTATGGGCACTGCACTGGCGAGGCTGCAATTATGGGCACTGCGCTAGCGAGGCTGCATGTATGGGCACTGCGCTGGCGAGGCTGCAATTATGGGCACTGCGCTGGCGAGGCTGCATGTATGGGCACTGCGCTGGCGAGGCTGCATGTATGGGCACTGTGCTGATGAGGCTGCATTCGTGGGCACTGTGCTGATGAGGCTGCATTCGTGGGCACTGCGCTGATGAGGTTGCATTTGTGGGCACTGCGCTGATGAGGCTGCATTCGTGGGCACTGTGCTGATGAGGCTGCATTCGTGGGCACTGCGCTGATGAGGTTGCATTTGTGGGCACTGCGCTGATGAGGCTGCATTCGTGGGCACTGGTGAGACTGCATTTGATAAAAATAAAATGTTCTGAGTTCAAAGCTGTTTATTTTAAATTTTAGCTTTTTTCCTGAAATTTCTCTCCTAAAATTTAGGTGCGTGTTATACGCCGATAAGTACGGTAGTTCATAGTTACATAGTTACATAGTAGGTGAGGTTGAATAAAGACAATAGTCCATCCAGTTCAACCTGTGTAGGTGTGTGTGACTGTAATCATCTAACATAGCCCTCAATCTCCTGATCCTTGAGATGTAAGTCTAAGAGTCTTTTGAAAGTCACCATACTACCCGCAGAAACCACCTCTTGTGGTAGACAATTCCACAATCTTGTAGCCCTAACAGTAAAGAACCCCCCACGTTGCCTGAGGTTAAAACGCTTCTCCTCTAATCGCATTGTATGTCCTCGAGTCCTCATGCAATTCCTTCGAATGAACAGCTTTTCTTCTAAGCTGAGATCCCCATTAAGATATTTATAAATTGCTATCATGTCCCCTCTCAGACGTCTTTTCTCCAGGGAAAATAAATCGAGCGATTGCAGCCGCTCTTCATAGGTAAGGTCCTCCAACCCCCTAATCAGTTTAGTTGCCCTTCTCTGGACTTTCTCCAGCTCCAACACATCCCTCCTGAGGACTGGCGACCAGAACTGGACAGAATACTCCAGATGCGGTCGGACCAGAGTTTTATAAAGTGGAAGGATTATAGTCTTATCTCTGGAATACATCCCTTTCTTTATGCATGCTAATATTCTGTTGGCTTTGGAAGCTGCCGCTTGGCATTGCATGCTGTTGCCTAATCTATCATCAACTAAGACTCCCAGATCTTTCTCCATTTTTGATTCCCCCAAGGGTTCCCCTCCTAACGTGTATTGTGTTTTTATGTTTTTGGTCCCCAAGTGCAAAACCTTACACTTCTCCACATTAAACCTCATTTGCCATGTCGTTGCCCACTCCGTAATTTTGTCCAGGTCATTCTGTAGGATATCTGCTTCATGCTGTGCAGTTATTGCCCTGGCCAATTTTGTGTCATCTGCAAAAACTGATAACGAACTACTGATCCCTTCCTCAATGCTGTTTATGAATAAATTGAACAAGGTTGGTCCCAGGACTGAGCCCTGGGGCACCCCACTTACTACCTCAGACCAGTCTGAGTATGCGCTGTTTATTACTACCCTTTGGACACGGCCTTTTAGCCAATTCCGTATCCAAGAGCAAACCCTGCTGTCGATACCTGCAGAACTTATTTTATAAATTAAGCGCTTGTGGGGAACTGTATCAAACGCCTTAGCGAAATCCAGGTACACCACATCCACTGGTCTCCCCCTATCTAGCTCACAGCTCACTTCCTCGTAGAATGCTAAGAGATTGGTTTGACAAGATCGCCCATTTGTAAACCCGTGCTGGTTACTACTGATGATGTTGTTGTCTTTAGCATACTCTACGATATAGTCCCTTATCATCCCCTCCAAAAGTTTACATATTATTGATGTCAGACTGACAGGCCTATAATTTCCCGGGATATGTCTCTGGCCCTTTTTGAATATCAATTCATGAGACATCATCCATATATATTTTTTTGGGTTGTTCATTTTGACTTCTACAGATTCAGGGATGGTGAAGGGCCAACGGTTGAAGACTTTCATGAACGTGGATGTTTATGTCGGTTTTAGAAAACGGTCCGGCTGGATAAAGTCACCTTATATCTCTTGCTATACATTATTGGAATCTACTTTTATCAATGTCATCTCAAACCACAAAATGTAGTCTGTCGGCCCGGACTTTACAGAGCCTGGCCTTAATATAGTGAGGAATCTCTGCGTCAAAGAGTCTACCCAGGTTTACATTTCTTGAATATCCCTAAATGTATCTGCACAATGGAATGTACTATTTAAATATAGTTGGCCATTATGCTGCAAGACAAGGAGTAGCGGTATGCGGAAAATGATGGAAACCAATCACAAGGCAGTTCTGAACAAAACGACAGATAATTGTTTGTAGAAACATGCATATACAGTATGTCTGATTACAAAGCATAATTGGTTTGTACTAAAGCTAGCCCTAGATGAGTCAGGATTTTTGTCCATCCAGTCAGTTGAATGATAAAATCTAGCCCTATACCCTTTGTCCACACTCTCAATGTGGGTCCTTCCCCCTACCGTTGACTGACAGCGGGGAGACTTCCTACAGCCCGCAGCGCTGATCAAGCGTCTAAAATCAGAAAGGGCGGTTGAACAGTCAATCAGTTGATCATCTTCTATTAAACCGAAGTGGCTGCTGAACCGGCTAAATTTGGATCCATGTATGGCCAGCTTAAGCCGACAATACACCACTAATAGCAGATATTCAAACAAACCTTTCTTTGAAAATTCTTTGTACATTCGATGACAAATGTCATTTGAAAGCACTTCAAAATTGTGTTTGCTTTGAGCTTTCGATTTTGGAATAAATGTGATTTCCTGAATGAAAACCACATTTCCTGTAAGAAATTCATTTGTTTAATAAAAAATTTCCATCCTTCGAATTTTCTCATTACTGTGGTTGAAAACAAACGTTGATTTGACCCTACTATCTATTGGACAATTTAAAAAACATTCTTACAATTAAAATATCTTCAATTACAATTCTACTAGTGTATAGCCAGTTTAAAAGATTTGTTACCCCAACACTTCATATTCCTGATATGTATCTGCTGTACCATGTACTTGTATGAGAAAGTATCCCCTTCTCTTTGCTTTCCTATTAAAAACTGACTACACTAAGCTGGAGAGCACACTATGGTCAGTTCTCTAGCTATGCTGGTAAGTCAGTGTACTCTCCTCCAATGATCAGACTTGTACTGACAGGCACTTGCTGCCCAGCTATTCACTAGCAAGCTCAGTGTGCTGCTGCTTCTCCTCCCCCCAGCTCTTATGCAGCTGAGAACAGAGGGACTGTGATCACTTATAAAAAAGGGAAAAAATGTATTTATAATTTTTTTTATATCTATACACAAATGTTTTGCTTTTCATTTCTATTTTAAACTGAATGGGCTGCTTTACAAGGTGATCGTTTACAATCACTTTAAAGTATAAGCAAAGGAAAAACTTTTTTAGTTTAGGATGGTGTGGAGAGAGATTAGATCATCTGTCAGGTTTTTATTGCTGTTAATCACTTGCCGACTGCCAGCAGTACAAATACTGCAGCAGGTCGGCTTTATTGTGCGATATGACACACCAGTGCTTCGTTTCGTGCAACAACCAGTGGGGGTGCTGATTTGCCATGATTTGCCAGAGGGGGAGCCAATCAGGGGGTCCGGTGGACGCAATGTCTGCCGGCCACCCACTATCGCTCCCCATAGAGACAGAACGGCGGTCTGCCTATGTAAACAAGGCAGGCTACCGTTCTGTCACAGATGAACAGAGGGATCCTGTGTTCCTGCTTTTTAGGAACACAGGTCTCTGTGTTCATCCAGTGAGTCCACCCCCCACACAGGCAGAAAGCACCCCCTAGGGACATACTTAACCATTTTCATCGCCCCTGGTGTTAACCCCTTCCCTTCCAGTGTCATTAGTACAGTAACAGTGCATATTTTTAGTACTGATTACTGTAGTAATGTCACAGGTCCCCTCAAAAGTGTCAGTTAGGTGTCCAATCTGTCCCCCGCAATGTCGCAGTCCCTTTAAAAATTGTTGATCGCCACCATTACTAGTAAAAAAAATGTAAATAAATAAAAATGCCGTAAATCTATCCCCTAGTTTGTAAACGCAATATTTTTGCGCAAACCAATCAATATACACTTATTGGGATTTTTTTTTTACCAAAAATATGTAACAGAATACATATTGGCCTAAAATGATGAAAAAATTTGATTTTTAAATTTTTTTTTCTTGGCTGTGTTTTTTAGCAGAAAGTAAAAAAAAAAATGGGATTTTTGACTTACCGTAAAATACATTTCTCTGATGTTCATTGATGGACACAGCTCCTGTCATTCTTGACCATTTATAAAATGGATGTGTTGGCATCTGCGGATGCTTCCTTTGGGCACAAGGTTTTACAGGCTGCTATTAAGAGGACCTGATACTCTTTGAGGGTGTATTGTTTTTTTCAGGTGGGCTCCAGTTGTTTTGGTTGAGCCCCTGTCGCCTGGTTGGCTACTGTTTAGCCTTGGGAATTTTTTGCTGTTTCCCACCCCTTCTGTTTGACACTGCTTTGGGATGTTCCAATGGTCAAGAATGACAGGAGCTGTGTGGTCAATGAAAATTTTTGACTTACCGTAAAATCCATTTCTCTGATGTTCATTGACAGACACAGCACCCACCCCTCTGTGGAGGCATGATTCTCCTTGCTCTGCTTGTAACAAGACTGAGTGACTATAGCAGGAAGAGGGAGTATACCCCCTGGGACTGCCCATAAGTGTAGCCAGAAGTTTTTTCTGCCTAGTGTCCTGCTTCTGTAGGGGGCAGCATAACCCAATGGTCAAGAATGACAGGAACTGTGAACGTCAATGAACAAAAGAGAAATGGGATTTTTGACTTACCATAAAATCCATTTCTCTGATGTTCATTGACGGACACAGCTCCTGATCTTCCTAACCATTGAGACATCCCAAAGCAGTGTCAAACATGACGGGTGGGAACAGCAAGAAAAAATTCCCAAGGCTAAACATAGCCAACCAGGTAACAGGAGCTCAACCAAAAACAACTGGAGCCCACCTGACAAACAATATACCCTCAAAGAGGATCAGGTTCTCTAAACAGCAGCCTGCAAACCTTGCGGCCAAAAGAAGCATCCACAGATGCCAACACTTTCACTTTATAAAATTTTGTGAAAGTGTGCATCGACGCCCAAGTGGCCGCCTTGCAAACCTGTGTCACTGACACCTGATGACAGAGGGCCGAGGAGTTACTGAACTTCCGAGTAGAGTGCGCCTTAACAGGGAAAGGGGGAACCTGACCCTTGATAGAATAGGCCTGAGTCGCTGTCTGTTTGATCCATTTGGAAATGGTCGCAGAAAAAGCGGACAGTCCTTTCCGAGGCCCATCCGTGAGCACAAATAGTGAGTCTGACTTCCTAAAAGACTCCATAGCTGCGAGGTACACCCTAATTGCCCAAACCACATCCAGGGCATGCAAAGCAATTTCCTTTTTGGCCTGGGACTCAGGGAAGACAACACAATGCCTTCATTCAAATGGAAATTAGAAACAACCTTTGGAAGGAACGACAGACAGGGGGGAAGAACCACGTTATCTCTGTAAATCACCAAGTAAGGTGAACGACACCCTGGGCGCAGAGATGATCGCCACCAAAAAGGCCACCTTGTGGGATAGCATAAGTCAGGGAATCTCCCAAAGATTTTCAAAGGGAGGCTTCTGGAGAACAGAGAGCACCAAGCTGAGGTCCCAAGGTGGTAACGGAGACTGCACTGGAGGAGCCAAGTGTCGAACCCCCTGAAGAAAGGTAAGCACCAGGGAGTGCCTGGTCAAAGGTCACTGAAAGAAGACCGCCAAGGCCGACACCTGGCCCTTGGTGGTATTTAAAGACAGTTTCTGTTCAACCCCCTGTTGAAGGAAGTTCAAGACCCGAGCCACCCCAAGGGACTCACACCACGCAATGTACGTTTTCCACGTACAATGATGGATCTTCCTAGAAGTAGACATCCTAGCTTTTAACGGCGTTGGAATCACCCACTCAGAAAAACCTCTAGCCTTCAGTACCTGGCTTTCAACAGCCAAGCCGTCAAAGCCAGCGACTGTAAAGCAGGATGGAAGTTTGGCCCTTGGGACAGCAGATCCTCCCTGAGAGGTGGTCTCCAAGGGATGTCCAGCAGCATCAGGTCGGCATACCAAGACCAGGTAAGCCAGTCCAGGGCCACTAAAATGACCGGAATCCCTTCCGCCTCGATCCTACGCAGGAGTCTTGGCAGAAGCTTGAAAGGAGGGAAGGCGTGAATCAGACAGGGCCACCAGTGCATCTGTGGCATCCGCAGAGGATCCCATGACCATGCCGCAAACCTCTGTCTCTTTCTGTTGAGCCATGATGCCAACAGATCCACCTAAGGGGTCCCCCACCGGAGACACAACTGGTGAAACACCTCCGGATGAAGAGATCTCTCCCCTTGGTCCAACGTCTGCCGACGGAGATAATCTGCCTGCCAGTTTTCCACCCCCGGAATGTGTATGGCAGAGAGGGCTGGAATGAAACGTTATGCTCATCGTAGAATTCTGGCTACCTCCAGATCCGCCAAAACACTTCTTGTGCCCCCCTGGTGATTGACATAAGCCACAGCTGTGGCATTGCCTGATTGAATTCAAACTGGACACCCCTGAAGACGATTTGTCCAATGATCCACACACAGTCTGATCGCTCGGATTTCCAGGACATTGATCGGTAGTCCGGACTCTTCCAGTGTCCAGACCCCATGAGCAGAGTTTCGGCCTAGAACGCCTCCCCACCCGGACAGGCTGGCATCTGTGGTGACCACTGTCCAATACAAGGGGAGAAAAGATTTGTCTTGTCGAAGAGCTGGACAGCTGGATTTGCCCTGTCGAAAAGCTGGAGGGTCCCTCTTGTTACTCGGCTCAGCCGGATCTGATTGTCCAGAGACTACGGACACTTGTCCCACTTGGCCAAGAATCTCCCTTTGCAGGGACCTCGTATGGAACTGTGCAAACTGAACCGTCTCGAAGGTAGAGACCATCAGGCCCAGCACCCGCATGCAAGTCCGGAGGGATGACCATCTGCTGGACAGCAGAAGATGTATTGCAGCCTGTAGTTTCTGGAGTTTGTCCAGAGGAAGGAACCCTCTGGCTAGAGCTGAGTCCAGAATCGAACCCAGATAGTCCAGTTTTGTGGAAGGAACCAGAGCATACTTCTGAAAATTCAGAATCCAGCCAAACTCCCTCAGAGTCTGTATAGTGATCACTTTGTCCATCAGAGCAGAAGGAGACTCTGGTCGTGGAGGTGGTAGTCCAAGTAGCCCAGTACTGCGATCTCCAGCTAACGCAACAACACTAGCACCAGGGCCAACACTTTTTTGAAGACCAGAGGAGCGGAGGCGAGACCAAAGGGTAACGCCACAAACTAATAATGCTCCTCTCTCACAGCGAAGCAGAGGAAGTGCTGGTGACCGACACATATTGAAATGTGTAGGTAAGCGCCCTTGATGTTGATAGAGGCAAGTAAATCCCCCTGATGCAGGGATGCCACCATTGTGCGAATGGACTCCATTCTGAACTTCTGCACCCGCACAAAGCAGTTCAGTGCCTTGCTCTCCTTCCTTGAAACTGTAAACAGGTTTGAATAAAACCCCTGAAAAAGTTCTAAGTCGGAACCGGAACAATTACCCCTTGAAGCACCAGGTCTTGCACCGCCCCAAGAAGAGCCTGTAAGCAGTACGGGGACTGCACATTGGAAAGAAAAAACCTTTCTGGAGAGTATGAACGAAACTCGATCTTGTAGTTGGAACGTATGACTTTGTGGACCAACTTGTCTTGTACCAAGGAAGTCTACGGGTCTGGTAATCAGCAAAGACATTCCCCCACCCCAGATACGGGTGAGGGTGCACCTTCATCCTGAAGGAGCCATGTCCACGGGTCTGGAAAAAGCCCGCTTTCGACTTGCCAGACCAAGGTCGCTTGGATCCTCCCGAGGAGGCCTTGAAAGGCTTTGATCCCTTGTCATTCAACCCTGAGGGACGAAAAAACTTCTTGTGAGCCAAGAAGGACGGGCTTCGTCTATGGCGAGGATCCTTGCCCTTACTAGCCTGCGGAAGAAAGGTACTCTTCCCCCCTGTGAGACCCTTAATGATGAAAATAAAGATCAGTTAAGTCCTTTTTTGAAGTCTGGTCCGCAGTCCAACATTTGAGCCAAAAAACACACCTATGAACCCTGCCGAAACAGAAAGCCTAGCAAGTAGGGGAGCCGCATCCAAAGAGGCATCACAGATTAACTGCAGCCCCTGGACCAACTGGTCCACTAGCTCAGCAAAGGCAGGGGGGAGCTGATCCCCCTTCAGGCCACGGCGTAAAAGTTTAGCCCACTCGGTCAGAGTTTGCGACACCAGGGCAATGGTGAACACCGGCCTAAGTGCCGAACCAGCCGCAGTGTATATACTGCGGGCCACAGCCTCTGTCTTCCTGTCAGCCAGGTCCTTAAAGGCTGGAAACTCTTCAACTGGAATCATGGTTGCCTTGTTCATCGGGCGTAGAGGAATCATCCTCACTATCTGTGAAATCAGTGCGCTTGGTCGCATACCCAGAAGGGTAAGCCACGTCCGCGGCAGCTGACTCAGACTCAGGATCAGAGAGGAGACAGATGAGACAGGGGAAGGCGGGGGGGGGGGCACTTTTTCCTAGCCTGACGCTCAAAAATCAACTCCACCCGGAACACAAAGGACTCCAGGACCGCCGTCCGTGCATCAATTGAGACCAGGAGAGCCCCACAGCATCGGAGAGGGGGTAGGTGTGGAAAACATGCTCCAAAGACTCCATGAGTCAATAGAGGGACCCCCCACAAAAAAAGTGCAAAACACTGCTAAGGGACACCCCCACTGCTCTGGCAGCACCACCCAGTCACCAGTAACAGAGCACCAATCAATCCTGCAGCAGAGAGGGAGAGGATCCCATCAGATGCACCACCCCACAGAACAAGCCCTGGCAGCACCAGGAAGATCTGCACTCCACGTGCGGCGTCCAGGAAATGAAAAGACCCAGGAGTCAGCACCAGGGGATGAGGAGGGGCTCCCAAAGCTAAAAACGCCACCCAGAAAGGCTCTACTGTCATGGCCACTGCTATTTCGAATGCTGGACTACCGCAAAATTACTGTCAGACTACACAAACATGGCCTCTGTGAATTACGGCACACAGGCTACAAGAAAATGGCGGCACTACGAGGCTCCCAGGGACTCAGGAGGGATCCCTAGGCCGCAGAAACAGGTACAGGCAAGAAGGGGGGACCATGGCAGGAGCCCCCACCAGGTACAGCCCCCCCACAGCCGATCGCCCGGCCGCTGGCGTCCTACTTCTGTAGGGGGCAATATAACCCAATGGTTAAGAAGATCAGGAGCTGTGTCTGTCATGAACAAAAGAGAAATATTGTTTTTTTATCTCTATATTGTCACTCTTCTTTTGTTTATAGCGCAAAAAATAAAAAATGCAGATGTGATCAAATACCACCAAAAGAAAGCTCTATTTGTGGGAAAAGAAGGACATTTTTTTTGGGTACAGCGTCGCACGACTGCACAATTGTCAGTTAAAATAACGCACTGCCATATCGCAAAAAAATGGGCTGGTCATTAAGTGGTTAGGGAGATTGACCCTATTTATTTGTCCTGTTCACTTGTAACATCAAAAGTAAAAGTAAGGGAAAATCACAATTTATGGGTTGTCTTTAAACCTGTAATAGTGGGGAAATCTTCCAATGTGATACTACTTCTGGTGACACCCTGAGATTCCTTCAATTTGCAGGAATTTCCTGTCTCTTTCTGTTTTAGCTTTGGGACAGGAAGTGAAGGGAAACCTCAATGGGACACAGATGGCAAAAAAAAACATGACATAAATAACCCTCCCATAACTCTTTATCCAAATACAAAAAAAAAAAAAAGTTTTTGCCTTTAATTCTACTTTAAGATATTAAAGTAATCTTGTTATAAACCTTGGCAATTCACAAAGAGTATATGGTAAAAATGTATCATTAGTATTCTCCTTTTGAGTCAGCAGGTGGAGTTTTCCTTTTATGTTGTCCTAAAGTATATCTAAAGAAAAATCTTTTTTTCTATTTTAGAAAGAGTCGGTAATAGTTAAAATCTATGTTAGTTTTTTGCTTCCAGTGTTCCATTAGATATCCCCTCACTTTATGTCCTCTAGACGTAACATGAAGTGAAAGGAAATCTCTTAAAATTAAAGAAATGCCTCACTTAGACAGCTCTCACTGGAAACAAGTGTCCCCATTGAAAGATTTTCTCTGTTCTATTGACAAAAAATTTGATTTTTTTACAATATAATATAAAAACGTAATAAATAGAACAGGATATGTTTATTGCAATTTATGTCCAGTTATCATTTTTAAACTTACATATAATGGTTTGGGAGATTTCTCATCACTTCCTGTGTCTCTAACAGCCTGTGAGAGCAGGGCAGGAAATCAGAGGAGTGGCTGTCACTGGGGCAGGAAGTGGTTCATATCTTTCCTCATTTTACCTCAAAATGTGTTTTGACGCAGTTTGTGTTCCCAATGGAGAGATCTCCAAACATGAAGCAACACATATATATATATATATAAATATATATTTATTCAAAGGCCCCAACGAGAAAAAAATGATGCAGCAGGCTTGTCCATTTTGATGAAATTTAATTGCAGCAACTCAAAATGGCACTCAGTATTTTGTATGGCCCCCACGTGCTTGTATGCATGCCTGACAACGTCAATGCATGCTCCTTTTGAGACGATAGATGGTACCCTGGGGTATTTCCTCCCAGATCTGGACCAGGGCATCACTGAGCTCCTAAACAGCCTGAGGTGTAACCTTATGGCATCAGATAGACCAAAACATAAATGTCCCAGAGGTGTTCTATTGAATTTAGGTCAGGTGAGCATGGGGGCCATTCAATGGTAGCAATTCCTTTATTAAAGGAAGTGGCTGCATACTCTCGCCACACAAGGCCGGGCATTGTCATGCACCAAAAGGAACCCAGGACCCACTGCACCAGCGTAGGGTCTGACAATGGGTCCAAAGATTTCATCCCAATACCTAATGGCAGTTGAGGTGCCATTGTCTAGCCTGTAGAGGTCTGTGCGCCCCTCCATGGATATGCCTCCCCAGACCATCAATGACCCACCAAACCGGTCATGCTGAACGATGTTACCGGCAGCATAACATTCCCCACGGCTTCTCCAGACCCTTTTACGTCTGTCACATGTGCTAAGGGTTAACCTTCTCTCATTTGTGAAAAGCACAGGGCACCAGTGGTGGACCTGCCAATTCTGTGTTCAATGGCAAATGCCAATCGATCTCCATGATGCCAGGCACTGAGCACAGGGCCTGGCACTATTGGCCTGCTGTAGGTCATTTTGTAGGGATCTGGCAGTGCTCATCCTGTTCCTCTTTGCGCAAAGGAGCAGATAACGGTCCTGCTGATGGGTTAAGGACCTTCTTTGGCCCTGTCCAGCTCTCTTAGAGTAACTGCCTGTCTCCTGGAATCTCCTCCATGATCTTGAGACTGTGGTGGGAGACACACAATACTTTCTGGCAATGGCACATATCGATGTGCCATCCTGGAGGAGTTGGACATCCTGTGCAACCTCTATAGGGTCCAGGTATCGCCTCATGCTACCAGTAGTGACTGACCCTAGCCAAATGCAAAACTAGTGAAAAGCAGTCAGAAAAGATGAGTAGAGAAATAAATTTCAGTGGCCTCCACCTGCAAAACCGTTATGTTTCTAAGCTTGTTTCATTGTTGCCCACCCAGTGCCCCTGTTATTAATTTCATTATCACTAAAGCAGCTAAAACGGATTATCAACCCCCCACTACCTGACCAGATCAAAATCCTAAGAGTTTAATTTACTTGCTTTTTTTTTTTTTGCTGAATTTAATTTACTAAGAGTTTAATTTACTGTGATCAAAAAGTGTTCTTTTATTTTATTTTGAGCAGTGTATATATTTTGGCTACAGTTACATGCACTGCTCTATGCACGCTGCTAATCCCATGGCCTACGGTCCATCTCTCGGGAGCGAGCAAGGGAGGCAGGCTACGTTTCTACATAAAGTGGGACACAGGAGAACAAATGTAGCCAACCTCTAACAGGAAATCCAATCACAGCAGCAAAAAAGAAAAAGCAATTTGGAGATTTGGAGAGAGTGGAGAGCAACAGAAGGTACTTTGAGTAAAGCCCCATACACACGCAACGATTATCGGCCGACCGATCGTCCGTCTTTTGTCCAGAGTTGTGTTTTGTTGGTTGGAATGTGCCTAGACTGCACACAAATTTTCTCGCCCGACAAAATTCTACTTCAGAAGTGATGTCATGTGTTGGTTTGCTTTCTTTGTCTTCTTTCTTCACTGAGCATGCCCAGACTTGCTCATCAGATTTTTCCCTGTCGAAATCTGTACTGTACTGACTGACAGATAATCGGCCGTTGTGTTGACGGCCAACAAAAATTTTATAGTCTGCACACCAGATTTTTTTTCGGCCAAAAAGTCGGAGTCGGTTGTCGGAAGCATCATACTAACAAGCCGAAAATCGGCAGATCGGTCGTTGGACGAAAATTCCCTGCCAATTTTCGACGCGTGTGTACGGGGCTTTAATCCTCATACCTACTTCAATACAACTTACTTTTTTAACCAGTTTCATGTCACTTTAATTGTGAAGCTAAACACAAAATTACAAAATGTTGTTGTATTTGGCAATCAGCAAATAAACTACAAAAAAATGTGATGCCAATTATATGTAATTTGCAGATATTATCTTGCTTAAAAAAGGTTTTGAGATAAAAATCTTTTGCCTTTATGCGTAGCAGATACATAGTGAAGTGAACTGATCTGAGGATGGGGGGGGGGGATAAGCACATTAAAGGGAGGAAGGGACAAATGTGATCCTCTTTACCTCCGCTGCCATTGAAACTTCCAAGACAGTTCCAAATATCTGTGTCTGCATAGAAGATGAAATGGCTTCAAGATGTTTCCTCCCAGAAAAAAAAAAAAAAACAAGAACGTACTATCATAGACGTTTTGACCATATGTCACTTCTTTTTTCCCTTTCAGTATCTCCATGTCCCTGACAATCAACTTACTGCTTGTGCGTTTTAGGTTCAGTAAAATAAAAATAAAACCTGCTTGCTGCATCTTGCTTGATGCACTTTTATCAAAACACGTTATTTATAGAGTTCAATGCTAACGCACCTAAAGCGCATGTAAAATACACCGCAAAGATGTGGACCGGCCCTTCAGATCCTTTCACACAAGGGTCTTCAGTCCATGAAAACTCATTTAAAAAAATGCATTACATCTGAATCCTTTCACATCACTTTATATCAGTGGTCTGCAAATGGTGGCCCTTTGCTTGCCTTTATCTGGCTCTTAGGACACTATTCCTCCCAGTGATATGAGACACTAATCCTCCCACTGCCACAAACATTAAGGTGCCATTTCTTCCACTGACACCATCAATACGGCACTATTCCTTCCACTGACACCAGCCATGGGGCACTATTCCTACCACTGACACCAGCAATGGGTCACTATTAATCCCACTGATACCAGCAATGGGTCACTATTTATCCCACTGATACCAGCAATGGGTCACTATTTATCCCACTGATACCAGCAATGGGGCACTATTTATCCCACTGATACCAGCAATGGGGCACTATTTATCCCACTGATACCAGCAATGGGTCACTATTTATCCCACTGATACCAGCAATGGGGCACTATTTATCCCACTGATACCAGCAATGGGGCACTATTTATCCCACTGATACCAGCAATGGGGCACTATTTATCCCACTGACACCAGCGATGGGGCACTATTCCTACCACTGACACCAGCCATGGGGCACTATTCCTACCACTGACACCAGCCATGGGGCACTATTTATCCCACTGGTACCAGCAATGGGGCACTATTTATCCCACTTACACCAGCCATGAGGCACTATTCCTCCCACTGACACCAGCCATGGGGCACTATTCCTCCCACTGACACCAGCAATGGGGAACTATTTATCCCACTGATACCAGCAATGGGGCACTATTTATCCCACTGACACCAGCCATGGGGCACTATTCCTCCCACTGACACCAGCCATGGGGCACTATTCCTCCCACTGACACCAGCCATGGGGCACTATTCCTCCCACTGACACCAGCCATGGGGCACTATTCCTCCCACTGACACCAGCAATGGGGAACTATTTATCCCACTGATACCAGCAATGGGGCACTATTTATCCCACTGACACCAGCGATGGGGCACTATTCCTACCACTGACACCAGCCATGGGGCACTATTCCTCCCACTGACACCAGCCATGGGGCACTATTCCTCCCACTGACAACAGCCATGGGGCACTATTCCTCCCACTGACAACAGCCATGGGGCACTATTCCTCCCACTGACACCAGCCATGGGGCACTATTCCTCCCACTGACACCAGCAATGGGGAACTATTTATCCCACTGATACCAGCAATGGGGCACTATTTATCCCACTGACACCAGCGATGGGGCACTATTCCTACCACTGACACCAGCCATGGGGCACTATTTATCCCACTGATACCAGCAATGGGGCACTATTCCTCCCACTGACACCAGCAATGGGACAATATTTATCCCACTGATACCAGCAATGGGGCACTATTAATCCCACTGACACCAGCCATGGGGCACTATTCCTCCCACTGACACCAGCAATGGGACAATATTTATCCCACTGATACCAGCAATGGGGCACTATTAATCCCATTGACACCAGCCATGGGGCACTATTCCTCCCACTGACACCAGCCATGGGGCACTATTCCTCCCACTGACAACAGCCATGGGGCACTATTCCTCCCACTGACACCAGCAATGGGGAACTATTTATCCCACTGATACCAGCAATGGGGCACTATTCCTCCCACTGACACCAGCAATGGGGAACTATTTATCCCACTGATACCAGTGATGAGGAAAAGGGAAGCAGCCATTTTGTTTATCAAATATTTACTTATGATTATCGGGCATGGATTTGTGATTAAGCAGATATATTGGATTTATCTTGTGTGAGAAGTCATATTTTAGAGCAGCTGTTGTGTTCAGCCCCTCATTTGCAAGATTGCTATCTCAAGTCTTTAAAGATTTGTTCAAGGAACTAAACTGGAAGTCACACATCTATGTGAATGGCCGTCCGCATACCAAAAGACTCCAAGATGTCATCAGATGGGACTTCAAAAGAAATTAGATAGCTAGGTGCCACCCATTGTAGTGTATAAAAGTGTATTACAAACCCTAGCCAGTTAGAGCAATGTTCATTAAGCCAACAAAATGTATGTGATTGACTTGCTCTCCAAACATGGCATCCTATCTACATGTTTGTCTAAATAAATATAATTTTCAATCTGGCTTCAACAGTCAAAATGTTATTGAAACCCGTGAGTTTTGGGATTACCCTTACACCAGCAATGGGGCACTATTTATCCCACTGACACCAGCGATGGGGAACTATTTATCCCACTGATACCAGCCATGGGGCACTATTCATCCCACTGACACCGATAATGGGGCACTATTCATCTCACTGACATCAATCATGGGGCACGTGTCCTCCCACTAACACCAATGACGGGGGCATTATTCTTGATGACATTATTCCAATGATACTGATGATGGGGCACTATGCATCCCAGTATTACCACTGAAGGGGCATGATTCCTCCCACTGACACCAGCATCGGGACACTATTCCACTCACTGAAAATAACAATGGGGCAGCATTCTTCAGTTTAGTTTAGTTTGGTTTCAGATTAGGATATATCAGTTTTTCACATGGTCTTTTTTTAGCCGTTGAAGAGAATATCATAGGTGCATCATATATACTAGGGGGAGTACAACTGGGGGGAATCAATGGTGGAGAAGGATCTGGGGTTTTGGTAGATCCTAAGCTTAATAATGCAGTAGAATACAATGCCAAGCTGTGGTTTCCAAAGCAAGCAAAGTCCTTTCTTGTATTAACAGAGGCATGGACTCCAAAGAGAGAGATATCATTTTGCCCCTATACAAATCATTACTAAGACCTCATTCGGAATATGCAGTTCAGTTTTGGGCACCAGTTATCAAAAAGGATATTGGGGAACTGGAGAAAGTGCAGAGAAGGGCAACCAAATAAATACGAGGCATGGAGGAGCTCGCCTATGAGAAAAGATTAGAGAAACTGAATTTATTCTCTCGAGAAGAGGAGATTAAGGGGGGGGTATGATCAACATGTATAAATACATAAGGGGTTCATATAGTGTACTTGGTATTGAGTTAGGCTCGGTTTCCACTAGTGCGACTTGCGGTGCGACTTGACACATGTCAAGTCGCACAGAAAGTCAAAACCCATTGTTTTCAATGGGGCCCGTTTCCACTGCCGCGGCTTCAGTTGCGGCGACTTCAAAAGTAGATCGTGCACTACTTTTGAGCGCGACTTCCCTCTATATATGAGGGAAAAGTCTAACTGAAGCCGCAGTTTACTTTCGCTACGAAGTCGTGCTAGAAGTAGCACGACTTCGTAGCCGCACTAGTGGAAACCTAGCCTTATTCACTTTAAGCTCACCACAGAGGACAAGGGGGCACTCTTTACATCTAGAGGAAATCAGATTTCATCTCCAAATACGGAAAGGTTTCTTCACAGTAAGAGCTGTGAAAATGTGGAATAGACTCCCTGCAGAGGTGGTTCTGGCTAGCTCACTAGATTGCTTTCAAAAAGGCCTGGATTCTTTCCTAAATAAACATAATATAATTGGGTACTAATATTTATAGGTAAAGTTGATCCAGGGAATATCTGATTGCCTCTCGGGGGATCAGAAAGTAATTTTTTCCCCTGCTGTAGCAAATTGGATCATTCTTTGCTGGGGGTTTTCACCTTCCTCTGGATCAACTGTGGGTATACGATTGTGTATATGGGATTGTATGTTTTTTTTTATTGGTTGAACTAGATGGACTTGTGACTTGTGTCAACCAGACTATGTAACTAGGTGACTAAAGTATAAACACAAAATATGTTCCTTGCCTGAAAACAGGCGCAAACAGAATGAACATAGACGGCATATGTTTTGGTCCACAGAAATAGAAAAGAACGCAAACATTTTCATTTTTTTTTCCTGTGAACATTAACAGACTTGGATATAAGCAGATGTAAACGAACATACAAACGCTTGCCTCTCCCCACCCTAAAGGCCCATACACATGATAAGAAAATCTGAAGGGAAATTTAGTCCGACGACCGATCTGCCGATTTTCGGATTGTTAGTATGGTGCTTTCGACAGCCGATTCCGACTTTTCGGCCGAAAAAATCCTGATGTGCAGGCTATATAATTTTTATCGTCCGTCAACACAATGTCCGATTTTCGTCTCATTATTACAGATTTCGACGGAAAAAAATCTTAAGAGCAAGACTAGGCATGCTCAGAGAGAAAGAACACATAGAATGCAATCCAACACATGACATCACTTCTGAAGTAGAATTCGGTCGTACGGGAAAATTCGTATGAAAATAACCTTCACATTCCACATCAGACTAGCATGCCACAAAAGACGGACGACAGATCGTTCAATAATCTGATCGTGTGTACGGGGCTTAAGACCTGGTTCACATCTATGCAGGTAGTTGCAGAAACTGCCATTGAAAAATGCGAGTGACTGCCATTCATTCTTAGGTCTAATGCACACAGGGTGTTTGAAAAAAACGAGCTGCAAAGCCAGTTTTCACGCCTGGAAAAAGCAGCTGTAAAAAACGTGCTTTTAGAAGCATTTTGTATTGGTGTTAATGCACGTTTTAGCCACATTTGGCAGCGTTAGCGTCTGGCAGCCTTTCTCTGTCCTCTTCTATTTTCCAACCTCAAATCCAACTACTACAGCTTAAAAACGTCTGACGTGGCCTAACGCTGTATGCGGCATTTAGCAGCGTCAGGCGTTTTTACAGCTTAACGCTGCTGCTCCAGAATGCACTGGCCCTGGGTTTTTTTTTTACAGCTTAAAAACACCTATGCCACTTATAGCTCCTAAAAGCCCGGGTGTGCATGAGGCCATAAAATAACATGAAGGGGCGTTTTTAAAGCTTAAAAAAAAAAAAACGTCTGAAGCTCCTAAAAGCGGCTGTAAAAACGCCCTGTGTACATGAGGCGTTAATGGCACCCCACTCGTCTAAAACGCAGCCTGTTTGCGGGAGCTACAGGGAAACTGCATGGTTGAAAAGCCCCATGCGATTTCCGAACAACTGTGTTTTTAAAATGCTGCATGAACCTTCTTTCTGTGGGAAATGCAGGCACGGCAGCCCATTTAAATGAATGGGCTGCCGTGCCCACGCAAACCCAAATAGATGTGGACCAGACCTAAGGCCTCATACACACTGGGCGCCTCATCCAGCCCCAGCTGTCAGTCTCTCACAGGGTATGACAGGTTGCTGCCAGCAAGGCTGGATGGTACAGCTGTGCCCTCCGACGGCAGCTAAATGCCAGAGCCCCATCCACCAGGGCTAAACGCCCAGTGAGTGTGGGGCCTTAAACATACATTGTGGTTAATGCCATGTACACACGTTCAGATAATCGGACGACTTATCGTTCGCATTTTGTTGCATGATACTAACATCAAATTCAACAATGCGTACAAACCGTAAGATTTTTGTCGTACGATTCGGGAAAAGCTTCCTGGTTGCTTAGCTACGTATCAGATGGTGCAAAACAAAATAATGGCAGCCAGGCTTTTTCCGTGCTATTTTAGTGTTTCTGAACATGCGCGGTCTTTGTCGATCAAATTTTAGCGGACGCATAATGTACTGATGAAACGATTGTCGTTCGCGAGGCTGTCGTATGACAGAAGTTTTCCTGTTTGTCCCTTCGGATTTTGTTGGACGAACTGTCCTGATTGGCTGTGGAAAGCTGTGTACTAACGATCAGATTATCGTGCGATCAGGTCAAAAGCGAGTTTTGCTGTACGATTATCTGAACGTGTGTACGGGGGATAAGTCTGCAACTGTCTGAAAAACTGACAATGGATCCAGGCTGAGTGCTTGTGTGAAAGAACCCCGAAATGTACTTTGTATATTCTACAGTAATACGTTACGTTCCCGTAGATCTGGCCTTCTTCCAGCTGTTTATAATAATGCCCCATACACACGTGCAGATTATCTGCAGACTTTTGTCTGCAGACTTACCAAAACCATATAATATGAGGTCAAACCTAAACACTTTCAATTTGTATGCAATCCGGCAGGCCCTTGCACTAAATAGAAAAGGTAAGTCTGCAGACAAAAGTCTGCAGATAATCTGCACGTGTGTATGGGGCATAAGTCACACCACATGTCAGACTACAACACACATCAAACACCAGACATCTGAATCGCTCTCTGCAGCAACAGATACCCAACCTCACATCTTTCCTAGGGAAAGCCACGCTTCCACAATGTAACTGGGTCACGGTACTATTAACCCTTTGGCTGTTAACCTGGGTGCTATGGCCATTAAAAGGTTAGTCTTATACTTCAGTCATTTCCTGTGATGTAGTCTGCACTTTCCAAGCATCCTGTGTCCATATGGGAAAAAAAAAACATTTCCCTTGTAAAGCGATACAAAAATAGTTTACTTTCCCACGGTGGCTGCAGCGGGAAAAGAGATCTAATTTCCACACACCTAAACTGCTTATCAGGGAGGATAAATGAGGCTATTAAAGCAGCAGGAGGGGTGGTGGTAGGTTATAATTACATTGCAGTTTAGGACCACACTATATTAACCACTTCTGGACCGGAAGATTTTCCCCCTTAATGACCAGGCAATATTTTGAGATTCGGCACTGCGTTACTTTAACTGGCAATTTACGGTCGTGCGACACTGTACCCAAATAAAATTGATGTACTTTTTTTTCCCCACAAATAGAGCTTTCTTTTGGTGGTATTTGATCACCTATGCAATTTTTTATTTTTTGCGCTATAAACAAACAAAGTGCAACAATTCTGAAAAAAAAACAATATTTTTCACTTTCTGCTATATAAATATTCCCCCCCTAAAAAAAGAATTTAAAAATCAAAAATTTTTTGCGTTCTGACCACTTTCAGACTGGAGGATTGGGCTGCTCAGTGACCAGGCCCTATTTTGTGATTCGGCACTGCGTTATTTTAACGGACAATTGCGTGGTCGTGCAACGCTGTACCCAAATAAAATTGATGTCCTTTTTTTCCACAAATAGAGCATTCTTTTGGTGGTATTTGATCACCTATGCGATTTTTTATTTTTTGCGCTATAAACAAAAAAAGAGCAACAATTCTGAAAAAAAAAAAACAATATTTTTCACTTTCTGCTATATAAATATTTCCCCCCCCAAAAAAATTAAAAAATCAAAATTTTTTAGCATTGTAGGCCAATTTGTTTTCTACTACATATTTTTGGTAAAAAAAAAATCGCAATAAGCGTATCTTGATTGGTTTGTGCAAAAGTTATCGCGTCTACTAACTACGGGAAAGATTTGTGTCATTTTTATTGTTTTTTTTACTAGTAATGGCGGCGATCTGCGATTTTTAGCGGGACTGCGACATTGCGGCGGACAGATCGGACCCCTAACTGACATTTTTGACACTTTTGGGGGGACCGGTGACATTACTACAGTAATTAGTGCTATAAATATGCACTGTTACTGTACTAATGACACTGGCAGGGAAGGGGTTAACACTGTGGGTGGTCAAGGGGTTAAATGTGAGCCTAGGGGAGTGATTCTAACTGTGGGGGGGGCGTGGCTTGTGAAATGACAATAGAGACCTGTGATCCTATATGGAAGGATCACAGGAGCTCTGTGATCATTCCTGGGAGAAGAACGGTCAGCTGTGTTTACAAAAGCTGCCCGTCCTTCTCTCTCAGCGGGGAGCGATCGTGGGTGTCAGGCAGCAATCGGAGACGCCTGCCCCATGCATTGGAGTCCCCGCTGCCGAGTGGGGGTGGGAGTGCGCCGCTGGCAGCGCGTGCTTGCCCCCTAGCTGCAGGCGCGCAAACGATGTAGGTCTATGTCGGTTCGCGCAGGAGGGCCGTACTGCTGCAGTAAATAGGCGGTGGGCGGTCGGGAAGCCGTTAAAGGAAATAATGCTAATCTTTTGGTGGTGCTTGTGTCGGCGCTATCAGTGGAAGGCAATTTTAAACCCAAAAGCAAACATTTATTATATTGCAGCTTATCAATTCTAAGGCCTGAGCGATTATCAGCTTGTAAAACGCTCAGCTCTGAAGCTCCAAAATGCCCAACAAGCAATATTCACTTAATTTCAATAGCCCCTGTTCACATATGAGCATTCTGTTGCCTGAAAGAAAATGCCTGAACCTCAAAAGAGTACATGAGCTTCTTTTTGTCAGATTACAAGCGTTTTTGGCCCCATAGACTTCGATAGAAACGCCTGACTTGAGCATAAAAATGCTTGTAAAAAGCTCAAATAGCAGCTTTCCACCGTAATTTCCTCTCCCTCTCCTCCCCCTAGTGCTTTCTATTGGCTAAACAAAAAGGCCTGAAGCTGTAAAACGCTTGTAATACACTTTTAAAACACTTTAAAAAAGCTTGTAAAAAGCTGCAAAAAAAGTATTAAAAAAAAAAAAAAGACAGTTAACCACTTCCCGACCGCCCGCCGTAGTTTTACTGCGCGGCAGGCTGGCTCGGCTGCATGAAACAACGTAGCCCAACGTCGGTGGCGTACGTGGTGCCGGGGGGGGGGCGATCGGGGATTGCCGATGCACGGGACCGGTGACCCCGATTGTCGTCGGACACCTGCGATTGCTCCCTGCTGAGAGAGAACTGTCAGCTGTTGTAAACACAGCTGACCATTCTTCTCTCTGAAATGATCACAGAGCGCCTGTGATCCTTCTATATAGGATCACAGGCAGGGGCGTATGCAGAGTCTAGTCTCGGGAAGGGCACTGCCAGAAAATAGGGTGTTGCTTACAGAACTGTTTTTAACTTATCATACAGTCCTAACCTTGTTTAAAACAATGCCACTTCCTCGTAGCGCGGAGGAGGTAGGGAAGTATAGTAGACCTGCCAACCACAGTAATTAAAATGTTAAGGCCAGTTGGCGGCGGTCTTAACACTTATCAACTTCACAGGAGATCTTTATGATTTCACCATGGGTCTCCTGATGCACTATACTGTAGCTCCATCTGGGACTCCTTCCCTCCGGCACACACCGTGGCAAAACTAAGGGGGAAGGCTGCTTCAGTGCACCTCTCCATCCGAGACTCATGCCCTTACAGCAGTGGTAAACAAGCAAAATATTGGGGGAGCAAACCCTGAACATGTATATCTAAAGCCAGTGCAGCTATGAACCAAGCGACATGTATATTAAAAAAGAATAGCGCACGCATGCAAAAGAAATGACAATCAAATATGGAGACAATCCATAAATAAAAATGGGGATTTGGTCCCACCATATGGCCATATCGTGCTCAAGCCCACCACTACGTCAAAGTACCCCATTTTTATTTATTTTTATTTTTATACATGTCGCTTGGTTCATAGCTGCACCGGCTTCAGAAATACATGTTCAGGGTCTGCTCCCCCAATTTTTTGCTTGTTTATTATGTATTCGGTCTGACCAGATTTCTGGGGTTGAGCACCCCACCCCCCACACACACCTGTACTCTATCAGTGTCCACTATCAAGTAGATATAGGAGAAGTCCCTTGTAGTGCAGTTGCACATCTCTCCCAGCAAGGAGTGTTGTCTATAAGGGTTAGAGAGGCTGGATTCACCCCTTTTTTATGGATAGTGTAGGACCCACTGATAATGGGGTACTTTGATGTAGTGGTGGGCTTGAGCACGATATGGCCATATGGTGGGACCAAATCCCCATTTTTATTTATGGATTGTCTCCATATATGATAGTCATTTCTTTAGCATGTGTGCGCTATTCTCTTTTAACTTACAGCAGTGGTGCCCAACCTTTTGAGGAGAGAGGAACGCTTTAGGGCCTTGGTAACCAGTCGCGGGCCATAATGAACGGAGCGGGCAGATGACAGGTCTATGTCCACTCAGCATATGCAGAGCAGACACAGACAAAGCCCTATCTACTTTATGGGACATCCGATTCGCCCAGACAGAAAGGGATGCATCCCCCTTTGTTTTTTTAAGTGGATTGGAGATAGGCGGGTGTAAAAGGACGCAAGTCCGTTTACATCTGCCACTCTCTAGAGGTGAATGGAGGGTCCAATTGGGTCTACATGAAAAACAGACAGGCAGACCAGATTATACCGATTGTGTGAAAGGGGCCAAAGGCTGCTTTCACACGGATGTCATTTACCTGCACCTCAAAAGACCTCGATCTTCACTTCTTCCTCAGGATTACTGCAGGTATTGCTGGCTCCTGCGGTCCCAAAGGCGGGTATGGCTGATGGCTGTTTCTGTATGTCCTACAGGGCTGGTACTGATGGTGGGTACTGCTGGCTGGTACTGCTGGTGGGTTATTATGGTGGATACTGCTACTCTCTCCTGTTGAGTGCCCCCACAGCAAGCTGAGCTGCATTTCCCTGTGTCCATTCATACACGGAGCTGCCATTTGGCCCCGCCCACTTTCTCTCCTGATTGGCTAACTCAGGGTTCGACAATCCCCAGGCGCCAGGTCGCATTTGCGACTAGAATTAGCGACCTGGCGCCTGGGGTGCACTGCAGGAGATGTCCTGTTGCTTTGCGCCCCCCCCCCCCCGAGCGCTCGAACTACGGCATCATCCAAAAATTGAGGCCCCGGCTTTTGGGCCTTCTTTATGGAGATGCTGCCAATGGGGAACTGGCGGCCTCTTGTGGTGGCCGGGAGTATTACAACACGCAGTAACTAGCAATGCAAGGATTTTCTACTGTTTGTTTTCAATGCCCGCCCTTCTCCTTCCCAAGAGGTGGAGAGACGGAAGTTTTTGTAGTCTTCATCTGGAGCCCTTTTGTTAAAGGTAAGTGTGCAGGGAGTGTGGTTATTATTTGATTTTATTTTTAAATCCCATTTTACACTGCTCTCTCCTGAAAGTTCAAGGATAATGTGTTTTTATATATTTATGCACTTCTGCAAAAGAGTGTTAGGGCTCTTTCACACGGGCATTCCGATCAGATCCGCCTGTCAGTTTTTTAGGCGGATTTGATTGGATGCCCCATTCAGCCCTATGGAGCAGCGGATGTCAGCGGTGACATGTCCGCTGACACCCGCTGCCATCCGCATCCGATCCTGTCCGTGAAATCCGGACGGAAGGAAACCTATTTTCCATCCGTCCTGGGGATCGGATGGGATCGGATGAGAGCGGACAGGCGGACCGCTCTCACCCGATTCCCCATAGAGAGCAGCGGGGCTCTGACACCTCCCTCTCCGCACACAGGGCGGAGACGGAGCTGTCATCCACCGGCTCAGTGGGGATCGGCGGACGATCCCCGCTGAGCAGAGCACGGTCCGCAACGGAATGCGGACTGTGTGAAAGGGGCCTTACTTTAAAAATTGCATTTTGTAATCTCCTTGCAATGTGTTGATCTTTTGTTTTGCATTTAAATCCCTTATTCACAAGAGAACAAGAGAATCTTTTATGGAAAAAAATAAAATAAATTATTATTCTTCATCATCTTCCTGCCCTGCCACAGCCACACAGCCGATGGCCCCTTTCACACTGGCTTTCTGATCAGGTCCGCCTGTCAGTCTCTATGGAGTGGCAAGCCGCCGCCGTCCGTTCCTGTCCACCAAAAACAGACGGATGGTGGTTCTATTTACCATCCGTCCAGTGAATCGGATTGGATGGCATCGGATGGAAACAGACGGTCCGTTTCCATCTGATTGCCCCATAGAGGAGAATGGGCTGCGTCTGCATAGCAGAGTGGACAGGACCTGTCATCCGCCTGCTCAGTGGGGATCAGCAGAGAGATCCCCACTGAGCATGCGGATTCTGCTTAGCGTAGGCGCCCGTGTGAAAGGGGCCTAAGGTGGCATATGTTACTCTTGGTCACTGGATCTCCTATCGCCCCAACCTTGCTGCACTGTTTAAATTTAAGATCGGTTATTCTCGTCATTGAAAATAAAGCTTTGTTGTTAAAAAAAAAAAAACTGGCTCCTAACTTTTTTAGCTGGCTCCTAGATTCCAAACAAATTTGTCAAGCCCTGGGCTAACTGACTTTGATCAACAGCCGCGGGAGTCAGAAGGGAGAGTCCAGGATGGCCGAGGAACTCGTGGACATCGCTGGACAGAGATGGGGCTCAGGCAAGTATTAAGGGGTGCTGAGGAGGCAGCTACACCCAGAAAGTTTTTTTTATCTTAATGCATAGAATGCATTAAGACAAAAAACCTTCTGACTTTACAACTCCTTTAAGCATCCCTACCAGGGTTAAATGGTATGTCTCATCTTTGTAACTGCTACATTTTGCTGCTGAACTTGTGCTTTGGAAAAACAACAGACTTACTGGCCATATCAGCAGGTGAACACAAAAAAGCCTAAAAAAGAAAATGAATGCAGCCTCCATATCTAGGAATTGGATAGTTACAATATAATAAATGTTTTCTCTAATTTTGCTTCAATGACATATATAAAGTATTTTATGTAATCGCAATCCTAATTTAATTGCCCTTTCCCAGTTAAGGTTTGCTATACAAGGAAGAGAGGAAACAAGCACAGCGCCTTCTAAGTGCAGCAACACTAATATGGTGTACAGCAGTAATACACTCACATAAACAGGTGGATTAAAGGCACTTTGTGAAGAAATTGAAGTTTCTTATCTAGGGCATCACTGGAGGGGGTCCTGGTAAGAAAGGCAGGGGAGTTCCTCGGCGTGCGATGGGGCGGCCTCGGTGGTCCCCGTGGGCTCCCCGTTGGCTGGTGGAACGGTGAGACTCGTGGGTCCTGGGATTCTGACGTCACTCCCTGGCGGTGATGCGGGACGCTTACAGCGACGCGTTTGAAGGAGCGTGCGCTCCTTCTTCAGGACGGCCTCGCGGAGGAACTCCCCTGCCTCTCTTACCAGGACCCCCTGCCTCCACTTCCAGGACCTGCTCCAGTGATGCCCTAGATGAGAAACTTCCATTTCTTCATGAAGTGCGTTTAATCCACCTGTTTATGTGAGTGTATTACTGCTTTACACCATATTAAATGTGTTGCTGCACTTAGAAGGCGTTGCTCTTGTTTCCTCTTGCCTCCCCCCAGAGATCTGTCTCTCCCGCCGGCAGCCGCTACAGTGGACAGCTATCCCCTGAACTTTTTTCCCCCTCCCCCACCTCCCCCCTCACGGTCCCCAGGACCAGCCCACACTGAGACCTCTACTTGCGCCAATTTACTACAAACTATTATACAAAGAAAAAGCTTATTGGTGGCTATAGGCACCAGAGACTTTACTTTTTCATAAAGAACGGCAATTGATGTTTCTTTTCATAGTGAGTTGGTTCTGTTTGTTTCTTCACCCTCCAGCTTGAATTCTACATCATGCTATAATTCACACACACATTTTTGTTTGGTCTGACGTGATTTTGGCCTGTTATAACCTGTAGGCCAGGGATGTTGATCCTAAACTTTATGTTTCAGCTACAGACTCACATACAACTAATAGTGTCAAACTTTCCATTCCACATGTGACACTTTAAACGATATTGAAACTTTTCAAAATTATAATAGGAAGCGTCAGCTTCATGGTTTTGGGCTATACAAAGGCACTTCTCCTACTCATGCGAGAGGGCCAAAATGTTACTACTCAGACCTCCCAGCACCTGGGAAGAGGCAAAGAGGAAGGGACCCTGCATATCACATGACCGGCCCGAATACATCTTAACCTCTTGCCAGACAAGTTACATATATATGCAGCAGCAAGAAAGATGGGCATACAGTATGTGTCCACAGCACCATGACCTGGTGTGCTGAGGGGGCACCCCAAGCTCACTGATTGAACTGTCAATGACAGCCTCAACAAGGCTTCTGATCAAGAACCAGCGGGACAGGCTCCTGATCATGTGACTGCTGAGAGAGCCAGTCACATAATACAGAAGCCACACCACATCCCGGGCATTAAAGTCTAATTAAAGGGCCACCAGTGGGTGGTGCTAAGAGGTTGCAAGGGAAGGGGGGTCATTTAGGGTGCAAAGGTCAAAATCCAGAGTTGGACTCCAATTTACCCTTATACTAGGAGCAGCATCCCACTGGGAACACAAGTCTTTGGAAAGGTGTAGATACATTTTGGGGCCCTGGAGACCCTGTGCCAACACAAATGTTCTGAAATCTGGCCTTTGAATTATCATGGGTTTGCCCCCCCCCCCAAAATGACATGGTTGGGACCTGGCAGAAAGTTGCTCACATATACCATTCCAGGCATTTTGGGGGCACAATAGGGATAATTAATCTAAATCTACAAGTATGTGTGATCTTATTGTATACATTATATATACATATACATTATGTATACATGATGGTGTTTTCTATGACGCAGAACCTTTCATTTAGAAGAGATGTCTGCTACAGGTTAATTTTAAAAACTTGGACCAGTAATGGGTATGGTCTGGTTGGTTGAGTAACCTGCTGTTCGTTTCTTATACTGTATCTCTCACAGGCAACAGCAGAGATAGTCTATGTCTATGCCATGAAAGTCCAATGTCAGCATATGACAGAATCTAATAAAAATACAAAGGCTTCATTAAGAAATAGGGTTAAAATCTAAACAGCTTACCTGTTTTAGTCTAGTGGCCTCAGGCATAGCCATGTCCTGACGTTTGCTGGAATTTCTCTCTCTGAACCTTGTCTACAGGGGTGGTTGTGTTGTTACATGCACTGAAAACTTGTTGAGCACAGTGGATCTCTTTTGCCGGTGTATACAATATTTTCTGTTGTGACCCCCCCACCATCACCACCACCTTTCTCCCTTCCACCACCAGTCTCGCACCTGCTAAATTTTCCGCCGATCCCCTCTGAGAAGGCGGATGACAGGTATATCTCCGCTTACTTTGCAGAGTAGGACCTGTCAGATCCCCTCTCTTCTATGGGAGATCGGATAAAAACGGACCGCCTGTCCATTTTCATCTGATCTGTCTGGATTTCACAGACAGGATCGGATGGGATAGCAGCGGGTGTCAGCGGAGATGTTACTGTTAACATCCGCTGCTCCATAGGGGTGCATGGAGCATCCGATCAGGTCGGCCTGAAAACTGACAGGTGGACCTGATCAGAAAGACCGTGTAAAGGGGCCTTAAAGTATAAATAAAGATAATAGTGTTTAGTTTTAAAAAGAGTGGAGAGGGATTAGAACGCCTGTAAATTTTTTTTAAGTCTGTGCCCCTGTTAGGGAGATTCACCCTCTCTATTTGTCCTGTTTACCATTATCTGACACAGCATTGGCTCCTGCTGCTGTCAAAGTCAGTTAGCCAATCAGGAGAGAGAGGGGGCGGGGCTGAGCAGCAGCTCTGTCTCTGAATAGATACACAGAACTGCAGCTCAGCTTGGGTGCCCCCATGAGATGCTACTTGCTGTGGGGGCACTGGGCAGGAGGGAGGGGCCAGGAGCAGCGAAGAGGGACCTGAGAAGAAGAGGATCCGGGCTGCTCTGTGCAAAACCAACTAGGTAAGTATAAGATGTCTGTTATCCACCCTTCTAGATTGTAAGCTCTAACGAGCAGGGCCCTCTAATTCCTCCTGTATTGAATTGTATTGTAACTGTATTGTCTTCCCTCACATTGTAAAGCGCTGCGCAAACTGTTGGCGCTATATAAATCCTGTATAATAATAATAAATAATTAAAAAAAAAAAAAACACAAGATACTTTACAATCACTTTAATAAAAAGGCAAATATAATGGTTTTTCAAAATTATTTATCTTATCATACAGTTACAAGTGACACTTTTACTACAATGGTTTCATCTTGTACAATAATTCATTGTAAATGAATTTATTAAATTTATAAAGGTTACAAATCTATTGGCTTCCTGGAAAAATAAATGTGAATGTTCCCAAAAGGACGATCAACAGAATCAAACAATTAACGGAGATACTTCAGCAAACGTTAAGAGACCTTATATGGCAATCCCTGCAGGAGAACGGCTCCGGACACACAAGAACCATTTCCACTAAAAACAAAGCAATGGAAAAATCCAAGTACTCACTCAAAAAGAAAACTGCCCTGGTATGGAATATGAAGAGACTACTTCTGTAATAACTGGGCAATGAAATTCACAAAAGCAGAAATAACATTTGTGACAACCTCCTTTCCAGCTTCTGGACAACACAAAGTCCCAGCAAACCTTAGCAGTATCTTCTAGACTAGAGCTTGCTGGGATGGCTGGTCCTTCCGAGCTAAAGCCAGCTGGAATGTGAGTTTGATCTAGAACTAAAACAGGTGTCAGTGTATTAATCAGCACAGAGGCCTGCCTTCTGCTCTTCCGTCTGTATTCCTAACTTCCCATTGTGCAGAACCTAGCTGACTCGCATATCTTTCCTCAACCAAAGTTCATCCCAGTATATACATCCAGGGCTGCCATCAGGGGGGGACAGCCCATACACATGTAGGGGGCCCGGGCATCCTGAGGGGCCCTGTTATCCGGCAGGGTCAGGAGATGGCAGGGGTGGGAGGAGCACCTGCTCTTGGTGCATTCTTTTCATGTGGGTGCAGAGGCACTGGGAGGCCCTGGGGGAATGTTGGTGGTAAAGCCTGGGGGGCCCAGGCCTAAAGCTTTGTAAGGGGCCCCAAATTTTCTTATGGCTGCCCTGTATACATCCCATTGTTGCACAATACCACTGAAATGCTGACATAGTACATTATGCAATATATTCTGTTAATGTGGCCATCCTGCACAAAATACTTGCAAGAGGAATGTTTATGTAAAGCCGTTTTGGAGAGTGTATCTATGTATCAGCACAGAGGCCTGCCTTCTGCTCTTCCATCTGTATTCCTAGCTTCTCATTGTGAAGAACTTAGCTGACCTTCCTAAATTTCCTCAACCACAGTTCATCCCAGTATATACTGTACATTCCATTGTTGCACAATACCACTTACACCCTGACATAGTACATAAAGCAATATATTCTGTTAATGTGGCCGTCCTGCACAACATACTTGTAAGAAGAATGTTTATGTAAAGCCGTGGCCAAAAGTTTTGGAGAATGACACGAATATTAATTTTCACAAAGTCGGCAGCTTCAGTGTTTTTAGATCTTTTTGTCAGATGTTACTATGGTATACTGAAGTATAATTACAAGCATTTCATAAGTGTCAAAGGCCAATACATGAAGTTTATGCAAAGAGTCAATATTTTCAGTGTTAACACTTCTTTTTCAAGTCCTCTGAAATTGGTCATGCCATGCTGTCAATCGTCTTTTAGGCTTCATCCTGACTGATAGCCGCCTATTCTTGCATTATCAATGCTTGGAGTTTGTGGGTTTTTTTTGTTCACCCACCTATAGAGGATTGACCACCAGTTCTCAATGGGATAAGGGCTGGGGAGTTTCCTGGCCATGGACCCAAAATTTTGATGTTTTGTTCCCCAACCCAGTTATCACTTTTGCCTTTTGACAAGGTGCTCCATCATGCTGAAAAAGGCATTGTTCATCACCAAACTGTTCTTGGATGGTTGGGTGAAGTTGCTCCTGGAGGATGTTTTTGTACCATTCTTTATTCATGGCTGTGTTCTTTGGCAAAATTGTGAGGGAGACCTCTGCCTTGGCTGAGAAGCAACCCCACACAAGAATGGTCTCGGGATGCTTTACTGTTGGCATGACACAGGACTGATGGTAGCTCTCACCTTTTCTTCTCAGGTTTCCAGATGCCCCAATCGGAAAGGGGATTCATCAGAGAAAATGACTTAACCGCAGTCCTTAGCAGTCCTATCCCTGTACCTTTTGCAGAATTTCAGTCTGTCCCTGATGTTTTTCCTGGAGAGAAGTGGCTTCTTTGCTGCCCTTCTTGACACCAGGCAATCCTCCAAAAGTCTTCATCTCAATGTGTGTGCTGACTGCACATTTCCTAATAGGTAACCATGGTTACCAGAGGAAGAAAAACAATTTCAAACGCCACCCTCCTCTTAAAGCTTCCAGTCTGTTATTCTAACCAAGGCCCCTTTCACACAGGCGGACCGTTCAGATCCGCCTGTCCGTTTTTTTGGCGGATCTGAACGAATGCCCCATGCATCTCTATGGGGCATCGGATGTCAGCGGAGACATGTCCACTGACATCCGATCCGTCAAATCTGGACAGCTGAAAACCCTATTTTCCATCCGTCCAGCGGATCAGATCAGATGGGATCGGATGAGAACGGACAGACGGTCCGTTCTCATCTGATTCCCCCATAGAGAACAGCAGGGACCTGACAGCTCTGTCTCCGCACACAGCGCAGAGACAGAGCTGCCATCCACCAGTGGGGATCGGCGGACCGATCCCCCGCTGAGAAAAACGGAGTCCGCCGATGGACTCTACATTGTGAAAGGGCCTTAATAAGCATTACAGAGTGAGTTCCAGCCTTGTCCTCGTCAACACTGACACCTGTGTTCACAAGAGAATCACGGGCATGATGTTAGCTGGTCCTTATGTGGCAGGGCTGAAATGCTGTGGAAATCTTTTTTTGGGATTTTTATGGCAAAGAGGGACTTTGCAATTAATTGCAAGTCATCTGAACACTTTTCATAACATTCCGGAGTGTATGAAAATTGTCATAAAAAAAACTGAGGCTGCAGACTTTGTGAAAATAAATAATAATAATAATATTAATAATAACACCCATATATATGCAAGTACTTGTTAAAAACACATGTATGCATACAGGCACACAACTGTGGATGCTGAAATTTGCATTCAATGTTGTACTGTGCACATACCCATTTTTACACAAGTAACTGCATATACATACATACATATAGCAGTATACAGCCACTAACTTCTATTTGCTACACAGCACATGGTCTCCTTGGCAGGAAAATATGCCCATGTGCAGTGACTTGCGTTATACGCATAGATCAATGTAGGTTCCCTGCTAGGGTACAGAAAAGTAATTGTTTTTTAGGTTTCTTTTTCACAACACTGCCTTGAGGTGGGTACTGCAGCATTGTATGGAAAATGCACACATTGTGCTGTATTGGTCAACACATTCCCAACGCATGGACTAGGCAAAAAGCTTTATTTTGTATTTTGACAGTTCACACTGAAGCAATGCCAGTGCCATGTCAGCTTTAACCACTTTACCTCCGGAAGGATTTACCCCTTTCCTGACTATGGCATTTTTTGCTACTCAACACTGTGCTACTTTAACTGGCAATTGCATGGTCATGCAACAACGTATGCAAATTTATATCATTTTTTTCACATAAATAGAGCTTTCTTTTGGTGATATTTAATCACCTCTTTTTATGTTTTGCTATATAAATGTAAAAAAAAAAACAAAAAAGCGAAAAGTTAAAAAAGAAAAAAAAAAAAAACTTTTTTTAGCTTCGGTTAAAAAATTTTGCAAACAAATAATCTTTCTTTATAAATTTAGACCAAGATGTAGTCTGCTACATTTCCTTGGTCAAAATAACCCAAATTAGTGTTTAACCACTTGCCGACCGTATGCTGTATATATAAGGCAGCAGAGTGGCTCTCCCAGGCAAAACCACATAGGAATACGTAATTTGCCTGGGAGGAGCTAGGGGGCGAGTGCGCGCCACCGGCGGCGTGCTCCCGCCCCCGACCAGCGGGGAAGCAGGTGCGTGTGTCAGGCGGCTCCGATTGCCTCACAATCTCTCCCCGCTGAGAGAGAAGGACGGTCGGCTGTTGTAAATACAGCCGATCGTCCTTCTCCCTGGGATGATCACAGAGACCATGTGATCCTGCTATATAGGATCGCATGTCTCTATGATCATTTCACAAGCCCAACCCCCCAACTGTTAGAATCAGGGCGGTGGAGTCGGTAGATAAATGTTCCGACTCAGACTCCTCAGGTTTTTGTACTTCCTACTCCGATCTCCTCTGTATTAATATGTATTAATCTTTGGACACTGACTTGAGTGGGTGGCATTGCAGTAACTATTCTGGCCACATCACTAACGAAGGATCTCTGTATAAACAAGGATGGCTTCTTCAACAGTAAGTTTTGATGAGCGATCAAACTTTTCAACTTCTTTTAGTGCTTTTTAAAACTCCTGTAGGAATTTTTTTATTTGGACATTTACTGGTTCTGTAACGCTTATGTGACATCGCTTTCCTTTAGCAACTTCAATTTTGTCTAAGAAGGAATCAAAGTCTAATTCTTCGTTTGAAGAAGATGATCCTGAGTTACCACTATTGCTTAAAAGAACTTCATCCTGTGGAGGTATTTCAGGTCGTAATCCCTTCATGCGAACTGCTACATCATAGAGGGCCTTTTTCCCAGTAGCAGTCTGATCACTGTTCAACAAAAGTCTCATTGGGTCGACATAAATAGCCGCTAACAAGATTTCATTTTCCAGCAAAAAGACTCTTTCTTTTCATCATTGAAGATGCAATGCCCTCAGCTATTAACCCTCCATTTTTGTTCAGGCAATATAACAGGCTCTTCCATTCCAAGAGGAATTTACCCGGGGTTAGATCGTCACATTGCAACCTCTTGGTGACAGTGAAGGTGTGAGAAAGAAGGTTCTCCAGCTCTTTTGTTTGTGTCCACTGGCTTTCAGTTAATGCAAGATTTTCATAGTACATTTCTTCTATGAAGTATTTAAGTTCAAGCAAACGCTTCACCATTAAATAAGTGCTTCCCCAGCGAGTTGTTTGATCCAAAATTGCTCCTTTTCCTGCATGTCTTTTCAAAATTGCATCTGTTTTCGGGGCCCTGGCTGCAACAGTTACTTGCCATAATTTGCCAATTAGTGTAGCTGCATGGCGATCTTTTAATCCATCTCTTATGGCAAGTTGCAGTGTATGAACAGCACATCGCATATGATGAATAGTAGCAAGTTTCAATGCTTCTTCAACAAAGTTGTCTAAAAAAATGTCAGCATTCTCTTCAGTTTCTAAACTTTCTCCAATACTTTCAGAGCTGTCTTCCTCTAACTCTAATATCTGTTTTTTACCTTCTTCATCTGCGTTCATCTTCTCAATTGTGCTCAACATGTTAGAAGCGTTATCTGTCACAACACATAAAATCTGTTCCTTTGTCATTTCAAAATCTTCTAGAACACCCTCCGCTAACATCTGAAGGTAATCACTGGTGTGATGTGCCTGAGTGTCCTTTAATCCGAGGGTCCGTGTTATTGTTTTGTTATTTTCATCCAAAAATCTAACATTAATAGCAAAATAATTGACTCTGTGACGTGTGCATGCATCCATTTTAGGGAGACAAAACGTCCTTTAAGAACTTTCTGTAGTTCTTCCTTTTTACATTTGGCCTCCTCAATTATAAGTTTCCTTTTACTAAGTCATTAATTATAACTTTTTGTGAATTGGGACATTTAAACTTGCTTTTTTTTAATTCCAATCTAAATTTAGTAGGAGTTGGATTTGGTGCATTGTTTGCCGACTCTGACTCCAGATACCCAAAATTTCCTCAGACTCCGACTCCACAGCCCTGGTTAGAATCACTCCCCTAGGCTTACATTTAACCCCTTCCCTGCCAATGGCATTATTACAGTAACAGTGCATATTTTTAGCACTGATTACTGTAGTAATGTCACAGGTACCCCCAAAAGTGTAAAAAATGTCAGTTAGGGATCCGATCTGTCCACCGCAATGTCGCAGTCCCGCAAAAAATTGCAGATCGCTGCCATTACTAGTACAAAAAAAAAACAATAAAAATTACATAAATCTTTCCCGTAGTTAGTAGACGCGATAACTTTTGCGCAAACCAATCAAAATACGCTTATTGCGGGGGTTTTTTTAACAAAAATATGTAGCAGAAAAGAAATTGGCCTAAAATGTAAAAAAATTTTGATTTGTAATTTTTTTTATTGGGAATGTTACATAGCAGAATGTGAAAAATATATTTTTTTTCAAAATTGTTGCTCTTTTTATGTGTATAGTGCAAAAAATAAAAATCGCACAGGTGATCAAATACCACCAAAAGAAAGCTCTGTTTGTGGGAAAAAAAGGACGTCAATTTGGGTACAGCGTCGTACGACCGCGCAATTGTCCATTAAAATAACGCAGTCCCAAATCGCAAAAAAGAATCCTTCCGGTCCAGAACTGGTTAATATTTAGTCTGTATGTAAGGTTTAGGCCAGATTCACACTGATGTGGGTTTCTCCACATCCAATTCGCATAACAGGAGAGTGTAACAGGTAAAAAAAAGAAAACTAATACAGCCATCACATCTAAGGACTAGTAAACAGCAACATATTATATGTTGCTTTTTTTTTTTTTAGTTTTGAGAGTTCTTAATGGTTTGGCAAATTCTACCATTCACATGAACCGTATGTGGCTTTGTGACATGATCCTTTGGTATTGTAGAGTACTAAGTACGTGTGAGTCTGCAGGTCTTTTCTTTTTTTTTTTCTGTTTTCCAGTAAAATGCTATTTCTACTATAAGATAAATATTTTAGAAATCTGACAATTGCAGTATCTAACATGTAAATTGCTTTAACCCCTATCGTCATCAGTGCTAAACTGGAAGATGTAAACATACATGTGGTGACGGAGAAATCCAGATGGTAACAATCACCTGGTAAGATGTAAGCTCCATCTGTTTAAACACTCTGCAGGCCCCAGCAAGAACTCCATACCAGTGTTAAGGATAAGGAATGCAGAACATTCTGCTGGGAAAGTTCTTCAAGTAGGCAAAAAAACACAGGTAGGGGTGTCATTTGATACAGCATTTGACACCTTTCTGGTTGTAGGGTCCCTTAAAATTAAATAATTCAGAAAAGCCTTTAAAGCGGTAGTATCCCGCTTTTTGACACTTTTACCTACAGGTAAGCCTATAATAAGGCTTACCTGTAGGTATAATTAATATCTCCTAAACCGGCACGGTTTAGGAGATATTTGCAGTACATGCAGCCGCTCACGCGAACGGCGCATGCGCTCTGAAGGTCCGGGGGGACCTTCAGTTTTCCTAGCCGGCAGCTTGCCAGAAAATCACTCCCTCGCGCATGCGCGGGATTCACTTCATCGCGGCTCCGACCAATCACAGCGCCGGAGCCACCGAACCCGGAAGAGACGCCGAGGGATCATGGCGGCGCCCGCAGCGATGTCCGGGGGTCCGTGTCGGGGCTTCGTTCTAAGGTAAGTAATGCATAATGAGCTAGTATGCGATGCATACTAGCTCATTATGGCTTTGTCTTGCAGGTTTTTTTTTTTTGTTTTTTTTTTTTAATTTTCGCGTTTACAACCGCTTTAAAATGCCCTGCACCAAATTCTGAAAGTCTTGTGATAGCTTAGTCCGTAGTTCCGACAAATGCGACACTTTAAAGACCAAATCCGGGCAAATTTATTTTTTCCATGCAGTGGGGCTGTGCCTGCGCTGAACAGGTTAACTGTTCAATTTTTTTCCAGGGGAGAGAAGAGCGGAGACCTACCTAATCCTCTGATCCTCCCAGCACAAGACTGGTCCGGCACACCTGTGCTCCAGCAGTTTTGAATAGTGGACTGTCCCTGATGTTGTCATGCCCAGAGCAGGCTCTATAGACCAGAAACAGTCCACCACTGGACCATGGGGGAGTGCCGTTTTCTGGAGGATCAAAGGATTGGGTGAATGCTTTCTGCTTACCCCTAGACAAAACTAGCAGTTGACCCATGCAGCGCGGGCACATCGCCACTTCATGGGAAGAAGTTACTTGTTTTCCCAGAGTGGGCTTTAAAAAACTGTTCAACCCAAAAGTGGAACTTCCGCTCATTTGCTCCCCCCCCCCATCCGGTGCCACATTTGGCACCTTTCAAGGGGGAGGGGGGAACAGGTACCTGTTTTTGAAAGGTACCCTTCCCAACTTTCGGGAGACGGCGCCGCGGCGCTGACCCTTGGAAGCTTGGCCCCCTCCTCCTTCCCCCACCGCCGAGCCAATCCGAGTGCGCAGCGCGCTTCGCGCATGCGAAATAGAGACCCGCCCGTGAAGCTGCAAGGCTTCACTTCCGGCTTCCCTTACCGGCAATGGCGGCAGCAGCATCCGACAGCCGATGGAAACATCGGCTGCGGTGCCGACATCGCTGGACTCCAGGACAGGTAAGTGCCCTAATATTAAAAGTCAGCAGGTACAGTATGTGTAGCTGCTGACTTAAAATTTTGTGAGGGGGAGGCTGGAACACCACTTTAAGACTGATACAAATTGCTAAATAATTACAGCCAGTTTGATGATTAGGAAACTGGTGGTGTTTATTGCCAGCTCTGAGTTGGCATACAGAAAAGACGCCAGTGCTCAGAGTGAGGCATGTATGTGCTGGGAAGCGGTCATGATCGTGACCACTTCCCAAACAGGGCTCTTTGGTTGCTATGAAGCCGGTGGCTACTGGCAGCCTAACAACCAGTGACTTATCCCCACTCAGACCCTGGGCAGGTGGTTCCGCAACAGGCAGTGTGGCTGGGGAGGGACTGAACTTGCTCTAAGGATGGAGATTCTAGTATGGACATAAATCTGCTGCAGACGCCAACACTTGTCATGCCCAGACATGGCAGAACTCTAAAAAGTTTCTGCAACATATGAATTCCAGGAACAGTACCTTAAACTGCAAATATTTCCTATTTTACATACTACTGTATATCAACTTAAAGTGTATGTATAGCCAAAACCTTCTTTTTTTTTTTTTTTTAGGTAAGAGTAGAGAAGGGTTGAAACCCCTGCCAGGCATTTTTTTTTCTTTGCTGTATCTGAAGGCATTTTCGCTTCACTTTCTGTCTCAAAGATGCAACAAGAGAGAAAATGTTACAAAGTGCCTGCTTACTGTTTTTGAATATCAGACTTTAGTTCTGCTTTAATCCCACACACATACTTTTATTATGCAGCAAGCTGTTTTTTTGGTTTTTTTTATTCTCCATATTTGTGGACCTCATGGGATTCCTGCATCCCTACATATACAGTATCTCATAAAAGTAAGTACATCCCTCACATTTTTGTAAATATTTTATAATATCTTTTCCTGTGACAACACTGAATAAATTACACTTTGCTACAATGTAAAGTAGTGAGTGTACAGCTTGTATAACAGTGTAAATTTTCTGTCCCCTCAAAATACCTCAACTCACAGCCAATAATATCTAAACTGCTGGCAAGAAAAGTGAGTACACCCCTAAATGAAAATGCCCAAATTGGGCCAAAAGTGTCAATATTTTGTGTGGCCACCATTATTTTCCAGCACTGTCTTAACTCTCTCGGGCACGGCATTCACCAGAGCTTCACAGGTCGCCCCTGGAGTCCTCTTCCACTCCTCCATGGGGACATCACAGAGCTGGTGAATGTTAGAGACCTTGCGCACCTCCACCTTACATTTAAGAATGCCCCACGGGTGCTCAATAAGGTTTAGGTCTGGAGACATGCTTGGCCAGTCCATCACCTTGGCCAGTCCATCACTTTTACTTCTTTAGCAAGGCAGTGGTCATCTTGGAGTTGTGTTTTGGGTCATTATCCTGTTGGAATACCGCCCTTCGGCCCAGTCTCTGAAGGGAGGGGGGATCATGCTCTGCTTCAGTATGTCACAGTACATGATGGCATTCATGGTTCCCTCAATATACTATACCTCCCCTGTGTTGGCAGCACTTATGCAGCCCTAGACCATGACACTCCCACCACCATGCGTGACTGTAGGCAAGACACACTTGTCTTTGTACTCCTCACCTGGTTGCCACCACACACGCTTGTTACCATCTGAACCAAACAAGTTCAACTTCTTTGGTCGACCACGGCAAGGCCTGTTCTGAGTAGAACCTGTCCTGTTAAACTGCTGTATGGTCTTAGCCACCGTGATGCAGCTCAGTTTCAGGGTCTTGGCAATCTTCTTATAGCCTAGGCCATCTTTATGTAGAGCAACAATTCTTTTTTTCAGATCCTCAGAGAGTTCTTTGCCATGAGGTGCCATGTTGAACTTCCAGTAACCAGTATGAGAGAGTGAGAGCGATAACACCAAATTTAATACACCTGCTCCCCATTCACACCTGGGATCTTGTAACACTAATGAGTCACATAACACCAGAGAGGGAAAATGGCTGATTGGGCCCAATTTGGATATTTTCACTTAGGGGTGTACTCACTTTTGTTGCCAGCGGTTTACACATTAATGGCTGTGTGTTGAGTTATTTTGAGGGGACAGAAAATTTACACTGTTTTACAAGCTGTACACTCACTACTTTACATTGTAACAAAGTATCATTTCTTCAGTGTTGTCACATGAAAAGATATAATAAAATATTTACAAAAATGTGAGGGGTGTACTCACTTTTGTGAGATACTGTAGATCAAGGCCCATTCACCAGGGAGAGCAGATATTTCTGTTGATCCTAACCCATATACCAGGACTTCTGTGATATGATATTGAAATTTAGGATTATTGACATGGATAAAAGGCATTATGGGGGGTAAAAAACACAGACAACTGAAAGTAATCTCATGGGCTTAGGATGCCAGAAGCCAAATATTAAATAGGACATAAGCTGGAAGGCTAGCCATACACGCCTGGGGCAACTGAATGAGAGAATTCAATTGATTCCCATATCAACCCTAAACAGCTTAGATGGAGGAATCTCCTGCTGCTTTCTATGGTTATCAGACAGCCATAGCACGCCCAGCTACTGGAGTACTCGAACGGTGACTGTATCTGATAGAAGACCTACCTGGCTCCTTCAATCTTAAAACTGATTTTTTTTTGCCAACAGGGCAAGCAAAGGCTTGAAGTTCAGCTTGTTTTAGCAAGAATCGGCCATAAATATATTACGATTATTTTGGCTGTGTGACTGCTGTCTCTCAACAAATGTTGGTTTACCGCAGCCAAGGAGAGTACTATTGGAAGAAAACAAACCTTTATCTAAACTCTCTTTTGGCTCAATATACATTTTTAGTTGTCTCTGAAAAGCATTCCACAGTGGATCACTATTCAGAACAGTAATGGGGTGTCTGACAGTCATTCAGGAAGCGATACTGCTGGTTGCTGGTAGCCTAACAGGCTGTTTGAACAAGAATACCGCGCTGCAACCGCAAGCCTAGCATTTACTTGACACAACAATGGGGGATCATTTTTTGCACCATTTAGCTTTTAAACCGAAACCTCACCTAAAAGGGGTTAGTTCCACTTTATGTCCCCCCCGCCCCCCCCCCCACCGCCCCCCCCCCCCCCCACATCACTTTTATGGTGGGGTGCAGGTACAGAGTCTTGACAGGTACCCATTCCCAGTTCCGCTTGGGTCGCTTAGGCAATCCGAATGGAAGTTCGGTCCCCCCTCTCTTCCCCCGCTGCTTTCTGGAACACATCACAGGTCCCAGAAGGCTGCCGGACCATTCACAAAGTGCAGCACAAATACTGTACTGTAGCTGCTGACTTTAAAGATACTTGCCTGTCCAGGGATCCAGTGCTGTACTCACCAGGCCAGTTCTTGACTGCTCTTGAGGACCTGGACATCGTCATGCTGAGTATGGGAAAGCGGCTGTGAAGCTGTATGGCTCCCTAATGCGAATGAGTGAGCCTTGATGCACCATTTGAATGATCTCACAGCCACCTGGAAAAGGGAGGGAGAGGGGAAAACTTCCGATGGAATAGCCTAGGGGAATCCAGTAGAAGCGGGCAGTGGATATCTGTCAAAACCAGGTACCACCCCCCCCAAAAAAAAAAAAGTATTTGGTCCAAAAGCTGAAGAGTGGGGGTGGGGGGAGGAGAAGGAAGAGCAAAACTTTAGTTTTTCAGTGAAGTTCACTGTCCAAGGAGCTCCTAGAGTCCCATGCAGGGCCGCCACCAGAGGGGTACAGCCAGTACTCATGTATGGCGCCCCGGCACATAGGGGGGCCCGGACAGCAGGAAGATCAGTAGGATGACAGTATACCTCCCAACCTGGGCAGGACTGTCCCGCTGTACAGAGGCTTTGTCCGGCATAATTCTGGTGATAAATGTTACCTCCTAGCTCAAAAGGACCTGCAGCAGTGGGAACATTTAGAACAGCCAGGGATTGGCTAACAAACCAGCTGGGTGTGCACTATGCAGAGACTGCACCTGTCAAATTCATGCTGTGATGTCGGTAATGGGCGGGACTGCTACTCAGACCCGCCCCCTGTGTCAAGCAACACGTGCATAGGGAAGAAGGAGAAGGAAGACATGGCAGCCAGCAACAGAAAGGTATTTTAGAATGGTAATCATGTGGAAGATGGGGGACCTTTGGGGAAGATAAGGGCAGAGGAGAGGTGTGTGTGTGTTGCAGAGGTTGTAGCAGCTAGGAAGAGGTGCAATACAAAGGCATTTACATACATTCGCTACTATGTATAGCTTGGTATGGCACTACTCCCGATTTTTAACATTGGCCTCAATGGAGAATCTTGGTCAACTTGGTATGGCACTGCTCCCTGTCTAACATTTGCATCTATGGGAAATCTTGGTCAGCTTAGTAAGGCACTACTCCCTATCTAGCACTCTCCTGAACCCTGTGCATAATGCACTCCAGAACCCTGCATTCTGTATCTAGCATTCTCTTCAACGTATTCCTGACCCCTGCACTCTGTACGTAATGCATTCCTGACCCCTGCACTCTGTATGTAATGTATTCCTGACCCCTGCACTCTGTACGTAATGCATTCCTGACCCCTGCACTCTGTACGGGGATGGGGTTGTGAATTTGTGGAGGGATTTGGGGGGTTGCGCTGTGAGGGGTGATTGGGAGGGATTTCTGCTAGGAAGAGGAATTAGGGGAGGGGGGTGATAATATAATTTTGATATTTTCGGTGGAGGGGGGGGCGGCCCTGTCAGGTAGGCTGTTTGGGGCCCCAGGATTTCTAGCGGCAGCCCTGGTCCCACGGTTGCCCTAGGCTGTAGTTTAGTAGTCCCTGGGTGCTGTACTTCATGGGTATGACATGATTTATAAAGTAGCCAGTGAAATCTGCCATTTTACTTTGCCAAATTTTGTAGGCTTTTTGCCATTTTTCTTGCTGTGTTTTCCACCAATCCATCACCGGGAAATGACAAGTGGGAAAAAACAAATACTGTAAAAAGAGAGCTGTAAACTGTGAAGATCAAGTGCAATGCAAACAAGGCAATGACAACACCCCAATTATTTTATCAGCTTCCCACATAAGGAAAACAATGAATTACGCCTTGACAAAAGTGACAAAAAAATGGCAACTTCTTGGAGGAGAAACTGCTGAAAAGTCCTTTTCCCAGGCTGTTTCACACACTGAGCTAGGGGTCAAAAATGTCTGAATTGTAGATGGTAAAAGATGTGTTAGTGTGAAATATTCCATATTCACACAGCATTAACTTTAGAAAAAAATGATTAAAATAACCCTTTTTTTTTCTAGGGCTCATTCTGTGGCAACCCTTGCCGCCCCTCTGAAAAGCATTTGACAGGTGGTGAGGAGGCAATATGTCAACTACTTGCTGCCTGTTTTAAATCTTTGAAAACCACCCACTGCAACTGCGTGCATTGCATGCAGTTGCAGCATGGCCCACTGAACATAAAAATGCCATAAATGTTTGCCATGAAACACAGCACTGTGGCCACAGCATGTGTACAGCCCTGAGCAGCTGCATACCCTTGTTTAGGTGGGTGGTCCGTAAACCACAACTCAACCACCTGCTTATGCTGCCCCCTGGCACCCAAGTGAATGAGCCCTTACACGTAAAACTTTTAAATTAATTAATCACCCTGTCAACACTAAAATATAGTGGATGGCAGCCTTCTGGATAGTTGTCTGGCTATCATTCTGATCCTCAAGCTTCAACTCTTTATAAGAACCTTACCTAGAACAGAGTGTGTCTTCATTGCTGCGTGCATTTTTCAGCTCAATGAATCCCAATGCTTTAAAGCCCAACTCTGGGCAAAAGAAAAGCATTGCAGTGGGGCTGTATATGGGTCCGCTGCTTGTTTTTATCTAGGGCAGGGGTCTCCAAGCAAAGGACCAGTTTACCATCTTTCACACTTTAGGAGGGCAGGATTGTGGCCAGTGGGAGCAGAAAAGGTCCCGAAGTCAGTGGGAAAAAAATAATGCCCCATTGTTTGTTTCAGTGAAGGTAATTGCGCCCCATTATTGGTGTAAGTGGGAGGAATTGGGCCTCATCATTGATGTCATTGGCCCCATTGTTGGTGTCTGTTGGAGGAATTTTGCCCCCATCTTTGGTGTTATTGGGAGATAATGTGCCCCATTTATTGGTGTCAGTCGGAGGAATTATGTCCCATTATAAAGAAATATAAAATCTGCGCAACTAAATGTGTCTCCTTAAGTGAAAACCTATTACATAAATACAAATAGCTGCTATAACAGTCTATGCTTATCACTGCATATTCACAAATGTATATATATCAAACGATACAGTGCTACTTATGCATAATTAATAATACACATGTGCAAAATAAGCCAAATTATAAAGTGCATGCAGTGTATTAAAGTCCTTAGAATGTGCAATATACTCATATATTTGTGCAACAAAATGTAAACAAATCACTCATAACAGTTGTGAGGGATTAGCTCGGTGGTAGGCGTGGATGACCCCTTTGGGGGTGCGTTTTCACAGAGAGATAGCCGATTAGAGGTTGAAAACAAGACTGATTTATTCATGCAATTTACTTAACACAATTGCAAGCATCAAAACAGCCAAAATAAAATAAAAGACAAAATAAATCCTTGCCTCTGTGGGCGGCTACCTTCTCACGCTGGAACCTACCTAAGAAGTCTTTCCAACCTACTGTTGGGCCGACACTGCTGATCCTACAGCAGACACTCAAATGTCCATTTGTTTGCTTTTCACACAGCACAAACATTGTCCATTGAACATGTCCCTTTGTTTTCTTTCACACAGCACATGTTCATTTATAACAGGATCCTTTACTCTTCAGATTCTTCATATTGAACACAGTTCATTTAACAGGTCCCTTTACTCTTCACACTCTTCACATGGAACACTTTGTCTTCTCACCTTTGAGACGTCTTCACTCGTGGTTACCCTCCTTAGCTTCACATCGCTTTAGGGGGTCTTCTCCCATGCTCACCAGCTTGTCGGGAGGCACACATCCGACTGTCCCCCTCTCCCAGCCCACACGGCGACAGGAGGCAGCAGTCCTTCTCCCATGCCCACACGGCGTCGGGAGGTACACGTATGTCTGCCTTCCTCTCCCAGCCCACACGGCGACAGGAGGCAGCACTCAATAGATTTTCTCTGGACAAATTATAGAGGCCTTGATCTCCTCATTCTGAACAGCTGAAGGCCTTTCAACTTCTTTACACCTTCCTGCTGCCTTTGGCAGCCGACACCCTATAATAATTAGTGAACTTTTCAAAGCAGGTGGGAATGTGTCTCCTCTCAGTGACTACATTCCCAGATTTACCTGACTTCCTGTCACATACCCCCCCCTCTTGTTTCAACCCTCGGGTTGGGACACATATTTCCAGGCACGCATGTGTCAGGCACTGCTGACTCACTGATAAGCCTCCTATTATCCTCAAGCTTCCGGATGAAACTGTTTTGTCATCTTCATTGACGGATTTCTCATAAATGCCACACAGTTTGTCTCTCATCTCATATACACATTCTTCAACTGCATTTTTGGCATCATTTTGCTCCTTCTCATTTCTGTCATCTTCATTGACAGCTTTCTCATAAATGTCAGACAGCTTGTCCCTCATAACCGTCTGTCCAATCCACCATGGAGGACCGTGATCCATAGGCAACTCAATTGGGCTAGTCTTAATGTCTTCAACATTCTTAAGACGCCTCTCTCTGCAATCCATAAATGTTTTCCACAAAACTTTGAGAACCTTTGCTTCACTAAGCTTTGTTCCAAGTAGGGACTCTTGACATCCCTCTGTGACTTGAGTTGCCTCTCCATACAGCTGTACACAATCATTGACTTTTTGTTGTAAAAGGGAATGATCTTCCTTCTTGAGCTTTGCTTGCTCTAAGATGCTGTGCAGAGGATTTTCCAATTGAGACAACAGGCTGTCACACATTTCTTCAAAGTGACCCCTGTTCCTTTTCCCAGAGACATCAATATCATTCACCAAACATTTCATATTCATAGGCAGATCTGAAGCATTTGCACTCATCAACTTCTTAAACTTTTCGCCCTCCTGAGCGAGTCGCAGTAAAGGCCTACTATTTGATTTGATATTGAGTTTATATTTCTTGCCAAACTCTTCACAGAAGAAGCCAACCAGAACATCATCAACTTTCCTTCCACCAACATAGGGGTCAAAGGCAACAACACAGTTGAACCCAGCGATCTGGGTGGTATCCATTATAGACCTCCTCTCTGCATCAGTGAAGAAGCATGGAACTGCAACACATTCTTTTACAGGTTTCTTCAATGCACTTTCTGCTGAACTATTTGACCGCTCAAAGTCACCTAGTTCCTTTTCTCTATCTGAATTCCACATGGAATGCATCTCAAGATCACGATCAAACTTCTGCCACCCGTCTTTCACCAGTTCCATTTTGGAAACACTCCCTGAAAGGCACTTATTCATTTGCTTCACGTTTTCACCAACAGCCTTAGTTTTCCCCACTAGGTTTTCAGCCTGAACTGAGAAATCATCACATTTCTTACTCAGCTCCTTTGTTTGCTGAAGCTCTAATGATACATTTTCCAATGCTTGAAGTTTTTGAAGGAACGGTTTATTCCAAAGGGGTGATTCAAGCCACATGTCATCACATTTCTGAGGCTCACTCAGGACAGACCCCAAAACACTGATCCTTTTAAAAACTGCATCAGGCACACTATCCCCTCTTTGGGACAGATCCTCTGTTGCCTGGAATTCCTCTTCCAGTTCCTGCAACGGAATCTTCATCTCTTCTACTTGCTGTTCTAAGGCTCGCTTAGACTTTTCTAGCTCCTGAACTCTTTTCACAACATCATCCTTGGAGCTGACCAATTCTTCCATTTCTGTACGCAGCTGTTTGTTAACACTTTCTAGTTCAGCCTTACACTCTAGAGCTTCCTCCAAAGAGCGAGCCAAGAACAGGGCTTTGCTCTCGTTATCACGCACCTCCGTTTCTGCACGGGCGCGTTCTTCTGCATATTTTGCAGACACAGTCTTCTCTTCACCAAGCATCTGATCAAGCTTCTTTTTCACATCTTCAACACACTCTAATGAACCAACGCTTTCTTCCATGCGTTTTTTCATATCTGCTATCTGAGCTTGCAATGTTGCGACTTGCTCTGATAGGTTTTTCTTTGCTTCCTCCTCCTCTTTTAATTGTTCCAGGAAGTCATTTTTCTCATCTTCCATTTGTTTGAGCTTTGTGCTAAAACTCAGCCTTTGACACCTCTCTTCCTGTAAGAGTTCCTGCGTGTCTTGCAGCTGCGATTCCAAGATAGAAAAATCTTCCGCAATTTCTCTAGATTTGCTGTCTGCTTGAGAAAGCTGATTTGTGACACTGTCCAACTCAACCTGCAATCGGGTTGCCTTCTCTGACAGCTTAGCACACACTCGGTCACCTTCTGACACCTTGACTTGCGATTCCAGAAGCTGTGCCTCTACTTTTTTTCTCTTGTGTTCAGAATCTCCTTTTCCCTGCATAAGAGCCTTCACCTCATTGGCTAGTTTCTGGGAATGAGACTGTAATTCTGCCACACAGGCTTCTTTCTCCTTTAACTGCTGCTGGAAACGTTGGGCTTCACCTTTCCAACTTTCACAGTCTGCACGTAATTCATCTACCACATTGCTCAAAGTGGTGAGCTCATACACAGTACTCAGTAATTTAGCCTCTCTTTCACTTTTCTCGTTGTCGCTGAGAGACAATGTCGTTTTCAGAGCGACATTCTGTTCCTGCGACTCCTGCAGGTCTATTTTTGTAACTTCCAAACACTGAAGACTTTTTTCCAGCTGATTACTCAACTCCAACATATCAGCCATACTTTGCTTCTGCAAAGTCTGAATTTCACTTTCCTTTTCCATGAGGATGGTATCTTTCTCCATTATAGTCTCTCTGCGTTTTTGCAACTCGACCAAAAGAAGAGCAGTGGATTCTTCCCACTGTGACACATGAGACTTGAGTAGTTCATTCATTTCCTGCAAGTTTCTATGCTCCATTTTAAGCAATTCCAAGGCTTGTTCCTTTTCTTCCATTTTCCGTTGCAAGGCATCCAACTCAGCCCTGCACACATACTCGGTTTCCTCCAAACCGATGGCCTCCATTGGCTGCTGGCGTCTCTGTTTCCAGCCTGCCATGCTCTCTTGATGAGCCTTTTGTTGAGCTGCAAAGCTCCGTTGTTTCAGCATCTCCCCCATTTTGGGTTTACTTTTCATCTGAGCACACTGCGTCTCCATAGCAGTTTCATCAGTGTTGCTAGGGACAACACCCTTCCTCTTTAGTAGACTCTCTTTAGGCATGGATGGGGCTGGTTCAGACGGTAGCATCCCCTCCATCCATAGAATCCGGTCTCTCATTTCATCTATCTTTGCATTTTTCAGGCGTTTGGACCGCCCCATCTTCAATAACTCCACAAACAAATTTTTCACAGTCCAGCAAACAATTTTCAGACCACTGTCTCTTCAACACATGTAGTTTTTCTCTCTCTTGCAGGTTCTCTTTTCCTGCGCACACAGTTTGTGCAGTCACTTGCACCAGACACAACAAAGTTCATCAAAAAATTTTGAGACCCCTGTCTCTTTAAAACACTTTTTTTTTTTTTTTTTTTTTCTGTCAGGATCTTCTCTCCTGCACACATAGATTGTGCAATCTCATGCACCAGACAAAGTTCATCAAACATTTGCACTTCCTTGCAGGGATCTTGCTGCTTCTGCCCACTGCATACCTCCACCATATGTGAGGGATTAGCTCGGTGGTAGGCGTGGATGACCCCTTTGGGGGTGCGTTTTCACAGAGAGATAGCCGATTAGAGGTTGAAAACAAGACTGATTTATTCATGCAATTTACTTAACACAATTGCAAGCATCAAAACAGCCAAAATAAAATAAAAGACAAAATAAATCCTTGCCTCTGTGGGCGGCTACCTTCTCACGCTGGAACCTACCTAAGAAGTCTTTCCAACCTACTGTTGGGCCGACACTGCTGATCCTACAGCAGACACTCAAATGTCCATTTGTTTGCTTTTCACACAGCACAAACATTGTCCATTGAACATGTCCCTTTGTTTTCTTTCACACAGCACATGTTCATTTATAACAGGATCCTTTACTCTTCAGATTCTTCATATTGAACACAGTTCATTTAACAGGTCCCTTTACTCTTCACACTCTTCACATGGAACACTTTGTCTTCTCACCTTTGAGACGTCTTCACTCGTGGTTACCCTCCTTAGCTTCACATCGCTTTAGGGGGTCTTCTCCCATGCTCACCAGCTTGTCGGGAGGCACACATCCGACTGTCCCCCTCTCCCAGCCCACACGGCGACAGGAGGCAGCAGTCCTTCTCCCATGCCCACACGGCGTCGGGAGGTACACGTATGTCTGCCTTCCTCTCCCAGCCCACACGGCGACAGGAGGCAGCACTCAATAGATTTTCTCTGGACAAATTATAGAGGCCTTGATCTCCTCATTCTGAACAGCTGAAGGCCTTTCAACTTCTTTACACCTTCCTGCTGCCTTTGGCAGCCGACACCCTATAATAATTAGTGAACTTTTCAAAGCAGGTGGGAATGTGTCTCCTCTCAGTGACTACATTCCCAGATTTACCTGACTTCCTGTCACACAGTGCACTAATTAATAAAATGTCCATGTAAAGTGCATCAACAGTTCATAATTATTTCTTCACGTCCAAAAAGTGCAAGACTTGGCAAAAAGGTGCTTGAAAGTGCTCGTGCTTCCTCCGCCACATAAAGATGGCCTCTCACCTCAAGGTTAGACCTGTGTAGGACTCCTACTGAAGAAGTAGATTGTGTTGCACGTATGACGTAACGCGTATAGGGGGTGGAGACTTCCAGTGAGACGAGACTCGGCGGCCAGCTCCTAACAGAGACATACAAGGAAAGCCACACTATATGTGCCTATTTTGTGAGTGTACCATTTTTATTCTTACTACAAATAAATTGATTACAAGCAGAGAGCACTAGATATCTCCCTCGTTTTTCAAGCACATATGAATGTGTTTGTAGCAATATTAGTGAAGAGTAGCCCAGTATTGTAAGTGGCTTAAAGGAACGACTCCAGATAAGGTGGTGTGGCTTATATTATCCCCGCAGGGGAACAGCTGATGAGACCTTGTGGCGAAACACAGGTCTCACCTTGAGGTGAGAGGCCATCTTTATGTGGCGGAGGAAGCACGAGCACTTTCAAGCACCTTTTTGCCAAGTTTTGCACTTTTTGGACGTGAAGAAATAATTATGAACTGTTGATGCACTTTACATGGACATTTTATTAATTAGTGCACTGTTATGAGTGATTTGTTTGCATTTCATTGCACAAATATATGAGTATATTGCACATTCTAAGCACTTTAATACAATTAATGCACTTTATAATTCGGCTTATTTTGCACATGTGTATTATTAATTATGCATAAGTAGCCCTGTATCGTTTGATAAATATAATTATGTCCCATTGTTGGCATCAGTGGATCAAATAGTGCCCCAAGGGCCAGATAAAAGCAAGCAAAGGGCCGCACTTTGGAAAGCACTGATGTAGGGGATTGGAGAACAGAGATATACTTCCCCCAAGGGCCAGATAAAAGCAAGCAAAGGGCCGCAGTTTGGAGACCACTGATGTAGGGGATTGGAGAACAGAGATATACTTCCCCCAAGGGCCAGATAAAAGCAAGCAAAGGGCTGCAGTTTGGAGACCACTGATGTAGGGGATTGGGGAACAGAGATATACTTCCCCCAAGGGCCAGATAAAAGCAAGCAAAGGGCTGCAGTTTGGAGAACACTGATGTAGGGGATTGGAGAACAGAGATATACTTCCCTAATCCTACCTAATCCTTCCCCTGCAGTCTAGCGGTCTTGCATGGTGGACTGTTCTATACATCATAAAGCTCAAAGACCTGCTCTGGATGTGAGGATATCAGGAACAGTCCACTGCTGGACAAAACTTTGTGCCTCACTAACATGTGAGGCCGCTGGATATGCCCTATAAACTGTGTGTAGCTGTGGCTGCCTACAGCATACCGCACTGTGTTTCCGGATTCCAGCCGACTTCCAGGCACATACCCGGGTCACAGTAGAGTCTATCTGATCGGCGCTTAGCCGTTCATAAAAAGCAATGTATTCCAGCAATGAATACAAAGCTTGGGTGGAGATCGGCACTGTTTGATGTCTCAGTGTTAGAGCCAGCAGGGGACAGATGTTGCATCCACCTAGGAAAGTATGAAAAAAAAAAACCCATACATCTCTTAATGAATAATATTTATATAAAATACGTCATATTCCCTTTAACAAACATGTCACATGTGTGCATGTGCTACTGGCAAGGCCTGACACATCTGGCTTAGAATCTGACAGTAGGAGGCTTGGAATTGTGTATGTGCAAATACCGTGCTGATTTAAATTGTATCTACAGCTGTTCGCACTACAATGGACAAAACATTGCAATAAACATATATGGTATAAAATGTGGAGCGCTAAGACGAATATATTAACATGAAAATCTCAAAATGTAAATATCTAATAAGACAAAGGGTCCAATATTGAATGATAGTGACAGTAAAATCCTTATAATATTGATAGAGTCCACAAAAATATGGAAAAAAAAAGTAAAAAAGAAATAAAGATTCCGGTGCAGTCACTGTGATACAAGTTGATAATGCCACCATCTGTGCATCAACCACCACGATGTGACCCTCCACCGTTCTATAAGGATTTACTACTTATCAGAGAGTGTGGACTCCGATATCATTAGTCAACCGCATTAGGATTTACCCAAGGATGGTGCTTGAAGTCAGATCTGGAAGTTTCCCAAAGTAAAACCACGGTAGGAACACTCATGAAGTAGTATCGTACAATGAGTTGGACCATAGAGATAAAAAGAGCCTCCACATAGTATAAAACTGTATCTCCAAATCTAAATTTTAAAAAGGTAGAAAACGTACATCATATCCAAGTAACAAGCGCTTATATCATCATTCGGAATATAAATTTGAAATGCAACAGCCTAAATGACAAAAAAAACAAAGTTTCATCATCTAAGACATCATCTGGGGGTTTCTTGTCATTCAGACTATTGCATTTGGAATTTAGAAGCTGGGAATTACCTAGAAGATTTTCACGTGAAGCTGAGATAATTATACAACCAGATGCCTGAGTAATATTGCAACAGTAGAGCCAGTCGATGGAAAGTTGTACAAATTCCCAGATCTCAGACATTTCCATAGTGAGCAGACCACAGCAAACCTTGTGCTCCAGCTGTCTGTGCTCAAATCCATAAACTGCAACACATTTTTATAGTATTAATTCTCTGAAATAATTATCACAGATGTAGATAATTAGCAGCCGTTCGGTTTTTACAATTAGCCAATTCTGAGTCAATTCGTAGAACAGAGTGCACGGAGTATTACCACTCCTATGCATTTTTTTTTTTTTTTTTTATTAAAGATAATCGTGGGTTCAAATAACTCCAGCATACACAGGAATTCCTTCATTCATGCACCTGCCAATCAGGACAGACGAAGAGCAGGCTACCAGATGTGAGGGACCTATGCAGCTGTGCATAAAAACCAATCACTATCCAGGTTTTTGTCAAAGCTTAAAGAGGAAGTAAACCCATTTAAAAAATGTGAAAAAAAAAAAACCTGTAAAGACAAAGGCATAATGAGCTAGTATGCATCGCATACTAGCTCATAATGAAGTACTTACCTAAAAACTAAGCCCCCTCAGTGCCGACAGGACGGCTGAAATGTCCAGCTGTCCTGCTTCCTGGATCTCGTCATCCGGCCTTCTGATTGGCCGGGGGCGCGAATACATCACTCCCATGCATGCGTGCGGGAGCCGCCGCTCACGGCACTGGGATCTGAAGGAACGGTACGGTTGGCCGTTCCTTCAGAGCGCATGCGCCGATGACATCATCAGCTGCATGCACTGTAAATATCTACTAAACGGTGCAGGTTTAGGAGATATTTATAGCACCTATAGGTAAGCCTTATAGGTAAATGTAAACAAAAGGGGTTTACAACCTCTTTAATTGAACAAGCTGAAGATGGAAGCTGATTGGCTACCATACACAACTGCACCAGATGTTCAATGATCCAGTTTTAGTAAATCTCCCCAAGGATATCTTATTCATGGGTCCTATGAACAACCATCAGTGGACCACAATTGTTCAAATTAGAAAATCAAACTCTTTTTACCACTAGGTAAGTTAGAAAGGGTCGCATCTGTCACCATTACTCATCCAATTATCCACCCTCTTTCCAACTATTGACAAAGTTTAACCACAAAAAAAGTGTTTGAGAGTAACATTTGTGTTTATGGACTTTTTAACAGACAAAAATGCCGGAGAGAGGTGTCTGCACATGTGACTGTCCTCTGATGACCCGTTCATCCCAGGTGGCTATGTACCGCTTTCATCCGCTTACCATTGGTTTTTCTGGTGAGCTGGTCCAGACTAAATTCTAATACCAATATTCACCAAGCTCAACTTATAGTATGAGTTGCATTTGAAGTGAAACTAGTTAACTAGTTGCCGACTGCTTACGTTATATTTATGGCGGCAAGCTGGCTCGTACAGGCAAAGCGACGTAGGGATACGTTGCTCGCCTGGGAGGAGCTAGGGGGCGAGCGCGCGCCGCCGATCGTCAGCGGGGAAGCCGATGCCTGTGTCAGGCGGCTCAAGACACCTGCGATCGCTCCCCGCTGAGAGAGAAGGACGGTCAGCTGTTGTAAACACAGCCGACCGTCCTTCTCCCCGCAATGATCATTTAGCTCATGTGATCCTGCTATATAGAATTGCATGTCTCTGTGATCATTTCACAAGTCCAACCCCCATACAGTTAGAATCACTCCCCTAGGGTCACATTTAACCTCTTGATCACCTATACTGTTAACTCCTTCCATGCCAATGGCATTATTACAGTAACAGTGCATATTTTTAGCACTGATTACTGTAGTAATGTCACCGGTACCCCCAAAAGTGTCAAATATGTCAGTCAGGAGTCCGATCTGTCCGCCGCAATGTCGCAGTCCCGCAAAAAATCACAGATCGCTGCCATTACTAGTAAAAAAAAAAAAAAAACCCATTAAAAATGACATAAATCTTTCCCGTAGTTAGTAGACGTGATACCAATCAAAATACGCTGATTGCGATTTTTTTTTTTACCAAAAATATGTAGCAGAAAACAAATTGGCCTAAATGTTAAAAATTTTTGATTTTTAAATTTTTGAGAATTGAATGTCATATAGCAGTATGTATGTGAAAAAAATTGTTTTGTTTTCAAAATTGTCGCTCTTTTTTTGTTTATAGCGCAAAAAATAAAAATCGCACAGGTGATCAAATACCATCAAAAGAAAGCTCTATTTGTGGGAAAAATGGACGTAAATTTTATTTGGGTACAGCGTCGCATGACCGTGCGATTGTCCATTAAAGTAACGCAGTGCCGAATCGCAAAATAGGGCCTGGTCATTAAGGGGGCAAATCCTTCCGGTCTTAAAGTGGTTAATTGCAAAGTTTTAAAACTCTACTGTCATAGTTAAGAAGTTCTCATAGAAAAAGCAACATTATCGCTGCCTATGTCAATGGAGCCAATTCAGTGATTCATAGAGTTTGGCTTTTTACTCTCCGTGAAGTGCTGAGGGCTGTGAGACAATGCGTAAAACAAATTAATGGTTAAAAACGCATCTGCTTCGCATATATGAGAACCGAGCCTAAAACTCTCTACAATCTACACAAATGTACTGTGAGCTACATTTTGTTTTAACCCCTTCGAGACCAGAAGGATTTACCCCCTTAATGACCAGGCCATTTTTTGCAATACTACACTGCGTTATTTTAACTGACAATTGCGCGGTCGTGCGACATTTTACCCTAATAAAATTTACGTCCTTTTTTTGCCCACAAATAGAGATTTATTTGGTGGTATTTGATCACCTGTGCAATTTTTTTTTTCACTATAAACTAAAAAAAGAGCGACAATTCTAAGAAAAACAAAAAAAAAAACAATATTTTTTTACTTTCTCCTATATAACATTCCCAATAAAAACAATTAAAAAATCAATTTTTTCATCATTTTAGGCCAATTTGTATTCTGCCACATATTTTTGGTAAATAAAATCCCAATATGTGGATATTGATTGGTTTGTGCAAAAGTGATCGCGTCTACAATCTAGTGGAAAGATTTATGCCATTTTTTTTTTTTTTTTTTTACTAGTAATGGCGGCGATCAGCAATTTTTAGGGGGACTGCAACATTGCGGCGGACAGATCAGACACCTAACTGACATTGTTGACATGTTTGGGGGGATCAGTGACATTACCACAGTAATCATTGCTAAAAATATGCACTGTTACTGTACTAATGACACTGGCAGGGAAGGGGTTAACACCAGGGGCGATCAAAGGGTTAAATGTGTCCCTAGGGGGTGCTTTCTAACTGTGGGGGATGGGCTTGCTGCATGAGCAAAGAGACCTGTGTTCCTAAAAAGAAGGAACACAGGATCCCTGTGTTCATAACTGACAGACTGCCGTTCTGTCTCCACAGGGAGCGATCACGGGTGCCCGGCGGCAATCACCGCCGCCGGACCCGCTGATTAATTTCCCTTGTGGCAAACAGGCGCGCACGCGCCCCGCAAAGCGATGTATAGGTACGTCGTTTCATGGGACAGAGCCAACCTGCCGCAGTTAAACTACAGCAAGCGGTTAAAGAGGGTTCCCCGAGACCTGAAAACTTTGTGTTATGTGCAGTTCATTCTGCACTCCTGTGACCCGTTTTCAGCAGACAGGGGGTGGAAGCCGGCTGACATGACAGAGCCAGTCCAGGCTGAGACATGATCGCGATAATATGGTCGGGATCCGCCCACATGCCTGAACCAGCACCCGGCTCAGCCTATCAGTGAGCCGCTTTGAGTCTGAGGCGGCCGCTCCCTGCCCCCTCCACAGCCCAGCGCTCCAGTGAGTGCGGGGGGCTGAGCAGAGAGCGGTGACTGACAGTCGCCAGCTCTCTGCTCAAGGAGCTCTAAGAACCAAGCGATCAGCAGTGTTTGATTGCTCGGTTCTCAGTTTTAGGGTCGGCGGGGGACAGATGCAGCATCGGACCAATTTTTGTGTAGAAATGTAGACCAGGATAGAATAAAAAAAGGTTAAAACCGCTATCAGTTTATTTTTATGCTGTCTGTGTACCATTGGGGACATTTCCCTTCACTTCCTGCTCCAGAGATGCAACAGGAAGTTGGTGGAAATTTACCACAGTGGGGGGAATTATCTAGATGTCCCTGGAACAGGGGTCCCCTTGGAAGTTTCCTCTTGTTTTGGGGACAGCTTTAAAATGTATGTCTCCTGTCATTTTCTCTGTGACAATAATCACCAGTACAAATAGAGGGGCAAATCTCCCCAATTGAGACACTCATCAATGATTGCAGGTGAGCTGTATGTCTGCAGTATTTCACATTCTCTGTACATGTAATTATCTATGCACACGCTTCACTACTTGGAAATTGGAAGAATATAGACAGATTAAAGCCCTGGCAAACTTGTAGAATTACTGAAGGGAATGCTAAGTGGCAATATATCATTCATAATAGAGCACAGATAAAAGAAACTATACTTCTTATTGCCACAAGGATAAACTCAGAATTTTACAGTCAGAAATAAACAAGTCTGTGCAGTCCTATACAGCCATTACAGAAAGCCTGTTTTACTAGGAAATTTCCCAAATATTCTGCAGCTTTCCGAGTGGGTAAATGACATTCAGAGCACGACTTAATGCCAAGCTGTCTGGGCTTCAATTTACACTTCATAAAGATGTCACAAAAACGAAATTCCTCTACACTCCATCTTCCCCCAGGCAAAAAGCTGGCCCCATTTATCTTCTCTCAAACCTCCATATCTGGCCCCATTTATATCTTCTCTCAGACCTCCATATCTGACCCCATTTATACCTTCTCTCAGACCTCCATATCTGACCCCATTTATATCTTCTCTCAGACCTCCATATCTGACCCCATTTATACCTTCTCTCAGACCTCCATATCTGACCCCATTTATATCTTCTCTCAGACCTCCATATCTGACCCCATTTATATCTTCTCTCAGACCTCCATATCTGACCCCATTTATATCTTCTCTCAGACCTGTATATAGGGGCCCCATGTATACCTAATATAAAACCTCTTAACCTGCATCCCCTTTTTACCTTCTCTCAGGCCTCCATATCTGACTCCATTTATACCTTCTCTCAGACCTCCATATCTGGCCTCATTTATACCTTCTCACACCTCCATATCTGACCCCATTTATACCTTCTCTCAGACCTTCATATCTGACCCCATTTATATCTTCTCTCAGACCTCCATATCTGACCCCATTTATATCTTCTCTCAGGCCTCCATATCTGGCCTCATTTCTACTTTCTCTCAGACCCCCATATCTGGTCCCATTTAGATGTTTTCTCAGACCTCCATATCTGGCCCCATTTTTACCTTTTATCAGACCTCCATTGGCCTCATTTATATCTTCTCTCACACCTCCATATCTGGCCTCATTTATATCTTCTCTCAGACCTCCATATCTGGCCTCATTTATACCTTCTCTCAGACCTCCATATCTGGCCCCATTTATATCTTCTCTCAGACCTCCATATCTGCCCTCATTTATACCTTCTCTCAGACCTCCATATCTGACCCCATTTATACCTTCTCTCACACCTCCATATCTGGCCTCATTTATATCTTCTCTCAGACCTCCATATCTGACCCCATTTATACCTTCTCTCACACCTCCATATCTGGCCCCATTTATACCTTCTCTCACACCTCCATATCTGGCCTCATTTATATCTTCTCTCAGACCTCCATATCTGGCCTCATTTATACCTTCTCTCAGACCTCCATATCTGGCCCCATTTATATCTTCTCTCAGACCTCCATATCTGCCCTCATTTATACCTTCTCTCAGACCTCCATATCTGGCCCCATTTATACCTTCTCTCACACCTCCATATCTGGCCTCATTTATATCTTCTCTCAGACCTCCATATCTGGCCTCATTTATACCTTCTCTCAGACCTCCATATCTGGCCCCATTTATATCTTCTCTCAGACCTCCATATCTGCCCTCATTTATACATTCTCTCAGACCTCCATATCTGGCCCCATTTATACCTTCTCTCACACCTCCATATCTGGCCTCATTTATATCTTCTCTCAGACCTCCATATCTGGCCTCATTTATATCTTCTCTCAGACCTCCATATCTGGCCTCATTTATATCTTCTCTCAGACCTCCATATCTGGCCTCATTTATATCTTCTCTCAGCCTCCATATCTGGCCCCATGTATATCTTCTCTCAGCCTCCATATCTGGCCCCATTTATACCTTCTCTCAGACCTCCATATCTGACCCCATTTATACCTTCTCTCAGACCTCCATATCTGGCCCCATTTATATCTTCTCTCACACCTCCATATCTGGCCCCATTTATACCTTCTCTCAGACCTCCATATCTGACCCCATTTATATCTTCTCTCACACCCCCATATCTGGCCTCATTTATATCTTCTCTCAGACCTCCATATCTGGCCTCATTTATACCTTCTCTCAGACCTCCATATCTGGCCCCATTTATATCTTCTCTCAGACCTCCATATCTGGCCTCATTTATATCTTCTCTCACACCTCCATATCTGGCCCCATTTATATCTTCTCTCACACCTCCATATCTGGCCCCATTTATATCTTCTCTCACACCTCCATATCTGGCCCCATTTATACCTTCTCTCAGACCTCCATATCTGGCCCCATTTATATCTTCTCTCACACCTCCATATCTGGCCCCATTTATATCTTCTCTCACACCTCCATATCTGGCCCCATTTATATCTTCTCTCACACCTCCATATCTGGCCCCATTTATATCTTCTCTCAGACCCCCATATCTGGCCCCATTTATACCTTCTCTCACACCTCCATATCTGGCCCCATTTATACATTCTCTCAGACCCCCATATCTGGCCCCATTTATATCTTCTCTCACACCTCCATATCTGGCCCCATTTATATCTTCTCTCACACCTCCATATCTGGCCTCATGTATATCTTCTCTCAGACCTCCATATCTGGCCACATTTATATCTTCTCTCACACCTCCATATCTGCACTCATGTATATCTTCTTTTAGACCTATTCATAGGTCATGTATAAATCAAGAATATCCTAATAATCACCTAATATGTTTTTCTTCTTACATTTAAAAGTCTTAAAGTGGATGTACACCCTCACATTTACTCAGTGAAGTAAACAGCCTCAGATGATACACAGGGATGAAATAAATCTTCCTACATAAGTTTCACATGTATATCTGCTGTCTTCAGCTTTATATATTCTTTAGAAAGTGCACATTGTGTTAGAGATTTTCTTTTTCTGTTCAGCACTGGGAGTGGATTCTTGGCATACAGCCAAGCCAACTGATTGGAGGAAAGGCACCCCCTCCTCCACATAGGCAGAGACTTGCAGAGCTGTGCTGTGACAAGACAAGCCCTCTGCTAATCTATTTATAGCAACCTCTCACCACATAAATTTTAGCCTGGTTTTATCTTGCTTGACTGAGAACTTGTCAGAAGTTATCATGCTGATAACAGAGCAAGGAAACAGCAGAAAGACCCAGGACTTAGTGCTTTGGAGAAAGATAAGAAAACACTACAGATACAGATATATGTGCTTAGGTCAAATTTCATGAATCAGGTTTACATCCACTTTAACAGCAATGTCACAATGGAACTTTTTATGTAAACTGTTGACAAACCTAAAGTATTTCCTTACTTATTCCACAGGTCAGTGCATGCATGCAGGAACAGTATACCCAAATATAAATGTTTCTAGTGTGTAAAGTGTATATGGAAACACAAATAAACCAAAAGAAATCCTTTCCTACCAGACAGATCTTTTAAATATGATAAATACAAAATGCTGCAAGCTGTCACAATAACTATGTAAGGCCCCTTTTACACAATCGGACCGATCAGGTCTGCCTGTCTGTTTTTCAGGCAGACCTGATCGGGCCACCCATTCTCTTCTATGGAGAGGCGAATGTCATTCGATCCGACAAGATCCGCTGATGGATGGTGATACGTTCGCCATCAGTCCAGCAGGTCGGATCGGATGAAAACGGACAGGCTGTCCATTTTTATCCAATTTCTCCATATAGGAGAGCGGCATTCTGACAGGTCCATCTCTGCACAGTGAGCGGAGACAGACCTATCATCTGCCTGCTCAGCGGGAATCAACGGAGCAATCCACGCCGAGCAAGTGGAGTCCGTCCAAACTGATCCACCCTATGTGAAAGGGGCATAAGTCTCTTCCTAACACAAACACAGCATTCTAAGGCAAGACTACTCCCATCCCTAGCTGATAACAAGACGTCTACCCAGACTGCAGCTGTCTATACAAGGTGGCCACATTTGCTGAAAATACCCAATGAAGTGCACACAGTGTTGTAATGTGTACTGAAAATCTGTACATCTGGACCCGTTTATATCTACTCTCAGATCTGTATATTTGGCCCTATTTATACTTTCTTTCAGACCACCATATCTGGGCCAGTTTTTACATTTTCTCAGCCATGTGCACCTGACCAAATTTGAACCTTCTCTCAGACTTATTTATCTGGCTACATTTAAATCATCTTAGACCTGCATATCTGGCTCCATTAATATCTTCTCTCAGACCTCTTTATTTGGTCCAATTTATACTTTCTCTCAGGACCTGTTTATCTGGCCCCATTTATACCTTTCTCTCAGACCACCACATTCAGCCCAATTTATACCTTCTCAGACCTGTTTATCTGGCCCCATTATACCTTCTATTGGATCTGTAAAACTTGCCCCATTTATACCTGCACTCAGACCTGTTTATCTGCACCCATTTACTGTATATACCTTTTCCAATACCTCCACATCTGGCCCCATTTAAACTTTCTTCCTGACCAGTACATCTGGCCTCATTTATACCTTTCTCTCGGACTTCCAAATTTGGTCCAATTTATACCTTTTTTAGATCTGTACAGTATATCTGACCTCATTTGAACCTTCTCTTGAACGTGCAAATCTAGCCCCATTAAACCTTCTCTCAGAATTCCATATCTGGCCCCATTAATATTTTCTCTCAGACCTCTATATTTAATCCATTTTATAACTTACCGTATCTTAGACCTATATAACTGGCCCTACTTACACCTTATTCTAGACATGTGCATCTGGCCCAGTGTATACCTTCTCAGATCTGTATATCTGGTCTTATTTAGGCCCCTTTCACACTTATGCGACGCGATTTTACGGCACGATTTTGACACAACTTTGCCGCGATTTTGACGCGATTTTGAAAGCAATGGCTATGGCTCAAAACGCAATCAAATCATGGCAAAGAAGTGCAGGAACTACTTTGAAGTTGGTGGAAAACGACTTGTCATGCGATTTTGCAGTCCAAAATCGCGGGACTGTTGTGGAAATTTTGATTTTAGTTTAAATAGTCATTATGTCTCCCAGTGTCGGTTTTACCGATAATCGATATTCACAGTGATTGTTGCTTTAACTGTCATTGAAAGACTTGTTAGTGATAAGATGGCAGCCATTTCTGCTCATCTCTGCACATGGCTGTGTTTGTACATAAGCCCTGCCCATTGTACTTTCTGTGATTGGTGGTTGTGAAGCCACTCCCTGTAACTTCCTTTTGCTCACTTGATGTAAATAAACCTGCTCTGCCCTGCCCTCACACAGAACACATCAGAACACAGAAGGAGGCACACACACATACACTGACACACACACACACACTGACACACACAAACACAGACACACAGACACAGCAGCTCACACATCATTCATACACATAAACTCTCACACACAAACACTTGCTCTTACTACACACATACACACACATACATACATATCCAATGGAGAGAGACCTGGCAGATGGCATCGAAATGACCCAGCGCGTTTGTTCCTTTCTTTGTCGCCGAGCAATTGGTAAATCGTTATATAGGAGAGCGGCGCATTTGTACTTTTCAGTACAAGCCCTTTTAATTTCCACGACAGTAATGGCGAGCTTGGTAGCCCTAACACATCGTTCCTAGCTTCACAGCGGAAAACAGGAGGGAAGTGAGTCCAGTTTGTTACAACAAAAAGCTGGCTTTTGTGGTAAGACACTTCATTTCAGTTTTTGAAAATTTGTTGTTTTAAACCAAGGCTTACTTTCTTTGTCCGCTGTGGAAGTTAGAAACAAAGCTTAGCAAAAGAACCTTTTCATTTGCAGCGTTCGCTCTTTTTTATAACGATGGGGTTATTTCTATTAATATTTGTGGCTAGGGATCAGGTCTGTTACGTTCTCAGTTAATACATCCTGGGGTTGTGATATATGTGTTAAAATATTGCCTTGTAACACCTCTGTTGTAATATCAGCTTTGTTCGATGAGATAACTATATATTATCAATCGATGTTGGTTTGGGCGGCAAATTGGTTGGTGTGTGTGCTGGATTGGTTTTTGGCGGGAACTCGTTTATTAGTGAAACTGGGTTTTTGCTTTGGACTCTGATGTTTGAATTGAGCATATAGCAGACAGTTTTGGACTGAGTTTCTGTTTTTAAGTAGCAGATTGTATTGTGCAGCCCCAAAACCAGCATTTCCACCAGGATAGCTATTGTCTCTGAAATACAGCTGATCCTGTAAAAACCTGTTTTTCTTGTCTTTTGTATATATTTTTGTTGTTGTGTACGAAGAAGCACATGGTTGATCAAACTCTTTGTTTTGTGCAACTCTTGTGTGGGCCATGTGCTTGGATGGCAGCCATTTTGTAACATGTGGTTATGATGTCATTTCCTTTGTGTGGACCATGTTCTTGGCAGCCATTTTGTTAAATGGAGTTGAAACCCATGTGGCTGAAATGCTATTTTGAGCTTTAAAACATTTTCTCTTTTTTGGTAGTTTTAAATGGCAACTTTGTGATGTTATTTTTGCACTATATTTCAGTTTAAAAGTAATGTTTTTTTTCATTTTAATTGAAATCTGGCATCTAGGCAGTTGTTTTTCTAGCTAGCTTTGTTCATCTTTTTGTTCATATTTAGCACAGATATATATATATATATATATATATATATATATATATATATATATATATATATATATATCCAACCCATCAGTTTTTGTTTTTTTGTGTTTTTGTCTGTTTTCAGGGGTAACTATTTTTTTGTTTTGTAAGTTTTTGGTTAAGCTGTTTTTGTGGTGTATTTTGTCTCATTTTTTGTTGTAACCAAGTTTTTTTCCAATGATAAGAGTACATTGTGGAGTGACTGATATTGGATTCAGTTTTTCAGGGTTGTTTTGTACTGAGCAGTGGTTTCTCACAGAGGTAGTTTTCGGTACTGCAGGTTGGATTTTAGGTAGAGAAGTTATATCTTCCAGTGTGCAATCAGTAACCGGCATCTTAATTTAAATTTTAATGCAACATCAAGGAATAGACTGAAGCCAAGGTTTGTATAGGGAGGACTTTCATTGTACTTTCGGGGTTGTTTTGCTGCACGGGTTAGGTCGAAACGAACGTGTGTACTTTGAGCCGTCTACGTGAAACGGGTGATTGCGACACGCTTGTTTCAGCCTTCAACGTGTGAGGAGTAGATACCGAAACCCGCCCCACATTTGGCCGTGTAAAATAATCGGAGCTGGGGAGCGAGTGGGGGTTGATGAGCTGTATAGCCGTACGAAGCCACCGGGTTGAAGTCTTCTAGCTGACCGGCGCAGGGCCGTGTAAAATAACCGGAGTCCGGAAGCAGGCCAACACTGTCAAAGTTGGCACCTAGCAGTGTTGCTCCTAAACCAGGTGCAAGGAAGCGATTCGAATCGGCATGGTTAATGGTTTATCCATGCAAAGGGGGGTAACACAGGTCCCCCAGGCTAGCCAAACAACTTTCGCGGTACATGAAGTCTGAGTTTGGGGCTCGGGCCATGAGACCCCTCAGGAAGGGGAATAACCAAGGGAAACAGTTGGTACATCCCTTTTGGAAGGTGTTTTTGATGTCTGGAGATGGGAGGAGTTCATTATTGAATTCAGAACTAGGCTCCAGGCGACAGAGATGCTAAGTGTAGCGCAATTGTGGCTTCAGAGATCTATTATGGTCAATCAGCAAGGCGTGCATGAGGCGGGTTCAGTCCGGAAGAACCGCATTATGTACACTTGGCCTGATGAGATAGCAGAGTCCAGCGATCTGGTGAGAGAAGTGGAGGAAGCTCTTCCTGGGCTAACTTTACAGAGACGAGCCAGATCCGCTGACACTGAACCTGTCACTGTCTCTGCACTTTAATCTCCGTTTTCTTCAGTTCACGGTGCAGACTTTGGTACTGGTAACGCCCTCCCATCTCACAGTGTCTCTTATCTCTCAACAGCCTGTCGTAACAGCTGAACCCTCTCCTTCCAACACTGTGGCAAACTAGAAGTTCTTTTAACAGGTCTGCTATGGATGTGGAAAGTCAGGGTACATCAGGCATAATTGTCCTACCAACCCGGCTGGTCCGTGGGGTAAGTGTCAATCTATTCCGGGGGATCCGGAAAATTCAAAGGTAGGTATGGTCAGAAACGACTATGACTTATCATAGGGCGTTGATAAACCGGTGTCAGCTCACATCCTAGAGGAACTAAAATAGCCCCTCCCTTGCCTCACTGACACCGATGCAGCCAACACAGTTTTAAGATCTCAAAAACCTAGAGGCAAGGTTCCCCTTCCAGGGATGACAACTCCCACTGTAGGTCTCACAGGCCAGACAGTGTCAGTGACTGAACCTCTCTATTGCAGGCTAGGCCAGCTTTGCATGGAGAAGCTTGTTTTTTTTTAGGTCATTGCATTTCTCTGGGTAACCAACATCTAACCACTCAGAGAATGCAGACATTGAAGGACCCCCAAAGTCCTCGTAACCTTAAACGATGCACTATTTTGGAACCCTGTGTCTCTTCTTCCTGTTAAGGATGAAGAGAAGGGGGGAGAAGGCCGTGCAGAAAAATGGTAATTTTCAAAACTTTATCTCGCTCTCTTTCTCTTTTTCTCTCTCTCTCTTTTCTCTCTCTCTCTCTCATCAATTTCCAACTTTAGTAGGAACAACACGATTGTCTTTCTCTGATGGAGTGGCAATCAGCGGCTTTCAGTCCAGTGAAGGAGACCCCCATTCCAGACGCTAACCTTTTTGTCGATGGTTCCAGGTACTACACCCCAGATGGTAAGACATAGAGATCAGGGGATCAATTTCTATACAGATTTGAGATACGCTTTTTGGGCTGGCACATGATTGTGGTCCTGTCTGGAAGGCAAGAGGGTTCTTGACTAGTTTGGGGAGGTCGGTCAAACGTGCGGGGTTAATAGAGCTGTTCATTGCCTTTTGCTTGCCACATGTGATAACCATTCTGAAGGTAAAGGCTCATACAACTGAGACGACTATGGAAGCCAATGGAAATGCCTTGGCAGATAGAGCTGCTAAGGAAGGTGCTCTGAGCCCTGTGACAGAGACCCTGATGCTAGCCATCCCCTCTGAATAAGCTGCAGTCCCAAGCGGAAGTGCAGGAAAAGAGGAGATGAATGGTTTTGGGGGCTACACAGGGTCCAGATGACATCTGGGGTCTTGATGGTAAATGGTGTTTACCCAGATCCCTTTTTCCAATGATGGCCCACTCGACTCATTACCTTGGGCACCAGTCAAAGATGGTTATGTGTGCATAGGTGGAGGAGCATTGGATTGGCCCTGGCTTTACTACCGCAGCCGAGAAGGCACCCACCCAAACCGGAATAACGGAATTTTTGTAAAATCTTACCTGTAAAATTCCTTTCTCTGAGTCCTCCGACAGTCGCCGCCTCTTCATATTCGTCACATATGGGGGAGACTTTGCTCCGAAGGAGTAGCTAGGCAACAGAATATGTTAACATTAAAGCTTTTAACATATCCCACCCTCAATGGGTGGTCCCCTCAGTCAATACCCTCCTACTTCCTGCAACCATATCTCAGTTTTAGTGGAATAGCAGTAGAGTATACAACCAAACCCCAAAAGAAGGACGGGGGCGGCGACTGTCGGAGGACTCAGAGAAAGGAATTTTACAGGTAAGATTTTACAAAAATTCAGTTTTCTCTTACGTCCTCCGACAGTCGCCGCCTCTTCATATTCGTCACATATGGGGACGTCCCAAAGCAGTGCAAACATGAGGGGTGGGAAACGCATCCGCGCCGAAAAGGCAACGCAGTCTCCGCATCAAAGAAAGGAACCTTACCAAAGGAAGGAAACCAGCTGGGCAACAGGAAAAAACAAGTGCTCAACAGGAGCAACAACCCAGGAAAAGACAAAAAACCAGGGAATGTAAAACATATCCCAACAGCCAGAGGTCCCCAACAAGGGACCCTAGGAAATTGCCGCACTAAGAACCTTGCGGCCAAAGGAAGCATCCGCCGATGCCTGAACATCTACTTTGTAGAATCTTGTGAACGTGTGTACGGTCGACCAGGTCGCCGCCTTACACACCTGGGCTACAGAAGCCCCATGACGACAGGCCCAAGACGTACTCAAAGATCTAGTAGAGTGCGCCCTCACAGGCACAGGGGGAACCTTCCCCTGCAAAGCATAGGCCTGTTCAATGGTCTGCCTGATCCATTTGGCAATGGTAGAGGCCGAAGCCGCCATGCCCTTCCGAGGACCCTCTGGAAGAACAAACAAGGAGTCCGTCTTTCGAAAAGACTTAGTCGATTTAAGGTAAACCCTAATCGCCCGAACAACATCCAAAGAATGTAGTCTCACCTCCTTTGGATGTTTAGGCTTCGCGCACAGCGAAGGCAAGACAATATCCTCGTTAAGATGGAATTCCGAAACTCGTTTCGGAAGAAAAGAAGGATTAGGTCGCAAGACCACCTTATCCAAATGAACAACCAGGTACGGAGACTTGCAGGACAAGGCTGCCAGCTCCGACACTCTGCGAGCCGAAGTGATCGCCACCAAAAAGGCGACCTTTTTGGACAACATAGACAACAAGATCTCCCTGATCTGTTCAAAAGGAGCACGTTGCAACACAGACAGAACGAGATTCAAGTCCCAAGGGGGCAAAGGATCCCTCCTAGGAGGGACCAGATGCCTCACACCCTGAACAAAGGTGCCAACCAAAGAGTTGGAAGCCACGGGACGTTGAAACAGAACGGCCAGTGCAGAGACCTGACCCTTTATCGTAGCCAGCGCCAAACGCTGATCAACTCCCGTTTGAAGGAAAGACAGTACACGGGAAACCGAGTACGTGCGGGGTGAAAACCCCCTGGACTCACACCAGGCAAAATAGGCCTTCCAAGTACGGTAATAAACCTTCCCCGAGGAAGACTTCCTCGCGTTGATCAAAGTATGAACGACCTCCGGAGAGAGACCCTTCTCCTTCAGGACCTCGGTCTCAACAGCCAGGCCGTCAAAGCCAGCGACTGTAAAGCAGGATGGTATATCGGTCCTTGAGACAGTAGATCGTCTCGAAGAGGCAGACGCCACGGGGCGTCGACCGCCAGATTCACGAGGTCTGCGTACCAGGACCGGCGAGGCCAGTCCGGTGCCACAAGAATCACCGTGCTGCGTTCCGAGTGTAACCTGCGAAGGAACCTGGACAGCAACTGAATCGGTGGAAACGCATACATCAGCCTGTACTGATGCCACGGGGCCACTAACGCGTCCGACGCGTCTGCCCGAGGGTCGCGCGTCCTTGCCACGAACCTTTTCACCTTGTTGTTGAGACGAGACGCGAACAGGTCCACATCCGGAAGACCCCACTTCGTGCACAACATCTGGAAGACAGCCGGGTGGAGAGACCATTCCCCCTGATCCAGGGTCTGGCGACTCAGATAGTCCGCCTGCCAGTTCTCCACCCCCGGAATGTGCACCGCCGTTATCGCCGGGACATGAGTCTCGGCCCAAGTCAGAATGTCGGTCACTTCTCGAGCCGCTCGGGCACTCCTGGTGCCCCCTTGGTGGTTGATGTAGGCCACCGCCGTGGCATTGTCCGTCTGCACCCGAACCGGGCAGCCCTGCAGCCGGTCCGTCCAGCGATGAAGACAGAGACTTATCGCACGCAATTCCAGAATGTTGATCGGAAGGGAAGACTCCCCCTCCGACCAAGTTCCCTGGGCGGATAGAACGCCCAGAACACCACCCCAGCCCGACAGGCTGGCATCCGTGGTGATCACCGTCCACGAGACAGGACGAAACGACTTGCCCCCGGACACCATCGGGGACTGGAGCCACCACAGAAGGTCTCTTCTGGTGCGATGACTCAACGAGATTTGAAGATCCAGAGATTGAGGTCGCCCGTCCCACCTGGACAGGATCTCCGCTTGGAGACCCCGCGTGTGAAACTGGGCGAAGGTAATCGCCTCGAAGGCCGAGACCATCAATCCCAGACATCTCATGCACGTCCGCAGAGACGAATGCGGAACGTCCCTGAGGGACCTGACTTCCTCCTGAAGAGTCCTGAGTTTGTCTTCCGGCAGGAAGACCTTCGCCTGCACCGAGTCCAGAATCATTCCCAGGTAGGGAAGACGAACTGACGGACTCAGTGTCGACTTTGGAAAATTTATCGTCCAACCAAACTCCTGTAGAGTTTGCATCGTGACAGACAGGTCCTTCTCCAGACCCTGGCTGGTCGCAGACCGAACCAGAATGTCGTCCAGATACCCCAGGACAGAAATGCCCTGGGCCCTCAATAATGCCAGAACCGGTGCAAGCACCTTGGTGAAGACCCGCGGAGCCGAGGCGAGACCAAAAGGCAACGCCACGAACTGGTAGTGATCCTCCGCAATGGCAAACCGAAGGAACCTCTGGTGACCCTCGAAAATGGGGATGTGAAGATACGCATCCTTCAAATCGATGGAGGCCATGAATTCCCCCGGAACCAGGGCAGCCACCACCGACCGCAGGGATTCCATGCGGAACTTGCGAACCCGCACAGAGCGGTTCAGAGCCTTCAAGTCCAGAATTGGACGAACCTTGCCCTCCTTTCTGGGCACGGTGAACAGATTGGAATAAAACCCCCGAAATCTGTCCCGATGAGGCACCGGAACCACCACTCCCTGAGCCCTCAGGTCCCGCACCGCCAGGTGCAGGTCCCGCAAGCGCTCTGGAGACAGTTGAAGATTTGAGGGAAAAAATCTGCTCTCCGGCCGAGAGAGAAACTCGATCTTGTAACCAGACCGAACGATTTCCTGAACCCATCTGTCCCGCACACGGGCCAACCAGGGCTGAAGAAAACCGAGCAAGCGTCCCCCCACCCCAAAACTGGGTGAGGGCGCCCCTTCAGGCCGAACTGTTATGGGCCGCAGATCCGGATTGACCGGACTTCTGTTTCCCAGACCAGGGCTTCTTCTGAGAGCCTTGACCTTTGAACGGCTTGCCCTTGTAGTGCGGCCGGAAGGCACGAAAGGACCCCTGAGGGGGCCGAAAATTAGCATGCTTCTTCCCAGAAGCCCCCTTAGCCTTGGGGAAATGGGGCAAGAGAGTGCTCTTACCCCCGGTGATCCCCTTAATCAACACATCCAAGGACTCCCCAAAAAGGCGAGACCCATCATAAGGTAGATTGGCTAAGGTCTTACGTGAAGACTGGTCCACCGACCAACATTTTAACCAAACCAGGCGGCGAGACAACACCGCCATGCTGTGCACGCGTGCAGCTAACGGAACCAGGTCCAGGTCCGCATCACACAGATACATGACACCCTGGTGGATTTGATCCACCATATCCAGGGTCGCCGGCGAGGCCGAATCGGCCACTAGGACGCGCCTAAGCATCTGCGTCCAACTTGCGATCGCCTGGGCCGCCATGAGAGAAGCAAACAGAGCCTTAAGCATAGAACCCGTAACAGAATAAGTATGACAGGCAAGAGACTCCAATCTCCTATCCGTGGCATCACGGAACACAGGGGAATCCTCTGCAGGAATCGCAGTGGCTTTGTTTAAAACCGCAATTGCGTGATTCACTGGGGGAGGCACACACCACCTTTCATCAGTGGAAGGGGAGAAAGGATAACGCAGCTTAAATCTACTTGGTACAGCAAAAGGTTTGCGCAGATTGCGCCATTGTTCCTTAACAGCGCGCTGAAAATCATCATTGTAGGGAAAAACCTGCGGCGTCCTGCGTTTTCTCTGCGTCCCATAAGCCGCCAAGGCGGCGGGAGGACACACTTCATCCTGCAAACGCAGCGTTTGCTTTATGGAAGCAATCAACTCATCCATGATTGCAAGCTCTTCAGGCGAGCCAGGGGGAGAATTATCAACCCCCTCAACATCAGCCTCCACCTCGGACCCCACTAGATCTAGGGAGGAGCGGGACCCCGAAAAGGAGGCCCCCGCCATAACAGCCCCATCACCTTCACCCTCAGAATCAGAGGAAAGAACAACTCTGGGCCTTTTAGTAGATTGAGCAGCCACCAGCATCTGTACCTGAGCAGCAAGGCCAGCCACAATAGTGGCTAAATCCCCCCCTGGGGGGGAAACAGCGGTCCCCTGGCTTTCCACCAAGGCGGTAGGAAATTTGCCCTCCTGAGAATCCATTGCCCCTGTAATGCTGTACAATAAAGGGTTAACTGCCCCTTTAAGCAAGCGCGGCAAGCGCAGCCCACCGCACCACACTCAAGCACAATGAGACCCCCACAGGGAATATGCAAACTGAACACAGGCAATGGATAGCAAGAACAGAAGGATAAAACCTGAGGAGACCCTCGCCGCTGCTGCTGCCTCGATCGGTGTTCCTGGAAAGAGGAAGTGATGCTGCCAGGGCGCTCTATGAAAGCCTATGGAGGCTACAAGAAAATGGCCGCCATGCATGTAAAACATGCGGCCGGAGCGAGTGTAGGCAAAATGGCGCCGTTTGGCGCCGAAACCGCCGCTCCACAGTGCAGTAAAGCACACATGACATCCCTGTATAAGAATACATGTCAGATCGCCGCAGCGATCGCTGTACATGCCTAAACATGCCAAAAAAACATGCCCCACAGCACACAGCTTCACACACTGATCAGACTGACACACACAGTGTCACACAGCTCCCCCCCCCCCCTTGCAGCCCACAGCATGCAGCCGAGAGATAGGGAGACAAGCAGTGTGAATAGAGGCAGGTTACACAGTCCCAGACTGACACCCCCCCAGACAGACAGGTCCCCACATAAATACACTTACCTCACATGGCGTGGGGGACCCGCACAGGCGAACAAGCCGCTGCACATGAGGCAGGGAGAGTCGCAATTCAAGACGCACAAAATGGGGGTTAAGAAACCGCACAGCGTCCAGTGAGGTAGCCACCTCACCAATCATCCCTGCACCGAACAGGGATGGGTCGTTCACTGTGCCAGGAGCGTTACCTGGCTGAACGCTCGATGGCAGGCTGGGAAGCCACTGACCCACGACCTGCGACCAGGGGGATCAGCCCGAGACCCAGCCCGCATGATCCTCTTCATCAGAAGAACTAACTAACGCTGACAAAAATAACAGCTAAGTAAAGGTAGAGAGAAAACTCAAACAAAATTTCAAAAAGAAGAAAGAGTCTGGGGCAGAAAGCCCCAGCACAGAAAAAGCCAGCCACTCCTGACAAGCTAGACATTAAAACTGGGATATGGTTGCAGGAAGTAGGAGGGTATTGACTGAGGGGACCACCCCTTGAGGGTGGGATATGTTAAAAGCTTTAATGTTAACATATTCTGTTGCCTAGCTACTCCTTCGGAGCAAAGTCTAATACCCCATATGTGACGTATATGAAGAGGCGGCGACTGTCGGAGGACGTAAGAGAAATCCCTTTTAGCGCATTCAGATAGACTATATCACTTTGCCGGGGAACGAGCGTGTCTTGGTCTGTCCGGATATGTTTTCTGGGTGTCCAGAGGCTTGGCCCGTGCACAATGCCATTGCCACTGCCACCACGAAAAAGATCCTGTCTGAGATAGTTTGTCGCAAGGGGGCTGCCTGGAACGATCGAGTCAGATCGTGGATCACACTTCACTGGTCAGATCTTTGCAGAGGTATGTACGGCGCTTCAGGGATTAGCGGTAAGGTTGAACGGCTGAATAGAAAGAGCCACGGCTCGAATGTTTTCTCATTGCTCTTTACCCCAACAGGAATGTCCCATGGGTTATCACCCTACAAAGTTTTGTTCGGGAGTCAACCAGAGCCTGGATTGTGCTTTCCTCAGCAGCTGTCATTTTTACATTCTCAGCTGACGAGGTGGGTGCAGTCCTGGCAACGGGAGCTCCAAAAGGTCCATCATAGGGTTCGGGAGTCTCTCCCGGACCCTGACACGATAACCGGTGTACATTCTGTCCAAGCAGGTGACTGAGTAAACGTCAAGGGACGGGATTGGAGCGGAGAAATTACCAGGTTCAGCTGACAACCCTGACTTCCTTGAGGTTCTGGATCCATGCCAACCACTGCAAAAAGCTGCTCAACTCCATCCAAGAATGATAATGAGGAGTATCGTTTTTATTTACATATTTAGCAAGTGTGTTTTAGCAAGGGTAATGCATTTTCAGCTGGCCAAGATGGCAAACAGGTCTAATGGCTGGGTGTGCTCCAAACCCCCACCTAGCTATTACACCCCAAGCAATGGCAGACGTTCGTATCATCATGAAGACAACCAAGAGACACGTGTGCACAGAATTTAATGACACATTCCTAGAGGGTAACATCAGTTATAGTTTTAATGTTAGCTCTGGCTCCTGTTCTTTTCTGGTCAATACAATTTGGGTATCGGGACAATCAGGTAGTCCACGGCTGGGCTTTAATTTTAGTTTTGGCACTGGAACTAGATTTGTAGGATCTACAACCTGTGGGACAGGTATAGCAGTCATCTCACCAATGAAGGAGAAAATGGTACTAGATTTTCTGTTAGCTTTCAAGGGGGGTTTCTGTAGGGGAAGACTGCTGTTCCGGTATAGCAAACACCAGTGATAAGGTCCAAGCCCATATGGATAATGTAATTTCATTGCAAGGCAGAGCCAGAGCTATAGCTAGCGAGGGTTGGAATCCTTTTAATGCTTTGGGAGGTTCTGGGGATATTTTTGTTCTCCATTGGATCTTGGTTGAAGGAAATAGAAGTATATATACTTATGTTGTTCTTATTTCTATTCCTCCTATATGGTCCTGTTTTCTGGTCAACCGAGTCACCAAAGATCGAGCAGATGACCTCGTCCTGATTGCTGAGACGAGACGCCCCAAGATTCCGCCCCTGCATCTGACGCCAAGGACTCCAGCCCGACCGCTGGTCAACGCATCCCATCGTCTCATGCCCTCCCTCTGAAGTCATCTCCCAAAGAACGGAACCCAAGTGTCGTTTTCTTTCGATGGATTGTTTTTACCCGTTATCTTTTTCTTTTTATAAACTTTTTGAAATGGATTGTTTTTATCGTGAGAAGAACTGTTCTGTTTTTTTTTGGAAGAAGAAGAAGATTCATCAAGGGACACATGGGAGCATATGACAAAGAGGAGGAGCTGTTGTGGAAATTTTGATTTTAGTTTAAATAGTCATTATGTCTCCCAGTGTCGGTTTTACCGATAATCGATATTCACAGTGATTGTTGCTTTAACTGTCATTGAAAGACTTGTTAGTGATAAGATGGCAGCCATTTCTGCTCATCTCTGCACATGGCTGTGTTTGTACATAAGCCCTGCCCATTGTACTTTCTGTGATTGGTGGTTGTGAAGCCACTCCCTGTAACTTCCTTTTGCTCACTTGATGTAAATAAACCTGCTCTGCCCTGCCCTCACACAGAACACATCAGAACACAGAAGGAGGCACACACACATACACTGACACACATACACACACACAGACACACAGACAAAGACACACAGACACAGCAGCTCACACATCATTCATACACATAAACTCTCACACACAAACACTTGCTCTTACTACACACATACACACACATACATATCCAATGGAGAGAGACCTGGCAGATGGCATCGAAATGACCCAGCGCGTTTGTTCCTTTCTTTGTCGCCGAGCAATTGGTAAATCGTTATATAGGAGAGCGGCGCATTTGTACTTTTCAGTACAAGCCCTTTTAATTTCCACGACAGGGACAAGTCGCACTAGTGTGAAAGGGGCCTTATACTTTCTCTCAGATTTGTATATCTGCTCCATTTAAACCTTCCCAGCCTTAACTCTATATCTAGCTCCATTTATCTCCTTTCTTACACATCTGGCCTTATTTATACCTCCACTGAGACTTCCAGATATTGGCCCAATTTATACCTTCTCAGACCTGTATATCTTGTCTGTTTAACACCACAATTTTAGCATTCCAGATTTGCATACATAGTTAGACATGTTTTTAACGTGTTTCTACTTCATTTTTCTTCCCTCTTTTGTACTTTGACACTTGAAAAATCTTGGGACAATAGTTTCTTATGTGCATTCCGATGCCTTGACAAGCGCTCTGATGCCTTCTGGACACAAAAAAAATGCATCAGGTTGTACATTTGATGAAAGCACTGGAACTGACCGCACTGGTGTGAACTAGGGTCTTTGGAAAACACGGCAATTACTGTACGTGTTCGAGATACATTTTAAAAGCTCACTAGAAAGCATCTGGTGTGAACCAGCCCACGTATGTTCTCTCAGACCTGTATATCTATACGATTGTGTATCTCTATATCTACATTATTTTTGGCCCCATTTATACATTCTTTTAGACTTATTCATGGGTCATGTATAGATCAAGAATCTTCTAATAAACACCTGATATGTTTTTCTTCTTACACTTCAAACAGTAATGGCACAATGGAACTTTTCATGGAACACGATGACAGACCTGAAGTGTTTCCCTACCTATTCCACAGGTCAGTACCTGCAGGAACAGTATACCTGAACACTACGCAATCATTTTCTGGTTTTTAAAGAGTACGTGGAAACACAAATAAACCCAAATTAACCCCTTTTTAAAAGACAGATCTCATAAGATGTGATATACAGCAAGGGTCTTCAAACTATGGCCCTCCAGCTGTTCAAGAACTACAATTCCCATCATGCCTAGTCATGTCTGTGAATGTCAGAGTTTTACAATGCCTCATGGGATGTGTAGTTCCATGGAGGGCCATGGAGGTCCGTAGTTTGAGGATCCCTGATATACAGTATCCAAGATGCTGCAAACTCTGGTTGCAGTGACTATGTAGGTTGATTCCTGACACCAACACAAACACGGCATTCTAAGCACAGACTGCTCCCGTCACTGGCCGATAACATGACGTCTACCCAGACTGCAGCTGTCTATACAGAGTGATAGTGTTGTATTCACTGAATATACCCAATGCATGCACACAGCACCAGAGATTGTTTTGTGATGTGCACTGTGATGTGTACCGAGATCCAAGAACTGACTCAAAGGCAGTCTATAGTCATGCGCTATTTTATTACTAAGTAATAAAAATTAAAATATGAATAGACATATCATGACTTTGTTATTCATTTGTGTTTTACAGCACACCTCTAAGATGTAAGGCCTATGGGAACCCAAAGGAAATGAAAAGATGGCTGCAAGATGCAAGACCTATGGGAAACCAGACATCATTAAAGGACGATTATAAGATGTAAGACCTTTGAGAACCCAGACAGCATTAGGGTCCTTTCACACGGGCGATCAGTTTTTATTCTCCGCTGCGGTCCTTTTTTTTTTCACAGAGCGGATGACACTTGTGTCATCCGCTCCATACGTCCGCATATCATCCCATCCGTTTGCGGATAATATACGGACATAATGTAAGTCTATGGGCATTGCGGATGACACCGCTGACATCCGATTTTGCTTCCTTTCCGTTTTTTGAACGGAACAGAACCCTATTTTTCCTCCGTTCAAAAAACGGAACAGAACTGAAAGGAAGAAAATCGGATGTCAGCGGATGGTATTCCGCTGACATCCGCAATGCCATTGACTTACATTATGTCCGTAAATCATCCGCAAAAAAATAGGATGATTTGCGGACATACGGAGCGCCGTGTGAAAGGACCCATAAGGAGAGCTGAACTTTTGCTACATGCTGTTCTTAAAGCGGTTGTAAACCCGAAAACAAAAAAAAAACCTGCAAGACAAAGGCATAATGAGCTCGTATGCATCGCATACGAGCTCATTATGTATTACTTACCTTAGAACGAAGCCCCGACACGGACCCCCGGACATCGCTGCGGGCGCTGCCATGATCCCTCGGCATCTCTTCCGGGTTCGGCGGCTCCGGCGCTGTGATTGGCCGGAGCCGAGATGACGTCACTCCCGCACATGCTCCCGGCAAGGAAAACTGAAGGTCCCCCCGGACCTTCAGAGCGCATGCGCCGCTCGTGTGAGCGGCTCCATGCACTGCAAATATCTCCTAAACCGTGCCGGTTTAGGAGATATTAATTGTACCTACAGGTAAGCCTTATTATAGGCTTACCTGTAGGTAAAAGTGTCAAAAAGCGGGATACTTAAAGACTACTAAATAATGCACCCCCCTTCCTAAATGCAGTTTACTTGGTTCAATACTTGCCTTCAGCCCTGTCCGGGAAAATGTACCTTGTAGACCTGTCTGAAACCAGTCATTTATCCTAATACATCTCTGCCAGATCCACTGCATCCTGTGCAGCAGTCCTATTTACTCTTATAGGAGAGCTGTACTCTACAGCAGTCTTTTTCAACCAGGGTGCTTGGCACACGGGGTGCCTTCAGATGTTTTTAGGGATGCCTTGGTAAAATGCCTAGAAACTGCCCAGAAAATTGTATACAAGTCAGCGGGTGGATCAAGTCTACCTATTCATTACACAAAGCCACAGGTTTTCATTGTGCACCATTACAACCTTCTAGTCGCCAGTGTCCCGTTATCATCAGTTGGGCACCTGCACAATACTCTTATTTGCCCTTCTCCTGTCCCTGTCAATCAGCGCTGGGGACACATTAGCTGAGTGAGGGAGAGAAACTGAGGAAGAAGAGAAACACTGGAATACTAGTCAGTACCAGTGTGGAAATTTGTTTGTTTTAGATGAATAAATCACTACTAATTTTGGGTGTCCTACACATATGGGTGTTCTACATTATGTAAAATTATTCATTTAGTTTTTTTAAATTTTAGAATGGGGTGCCTCGAGATTGTGTGGAATTGTAAAGGGTGCCTTGACTGAAAAAAGGTTGAGAAACTCTTTTTAGAATTTAGAATTGCTCTACAGGACTGTTAGAGGCTACCATAAGTACAGCTCTCCTATAAGAATGAATGTGGGCACAGCATGCATGCACAAGTAGGACCCAGCAGGGTCAAATTACTAAAAAAAGGCAGTGTGGCTCAGGGTAGGTTTTCACAGTGAAGATGGCTAGGTTAATGGACAAGGTGGGCTGCATTCATTAAGGATTCATTCACATGTCAGCGTAGCGATTCTGCCCGCGATCCGGAAATCATTGTAAATCGTGGGACGCATGTGCGTTGCCCGTGATTTGTAATAGCACCCCAAACGCTGTGCGATGTTGCCGCGATTTGCGCCTGCCGAATCGCGGTAACATTGCGCAAAAAAAATTGCGTGACGCATGGCGCCCCAAAGAAGCTCTTGTACCAGCAAACTCGCCTGACCTAAACCCCATAGAGAATCTGTGGGGTATTTTCAAGAGAAGGATGAGAGACACTAGACCCCACAATGCAGATGAGCTGAAGGCCGCTATCAAAGAAACCTGGGCTTCCATAACACCTCAGCATAGCCACAGGCTGATCGCCTCAATGCCACACCGCATTTATGCAGTAATTAATGCAAAAGTAGCCCCGGACCAAGTACTGAGTGCATATTATACTGTACATCACGTGTCGAACACAAGGCCCGCGGGCCGAATCTGGCCCTCCAGGCCATTTCATGTGGCCCACGCACCTCTCCTGCAGCTGCAGGAGAGTTCCAGCCCTCCTTTGGTCCTCCTAGACCCTGAACTTTCTGCTTCAGAGCAATGCCCCAGCTTCTTCCCAGCAGTAGCACAAGGTAAGGGGGGTGTACTGTAATGTAAGGGAGGGTGGGGAACTCTTGACTTATAATGGGGGGGGGGGGGGGGGGGCTCTTGACATCTAGTCTTAGATTCAACCGGCCCTTTGAGGGCAATCGTAATGCTGATGCGGCCTGAGAAGAAATTGAGTTTGACACCCCTGCTGTACATGGACATACTTTTCAGTAAGCCAACATTTCTGTATTAAAAATCTTTTTTTTTTTTTTTTTTGGTCTTATGTAATATTCTAATTTTCTGAGATACTGAATTTTGGGTTTTCACTAGCTGTAAGTCATAATCATCAAAATTAAAAGAAAGAAATGTTGAAATATATCACCCTGTGTGTAATGAATCAATATAATATAGGAGTTTCACTTTTTAATTTGAATTCCTGAAATAAATTAACTTTTTAATGATATTCAAATTTTTTGAGATTCACCTGTATATTCACTAGATTACAAAAGTATTGAGACTCCTGCCTCTACACGCACATGAACTTAATTGGCATCCCGGTCTTAGTCTGCAGGGTTTAATATTGAGTTGGCCCACCCTTTGCAGCTATAACAGCTTCAACTCTTCTGGGAAGGCTGTCCACAAGGTTTAGGAGTGTGTCTATGGGAATGTTTGAACATTCTTCCAGAAGAACATTTGTGAGGTCAGGCACCGATGTGAACGAGAAGGCCTGGCTTGCAGTCTCTGCTCTAATTCATCCCAAAGGTGTTCTATCGGGTTGAGGTCAGGACTTTGTGCAGTCCAGTCAAGTTCCTCCACCCCAAACTCGCTTATTCGTGTCTTTATTGACCTTGATGTGTGCACTGGTGCGCAGTCATGTTGGAACAGGAAGGGGCCATCCCCAAACTATCCCCACAAAGTTTGCAGCATGAAATTGTTCAAAATGTCTTGGTGTGCTGAAGCCTTAAGATTTCCCTTCACTGGAACTAAGGGGCAACCCCAACCCCTGAAAAATAACCGCACACCATAATCCCCCCTCCACCAAATGATTTGGACCAGTGCACAAAGCAAGGTCCATAAAGACATGGATGAGCAAGTTTTGAAGTGGAGGAATTTCACTGGCCTGACCTCCAGGCAGTAGAACACCTTTGGGATGATCTAGAGCGGAGACTGGGAATTCAGCAGGGCAATTAAACCAGACTGTGTTCCGTAGCTCTTATTAGCTCAGACCAGGTGAAGGATCCGTTGAACATGTAAGAAAAGCAGAAGCCAGGGCGCTGGATCAGTAAAATTGCACCAACATTAATTGATTAAAACGTATCCAGGCTTCCACTTAAAGTGAAACTCCACCCAAAAGGGGAAGTTCTGCTTTAAAGTCCTGCTTCCCTGCAACATTTGGCATGTCAGGTTTTTTTTTTTTTTTTTTTTTTGGGGGGGGGGGATACCTAGTTTTGATAGGTACCTGCTCCCACTTTCCCTCCCTCTTCTGGGACACCTCATAGGTCCTAGAAGACTGTGGGGCCATTCACAAAGCGCAGCTTGCACATGCGCAGTGGGTAGCCTTCTTGGTAGTTGAAAGCAGCACAGCTGGCAGCCCACAGTTAGGATGCCGACACCGGAAATCCGAAGGCTAGTGAAGAACTAGCCCAGGTAAGGACGGCGCTGGATCCTTGAACAGGTAAGTGTCTTTTTATTAAAAACAACAGCTACAGGATTTGTAGCTGCTGAATTTAATTTATTTTTTCCAGTGAACCTCATCTTTAGGCTGATGGGAGGCAGCTCCACCTTCCCTCGTTTTTTTAGCTGCAGCACTAAAGTGGGGTACACACTAGTAGAAAATCTGCTGAAAATTCCCGTCCGAGGTAAAATCGTACGATTTTTGGCTAGTGTGTACACAACTTTCAGCAGCCGATGCCAACATTTTCAATGAAAAAAAACGGAGGGACAAACACCAAAATTTTTATCATCCGTCCCCAGACGACCAATTTTCGTTTAATGTGTATGCAGTACGTCCGCGAAAAATTGGATATGAAAAAATGATCTGAAGTTGCTGACAACCTGGAAGTCTAGGAACAAATGTCCCAAAAAAAAAAAAAAATCGGACAAGAAATTTTGTGAACATTTTTGCACTGTCAACTAAAAACGGTAATGAACGCTGAGCAAGAGAGAGAAAATCTGAGGATATTTCCTCCTATTTCCGTCAAGTGTGTACGGGCCTTAAGGTTCTGAGAACTGTCACAGACATTGCAAACCATTCAGGTTCCTAGCAGGTCAGCTTACTATCCATCGGCTCAACGAACCTCTGGTGCCCTGCTGTGTTCAGTGGATTTCACTTCTATTCCTGGAGATGCCTCCCATCAGCTTAGGTGTAAGTCTGGATATGTTTAAATTCAATAAACTTTGGTGCATTTTTACTGATCCAACGTCTTGGCTTTTGATTTCCTACATGTTCAACGGATGCTTCTGAACTGCTAAAACCTGTGGATTACAGTCCGGTTTTATGTCCCTGGTGAATTCCCAGAATATTGGTACCCATTTGCTGTTGGTAGTTAAAGTTTTTGTTTGTAGATTTTCCACCGCCTTTTTACTGCTACTTCCACCCAACCATATAGACACATGAACTTTATAATCAGTAATCCAATGTGAGTCTTTGGTTATTGTGTTTTTAGGCACATGTTAATGAGGTTTGTCTAACTAATTAGCTTAGCTTGGCCAATCTCACCATTACTTCAATTCAGAGGAAGAGTGGAATGGGGTGCAGGAGACTCTCACCACCAATCAGAGGGAACAATAACCAGGATGGGTCTTCTAACCATTCCATTCTAGTTTCCCCTGACAGCAGCAGACTCAGGGGCCACTTGCAGACATGAGGCTGTCACCTGAACATTTCCAAGCTGCAAATTAAACCAACCAATTATTCCTCTTCTGCATGACAAGCTGGGTTCTCACATCACCAGACTACTGACCAAATCAAAGGCGAATGGCTGTATTACAGCTGTGGCCTGATAAAAGGCTTTCTAGATTTCATTTTCATTTTCATATATCGCTGCTCAAAAACAACACATGACTGGTGACAATGCATCGTCACTCCTTTACAATATACAGTGGGGAAGATAACTTTTTGATTCCCTGCAGATTTTGTACGTTTGCCCACTTACAAAGAAATGATGAAACTATCATTTTTAGACCCCATTCACACTGCCGCGACCAGAAAGACGCCTGATAAGGGGCGACTTGTTAGCGCGACTTTCAGCGCAACTTCAGTGCGACTTTGCGCGAATTCAGCGCGACTTGTATGAAAAACGACTTTGTATGACTTTGTATTTGGCCAAATAGAATATGATGGTTCTGGGTCATGCTCAATCACGCAAAAAAAAAGTTCTTAAACGCAAATAATTTCATTAGCGCATGGATGTGGCTCCGCTCCTATTACACCTATATGTGTGTATGTGTATATATACATATATGTGTGTGTATATATACCCCTACACAGAAGTTCAGATGTCATGTCTGCCTCCAAAGACGCCCAAAAAATGCCCGATAAACGTCTGCAACAAAAACGCCCAGGTGGAGCGGAGCCCCATCCCAGCGCTACTAAAAATTCTCTTTTTTTCTGGTTCAGGACCATTTTAATGGAAAGTCGGATCACAGGTCGCTTCAAATAAGATAAGGAGGCGACTCCCATTGAAGTATATGGGACAGTCGGATACAAGTCGCCTCAAAGTAGTACAGGACCCTTTTCTGAAGTCGGAGCGACTTCAGTAGTGCCAATTAAGACAGCACTCATTGATTAACATTGCTTTTGTTATGTCAAGCGACTTGGGGCGACTTGAGGGCACACAAGTCGCCTCACAAGTCGCGGCAGTGTGAATGGACTCTTATCATAGGCGTATTTTAAATGATAGAAACAGAATATCAACCAAAAATCCAGAAAAAACACACAATACAAATGTTATACATTGAGTTGCAGTTCAGCGAGTAAAATAAGTATTTGGTCCCCAAGCAAAACATGACTTACTTGGTGGAGAAACCCTTTTTGGTAAGCACAGAGGTAAGACGTTTCTTGCAGTTGGTTACCAGGTTTGCACACATTTTGCTTCACTCTTCATACAGATCTTCTTTAAATCCTTAAGATTTCTTGGCTGTTGCTTGGCAACTTGAAGTGTCAGCTCCCTTTAATACATTTTCTATAGGATTAAGGTCTGGAGGCTGGCTAGGCCACTCCATGACTTTAAGGTGCTTCTAGAACCACTCCTTTGTGGCCTGGCAGTATGTTTTGGGTCATTGTCATGCTAGAAGACCCATCCACAACCCATCTTCAGTGTTCTGGTTTAGGGAAAATGGTACTCATCTAAGACTTTACAATACATGGCCCCATCCATTGGCCCCAATGCTGCAAAGTCAGCCTGTACCTTTAGCCGAGAAACAGCCCCAAAGCATAATGTTTCCACCTCCGTGCTTGACTGTAGGGATGGTGTTTTTAGGGTCATAGTCAGCATCTTTCTTTCTCTAAACACAGCGAGTCCAGGTAATGGCAAACATTAAAATTTTGGTCTCATCTAACCACGGCACTTTCTCCCAGTCATTTAGATGTTCATTGGCAAACTTCAGACAGGCCTGTAGATGTGCCTTCTTGAGGAGGGGGACCTTGTGGGAGCTGCAGGATTTCAATCCATGGTGGCCTATTGTGTTCCCTGTTTGTTTATTTGTTTGGTGACTGTGGTCCCAACTGCCTTGAGATCATTCACAAGTTCCTCCCGTGTAGTTCTGGGCTGATCCCTCACTTTTCTCATGACTATCCTTACCCCACGAGGCAAAATCTTGCATGGAGCTCCAGACAGAGAGCGATTGATGGTTATTATGTATTTCTGCCATTTGTGAATAATCGCTCCAACAGTTGTCTCCTTTTCACAAAGCTTCTTGCTGATGGTCTTATAGCCCATTCCAGCCTTGTACAGGTCTACAATCTTGTCCCTGACATCCTCTGACAGCTCTTTGGTCTTGCTCATGATAGTGAGGTTTGAATGGAAGAAAGATTCTGTGGACAGGTGTCTTTTATACACATAATATAAAATTGCCCCAAAATTGTATACAATCCAGTGGTTGGATTAAACCTGCCTTTTAGTTTACTTTTCACTTTACACCATTACAACCTTCTAGCTGCCAACCTCCTAACGACCAATAGCATCATCAGTTGAAAAGTAGGCTGTCAGTGGCCTGCATATCATCCTTGTTTGATCCTCCCTTGCCTCTCTCCATCAGCTTTGGGGTCTCATTGCATTGGCTTTGAGGTCTCAAAACTGAGGAAGAAGAGAAACATTGGAATACTAGTCTTTACCGGTTTGCAAAAGTGTATTTGCTTCAAAGAATAAATCACCTCCAACATTGGGTGTCCTACGTGTATTGACGTGGCTGCATTATTTAAAACTATTAGAATGGGGCAACTTAAGGGCTCTTTCACACAGAGCGGACCGCATTGCGATCCGTTCTGGCACTTTTTTTTTTTCACGGAGCCATCATCCCATCCGTTTGCGGATGATATACGGACATAATGTAAGTATATGGGGATTGCGGATGTCAGCAATTTTCCTTCCTTTCCGTTTTTTGAACGGAGGAAAAATAGGGTTCTGTTCCGTTCCAAAAAACGGAACAGAACTGAAAGGAAGAAAATCGGATGTCAGCGGATGGTATTCCGCTGACATCCGCAATGCCATTGACTTACATTATGTCCGTAAATCATCCGCAAAAAAATAGGATGATTTGCGGCATACGGAGCGCCCGTGTGAAAGAGCCCTTAGACTGTCTATAATTTTGGAGGGGCCTCCTGATTGTTTGTAATTATAAAGGGTGCCTTGACTGAAAAAGGGTGTAGAAACACTGGTGTACCACATGAGCACATACTGTAGCCAGTCTGTGGGAGCCAGAATTATTGTTGGTTGGTAGAGGATCAAATACTTATTTTACTCACTGAACTGCAACTCAATCTATAACATTTGTGTTTTTTCTGGAATTTTGGTTGATATTCTGTTTGGAGCATTTAAAATACACATATGATAACAATTATAGACCCTTCAGGCCCCGTTCACACTGGGGCGATCCGACTTCCAAGGGCGACCTCCGAGGTCGCGGTGCGAGCAGCGCGCCGCAACCTCGGAGCGGCCGCCACGGACTTCATAACATTGAAGTCTATGCAGGTCGCTCTGGGTCGCCCCAAAGAAGCTCCGGACCCTTTTTTTTAGTCGGAGCGACTTGTGTCGCTCCTATTAGAACGGGTCTGCAGCTTCCCTATGGAAGGCGACCTACGGCGACCTGTGAGGCGACCAGGTCGCCTCACAGGTCGCCCCAGTGTGAACGGGGACTCATTCACACACTTTTTTAAATGGGTAAACTTGCAAAGTCTGCAGGGGATTAAATAATTATTTTCCCCATCTGTACCAGGGCTTTTTTTCAGTGAGAATGAGGTGGAATGCAGTTCCAGCACTGATGTGTGCAGTGGCAAGGGGTGCTGGGGGGTCTATTGATGCTGGCTGCTAAAGAAAATATTTTCTCGGAGAGTGTGTGCTGGGGGTGATCTATCTTTACTTGAGGGGGGTGTTTATTGTTACTGGGACAGGATCTATTTTTGATGGGGAGGATTTTTTGTTGCTGATGAGGATCTATTGGGGTTCTATTTTTGTTGGGGAGAATCTATTGTTTCTGTGAAGTATCTGTTGTTGTGGGGGGGGGGGGGGTAGAGCAGGGTCTGTTTTTGCTGGGCAGGGATCTATTCTTACTGGTGCAAAATCTATTGTTGCTGGGGGTATTTTGTTTATGGGAGTGATCAATTGTAACTGTGGGTATCTATTGTTGCTGGGGAGAATCTATTGTCACTAGGGGGATCAATTGTCACTAGGGATATCTACTGTTGCTGTGGATGATCTATTGTCACTAGGGGGATCTATTGTCCCTGGGGGTATCTATTGCTGCTGTGGAGGATCTATTTTCACTAGGGGGATCTATTGTTGCTGGGGAAGATCTATTGTCACTAGGGGGATATATTGTCACTGGTGGTACCAATTGTTGCTGGGGAGGATCTATTGTCACTAGGGGGATATATTGTCACTGGTGGTACCAATTGTTGCTGGGGAGGATCTATTGTCACTAGGAGGATCTATTGTCACTAGGGGTATCTATTGTTGCTGGGGAGGATCTATTGTCACTAGGGGTATCTATTGTTGCTGGGGAGGATCTATTGTCACTAGGGGTATCTATTGTTGCTGGGGAGGATCTATTGTCACTAGGAGGATCTATTGTCACTAGGGGTATCTATTGTTGCTGGGGAGGATCTATTGTCACTAGGGGTATCTATTGTTGCTGGGGAGGATCTATTGTCACTAGGGGTATCTATTGTTGCTGGGGAGGATCTATTGTCACTAGGAGGATCTATTGTCACTAGGGGTATCTATTGTTGCTGGGGAGGATCTATTGTCACTAGGAGGATCTATTGTCACTGGGGGTATTATTGTTGCTGGGGAGGATCTATTGTTACTAGTGGATCTATTGTCACTAAGGGGGATCTTTTGTCGCTGGGTGGTACTGAGGTAGGTAGAGGACAGAGACAAGTGATGGGAGTGGGTAGGGGGTGGAGACAAGAGACAATTTGGGGGGGGGGGGGGTTGTACCTGTACCTCTTCTCTGATGAAAAGAGCCCTGCCAGTTAGTAATTGAAGATCAGAGAAGGATTACATAGTAATAATCAGAGATCCTCTCACCTCACACAATATGAATAGCACAGTTCTCTTTGCACCCCTCCAGTACAGTACAGACACATTGCAGGAACGGAGCCCCATACATCACTTCTATCCCGATCCCTCAGGAACATGACAGCAGTGTGATATGTGTAGGAATGTCACAGACAGCTCTCCCCATCCATGGACCAGGCTCCCCTGTCACACAATCCCCGGACAGGATTACCGGATTACTCACCGATCACCTCCGGTCCTCCATCCTCCTCTCTGATCCTCCGCTCTCTCTGCACACACCGCACCCACTCCAAGAGACTGCCTGTCACATGTGACCACACCCTCTACGGGCGGGCCCCCGTGTCCGATCCCGCCCACTCCTATTCAAACGTACAAAAAAGTTCCCGTCTTCTCTGAGAAACCACGCCCCCTGGCCATCCATCAACTCGTTTAAAAAAAACCCCGCCCACCGGCACATTCCAGCAGGGCGAGCATCTCCCAGATAGGACGGAGTGCGGGTGTGAGTGGCCCGTCCATCCCTGTGTGTGAACTGTGCACCGGGATCACATGACACCTCATGAATTGTACATCAGAGAATGTTCCGATTTATATCTTAGAACTCCAGCTATGGATTGGATTGAACAGTTCCATTGGTCTGGCTTCATATTCCATATCTGTAGAGTTCCTGTGGAAGCGGAGAATCACTTTAGTCATCTTTCTGCACAGTGAACACAGGGGGTCACTCGCTTGGCATAGCTGCCATTCATAGAACGCTTTGTATTCTTCTCAATGAATGCAAGACATTCTGATTCTGATTGGACGAGGAGGGGCGGTGACTTCATGATCTCCCCTGTTATCTTTTCATTGAGAAGAATACAAAGCAACCTATGAATGGCACCCATGCTAAGCGAGTGACCCCCTGTGTTCACAATGTAGCGGGGCAGCCAACCAGCACAGGACCAAGACAATTTTGGGGATTTCTGTAGTAGCTGTAGCACTACCTCCACAGGAGCCATTTAGTAGATTGGGTTCTCTGTTTTTTTTCCTCGACTCCGTGACCAACCTCGGCCCTTCTGACACACCAGGTTAAAGCGATAGTAAACCGCGGCTGGCAAAAAAAAAATCCCATACATAGGCAATGGCATAATATGCATATAGGCACATTATGAAATACTTACCTTAGAACGAAGCCCTCCAGCGGCATGCTGTCACCTCTGATGGGGCTTCCATCTTCCCCGGTCTTCCTGCTGGATTCCTGTATGAGTGGCAGGAAGCCATGATGATGTCACTCCTGTGCCAGTGAACAGGAGTCGGCTGTGGCACAGAGCTCTGAAGGTCTGGCACGGTATGCCAGACCCTTAGAAGGCATGCGCCGGTGATGTCACTGTCACATCGGTAGTTGCGCTTAAAAAATCTTTATTTAGGAACCACAGAACACAACTGCTGATAAGATCAGTTGACGCGTTTCAGCATATGGGACCTTGGTCATCGGTGATGTCACTGGCTGCATCCAAATCTCCTAAACCCTTAAACTTACCTACAGGTAGGGATGCACCGAAATTTCGGCCACCGAAATTATCGGCCGAAAATGAGCCTCTCTCATTTCGGCCGATAATGGGTTAACAGTGCCGAAAATAAAAATGGCCGCCGTGGGGAAGGAGGAGGGCGCAGCGCAGCGCAGGGCAGGTTTCAAAAGTCCCGCCTCTGGCCGGCCGTCCGCCTCTTAATAATGTCCCTACTACTCTGTGCATTATGAATGGACATACTAGGCGGGGGGCGGGGCGAGCGGCCGCTATAGAGAGAACTATTGTGATCCTTCACTGTCAGCTCCTCACGTCTATGTATGAATGAGAACTGAACTGAGCTGACACCGGGCGGGGGGGCGGGCGGAGCGGCCGCTATTAGCTGTGACTATGTGAGAGTTTCACTTCCCTGACAGGCACGTATCTCCGCTGACAAGGAAGAGAAACTCTCACATAGTCACAGCTAATAGCGGCCGCTCCGCCCGCCCCCCCCGCCCGGTGTCAGCTCAGTTCAGTTCTCATTCATACATAGACGTGAGGAGCTGACAGTGAAGGATCACAATAGTTCTCTCTATAGCGGCCGCTCGCCCCGCCCCCCGCCTAGTATGTCCATTCATAATGCACAGAGTAGTAGGGACATCATTGAGAGGCGGTGCCGCCGGCCAGAGGCGGGACTTTTGAATGCAGGAGAGGACACCCGAGGAGGAGGACGCTGAGGCAGTGGGGGAGGGGGGAGGGGAGCTGAGGCAGCTTACCAATGCTATTAGTATTATGAGGCATGAGGGGTTAATGTATTGTCACTGCTGGTCACTCATCTATTAGTGACTGACCAGTGGCAGGTAATTAACCCCTTTTGTGCTGCATTAGTGCAACCAGTGTCAGTGTTAATTAACACTGGTTGCACTAATGCAGCACAAAGGGGTTAATTACCTGCCACTGGTCAGTCACTAATAGATGAGTGACCAGCAGTGACAATACATTAACCCCTCATGCCTCATAATACAAATACCATTGGTAATTAAATTAACCTCTTGCCAACCCATCACAGTACATATACTGTGACAGGGTGGCAGCGACAGGTGTAGGTGTACGTCGCTGCCTGTTTTTGGTTTATGTCCCTGTTCTATCCATTTCAAATTTTTTTTGGGGAAAAAGTCATTTTCGGTTTCGGTTTCGGTTTTCGGCCAAGGGCATCCTGCATTTTCGGTTTCGGTTTCGGCCCAAAATTTTCATTTCGGTGCATCCCTACCTACAGGTATGCCTTATTATAGGCTTACCTGTAGGTTCAAGTCCAAAAAATAAGACTTTACTACCAAGTAAATGGACATGGCAATACTATTGGGAGCACAAATACACATAAATATGTATAAATATCCTGCATAGAAATAGGTTTCCGTATCAGAAAGCAAACACCTGGTTAGTGGTAAAAAAAAACAACTAAATTTGTTGTCATGGGTAAAGTAAATAGCAATATATGCATCAATGAGCAAATAGAAAGTTAGTTCAATAAGAGCTCACATTGTAATCAATAACTCGTCTGTAACCAGCATGCTACAACGGCTTTTCATAGTGCACTCTATACAAATGGCTACGATGACATACAGTATAAGGCTCCCTAGAGAGGTACCAGTATAGAGATTTGGGCAATGTTCTTGTGAAGCAGCTATCTGGGTTAGCAGTCCTTAGCACTAGTTCTTCAGCTGGTTATTGTTGGGGTACAGTGTTTATAGTGGTGCGCATACCATAAGTACAGTCAAAATAAAGTCTTCATGCAGTGAAAAGGGCTGCTACTTAGATGGCCAGTCGCCATGTGCTCAGTCTCTGCTAACAGCAATAGATCAACAACAGCATTGCCCTCCCACCAGCCCCACCAATTCAGTAACTTTGGGCCAACTGTTCAGATGTCAGCTTAGTTCTGGATCTGCCTGGAGTGATTTGGGTCCTCAGCACACAGGTCAACAGCGCTCCAGGTTCTGTCTCAGGCTGCAGGCTTGAGTCAGGTTAGTGTGCACTCTGGAACAGCAATGTGCACATTCTAGTCTGCTTGCAGCATGTTCTCTCTCTAACTGTTAAGAGTGTATATCTGAGAGTTGCAGTCCATCACTCCATCTGCTCTTATGTGAGATCCTCTTCCCACACTACATTTCTCAAAGTTCAGTGCAGCCTGCATCAAAGTCAATCAAGTCCTTAATGCCCCCTCTGCTGGATAGATGCTGAATGGCACTGAAAGCCAGCATAAGTCTTGTATAGGCAGTGGCACACAAAGCTGCTACAGCAGTGTTTCTCAACTCCGATCCTCAGGGCACACTAACAGGCCAGGTCTGCAAGAAAACTGAAATACATCGCAGGTGATATCATTTGCTGCTCAGTGATTGCAGTATTCTAGTCTGCATCTCCCCAAGGTAATACTTAAAATCTGGCCTGTTAGTGTGCCCCGAGGACCAGAGTTGAGAAACACTGTGCTACAGTATGGTGTCTTTATAGTGGCTCCTTCTCTAGCCATGCACCTAGTTACATAGCTGCAACTACTACAGTGGTTCTGTGCTTCCACCGCGATCCCTCAGGTATGGAACATGTTAAAATACATTGGTCCAAGCCAGACCTTCCTTGTAGTGGGACTTAACCTGTACTGCAAGGGTAAATTGCTCATTTTGTCTTGAGGACAGGAAGAGCATTTTTACATATCTGATCCTCCACTCTTCTGGCAAACAGAGCTCCCCTCTACTCCAGAAATAGGCTGTCCCAAGGTGTCCTCATGTCCAGTGCTGATCAATGATCCCTGCATTAGACTTAAAGAGAAAGTAAAGTCTTCCGTTTTTTTTTTTTTCTTCTCTGCAAAGTAAATGCATATTGTGCTAGTATGCATCCCATACTACCACATTATGTGACACTTACATGCAAATGAAGCTCGCATTGTCCCCACTGGCGGCCGCATCCATCTTCGCCCGTCTTCTTTCCGGGTCTGCGGACTCCGGCTGTATTACTGTCCAAAGCCGCGTGACGTCACTCCCACCCCGGTCAAGGCACAGGGCTCTGAAGAAACGGCACGGGCGGCCGTTTCTTCAGAGCGCATGCGCCGATGACGTCATCAGCTACATGCAATGTAAATATCTCCTAAACTGGGCAAGTTTAGGAGATATTTACAGTACCTATAGGTAAGCCTTATTATAGGCTTACCTATAGGTACAAGTTATAAAGGTGGGTTTTCAACCACTTTAATGACATCAGAGGACCTTAGACTGCCAGAGTGTAGGGGAAAATGGGGCTATAGGGACCGTTCATGCAGCCCAGGGGAGCTCCCAACAAGAGCTGGGGCAACTGAAGAATCCTCACTCCTCAGCATCCAACACACCTCTAGATGTGAAGGAATCCTGGTACCCTCTGTGTACTGTACTTACTTCTATCAGCCTTTATACCACTACAGGACACAGTAGGGAAGTACAGTTCAATAGGAGGACGTTGGAACCACAGCACACATGGGAAGTGTCCCCTAATATTGGTGGTTAGTGTAGTGCTCTGGTATATAGGTGGTCAGTGTAGTTCCCCCTTATATTGGTGGTCAGTATTGTGCTTCCTTTTAGTGGTGTTCAGTGTAATGGCCCCTTATATAGGTGGTCAGTGTAGTGCCTCCTTATATTGGAAATCAGTGTAGTGCTCCCTAATATTGGTTGTCCATGTAGTGTTCCCAAAAATATTGGTGTTCAGTACAGTGTTCCCTTATATTGGTAGTCAGTGTAGTGCCCTGTTATATACAGTATGTGGTCAGTGTAATGCCCTCTCGTATTGGTGTTCAGTATAGTGCTCCCTTTAATTGGTGTTCAGTGTAGTGCCTCCTTATATTGGTGGTCAATATAGTGTTCCCTTATATTGGTGGTCAGTGTAGTGCCTCCTTTTATTGGTGGTCAGTATAGTGTTCCCTTATATTGGTGGTCAGTGTAGTGCCTCCTTATATTGGTGGTCAGTATAGTGTTCCCTTATATTGGTGGTCAGTGTAGTGCCTCCTTATATTGGTGGTCAGTATAGTGTTCCCTTATATTGGTGGTCGGTGTAGTGCCTCCTTATATTGGTGGTCAGTATAGTGTTCCCTTATATTGGTGGTCAGTGTAGTGCCTTCTTACATTGGTGGTCAGTGTAGTGCTCCCTTATATAAGTGGTCAGTGTAGTGCCTCCTTATATTGGTGGCCAGTGTAGTGCTCCCTTATATAGGTGGTCAGTGTAGTGCCTCCTTACATTGGTGGTCAGGGTAGCGTTCCCTTATATTGGTAGTCACTATAGTGCCCCAATTAACTGGTGGTCAGTGTATTTCCCCTTCATATTGGTGGTTAGTATAGTATTCCCTAATATTGGTGGTTAATATAGACTTCCCTTATATTGGTGGTCAGTGTAGTGCTCTGGTATATAGGTGGTCAGTGTAGTTCCCCCTTATATTGGTGGTCAGCATAGTGCTTCCTTATAGTAGTGTTCAGTGTAGTGACCCCTTATATAGGTGGTCAGTGTAGTGCCTCCTTATATTGGTAATCAGTGTATTGCCCCCCTATATTGGTGGTTCATGGAGTGTTCCAAAAATATTGGTGTTCAGTACAGTGTTCCCTCATATTGGTGTTCAGTATAGTTCTCCCTTTATTTGGTGTTCAGTGTAGTGGTCCCTTAAATTGGTGGCCAGTGTAGTGCCTCCTTATATTGGTGGTCAATATAGTGTTCCCTCATATTGGTGGTCAGTGTAGTGCCTCTTTATATTGGTGGTTAGTATAGTGTTCCCTTTTATTGGTGGTCAGTGTAGTGCCTCCTTATATTAGTGGCCAGTGTAGTGCTCCCTTATATAGGTGGTCAGTGTAGTGCCCCATTATATTGGTGGTCATTATAGTGTTCCCTTATATTGGTGGTAAGTGTAGTACTTCCTTACATTGGTGGTCAGTGTTGTGCCTCCTTATATTAGTGGTCAGTGTAGTGCCTCCTTATATTGGTGGTCAGTGTAGTGCTCCCTTATATAGGTGGTCAGTGTAGTGACCCCTTATATAGGTGGTCAGTGTAGTGCATCCTTATATTGCTGGTCATAATGATGTTCCCTTATATTGGTGGTCAAAGTATTGCCTCCTTATATTGGTGGTCAGTATAGTGTCTCCTTATGTAGGTGGTCAGTGTAGTGACCCCTTATATAGGTGGTCAGTGTAGTGCCTCCTTATATTGGTGGTCATAATGATAATCCCTTATATTGGTGGTCAATGTATTGCCTCCTTATATTGGTGGTCAGTATTGTGTCTCCTTATATTGGTGGTCAGTATTGTGTCTCCTTATATTGGTGGTCAATATAGCGTTCCCTTACATTTTGAAATTAAATGGTGCGCTATAACTATAGGTGAAGTGTCTCGTGCAAATTCCTCACAAATTATGTGAAAATTCTTAATGCACAAATAAGATTCATAAATAATCTTATGAAAAACAATAAAACAGTGAAAAAATCAGATGGTGAATTAAATATATTCCAATGTGCTGAAACAAATGTCCATAAAATCCAATTTTTCCACAGTGCTTCCCCACAAATTCAATGTAGGATCCAAGTGTTGGAAATCAAAAACGTGTTCTATCCAATTCAAAAAAGATGTGTGTGACTCACTCCCACTGCCTTAAGGGTTTCCTCCTTACCCGACGGATAAAAGTAAGGTGCAAAAATTCCAAATAAATCTCTGTGTGAGGAAAGGATCGCCAATACTGCAGATTCACCCAGTGATGAGGACAAAAAAATCTAAGCCTCTTACCAGATGACAATGTCACTGCACTGCACTCTCTATTCAACTCCACCAATGTGTACCATGAAATGAAGAAAATTCAGCCGATAGTGCATTACCCCCAAACTTTATTAAGACAATAGATATATTACACTTACTTTCGTGTATCTTGATACAATCTTTGCACAGAATACCCTGTAGCTCTCCGTGGCTGGCTGCAGCATGGACCGCGGATGACGTGTGTGATGGCACGCCTCCTCTCTGACGCGTTTCCTCCTGCCTTCACACACGTTATCTGCGGTCGGTGCTGCAGCCAGCCACAGAGAGCTACAGGGTATTCTGTGCAAAGATTGTATCAAGACACACAAAAGTAAGTGTAATATACCTATTGTCTTAATAAAGTTTGGGGGTAATGCACTATCGGCGGCATTTTCTTCATTTCATGGTACACATTGGTGGAGTTGAATAGAGAAGTACAGCAGCCAAACCGGCCTGTGTATAGAGATCATCTACAATTTAATCTGCTGGTGTTGGAGGAAAAAAACCCAAGTGGGATAAATTCCAAGTTCAGTGACATTGTCATCTGGTAATAGGCTTAGATTTTTTTGTCCTCATCACTGGGTGAATCTGCAGTATTGGCGATCCTTTCCTCACACAGAGATTTATTTGGAATTTTTGCACCTTACTTTTATCTGTCAGGTAAGGAGGAAACCCTTAAGGTGGTGGGAGTCAATCACATCTTTTTTGAATTGGATAGAACACGTTTTTGATTTCCAACACTTGGATCCTACATTGAATTTGTGGGGAAGCACTGTGGAAAAATTGGATTTTATGGACATTTGTTTCAGCACATTGGAATATATTTAATTCACTATCTGATTTATTCACTGTTTTATTGTTTTTCATAACTTTTTTATGTATCTTATTTGTGCATTATGAATTTTCACGTAATTTGTTAGGAATTTGCACGAGACACTTCACCTATAGTTATAGCGCACCATTTAATTTCAACATTTATATATTTTCCATACTAGGTAAACGGATCTTGGTTGCAGCTTTAACACTTATCAGCGCACCCATCACATCATGTTCCCTTACATTGGTGGTCAGTGTTGTGCCTCCTTATATTGGTGGTCAGTGTAGTGCTTCCTTATATTGGTAGTCAGTGTAGTGCCTCCTTATATTGGTGGTCAGTGTAGTGACTCCTTATATTGGTAGTCAGTGTAGTGCCTCCTTATATTGGCGGTCAGTGTAGTGACTCTGACTCCTTATATTGGTGGTCATAATGAAGTTCCGTTATATTGGGGGTCAGTGTATTGCCTCCTTATATTGGTGGTCAGTATAGTGCCTCCTTATATTGGTGGTCAGTATAGCGTTCCCTTACATTGGTGGTCAGTGTAGTGCCTCCTTTTATTGGTGTTCAGTGTAGTGTCTCCTTATATTGGTGGTCAGTGTAGTGCCTCCTTATATTGGTGGTCAGTGTAGTGCCTCATTATATTGGTGGTCAGTGTAGTGCTCCCTTATATAGGTGGTCAGTGTAGTGCCTCCTTATATTGGTGGTCAGTATAGCGTTCCCTTATATTGGTGGTTAGTATAGGGCCCCCTTTCATTGGTGGTCATTATAGTGTTCTCTTATATTGGTGGTCAGTGTAGTACCCCCTTACATTGGTGGTCAGTGTTGTGCCTCCTTACATTGGTGGTCAGTGTAGTGCCTCCTTACATTGGTGGTCAGTGTAGTGCCTCCTTATATTGGTGGTCAGTGTAGTGCCTCATTATATTGGTGGTCAGTGTAGTGCTCCCTTATATAGGTGGTCAGTATAGTGCCTCTTTATATTGGTGGTCAGTATAGTGGTCCCTTATATTGGTGGTTAGTGTAGGGCCCCCTTTCATTGGTGGTCATGATAGTGTTCCCTTATATTGGTGGTCTGTGTAGTACCCCCTTACATTGGTGGTCAGTGTAGTACTCCCTTACATTGGTGGTCAGTGTTGTACCTCCTTACATTGGTGGTCAATGTTGTGCCTTCTTATATTGGTGGTCATTGCAGTTCTCGCTTACATTGGTGGTCAGTGTGGTTCCCTTTTATATTGGTGTAGCGCACTCCCTAAGGAGCCACAAGTGAAATGGGATTCCCCACCCTGCACAGCCAGGCACACTGAATTTCACAGTCAAACTTGAGTCAGAGAACAGTTCAGTGCTTGTTTTTTTGTTGGTTTATTGAGGAATTAGAATTGGATAGGGATTGGGAAATTATGAGATGCCCACTTGACTTCAAACAACTTCAGAGACAACTTCTCCTATATACAGTCTACATGCACTCCTCACTTGCTCTGGCACACTTGCTTGCAGAGCTCCAGCTGGCACATTGTAGATCTGACAAAGCACTCAGTCAGATTTAGAGCAACAGCCCATTACAGGCAGAAACCCAAGGACCCTTGGTGTGTAGCAGAAAAAAGTTCCAGCATACATCCCTGTGGCTACTGATCCCAGCACCACCTCTTCAGGCACTGCCAGCCTGCCTGGCTACAGCTGCCTCTTTCACTAGCACTCCTGGCTACTTCTCCACAGTTGTCCCAGACTGACACTCACTCACTTCACAGTCCTCCCAGACTGACCACTCATGTGCTGACCTGCTCCCGCTGTCCTCTCCTTGCTCCCATGCCTCCAGGAAGGATTGCTCCGTGTGTTGTAGAGGCTCCCTCCAGCACCCAAGCCCCAGGACCTAAGTCACCCTCCCCCCCAGACTAGGGGGCAAGGGAGGGCAGGCAGCCTTAGGCCTGGGGGGGGGGGGGGGGCAGGACCAGTAAAGTGGCCCATTGAACCACCAAATCAGCTCACCATCCTTGCCCACCTGGTTTTATAACAGATATTGATGTGATACAACGTGGTAACATAATTTAATGTTAATAGCAACAAAGGAGGTTTAACAATAAATATGCATCAATGCAGCCTCACCAGTGCCCGTCAGCACAGCCTCATCAGTGCCCATCAGCGCAGCCTGATCAGTGCCCATCAATGCAGCCTCATCACTGCCCATCCAATGCAGCCTGATCAATGCCCATCAATGCAGCCTCACCAGTGTCAATCAATGCAGCCTGATAAGTGCCCATCAATGCAGCCTCACCTGTGCCCATCAATGCAGCCTCACCTGTGCCCATCAGCGCAGCCTCATCAGTGCCCATCAGTGCAGCCTCATCAGTGCCCATCAGCTCAGCCTCATCAGTGCAGCCTCATCAGTAAAGAAATGGAACAAGTGGCGCAAGCTGTTAGCACTACATAAAAACGATAGTCCATATAGTAGCACATCAAGGCTATGATAAAGTCTTAAGGTGAGATGAGGAAATAGTCTGGATGCTCAGGGCCAGCCTGTTGGGGAGCAGAAGCGATCTCCAAACATGCAACAAACAAAAGAGAAAACAGGCGCCTCCGAGTTAAGACTGCGATTTAATATGGCAAACAAGTAATAAAAACTTACATCAAGGTAAGTATAAGCAGACAAGATGGGTCCTTCCGGTGTCCATGTGGAAGCTGGGGCTTGGAGTCATCACTGTGGGTCTGTAATCATCTCCTCTCTTCCTCTTCCTGTCCAGCAGGAAGTGGGGGGTTTCACAGCAGTGAGATGGAGGCTTGGACAGCAGGGTGAAACCGCAGTGAGATGGAGGCTTGGGCCGCACGGTGGCCGTGATGCTTGTCCACGGGATCTTCCGGCGTAATGACTGACGCGTTTCCGAGCATGCGCACTGTGGGGGGAAAACAGCGCGCGCTCCTTTTTCAAAGTCGGATGTAAAAGGGAAAGAGAAGGACCAATTTATGTGTTCTGGGACAATGCCCTCTGGTGGCGAAGTTATAAAATTACTATCAAAGTAAACATGACTCTACATTATAGCTGTATGAGGAACAATGCCCTCTGGTGGTGAAGTTATTAAATTACTATCAAAGTAAACATGACTCTACGTTATGGCTGTATGAGGAACAAGGGTCCCTCTAGAGGTCAAACCAGTAAGAAATAAAAATAAACAATAATACAGTAAACCCCCCTCCATTGCGGGGGTTACGTTCCGGACCCAGCCGCGAAAAGTGAAATTCCGCGAAATAGAAAAACCCTATTAAAATGCATTGTAGGCATGATTTTTTTACTGTCACTGTACGTGTAGAAGCATTTTAAGGTCTTTAAACACACTTTTAAAACAATAGAAACTCATTTAAACACATAAAAGATACTTAGAGACAGAGCAAGAGCTATGAAAAACACAAAAATCTTTCATTTTTAATGATTTATATAGTAAAATAACATTACAAAAAAAACCGCGAATTACCGGGACCGCAAAAACTGAACCGCGATGTAGCGGGGGATTACTGTATACATGTGATACGATGCATGAAGAGAAAAGTGCCGTAGACAATGAGAGGAAAATTAGAGAAAAAAAAAAAAACATGGGATGAAATGAGAAAGAAATGATAAATGTGGAAATAAAATTAAATATGAATAAAAATAAAATATAAAAAGTAAATTAAAATAAAAATAAAAATCAAAAATGGGAAATTAAAAATTAAAAATAAAAATAAATGTAAACAAAATAAAGAATTGTATATGATGTATGCATATCATTAACTGAGACTAAATATACAAAAAAAAAAAAAAAAATTATTATATTTGTATGTGATAATGTAAAATTCTTATAGTATATATTGATACATGTATGTATAAAATCAGGAAATGGATACTAATGCAATGAGATGGATGGAATGGGAACAATGATGAATATCAACCTGAAAGAGGTATGAATATGGAGGAAGTTGGGGGAAAAAAACAAAACAAAAAAAAAAACAAATTGGCACTGTATGGATTACCTAAAGTGAACCCTAGAGGGGACTAATTAAAGAATGGTGGATACATCCAATTCTTCGTTCATCCCATTGGGCGAAAGTGTATTGAGGGAATAGATCCAAAACGTTTCACGTTCGCACAGTTTGTGAAATCTTTCGGCTTCGGGAAGGTCTTTTGATATTTGCTCAATGATCCATACCTCAAGATTTGAGGTAGATTTGTCATGGTGTCTGAGAAAGTGGCGGGGGACGCTATGTTTGTCTTTTCCTTCCTCTATTTTTCTCCTGTGTTCCCCAAATCTTTGTCGAAGGGGACGGATCGTGCGTCCTACATAGAGGAGGTTGCAAGGACAACTGAGGCAATAAATTACAAAATCAGATGAACAATTGTAAAAATCAGCGAGGTTGTATGTTTTATCATGTGTATGAAATGATTTTTTACCATGTTTTACATATGCACAGGTTTTGCACAAAGACTTGTTGCACCTATACATGCCTGTTAAAGGAATCAGGCACACCCTAGGGGTGGCGTCTTTAATGGTTTTAAGTTTGCTGGGTGCAATTTTGTTTTTAAGGTTGGGTGCTTTCCTGTATGTGACTCTGGGAGTACTTGGGAGGACTAATTTGAGATGGGGGTCCTCCAAGAGTATAGGCCAGTGTTTTAGAAGAATCTGTTCCATGGTCTTGTGTTTGTAATGGAATTTGGTGGTGAAACGAATGGATTGATCAAATGTGCCTTGGGTTTTGGCAGGAGGGGGATCTGTGAGGTACAGATGATATGCTTGATCTACCAGGGGGAGTGGATAACCTTTGTCCAATAATTTGGCTTTTAGAAGCTGACTTTCAGCTACATAGTCATCGTGCCTGGTGCAATTACGCTTCAGCCGACAAAATTGTCCCTTGGGAATATTGTTGGTCCATTTGTTGTAATGGCAGCTCTTGTAGTGCAATAGGGAATTACCTGCAGTAGGTTTGGAGTAATTCTTGGCATGAATTTGATTTCCTATGTAGTACAATTCAAGGTCCAGAAAAGCAAGTCGTTCAGAATTGGTGACATGGGTGAATGTTAATCCGTGGGGGTTTTGGTTGAAGCATATCATCTGTACCTCACAGATCCCCCTCCTGCCAAAACCCAAGGCACATTTGATCAATCCATTCGTTTCATCACCAAATTCCATTACAAACACAAGACCATGGAACAGATTCTTCTAAAACACTGGCCTATACTCTTGGAGGACCCCCATCTCAAATTAGTCCTCCCAAGTACTCCCAGAGTCACATACAGGAAAGCACCCAACCTTAAAAACAAAATTGCACCCAGCAAACTTAAAACCATTAAAGACGCCACCCCTAGGGTGTGCCTGATTCCTTTAACAGGCATGTATAGGTGCAACAAGTCTTTGTGCAAAACCTGTGCATATGTAAAACATGGTAAAAAATAATTTCATACACATGATAAAACATACAACCTCAATCAGTGCCCATCAATGAAGCCTCACCACTGCCCATTTAATGCAGCCTCACCAGTGCCCATCAATGCAGCCTCACCAGTGCCCATCCAATGCAGCCTCATCAGTGCCTATCAACGCAGCCTGATCAGTGCCCATTAGTGCAGCGTCACTAGTGCCCATCAGCACAGGCTCATCAGTGCCCATCAGAGCAGCCTGATCAGTGCCCATCAGTGCACCCTGATCAGTGCCCATCAATGCAGCCTCATCACTGCCCACCCAATGCATCCTGATCAGTGCCCATCAATGCAGCCTCCCCAGTGCCAATCCAATGCAGCCTGCAATTAGAGAGAGAGGAGAGCCACCTGATTACACAGAGCGGGAATCTCCCGCTTACCTGGCGTGGCCGCTGTCATACAAAGTCTCGCCTCCTGGACCGATCGGCTCCTTTGATAGACGTCACCATTGTGCTGTCTATCATAGGAGCCGGTCTAGGAGGTGGGAATTTGTATGGCAGCGGCTGCGCCGGGTAAGCAGGAGATCCCCGCTCTGTGTAATCCGGTGGGACTCGCCCCCCCCCTCCCCTCTGAGGCAGCCTAGTGGGACCCATGATAGGGCCGGTCCTGGGTGCTCCCCTCTGCCTACAGTTAGTAGTTGTCAGCGGGCAGTGGCCACCAGGCATTTTTATTATAGGTTAGGGTGGCCTGGAAGGCGATTGCCACCCTGCCCCCTGGCCCAGCCCGCCCCTGCTAGAGGGTGCCCTCAGGGGCCACTGATAGCTTCCTCGGCACTCCATCTCCATCTTCTACCCGACTGCCCCTCCCTGCTGGTATGACTCATGAGTTTTTATGAGGTGGCCTGCCAGCCTGCTGGGGATTGGCTGGGGCCCTCATCAATACTCCAAGCAGCTCCTCCTAGACTCCACCCTCTACTGCTTGCTGAGTCATCCAGCCCCCCAGAGTTACTCAGCCCTGACCCAGATTCAACTCAGGCCTGGCTCTCAGCCAAGCCAAATGTACCTACACTACAGCTAACTATGTACACATATTCTAGCACACTAGAGGGTGCTGCATTGGTGGTCAGTGCAGTTTTCCCTTATATTGGTGGTCAGTGTAATGCCCCTTTACATTGGTGGTCAGTATAGAGTTTCCTTACATTGGTGGTCAGTGTATTGTTCTCTTATTTGGTGATCCATGTAGTGTTCCCTTATCCACGTCACCTCCGGAAGATTTATCCCCCTTCCTGACCAGGCCATTTTTTGGCGATACGACACTGCATTACTTTAACTGACAATTGCGTGGTCTTACGACACTGTACCCAAATAAGATTTATTTCCTTTTTTCCACAAATAGAGCTTTCTTACGGTGGTATTTCATCACCTCTGCTGTTTTTATGTTTTGCGCTATAAACAAAGAACGACTGACAATTTTGAAAAAGAAAGAAACAATATTTTTTACTTTCTGCTGTAAAACATATTCCATAAAAAAATGTAAAAAATCAAATTTCTTCATCAATTTAGCCCAAAATTTATTCTGAAACATATTTTTGGAAAAAAATTCCATTGAGCGTATTAGGGCTGTGCATCTTCACTTACCTCACGATTCGATGCGATTACGATTATTAGGGTCGCGATTCGATACGATTCGATTCCGCGATGCATCACGATGCATCACGATTACTGCCCAATGCCCATGCCCAGCCCACTGCCCAATGGTTTTCAAAACTTTATAAAAAAAAACAAACAATCAAGCAGTCACAAATAAAAGAATCCTTTTTATTTTCATGTGCTTCAAAGGACACTTTCCTGGACCCTGTCATGGCCTGCAAGCCCTGCATACTTTAGTGCACTTGCACTGCAAACATATAGGAAGGTCTGAAAATGCAAACAGCATAGCAGAGACAGACAACAACACTAGTATTTTACTAGAAGTAACAGTAAAATTAGTAAAAAACTGTAGTAGTGCAGTTTACTGCTTCATAAAAGAAAATATTAATATAAGCCAGGCCTACCACCATTTAAAGTACAACTAAAGGCCAAACTTTTTGGATTTTGGATAAAGTTTGGCCTATAGTTGTACTTTAAGGCAAGCCAAGATAGAAGAAGCCAGCCAGCCAGCCAGCCAAGCTAATATTCTTGTGAAAATGGTCATCATAAATTCCCACAAAACATTATATATAAATCCTTTTATGTGAATATGCATTGCAATAAATTCCAGGTGTGCCATAACCTGTCCTCTACAAAACAGAGCACTTCCTGACTAGTAGCAAACATCAAGGGTGAACCTGGCAATAGTGCACTGCTGCATAACTTCCATGTTCACCGTGATGTTTGTTTCCCTCTGCAACTGCCAGTCAACTCACGTGAGTTGATGGATTGGCTGCTAGAGGGGAGTTACAAATATAAGCTTTAAGCTTATCAATTCACTTATGTCACTTTTATGTCACTTACTTTACAGAAAACGTTACCTGTCCTGCAGACAGTCTCTGTCTCGACCACGATTAAACCCAACTGAAGCCAAGCCAAAGCCACCATTAGAGGAAGGAAAACCCTTGACAGAGTAAATCATCAACTAAAGCTTAAACCTTGAGTAAATCTTCATGGGATCACAAAAAAAACACACAACACGATTGTCTGCATCAGAATCATGAGAACTGAAGAAAGGTTTGGCATTGCCACACTGGTACAACTCAAGGCATATAGGTTAGGTCAGGTTTGTGTGTATTTGTGATCCAGTAAAGGTTTAATCAAGGTTTTACGCTTCAATGTATGATTGATTTAATCTTTCAAGGATGTCCTTTCCTGTACCGTGGCTGCCTGGCTTGCCTTCAGTTGTCTAGATACACTTTTACCTTTATTATTTGTTTGGTTGAGGGAACCCCCTACACTTGCTATTGCTACAGAGTACAACAGACCAGCAGACAGACATGCGTTGCAATAATTTCCAGGTGTGTGCCATAACCTGTCCTCTACAAAACAGAGCACTTCCTGACTAGTAGCAAATATCAAAGGTGAACCTGGCAATAGTGCACTGCTGCATAACTTCCATGTTCACCGTGATGTTTGTTTCCCCCTGCAACTGCCAGTCAACTCAAGTGAAGTGAGTTGATGGCTGCTAGAGGGGAGTTATACAAATATAAGCTTAAGCTTAAATAATTATCAATTCACTTATGTGAATGGACCATTTTTGAAAACAAGCCATTCTCCATCTCTCCAGTGCTAGAAAAGCTGTAAAAAATATAAAATGTTCCAGGTTCAATGCGATTGTGTTTGCCCCTGCCATTGCCAGTCAACTAAACACAGTGTGTGTGTGTGTGTCGTGACTACTCAAAAGCTTATACGCAGCCTCATCAGCATCAACTCAACACACACACACTGTGTGTGTGTGTGTGTTGAGTTAATGCTAGAGCTGCGTTATAAGCTCTTGAGTTGTCACGACAGTCAGTCAGTCACGTTACAGAAAGAAAACTTTACCTGCACTGCACTGAGCAGCACTCTACCATGTCGATTACATCTGTAACTGAAGCCAAGCTAGCCAACAAGCCACCATTAGAGGAAGGAAAATCCTTGAGAGAATAAATTGTAAACTGAAGCTTAACCTTGAGGAAATCCTATGGGGGTCACATTCACAAACTCACAAATATAGTATATTACACAAGAATCCACAATTGGTGTTTGTGATCCAATAAGATAAGATTTACTCTAGGTTAAGCTTCAAATGTACAAGTTATTTCTCTCAATGATTTTCCTTCCTATAATGCTGCACCGTGGCTGGCTTGGTGTCAGTTGTCTAGAAGAAAATACACTTTAATATTATTTATTTGGTTGAGGGTTAAATGAACCCCTAGTACTTGCCTAGACACTTTTAGTGTGAAGCAACGGAACGGATTATGGATTGGAAATGGACACATTGGACAGGACAATCTTCAAAAACAAACCATCAGTGCTATAAAGCTATAAAACAAGACTGGTGATGTGACTGACTGGTGACTGGCGGCAGACTGAATTAGTAATTACTAATTCATTAAAAACATGAATTAGTAATTATTTCAGTGCATAGCATTTGGGAACATGTAGGTTTTTCTGTAAGAACACTAGATGATCCACATGCTCAGGTTTAAGACTGCTTCTTTTCGCTGTTATAACATCTCCTGCAGTAGAGAAAACCCGCTCTGCAGATACACTTGTACCTGGGATACACAAGTATTGCTTTGACAGCTGAGAGAGGAGGGGGAATATGAGCTCATGCTCACGCCACCATTTTAAAGGGTCCTCAGTGAGAGGCAGAGGTGGGGCTTTACAATATTTTTCCATTTCGTCTTCTGCCTTGGCATAGGGGGTCTTAGGTTCTATTGCACCATCAGTGAAAGACTGCCCCAGCAAAGTTATGAGCAGCGATGTTGTGGCCTTTTTTTTGGGAGGAGAATGGCTGTCCTCAATGGGTGTTGTTTCTTCTTCCACAGTTGCTTTTTCCCTAGGCACTTCATCCACATTTGTCCTTCTATTAGATGTAATCTGTGTGTTTGAACAAAAGATAATAGTATAAGAAGAGCTGAACTGACTAAGAGTGTGATTCATTGATGAGGTGTGGGAAACTGCACGGTAATCCATACCATACAGTTCCACTTCCCACACCGCATCAGTGAATCAGGGCATGTTATTACACAACACAATGTAGCTGAGCTTCTAGCTGTCTGGCAGGAAACATGATAAAATTCTAATTACCTCCAAAGATGCAGCCTCCTCAGTCACTCCTCTGTATATCTCCGATCTCTCCTCCTCTGTGGGAATAAAAGGCAGTCCTTTAAAGCGAGGATCCAGAGCAGAGGCTGTATGAAGGATCTTCTTCTCTGCCTCACTGCTGTACCTCTTCAGGAGATCTGTTTTGATTGCATTCTTAATCTCATGGGTCATGGCTGTGTCTCCCATGGTGTCTGTCCTGCTCTGGAGCAGTTGTGCATTTAGAGGGGCAATGAGAGACACTGTTGGGTTGCGCTCTTCTGACATCAGCAAGGTTGCATCCTTCATTGGCTTTAATGCACTCACAGCGTCCTCTGCATTTGACACATCTGTTTCATTGAGAGTGCAGAGATCAGACTCTCCTTTTCTGACTTCTGGAGACAGCAAGGTGGCACAAACTGCAGGTTGTTGTTCTAAGAACCTCTCGACCATGTCATATGTGCTGTTCCATCTTGTTGGCACATCAGTTATTAGCTTATGATTCTTCAGGCCCAGACATTTCTGTTTCTCTTTTAGACAGTGGCTTCCTCTAGTGCTGCGATGGAAGAATGTGGATATTCGTCGCACTCTGGCGAGAAGCCTGGAGAGCGTGGCCCCTTTCAGTGCCCGCTGACATGCAAGATTGAGTGTATGGGCAAAACATTTAACATGAGGAAATTTACCAACTTGAGCTGCAACTATCATGTTCGCCGCGTTGTCGGTCACAAGCACTACAGATTGATCAGACAGCTGCCATTCTTCCACAACATGAGACAGTAGCTCTGCCAGATGAGCACCTGTTTGAGACTCATAAATGGCTCTTGTTTGCAACACATGTGACAAGACCTGCCAGTCCTTAGTAACGTAATGTGCTGTTATTGTAACATAGGACTCCGTTGTGACTGACGTCCATGAATCACACGTTATTGCGACTCGACTGGCTTGGTTCATTGACGCAAGTACCTGAGCTTTGGTGTTGTGGTAGAGTGCAGGTATAACGTTTTCTGTAAAGTGCCTGCGTGATGGGATCTAATAACGTGGCTCTAGCGTCTTCACAAGGTAGCGAAACCCGGCGTTGTCCACAACTGAGTAAGGCCGTAGGTCCTTGGCGATGAAAGCTGCCACAGCTTTGGTTAGTTTCTTCCCCTTTTCTGAGTTGGGCGGATAAGTTGACAGTATGGCATCAATTCTTGGCTGATCTGGGTCTAGCAGTCTTTCCTTGGCAGTGGTGGCACTGCTGGTGGCGACAGGTGTTACTAACTCAGAGTGAAAACGGCTAACATGGTTTCTCAAGTTCGTAGTATTCCCTAGGTATTTAATTTTTGTGTGACAGGCTTTACATACGGCGTGTGTCTTGTCCAACTCACGCTTCCCTGTGTGTTCGTAAAATCCGAAATGTGCCCAGATGTTTGCTCTTAAAACGCTAGGTGCATTTTTTATCTCTCTATCTTTTTCTCCTTCTGCCATATTTACCACCATACTACCACGTATGTGACGGAGACGGATATCGTAAGTTGCCAAACTCTGTCAGTGTTTAAAAAAAATAAAAAAATAAAAACTTGTAAACTAAGCCGCAACAAATCAACCAAGCAACATCTTTCATAAAATATGACTGTCTGTCTGTCTGTCAGACTCCCTTCCTTGCATGCACTGAGCCAAAACCCCCGGGGCCCCCCCTTACCCCACAGCTGCCTGTGACAGTGACAGTGACACTGACAGAGACCCCCTCCCCCCACAGCTGAGCTGACTGCAGCCTGACACACTGACAGAGACCTGGGTGGATGTCCCACACCTTCCCCAATCCCCCACAGCACTGACAAACACTGAGAGTGAGTGAGTCCCCCCCCTTGCCCAGACCCCCACACTGACAGAGACCTGGAAGTCCCACACCTTCACCAATCCCCCACAGCACTGACAAACACTTGAGTGAGAGTGAGTCCCCCCCCTTGCCCAGACCCCCACACTGACAGAGACCTGGATGTCCCCCACACCTTCCCCAATCCCCCACAGCACTGACAAACACTGAGTGAGTCCCCCCCTTGCCCAGACCCCCATAGCTGACTGACACTGACAGAGACCCCCAGGCCCCCACTGACACTGACTGACCCCCCTGGCTGCCAGACTGCGACAGCAGAACAGTACCCCACGGGCCCCGACCGACCGTCCCCTGTCCCAGGCCCCCCCCCCATCACAGACATCCCCCAGAGATACAGACGAGAGACCCCCATGAATGATTACACAATTATTTGTTCGGACATACCTGCTGTGTGACTGTGTGGGTTGTTGTGCACTGCATTGCAGAGGAGGACAGGTGCTGTGCTGCTCTCTGGGCTCTGTGGCGGGCGGCTGGCGTCACTGGCAGTGGCATGGCGGCTGGGCCTCCAGGGCCTGTCGGCTACGGTGAGGTGAGGTGAGGTGAGGCTGGCGGCGCTGGCTGGCTGCGATGGGGACGCACTTGGGGCTCCTCGCTCCTGTGTGTGGACTCACTGGACTGGCGGCTTCTGGCTTGGATGGCTGGCTGGCTTCTAGGCCGCAGGTGGGACGCCGATACACGCGGGGGATGTCTTTCTGCGCCTCGGCCCGGGTCAAAGAGGCGGAAGGGGAGGGGCGGAGCCTTTTTATTAAGCTCCCGCCACTAAACCACCAATCAGCTGCCGATCCTGCGATCTTGTGATTTTTTTTTTTCCCTTGCGCGATAGGGTGTGGCCGCGGCTGATGATGTCATTTCGTATAATCGATTATGCCGGCAGCCCGCATCGATGCAGAATCGCGAAGGGTCGAATCGCGATGCATCGATCTTTCGATTATATTCCCCAGCCCTAGAGCGTATATTGATTGGTTTGCACAAAAGTTATAGCGTCTAAAACTATGGGATTTTTTCTTTTACTAGTAATGATGGCGATCAGCGACCTATAGCGGGACTGCGATATTGGGGCGGACAAATTAGATACCTAACTGACACTTTTGATATTTTTTGGGGACCAGTGACACCAATACAGTGATCATTGCTAAAATATGCACTGTCACTGTACTAATGACACTGGCAGAGAAGGGGTTAACATCAGGGGGGGATCAAAGGGTTAACAGTGTGCCTAGCTCATGTTTCAATGTAGTAGGGGAGGTGCTTTTACTAGTGGAAGGCATAGACTTGTATCCCTGCTTTACAGAAGCACAGGATCCATGCCTTCTGTACTGACAGGATGGCAATCTGCCTTGTTTACATTGGCAGACTGCCGTTCTGTTATGGCACTTTTCCACTGCAAGTACCGGCTCTGCTCTACTCGGCCCTGCTTGGCCCGGTTTGCTTTTCCACTGCTGGTACCGCATGGTACGGTGTTAGAACAGTTCGGTACGGTACGGTATGGTTTGCTTTTCCACTAAAGTAGTACTAAAGTTAAGTGGGTGGGATAACAACGGGGTGGGTGGGATTCTCTGACCAATCAGTGGCTAGTAGTGACTGCATGCAAAGGATTGTGGGATATGGTACCGGGTATGGTACATGTTGGAACCACAATCGAGGTGGTACTGTTTTTGAGAGCCGTACCGTTCGGTTCCATGCAGTGGAAAAGCGCCGCCGTACCGTACCGTACCGAACCGTTCCTACACCATACCATGCGGTACCAGCAGTGGAAAAGCACAAAAGCGAGCCGAACCGTTCGGTTCCATGCAGTGGAAAAGCGCCATTAGTGTACTGCATGCACTTGCAACCGATACCCGGAAGTGCGTGGGATCATAGATACATAAAACAGATGTAATTTTTTAAATGGTTTGCTACATCCAGGTCTCCCCCAACATATGTGTTGTGCCCAGTTCTCATTTTAGTGATCCCATTGTATTTTTTCCTTCTATCGCTAATGTACCTAAAAAAGATTTTGTCTCCTTACCTCCTCTTTCTGTGCTTTGGCAGCACTGATCATGTGTCCATTTTGTCCTCTTCTCTGACAGCTACAATTCCTGTTTCCTTGAATCTTCTATCTGCTATTTTTTTTCCTTTACTATCCTTTACTATTCTACTTACCTCTTTAGTGAACCATATTGTTTTTTACTTCCATTTTGCCTGGGTTCACACTGGGGCGGCTTCAAAGTCGCCGACTCCGAAGCCGCCCCGTGATCTAATAGAAGTCAATGCAAGTCGCCCCCAAAGTAGTGCAGGAACCTTTTTCTAAGTTGGAGCGACTTGAATTGCTCGGATTAGAACGGTTCCATTGCACTGAATGGAGCGCAACTTGTCAGGAAGCTAAGTCGCCTGACAAGTTGCCCCTGTGTAAATCGGGACTTATTCTTACTAACTTGCCTGACATATAATCTTGTTGCCTTCAGGATGGTAGACATTATTAGTGCCCACTGAATACTTACTCCTGTCATTTTACTCCAACCTTTCAATTAATTTTGGGGGTATGTCTTCCTTTATCAAGTCAAAAGGGCAATGAAGAGAGACTCCTATATATAACAGACCCAATAGCAGACATTTTAACCCTCTATGGGCCATAATAAATTGTCTCCCCTAGCAAGCATACCAGCAGCAATGACTCCAGGACCTGCACACAGAGGACTTTTAATCACTGCCTAGCTTCTTCTAAAAAGCTCAGTCTCTTGTGGATTAAATGTAAATGAAATGGTTTTATTATATATGCTTTATCCAATAAAATGATTAACTGCTCTAGAGTTTGCATTCTTGATTCTTTTCCTTTGTTTAGATATCTGCAGGGACTCTGGGGATCACCGTGATTGACATTGATACCACCACCCCTCCAATGGAAGCGCTCCTGTAATCTGTAAGGGTGTTTCAGAGCTTTGCTGAGAAACTGCCTTTTCTATAAACATAACTAAAGGTGAAACTCTTTTTATCAGTTTTGGATAGAGGGTAGAGGGATTAAAACGCTTGTCAGTTTTTAGTGCTGTCTGTGCCCTCCAATTGTCCTGTTTACCATTATCATTAAAAAAGAAATTAAACTAAAATCCCAAATTTTGGGTTGTCCCTAGAAAAGTAATAGAGGGGAAATCTTCCAATGGGGGCACTAATTCTGTAACCTGGATGTCCCCTTATTTGCAGGGATTTCCTCTCACTTGCTGTTTAGTTCTGGGACAGGAAGTGAAGGGAAATCTCCACAATGGGACACAGATGGCCAAAAACTCTCCTTTACTGTATCCAAAATGAAAAAAAAAAAAAGTTTTGCTTTAAATTACTCATCATTAATTATTTTAAATTACTTAAATTGGTTCAACTTTACCACTTTGGTAGTTTTATCTCTCAGTGTATTTGTATCTACAGTGCATCTGCTTTATTTTTCTCTCCATGGGCTGTGGGATTTCCATGTTACTTCACTGTGTTCTTCGTATTGTATGACAGTTGCTCGTTGCTCATAAGTCACTGTTAAAGCATTAGTAAACTTGAGGAGAAAAAAAACTCTCCCTGCAAGGTAAAGGCTTAATGTGCTAGTATGCATTGCATTTAACAATGAATGGCACAGCAAGCGCGAGCGCCTTACTGTGCACACGGTGAGTAGACTTAAGTATTAGGCCCCTCTCAATTGCCTTATAAAATTTTGCAACACCCATATTTTGCTGCAGAGCACTGCATGTAATGTCTAATTATCCCCCTCTGGGTGCCTGAAGCTTCCCATCCCCAGAAAAAAGATAATTCCATGGGTAACATCAAGGTTTATTTGTTTCCCAGCACCATACAAATCAAGTCTTATGTAACTTGGGGGAATCTGTACGCCCAAGAATGTCACAAATCACTATGCCATTACCCGTTTTGTTTTGTTTTTTTAGATTTGATTTACCATTTTTAATTTATATTAGACTTTTATTTTAGTAACCATTCCCTGGTAAAGTACATTCTGTATTTCATCATTTGGCAGATGGAGTTCTCATTCAGCCCTACAGATAGCCTCTCTTCTGTCTACAAACAATGCCCTCTAGTGGCTGCTGGGAACAGCTTCCTGTTTGCACATCATCCATACTTTATGTGCAGGACGTAGGGACATAGAAAAGCTTTCTCTATACAGAATCTGTGTGTGTGTATATATATATATATATATATATATATATATATATATATACATGTGCATCCGTAAGGGCGGGGGGGGGGGGGCCACGATAAAAAAGGGGGGGGGGTGGCCATATGTATAGCTAGGAATGTCCCCTTTGTCTCAGACATGGTGCTGAAGGATAAGGAGGGCCAGTATTTTCAGGATAACAACTCAGGGGATACCAATCCGAGCATAAATTGGGTGGCTCACAAGGCCACCATCCAGGGCAAATTGATCCAATTAGCGGCTAGATCCAAGCGCGTTCGAGTTCAAATAATCCATGAACAAGAAGAAGCCTTGCGAATGGTTATGCTAGAACAAAAGCAGAACCCCCAGAGGGACCTGAGACATAAGATTGACGTGGCATGCATGGCCCTTAATCTCACCCTAACTACCAAGGTGGAAGAATATCTTTGATGGTCCCGCTATCGCTTCTATTCCATGGGGGACAAGCCATCCACCCTATTGGCGCAGAAGCTGAACCCTGTCCTTATAACCCGGCGCTCCCTAAATTGCGCATTCGAACTGGTAAATTGTCTCAAAATCCTGACCTGATCAAGAATTTCACACATTTTACTCCAACCTTTATGCCTCCCCGGGGTCCCTTTCTTCCATGAAGGCCGAGGAATTCCTACATGATACTTAACTCCCCCAGCTGCATAAATACTATGTAGAACTGATGGAAACTGAGTTCACTGAGGGGGAAGTTAAACAGGCTATAAAATCTACAAACCCCTTGAGGGCGCCTGTTCCTGGATGGGTCTTCGGGTCATTACTACAAGAAATTTGCGGAATTGCTGGCCCCCCATTTGTGCTCTTTTTTCAATGACTTGCGAGGGGGCAGGACTTTGCCTCCTTGTGAAAATGAGGCCTTTATAAATGTACTTTCCAAACCGGGTAAGGACCATAGTGATTGCTCCAATTATCGTACGATATCCCTCATAAATGTGGACCTTAAATTGATGACAAAAATACTGGCTAACAGGCTGCATTTTTTTCTGGCCCGGTATATCCATCCGGACCAGGTGGGATTTGTGCCACTGAGACAGGCGCTGGATCAAACTCGCCGGCTGATTGATATCATATCGGCAGTTCATTCTAATTGGGACGGGGAGGGCCCCAGGAAAGGAATGTTACTGTCACTGGACCTTTGTAAGGCCTTTCTCTCATGGGATTATATGATTTTCATCCTACAGAAATATGGTTTTGGCCCGAACTTTATAACAGTCTTGCGCTCCTTATATACAGCTCCCTTGGCGAAGGTGGTCATAAAGGGGCACAGGTCCTCCAAGATAGATATACAGAGGGGTACTAGGCAGGGCTGCCCCCTTTCCTCCATACTTTTCATTTTGGCCCTCGAACCCCTTGCCATCAAACTTAGGAATCAGCCGGATATCAAGGGTAGCCATTGTGGGGGGATGAAACATAAATGCGCTATGTTTGCGGACGACATCCTCTTACTTCTGACCTCTCCACTAACTTCCCTGCCAAACCTATATCGCGTATTGCAACATTTCACAATCATTTTGGTTCTCTCCATTAATCATTCCAAATCCGAGGCGATGAACCTAAATCTGGATGACACTACCCTAACCCAATTACAAAGCAGCTTTCCATTTAAATGGCAGCGTGCAGCTCTGCCTTACTTGGGCATCTATTTAACCCCCACGGTTGATACATTATACCAGGCTAATTATCCCTCTATGTTTAGGACACTGTTATTGGACCTACAGAGATGGGAAAAGAATCCCCTTTCATGGTTTGGCAGACTATATATGCTCAAGATGACTCTGTTGCCGCGATTGCTCTATCTGTTCCGGGCCCTTCCTATTTCCATCAGGTTGCCCGAATTGCAGGACTTTCAATCTAAAATGCTTCGTTTTGTGTGGGGGAAAAAGAGATCTAGGGTGAATAGGAGCACGTTGTTCACGCCCAAAGCAAGGGGGGGCCTGGGAGCCCCTGATTTAGTCAAATACTTCTATGCAGTGCAATTATCCCAATTGATCCATTTTCATTCCTCTCACCAGGCTGTGTGGATGAAAATAGAATCGGCACAATATCCTTCTAAACCCATTAGCCACCTGATGTGGCTGAAACCAAAAGGTAGACTGCCGATGCTCTGCCCCTCTACCTCCTTTTCCTTGAGTTTGTGGGATAGATTGCTAAAATCTCTCGGATTCAAATCCCCTCACACTCCTTTGGCTCCGATAACGGGCAATCCAGATTTCACCCCTGGTCTCCACCCCCACAACTTTGCTTGGTGGTCTAATAAAGGTTTTATTTGTATTGCTGATTGTTGTGATAATAAGGGGATCATACCCAAGGCTGTATTGAAAGACAAATACCATCTGCCTAATTCACAGTTTTACCGCCACGTACAGATTGTTCACTATTTGAAATCTCTACAGTCAGTTTCTGATCTCTCTACTTCTACTCCGATGGAGTATTTGTGTGGGTCTTATGATAAGCACACGGGCACATCTCTAAAATGTATGGGATCCTGAACTCCTCCTCTGAGAAATTGTTTTATATGCGGAAATAGGAACAGGATCTCCAAATCACGTACGATCTTACTGACTGGCTTCAGATGGCCCAGCGCGCTTCTAGATCATACATAAATACTTCATTGATAGAGGCCAATTATAAGGTCTTGCCGAGATGGTACATGGTCCCGACGAGAGTTGCCACATATGTTGAGGGGGCCTCTCCTTCATGCTTTAGGGGATGTGGCATGCAGGGTATGGTGCTCCACACGTGGTGGACATGCCCAAAGGTGAAATGTTTTTGGATCCGGATTTATAATTTTATAAACTCACTAACACAAGTTAACCTACCCAAGTCCCCTGAACGGGCTCTCCAGTAGAGCTAGGACAGTGATGGCGAACCTTGGCACCCCAGATGTTTTGGAACTACATTTCCCATGATGCTCACCTACACTGCAGTGTGCATGAGCATCGTGGGAAATGTAGTGCCAAAACATCTGGGGTGCCAAGGTTCGTCATCACTGAGCTAGGAGGTTGGTGGCGTTTATTTTTACAGCAGCTCGATTGGCGATTGCCAGATCATGGAGGTCACCGACCATCCCCTTTGATCTTATAAAACATAAATTAACTTGGATAATGCTTAATGAACGCCTATCGGCAACCCTCTTGGACAAGAGAGCCCAGTTTGATAGAATATGGGAACCCTGGATCCATTACCTGTCTTCTCCGTTGTGATGCAGCTGTTTTCCTGGCCTCCATGATCTGGTAATTTGGGGGCGCACTTATCTTCTCCTGGGATCCTATTCTTTTCCTCTTCTATTGCTTCTATTGCTCTTCTATTGCCTGGCAAATTTTCTTCTCTACTACCTTCCTTTTCCATCTCTCATACCTTTTCTTTCCCTATTTCTGCTGTTTACCCATGTTACAGTTGGGGGGCGTTCTCAACCCCTCCGGGGTTGCTCAGGCGTCAACTGACAGACTGAACGCCGGGTGCGCCTGGTTCTTGAATCTTCAGGACCATGTGAATGACAGTCATGGTTGTTTCCATTCTCTGTACAATGTTGCTTATATTGCTTGCCAAGATCTTATGTTATACAATTTTGAAACTGTTGCTATTCATATACCACATTTTGTTACATTGTGTTACTGTTTGATTCTGAAAAACTCAATAAAAATCATTGAAAACTAAAGGGCATTTATTGAGCAGACATACACTTACAAGAGCGGCACTTCAGCAGTGCTAGCTGTATCAGCTCTTCCGTGTACACAGTAGAGAGACGATGTGACGTGTGACCGACAGGCTCCTCCCCCTATACGTGTCACATTGAGCATTCAGCATTGACTGAACCCTCAGTGCCTCCTCCCTATTAGTTAGGTGCCTCCCTCGGGCCTATCACAGCCGTGAGCCTAGGACACCAAAATAAAACTCCATCCGTGTTTCTTAGATACCAAAAGGGAAAACTGAGATAAATAATTTGAAAATAAAAAACTAAAAACATCGATACCATCACTCATGATATAGTGTATGGATACTGCAGAGCCTCTCAGTCCCACATCACACTACCTCTCCTAATACAGTAATCCAGCATTTAATGCAAAATCATCCAAGAAATCTACTCATATATCAATAATGACTAAAATCAAAAACTATAGAATACATTTAGTCCTGAAAAATAAATTATGTCTCACAATATTAAAAAAATTATATATATATATATATATATATATATATATATATATATATATATATATATACTATTATTTTATATAAAACATTTTAGTGTGTTTTTTGATGCTCTTTGCTGCATTCCAGTGCAGTTCCTTGGAGAAAAAGTGCAGTATGTTCTACTTTTGTTGACTATACTGGAACACACTGCAGTGGTGTGAACTTTGCCATTGAAATCCATGTAATCTACTGTTCTAATGCAGAAAAAAAAACATACTGGATTGCATGTGATGTGAACCAGTCCTGCAAATATTTGTACACAACATATGATCGTACTTGAGACAGCATTTGACTTCAAACACACAAGAAGTGTTTAAAGAGGACCTTTCCCTTCAAAACACTATAAGCACATCTGCATATAGTGGGGAAAATAATTATTTGATCACCTGCAGATTTTGTAAGTTTGCCCACTTTACAAAGAAATTAAGGATCTATAATTTTTATCATAGGTACATTTTAACCACTTCAGCCCCGGAAGGTTTTACCCCCTTAATGACCAGGCCATTTTTTTGCGATACGGCACTGCGTTACTTTAACTGACAATTGCGCGGTTGTGCGATGCTGTACCAATAAAAAAAAATGATGTCCTTTTTTCCAACAAATAGAGCATTCTTTTAGTGGTATTTGCACACCTCTGCGGTTTTTATGCGCTAAAAACAAAAAAAGAGCAACAATTTTGAAAAAAAAAAAACAATATTTTTTACTTTTTGCTATAAAACATATCCAATAAAAAATTTAAAAAATCTAAGTTCTTCATCAATTTTAGCCAATATGTATTCAGCTACATATTTCTGGTAAAAAAAAAATTCCAATAAGGGTGTATTGATTGGTTTGCGCAAAACTTATAGCGTGTACATTCAATGGGATATTTTTATGGAATTTTTAATTATGTGATTTTTACTAGTAATGGCGATGATCAGCAATTTTTAGCGGGATTGCAACATTGTGGTGGACAAATCGGACACCTTACTGACACTTTTGACACTTTTTTTTGGGGACCAGTGACACAAATACAGTGATCGGTGCTAAAAATATGCACTGTTACTGTACTAATGACACTGGCAGGGAAGGGGTTAACATCAGGGGCGATCAAAGGGTTAACTGTGTCCCTAGGGAGTGCATGCTACCTGTGTGGGGGTTGCTCTGACTGGATGAAGACAGAGATCGGTGTTCCTGCTAAAGTCTCCATCTTCTTCCCTGTCACAACCGTGATCTGCCTTGTTTACAGATTGCTGTTCTGCCACTATGGGAAACAATTGCGGGTGGCCGGTGGTCATGGGGACCCGCTGATTGGCATCCCCTCTGTCCAATCAGCGCGCTTCCGGTGACGCACATGCCTCATCCAGTGGCTATTGCACAAAATGGCCTACAGATAAGTGATTTCACGCAATAGAGCCAACCTGCCTCAGTAAATATGCAGTAGACGGTCGGCAAGGGGTTAGATGATAGAGACAGAATATCAACCAAAAATGTCCCGAAAAAACACATGATAAAAATTGATATATCATTCTGCGCCTCAGTCTGCTCTGCAGGCTCTCTGCCAACAGATGGGATAGCTTCTGCGCTCTGGTTCACTCCGGCATCCGTCATCTTGCTCCTTCACACACTTGTCTTCTCCTCAGCTACACCCGACGGCGGAAGTGAGGTCTCAGCTCCCTTCCTCGTTTCGGATTGGCGGCTCCCAGACGGGCGACTCCGCTCACGTCCCCAGACTAGCTTACGCTCCAGCAATGGCTCCTCCTGCTAGGCAGATCTGTTTGGTGCGCTCTCTTCCCTACTGCCACAACACTGCTCAGCCTTCACAAATGGTACTGCAATGCAGATTGTTTTTACTTTACTGGGGCTCCAGTTACACCTTTTCGTTCACGTGTCAACGGAACTCCCTCACTGCTGCTGGATACTGTCCGGCTGTTACCAACTGCACAGCAGACACTTTCTTCTACAGCAAATGTAGTGACACAAACCCTGACACGCCGATCCTTTTATTCCCAGCTTACTACTTTCTTGACCATAACTTGAAAGCGCAATTGCACAGATGACTGTAAAGCAGACATTACTTTCTTCCACAGTACAACACATCCTTTTTTTTACAATTTTTGCTTTTACTATCCATGTAAACAAAATAGCATCCCCCTCCAAAATCAAAACCAGACCAGACCTTTGGATGGACTTAGTATGGACTTTAGGGGGCCATGACTCCCCAACATTAAAAGAAAAATGGTGTGGCCCTCCCCAAAATCCATACTAGACCCTTAAGATCTGGTGCAGATTTTAAGTGGGAACCTGCACAAAAAATGACATGAGGCCCCTGCCCAAATTCATGCTAGACCCTAAATCTGGTCCCCTCTCGGATCATACCAGGCCACAGCCTCTGGACATAGGGGTCCCATGTAAATAAAGGCAAGGGCCTATTCCCTGGCGTGGTTGTCTACAACCACACATGCACAGGAGGTAGTTATATGGCTCACAAAACATTCATCTTCCAAGCAATAAGCAACTAATTGTCTGAAACTATTGCTAATGTGCCCACTTTTTCACCCTCCTTCTCGTTTGATTCCACCATAGCCCTAAACTGGCAATGAGGAGCCAGCAGATTTATTTGATTATATATTGAGAAACATATCGCCATGTCCATAGTGGGAGGGATCATCAAGCAGGATATAGAAGCAATGGGCAGAGATGTTTCAGCTTACTGCAAGGTATGCTCAAGTATAAGGAGAGGGTTGATGATTAGGTGGCCGACCATCACTGATTGGATAGGTGGAAAATTCTGAGGAAAGGCAGAACAGCAATGAGGAAGGGGTTTTCCAGGGGCAGCTTGCAGAGGACTGGAGGGAGCAGCCAATGTAATCCATCTGATGGTACTGCCATACACGTAAAAGTCACTGCTATTTACAGCGCCAATGCACAGTCCTTTGCAGTGTGGACTTTTTAATGTATATGCTCCTGAAAGCACTATTGTGGTCAGAAGCCTCTGCCTGCCATGCAGTATATCAGCCATGGTAAAACTACCAGTAATTTGGGTACCACATGCATGAGGAAACCACAGAGCTGAGTAGAAACAGCACCTGAGTGAGACAAGTCATCAGCAAAAGGCCTGAACCCCTTCGCCTCCTTGTTTCTCACTTTCTGCTTCCGACCTTCCCTGCAACATTTGTAACCCTAACTGACACAGAGTGAAGTCTCACAGTGGGTTTTAGAGGCTTCCGATTTGCCACGTCAAGTAGAGAAAAGATAATGGAGCAAAGTTGAGGAGGGTCAAGTGAAGGTTTGAACATTTGCAGCATTTTCTTACACCCACTCTATTGTCTCCAGCAGCATTCCTCCCAAGCCGGTGTCTCCTGGACACCTGTTGAAGTAGAAAAAATATTCTCAAATCACCCCAATGCCTAGCGTCCTAATGCCAGCTTGGCAATGATGCTGGCTTTTGTTTATGGCCTGTGCTATCATACATAATTTTGGCCAGAAGGCCATCCTGGCCCTCTGCCAGCATGTGGAATGTAATGTGTCTGGGTTACTGGTCCGCTGTATGGTCATGGGCAGGTACACATGATGGGAAAGATGTGGTCCCGTAAGCATTGGCAGGGACTCTACATTTCTTTCACAATGCACCCGGTCAATCTTCTGGCAGCTGGAAATAATTCAGTACGGAGCACACCACTGAAGCTTGTGATGCCACCATGTGTCTTGTCTGATGGTGACAGCACAACTGCCTGTACCCAGGAGGTACAGGTGATTGTGCTGTACTGTCAGAAAGTTAGGAACAAAGAGGAGGAGAAAGAGCCTTTCGCTGCAGAGACTTTGCTGCCACCGCATTCAGGTGAAATTCCCACTCGGCTCTGGGTTTACCTCGTGCATTAGATACCCAAGAGCCTGGTACTGTTACTATGGCTGAGCATGTGCACTGTCCCAAGCTAAATGCTTCCATGCTGTGTTGCGGCTCATATGCCTGGAGGACAAACTTGGCAACAGCTGCTGGCAGCTCTTTAGGCCCAGACCAAGAAGTAACTAGAAGAGAAAAGACATGGCGAAGATAGTCTATAGTAAATAAATTAGTATAATTGTGCTCAAAAAAGTGGAGGGGTGGGTTGGCATCTATGGAATGTGTACTGGGAAACTGTCAGCCAAAGATGGTGGACACCCTGTCTTGGCCACTGGCTGGAGAGATGGAACAGACCCGGACGACAATGCCACAGAAGCCTCAGATGTCAATGTTGCTGTGGATGGAGTTTGATCCCTGGAAAGGGAGCCACAATCCAAAGATCTGCTCCAACATTACTTGCGGTATATGTGCAGTCAGAATGCACTTTGAGGCAATCATGCCCAGGGGCGGACTGACAATACGGGCATTTAGGGCACTGCCCAGGGGCCCGGGGCCAGTAGGGGGCCCCATGACGCTCGCCATCTTACTATATTCAAGGAAGCTGTCAGCATGGTAGTGAAGCCGAGTATAACACGGACGGACTATTTGGTGTGAGCTGAAGCAGGCACAGGGCAGAGGAACACACAACAGCTCTGTGCTCCGAGGTTGTGTTACACTTTGAGCTATGGGAGAGTAAAAACAACATCTGATGTGGGAGCGCAGAGACAGTATTTCAGATTTGATGGACCAGCAAGCTGGAAGTAGAATTGAAAGTCAATAAAGCTCTCTGCTCTCTGTATGACTGCTCTGACATCCATGGAAGAGCCCTGAGTGTTAACCATTGCTTATCTGCTGCAAGGAAATGCTACACTGCTGCTATCCTCTGTTCTTGCATTAAAGCATATGTAAAGTGAAATTCTTGCCTCTGCTCACTGATTTTCTTACACTGAGCATAAAAAGCTGACTTGCTATATGCTTGCTGACAGAGGCGTAACTAGAACTTACAGGGCCCCAGTGCAAGAACCCATGGGGCCCCCCTGACCCCAGCCTGGGCCCATCCCATTGATCCCTGAGGCCATTTGCTCCCATTTCATGTTTCTTTATTACAATCCAACAGCAGGACCTTTTCACATGTTCTGTAGCAGATCTCCTTGCTCTTGTTTTGGTCCCCCCCCCACGGTAGCAAAACACCAGAGCCTGGTCGCATATGCGACCTTTGCAAACCTGGTAGTGTCAGTCAGTAGGGCAATGGATCGTATCAGTAAGTTCGTGGACAGTGTCGGTAGGGCAGTGGACGGTATCTGTAGAGCAGTGGACGGTGTCAGTAGGGCAATGGACGGTGTCAGTAGGGCAGTGGACGGTGTCAGTAGGGCAATGGACGGTGTCCGCAGGCCAGTGGACGGTGTCAGTAGGGCAGTGGACGGTGTCAGTAGGGCAATGGACGGTGTCAGTAGGGCAGTGGACGGTGTCAGTAGGGCAGTGGACGGTGTCAGTAGAGCAGTGGATGGTGTCAGTAGGGCAATGGACGGTGTCAGTAGGGCAATGGACGGTGTCAGTAAGGCAATGGACGGTGTCAGTAGGGCAGTGGATAGTATCAGTAGAGCAGACGACAGAGTTAGTAGAGCAGACGAGAGAGTCAGTAGAGCAGTGGATGGTATCAGTAGAGCAGTGGACGGACGGTGTCAGTAGAGCAGAGGACGGTGTCGGCAGAGTAGTGGATGGTGTCAGCAGAGCAGTGGATGGTGTCAGCAGAGCAGTGGATGGTGTCAGTAGAGCAGTGGACTGTGCCACCAGAGCAGTGAACGATGTCAGTAAGGCAAGAGACGGTGTCAACAGAGCAGTGGATGGTGTCAACAGAGCAGTGGATGGTATCAGTAGAGCAGTGTACGGACAGAGTCAGTAGGGCAGAGGATGGTGTCAGTAGAGCAGTGGATGCCCGGTGTCAGTAGAGCAGTGGATGCACGGTGTCAGTAGAGCAGTGGATGGTGTCAGTTGAGCAGTGGATGGTGTCAGTAGAGCAGTGTACGGACAGTGTCAGTGCAGCAGATGGTGTCAGTAGAACAGTGGATGGTCTCAGTAGAGCAGAGGACGGTATCTGTAGAGCAGTGGACGGTGTCAGTGGAGCAGTGTATGCGGTGGCAGGGGTGAAGATTTTTTGTGGCGCCTCTCTACCTATTTCTTCAGCCGTGGTGCCCAGGCCTGCACCTGCTCTTCTGGCCCAGACTGAAGACAAATAATGGCAGCACCGGCTCGCTTCCTCGCGCCCGCTGTGGTCTGCAGGTATACAGACAAGCTAGGGAGGTATACAGACAAGCTAGGGAAGTATACAGACAGGCTAGGGAAGTATACAGACAGGCTAGGGAGGTATACAGACAGGTTGGGGTGGTATACAGACAGGCTGGGGTGGTATACAGCCAGGCTAGGGAGGTATACAGACAGGCTAGGGAGGTATACAGACAGGTTGGGGTGGTATACAGACAGGCTGGGGTGGTATACAGACAGGCTAGGGAGGTATACAGACAGGCTAGGGAGGTATACAGACAGGTTGGGGTGGTATACAGACAGGCTGGGGTGGTATACAGCCAGGCTGGGGTAGTACAGTATATGGACAGGCTTCCGCTATGTTATTCCATAATCAGAGTATATTCCTGTGTTCAGGGGATTTCTATAGTATTCTACATATAATAATAAACACACACACAGTTCCATGTTGGACTGTCACAACAAACAGTCAGGTGACTGCTTCTGTCAATCAGGTCCCCTCTGCCCTATGACCCCCAGTACAGAGCCCAGGAGGTCGTCTCCCCTCTGCCCCTCATCACCTCCCCTCCAGGCTAATCTCCCCAGACAGGTCCCACTCACGTTCCATGAAGGAGGCTGCATCCCAGCCGCTTCCTTACTGACAGCCTTGGATCCTTGGAGCTGACAGCACAAGGTAGCAGCAGCCCGGAACTCAGATCACCTCTGCCAGCTCTCCACCCCATCACGCGCAAAGCCCCGGCCAACTGGTGAGCCACACCACCAACCTCTGCCTCTAATACCTAGCAATACACAGCTCTGGCAGTGTTTTGAAGAGGCGGCGGTGGGGCTGGGAGACGAAGTGTCACAGGAAAGTGCACTGACAGCATGCGCCCAGCAGTCCTTCTGCCCGGGGAGGGGGGGGGGGGGTAGCGCGGGGGCGGTGCCCCCGACTGATGTGCGCTCTAGGCCGGAGCCTACCTTGCCTATAGGTAGCGCCGGCCCTGGACACAGCCCTCCTTACAGTTTAGCTGCTGCTAGACGGTGACACACTGCTTTTCTTATATTGCTGCTTTAAAGCATTTGTGAGTAGTGCAATATTGCAATATGTATGTGGGGCTTTGTGTGGGTGTGGCTTGAGTGTGGATGGGGACACAGGGGGCCCCATGATCTCCTCTTGCCCGGGGGCCCCATGAGTTGTCAGTCCATCCCTGATCATGCCTCTTCAGCAGCCTGGGAGGGAGGATATGGGGATAGGCAGGAGGTCAGGGAATGTGAGATTGTGGTTTTGAAGTGTTTTTATATATTCGGTTTTGATATTTTTTTAAACTTGCAGTGTGAAACCATGAAAAAAGAACCTCACAAACTATACTATTTTTTTTTTTAAAAGATTTTTATTGAAGTCCAGCATAATCACACAGTTCAACATAATACAGTACAGTATAAACAGCTCTCAGCATCCTCCAAGGGGCGAATAGCAAAAACAATCAAACAGTCCATAACATACAGGATAAAAAGCACCACCCCTCAGATAATATACAGCCATAGCGCACGAACCATGCGACCAGCAGGACCACATTTTTACGTTTTTTATGAAAACAACAATCATGAACACCCCCCTCCCCCCCGAACCAAACCAAGAACCTGGCCTCCCCACCAGCACCCCCAAAGGAAGAGCAGGCGAGGTGGCCAGCTAGGCAGAACCCAGCCCATCCCCTCTTTCCCACAGGTGACTACCCAGAGAAACCCCCCATGCAATACCACCAGGACCGTGGTAGGGCACGTCAATAGCTCAATAGGCCTAATCCAGGGGAATGGCCAGAGCCCCAATCCACCTCCCATGTAGCTCCAGACCCACCCAATCAGTCAGCTGGCGTATCCACCAAAGTAGCAGTGGAGTCCACCCATCTGTGCCACACCTTCCGAAATTTCTTAGGGGACCCCCTAGCCTCGTAGGTCATCTTGTATAGTATAATGTCGGCATACACCACCCGTATCCACATCTTGAGTGTCAGTACCTCAGTATAGATCCACCTCCTGGCAATCAACTTCCGTACGCAGAAGAAAAGAATGCGGAGGAACAGCTTAGTGGCCATATCCAGGCCATCCACCTCCAAAACCCCCAGGAGACACCCCAGAGGAGAACATATATTCGGGAGCCCAAAATTTTCCTCAATAAATTTCGTGACCTGAGACCACAAGGGCCGCACCTTAGGGCAGTCCCAAACCATATACAGAAGTGAGCCCCGTCCCCCCGAACATTTGTGGCACAGATCAGAATCCCTCTTATGCATAGAGAACAGGCGGACCGGGGTATAGTAGGCCTGATGTAGATATCTCAGCTGTATCATCTTATCGGCTGAAGAGATAACCGTGCCCAGATAAGTCTCCAATACCTCCTCCCACTGCTCATCAGTCAAGTCCGGTATAAAGGTCAGCCACCGGGCCCTGGCCCTATCCACTGCCACAGGACCCCCAGGACACAGCGCTCCATAATACCTAGAGATCCGTTTTAGCGGCTCCGGATCCAGCAACAGAGTTTCGAGCGAGGGGTTAGTCAGAACCACTCCCCCCCCCCAAACTGCACCCTCACCGTGTGCTGGAGTTGCAAATACCGGAAGCGCCACGTCCCAGGGATCCCGAAGTTCTCCCTCAGCTGTGCGAAGGACACCAACCTACCTTGATAGAACAACTGATGCAGGTACTTTAGGCCATATCTGGCCCAACAACCTCCATCTTGCAAACCGACGAGTTCCTTCAGCGCCGGATTAAACCACAACGGGTTATTCGGCGAGGTCACCAAAGAATCGTCCCCGATCCGTCTGGCACAAATCTGAAAGATTTTTCCCAGCAAACCCATCACCGACCCCAATTCCTGCCCAGGAGCCCCCCACCCCGGTAAAGGACATTAATCAGCTTTTCGAAGGAGGAGCCAAGTGCCGCCTCCACCTCAACCGTTGCGTTAGACACCTGCGGAAAAAATCTCCAATGCAGGAAAACCAACTGTGAAGCAAAATAATAGGAACGCAAATCCGGCACAGCCAGTCCCCCTCTCGCCACAGGGCATTTGAGCACCGACAAGGCCACTCTAGAAGGTTTATTACCCCACAGCAGAGTGGTAAGAATAGCATCTATCCTCCGGAACACCCCTCTAGGAATATAGACCGGAGAGTTAGAGAGTACATATAAAAATTTGGGCAAAAAGATCACTTTAAAAATGTTAACTCTGTCCAGCAGCGAAAGGGGGAGCGACCGCCACCGCTCTACCCTATCCTTAAAGGCCTTCACTATCGGAACAAGATTATTTTCCAAAAACCTGGAGATTGGAAGCTGAAACACAATCCCCAGGTACTTAAATGAATTGGTCAGGGGGATCGGGCACCCGGCCGGGGCCACAACCCCCTCGTCCAAGGGAAACAAGGAGGATTTGGTCCAGTTAATACAAAAACCCGAAAACTCCCCGAACTCCCGAATCACTCGAATGGCATAATTCAAAGAAGGTCCCGGATCCTGCAAGTACAATAGCATGTCGTCCGCATACAGGGAAACACGCTCTTCCATGTGACCCACCCTCAAACCACGAAAGACCATACTCTCCCTCAACCGCATAGCTAGGGGTTCCATAGCCAGGGCGAACAGCAGGGGTGATAAAGGGCACCCCTGTCTGGTCCCCCTATGCATCGGAAAGGGACAAACTATACTATTAAACTGTTTTGCCACTGACCAATTTGTATAAAGTTTAGAATTTTAGCTCTATTTTTTAAGTAAACTTTCCTTTAGCTTTTAATCTTCTAAATGTGGCTGCTACTCCACTGTCAATTCAGGCCTGGTACCACTTGAGCACGGCCAAAACTACCTAAAAAAAAACTTTATTTCAAGCTGAAATGAATCAGACTTGGGTGCTGATTCTGTATTCAGGGCAAGCCAAATTTAGAAGTTAAAGAGGATTTTCACCTTGTAAGAAAAATGTTAAAAGTCAGCAGCTACAAACACTGTAGCTGCTGATTTTTAACAAACACACACCTACCTTTCCCAGGATCCAGTGATCTAGGCATTTTGAGGGGAATTGGGAAAATCAAAATCAGATACCGCAAAAAAAAAAATCAAATCAGGTACCTGCTTGACACCCCCCCCCCCCCCAAAAAAAAACGACATTCCAAATATATGAGGGAGGGGGAGGGGAAGCAGAACTTCCCCTTTTGGGTGAAGTTCCCCTGAAGTTAAACAAGCATGTAGTTTAAAGGATTTATGTCTTTTTGTATATCACCCTCAGTCAAAAAAATAACCTTTTTTCCCCACAGTGCAATTTACATTTTTGCAGTGCCCAGCTATCAGTGCCATATTTGACAACAGTTTGCCTAATACCCCCAAATGAACAAATGAAAAAAAAAACTCACATTTTCCCGTATCAACCCAAGCAAGTTGATGCAGGGATCTCTCCCACTGTGTCTTTGTATTCTGACAGCAAGTGCTCCCCCCCTCCACTAATTAGAATACACAGATCAGCACTGCAGCCACTGGCTGCCTGCGCTGATCAAATGCTGGTTTTCTAGCATGACAGTTAGACAGAAGAGGGTCGTTAGACCAGCTTCTGTTGGACAGACAGCGGTATACACGGACCAAAATTCGGCTAGTTCCTGCTAAACTGGCCCAATTTCAGTATGTGTATACCTTGCTTAAAGTGGTTGTAAACCCCAATCATGAAATTTGGCCTATGCACATATTTCTGTAGTGTTTACTTATCTTTCTCCAAAGCTCCAAGTGTCATGTCTTTCTGCTATTTCATTCCTCTGTTATCAGCAGGGTCACTTCTGACAAGCCACCCGACACATGAGATAACAGCAGTTGAAATTTGTGGGGAGGGAGCTTGGAGGTAAATCAGCAGAGAGTTTGTCTATTCACAATGCAGCAATGCATGTTCCTTCATTCCTCGGCCTATGTGGAGTGGGGGTGTGTGCCTTTCCTCCAATCACTCCACACCGACCCCTATGTGCAGCTTAAACAGGAAGAAAGATTTTTAACACAATCTGCACTTTATAAAGGGTGTAGAAAGGGAAATGCAGCAGATATATAAGTAAACGTATGTAGGGAGATTTGTTTAATCTTTGTGAACCATCTGAGGCTGTTCACTTCACTGGGTATAGGAGAGGGTTTACAACTACTTGAAAGTTAACATCTGGATTCCTGCTGATCCCAACACTGGATTTGCACTTTACCTCATTAAAGACTTAAGGAATAACTTCCGGTTCCGGCGCCCATGTAGCAGGCAGCGCGGAACAGCGGCTCCGGACATCGCATCTGACTATTCATCATCCATAGCCCATCCGAGCCATCCGACCCCTGGGGCACCACCCGATATCCCTAAGGACGTGGTAGGCATGGACAAATTTGTTTTATACGGCCCCCCATCGGCCGCTCCGCCGACCAGGTCTCCCGGGACGGACCAGGCCTCAAGCGCCATAGACATGGCGGACGCGGCCCAGCCGGCTCCTTCTTCCCCTCACACTACTGCCTCCTCGCCTATCCCTGAGGCCCAGGTCGCTTCTCTTGCCCAGGCGGTGGCGGCGCTCCTGTCCCCGACCATAACAGCGGCGGTGGACAAGGCCATATCCGCGGGGATGGCTCAGCTCCGGCGGGAGCTGGGGGAACACTCCCATAGATTATCAGAGTTGGAGCACAGACTCTCGGACATTGAGGAGGAGGTGCAAGGTTCCTTCTCGTTAGACCAGCAGGCAAGACAAACCCAGCGATACATCCTAGAGAAGCTGGACGATTTGGAAAATCGTTCCAGAAGGAACAACCTTACATAGTTACATAGTTAGTGAGGTTGAAAAAAGACACAAGTCCATCCAGTTCAACCCATGATGCGTGTGTGTTTGCTTTTAACCGTACATTGTGTACCCCTGTATGTTGTGGTCTTTAAGGTGTACATCTAATAGTTTTTTGAAACTATCTATGCTCCCCGCTGATACGACTGCTTGTGGAAGAGAATTCCACATCCTTACCGCTCTTACAGTGAAGAACCCCTTACGCACTTTAAGGTTAAACCGCCTTTCCTCAAGTTTTAGTGAGTGGCCACGTGTCTTATTGTATTCCCTTTCTCTGAATAGTTTGTTCCTTATGCTAGGGTCGCCAGTACAGTATTTGTACATTGATATCATATCCCCCCTCAATCGTCTCTTCTCCAGAGAGAATAGGTTCAGTGCTTGTAGTCTTTCCTCATAGCCGATGTCCTCCATTCCCCTAATTATTTTTGTTGCCCTCCTCTGGACTTTCTCCAGTTCCAGCACATCCTTCCTGCGGACCGGTGCCCAGAACTGGACAGCATACTCCAGATGTGGCCGGACCAGAGTCTTGTAGAGCGGGAGAATAATCTCTTTATTTCTGGAGTGAATCCCCCTTTTTATACATCCCAGTATTCTGTTGGCTTTGCTTGCGGCGGCTTGGCATTGCATGCCACTGCCAAGCCTGTTGTCTACCAGTACCCCCAAGTCCTTTTCCATCCTAGACTCACCCAGAGGTTCACCCCCTAGTGAATAGCTTGCTTTCTGGTTTCTGGCACCCAAGTGCATTACTTTACATTTTTCTACATTAAACCTCATCTGCCATGTGGTTGCCCACCCCGTTATTTTGTTCAGGTCTGCTTGCAAGATTGCAACCTGAGAGTGATTGGTCTGCCTGAATCCTTCCAATCAGACTCCCTCACAGACATCTGCATGGCTCGCATCCCTGCGGCTCTGGGGCTCATCTCCCCATGCACTGTGGAAAGGGCACACAGGATCGGCCCCCCCTCTAATGAAAGGAGAACACCACGTCCCATCATAGTCAGATACCTAAACTATGCTGACAGACAACAAATTCTGAAGTCGTTCCGCAACTCCAAGGGTCTGCAAATTGATGGCCACAAGCTGCTCATCTTTGCTGACTATTCACAAGAAGTTTCAAAACGCAGGAAAGCGTTCCAGCCGATCTGTCAAGCATTGTATGCCAAGTCAATTAAGTTTGCTTTGACTTATCCTGCAACGCTCCGCATAACGGATTCTACTGGGGAAATCAAGTCCTTTACCTATCCAGAGGAAGCCACCCATTACCTCGAATCCGCTCTGCATATCACCCTCGAATCCTCCTCCGGTCAACACCCCCAACGTTCTCCAGGAAACCGGGCCCAAAGAAGTCCACGGAGGAACTCGGCCAAGAAACAAAGGCTCTCGGACCACAGGTCCAGATCTCGCACCCGCTGACCAGATCTATGCTGAGTTTCGTCACCTCATGCTTCGACATGGCCTGTCCATGGGTTCACTCACAGCGCGTTCCCTCGGTTACGGTGGTTTTGTACCACCTGAAAAGTTAGTTTTATTAGTTTTGACTATGTTCACCGCATGCTTCTGATGTTTTCACTATTTTATTTTCTCTCATGGTTGAAGGGGCAAGGATATTCTCAGGTGCTCCCCTAGAGTTACTTTTGAGAATGACTTTCTTGTCATCAGAGCACAGTCTCACCGGAATCTGCTTCCTGCCCGTTTACACCCGCTAACACTACCTTATGGTTTTCCTGGGGGTTGCGGTTTACGGTTCTATCCCTAACCAGGGCTCCAAGCATAATACTGCGGTAACACTGTTCCTCACGATGATCTCTGCTACATGTGGAAAAAAGCAAAGCACGGGCTTCCTGTCTTATGTCCTTCGGGACAACTGTGTTTGGGCTCTGCTAGGGCCCCCCTGACCCTCCTCCCTCGCCAACCCTCATGTCTCTCTTCCCCTCCTCTTCCTTTCTGTCTCATGGAATATGCAGTGTGGAGTCGTGTTGTTGTAACCATGTTTCTTTTTAGGTGTTTTTATCCTTTGTCTAGTCGTATCCAGTCCCGGTCCCTCATATGACGTTGGTAACATGGAATGTTAAGGGCCTCAGGTCCCCCCATAAACGCATGGCCGTTCTTCGGCATCTCAGACGCCTGAAGGCGGACGTGGCGGTCCTACAAGAATCGCACTTGCGTGAAGAAGATTTTCATCGCATGAAAAAATTATGGGTGGGTCAAGTCTTTGGTTCCCCTGCAGTCAAAGGTAAGGGCGGAGTTATTATTCTGATACACAAACGCAATCCTAGTGCCCTCATCTCCTCCCACTACGACGAGCATGGGCGTGTCGCTGTACTCCAGCTACGAACACTCCAACAGACGTGGGCGTTGGCGGGTATCTATGCCCCCAATTCCCCCTCTAAATCCTTTTTCCAGTCCCTCACACCGATTCTCGCACCCTACCTCCACCTTCCACTGCTGATGGTGGGGGACTTCAACCAGTGTATGGACCTTCACGAGGACAGGGCAGGAAACGCTGTTCCTCCCCGTACCTCGACGACCCCCCATCCCACCCCTCTGTCCTCCTTTGCCACTAGCCTTACCCTCATAGATACGTGGAGATTGTCCCATCCGATAGACAGGGAGTTTTCATTCTTCTCGCACCCCCACAACACGCTGACCCGACTAGATTATGTGTTCGCAAATGATCTCATGCTACCCTACACATCTCACTCACACATTCACGATATAGTGATATCGGATCATGCCCCAGTATCGGTCACAATCTCCTTCACGCCTTCTGCCCCTGGCAAGAAGTCGTGGAGGTTCCCTTCCTATCTTGCAAAAGATAAGGACATTAGTACCATTTTGCACGACACATGGCAGGATTTTCTGACCCATAACTCTACACCGGATTGTTCCCCGACCCTCCTTTGGGAGACTGGTAAGGCCGTTCTGAGGGGACGGATTCTCTCCTATGCCACGGCCTACAAGAAGAGGATAAATGCAGCCTTTCAGGCGGCCAGTTCGAGTCTGCGGCAGGCGCAGATTGAACTTAACCAGACCAATACCCCTCTCACCAGGGAAAACTGGAAAGAAGCTAAGCTTCGATTTGAACGGTGGGCCGAGGCGCAGGAGAGCCTCCACTCCTCGTTCCGCAACTGGCAGTTTCACAGGTATGGGAACAAGCCGGGAAAACTTTTAGCCTCCCTCTGCAAGCCTCCACACACCCAGACACATATTCCCGCTCTCAGGGACCCTCAAGGCACGGTAGTGGACTCCCCGGATGCAATAGTCAAGGTTCTGGAGCAATTCTATAGCACGCTTTATAGTCCTGACCCTATCGATGAGGAAGCGGCCTCTGAATTTCTTGCTTCAGCTCAACTACCTAAGGTCTCGGAAGATCACCTAGAGTCCCTAAACACCCCTTTCTCGGTAGAGGAGGTCCTAGCCTCCATTAAAGCAATGCCCCCTGGAAAGTCCCCCGGTCCGGATGGCTACACCTCCGACTTTTATAAGCTTATGGCCCCCTCCATAGCTCCCACCCTTTGTGCGGCTTTTAATCATATTTGGCAGGGGCACCCCTATCTTCCCACGGGCTTCCAGGCCCATATTAAATTGATCCCTAAAAAAGGAAAAGACCCTTTAGACCCAGGCTCATTCCGCCCCATCTCTCTTCTAAACCTAGATTCAAAACTGCTTTCTAAAATGGTAGCAAACCGATTGGCATCCTTCCTCCCTACCATCATTCATCCAGCCCAGGCAGGCTTTACACAAGGACGTTCGGCCACTTCGAATATTCGGAAGGTTCTGGTTGCTCTGGAAACGGCAAGAGCTGACCCTAGCTTGGATTCTGCCATTATCACCCTTGATGCCGAAAAGGCATTCGATAATGTCAGTTTTCGTTGGCTGGAGTTGGTCCTGAGAAAATTTGGCTTTACCGGCCCTTTCCTTCACCTGATCCAAGCAATGTATGCTTCCCCCTCTGCCCAGATTGTGGCCGCAGGACTCTCCTCCCAGCCCTTCCGCTTATTCAAAGGAACCAGACAGGGTTGCCCCCTATCCCCCTTACTCTTTAACTTGGCACTAGAACCCCTCTCCAGGATTCTCACCTCCCACACACAGTTGCGGGGGATCCGGGTGGGGGACATGGAGCTCCGATCTGCACTTTTTGCGGACGATGTCCTTGTTTTCACTTCGGACCCCCCTCACGACCTCCCTATTATTCAATCCATATTTGAGTCCTTTCGCCAATGCTCTGGCCTACGTATAAATTTTTCAAAGAGCGAAATTTTGCCCCTGAATACTACTAGGACCCCTCATTGGGCCTCCTCTTCTCCACTTAAATTGGCCAAGACCCATATCACCTATCTGGGAATTAAAATAGGTCCCCACCCTTCCTCCATTTACAGGCTCAATTTATCTCCCACTATCGATAGGCTGGTTGCCGACCTTTCCAACTGGAAATCCCTCCCCATATCCTTCTTTGGACGATGCCACCTCTTTCGTATGTCAGGTTTCCCTAAATTGTTGTACCCTCTACAAACCATCCCGCTCCTTCTACATCACAAAGATGTTCAAAGGCTGCAAAAGGCCCTTACCTCCTTTCTGTGGAACGGCCGCCGCTCTAGGATAGCCCTTAACAAACTATTCCTCGCGAAACGGGAGGGGGGGATAGGACTTCCAAACATTAGGTTATACAACCTGGCCAGCCTGCTACGGGGATGCCTGGACTGGATACGACAGGAATCAAAATATACTAACTATGAGTTGGAACGACAAATGGTGGCTCCTTACGATTTGACCTCTTTGCTGCACTGTGCTCATAGGGATCTACCATCTCATCTTAGAGCCAATTTGTTGCTTAAGGATACTATTGCGGCGTGGAGGGCAATTCGTAAACAGCTACACGTCCCTATGAACATTTCCCAGTTCCTGCCCATTCAGGGGCACCCCTTGTTTCCCCAAGCCCATCATCAACGCCTCTGCTCTACCTGGTCTTCAAGGGGGTTGACCAAACTCTCCCAATTTTATGACCCTATCTCCGGAACCCCCCTCTCTCTTACGGACCTCTCTAACCTCTATGGAGTCCTCCCTCAACACCACTTGTTTGTACAGCAATGTCTTAGTTTTACGAACTCTCTCTGCCCCTCCAAATTTTTGAGGTTCAAAGCATCTCTACTGGACACCTGGATCTTCTCACAGAAACATAAAATTTCACACCTATATCATCCACTCAATGCGGACAGTCTCTGCTCCATTGCTTCGCAAATTGCATCGCCTTGGAACAAGGCACTGAACTCACCTCTTGCTCAACAATGTGCATTGCAAGGCTATCTCTACACGTGTCGTCATATCCAAAATGAATTCTGGAAGGAACAACAATTTAAAATCTTACACAGGGCCTATCTTCCCCATCTCCGTGCCTCACCGGATCACCTACGCCACTACTGTACGTTGTGTAAGTCTCTTCACCCTACTCTACTTCATAAGTTTTGGGAATGTCCCTCTATATCTACCTTCTGGGATAAACTGATTCTCTTTGTCTCCCGCCTGGTGAACTGTACTCTCCCCAAGGATGTCTATGCTTTGCTCTTTGGCCACTTGGACATACAACTCAGTACTATACCTTCCCACCGCAGGGCCTCCCTGCTACACTTTAAACCCTGGCTCTCCACTTGTTATATGATTGCTCGCAGAGCCATATTAAAACACTGGATTGACGCCTCTCCTCCCACTCTCGCGGAAATTAGAGCGGATCTTCTTGCACTCTGGAAACTGGAACATCTGGACGCGTCTATGTGCTCTCGCCGGCACTCTTCCAAACTTCTGAAAAAGTGGGATGGACTCAGACCAGACTCTGGCCTTTTTCCGACGCCCCCTGCCACGGGGGATCTACATACTCAGCTATCGTACTCGCTGCTCACTACCTAGCCCTTACACATTCCGATTGAACTGACTGGTTGATACCTTTGACTGGGAACTACACACTACTTTGATGTTACCTTATTGCATGTATGTATTTTCCTAGTATTGACAGCGACATGACTCCATATATATATTGCTTTAACATGTGTTGTTACATCCTACTTATCATATTCCATACTCCTGGCTCTTTCAAGCACTCCCCCCCCCCTACCCTCCCCACCTCTCTTACCCTTGTCTACCCCCCCTCCCCCCCCACCCTTACTTGTGGTTGCATGTCTGGCCCTTTGGGGCCGGGCCCTTGTACACTGTCGTACTTTTTGTTCTAGAAAAGAAATGTTTGAGACTTGTTCCTCACCTTGCTATGTTTTTCAGGTGCTGGATTTCCTCTACCAGTTTTTTTGATTTGTTGCACTGTATATTGCACTATCGTATCTCTGTACTGCATTTGATAAGTCTCAATAAAATGTTGTTAAAAAAAAAAAAAAAGACTTAAGGAATAAATGACTGAATAAAGCAATAAACTGTATTTTAACTCTACAGAGGAATATTCTTACGAGTACCACATTGACATTTATTTTCATATCTTTATTGCAATCACCGTCAATTGCAGCTTACCTTGTAGGCTGACACAGCTGCAAGTGTTCGCATCATATCTATATCTTTTTTTGGAATCAAAGTGGTTGTAAAGGCTCAAGGTTTTAAAAAAAAAAAAGTTTTTAAAAAACCTTCTGTGTGCAGCAGCCCCCCTAATACTTACCTGAGCCACAGTTCCATTCAGAACAGCAGTTCTCCCAGGTCTCATCCTCCTCATTGGCTGGGACAGCAGTGGGAGCCATTGGCTCCAGCTACTGTCAATCACATCAAGTGAGTCAATGAGCAGAGAGCGGGGGTAGAGCCGAGCAATGCTCCGTATGTGAATGGACACACAGAGCAGCGGCTCCGGAGTAAGCCTGCTTGGGTACCCACATAGCAAGCTGTATCCTGTGGGGGCACTCAACAGAAGGGAGGGTTCAGGAGCACCGGCGGGGTACCCAAGAAGAAGAGGATTGGGGTTGCTCTGTGCAAACCACTGGACAGAACAGGTGAGTATGAATTGTTATTAAAAAAAAAAAAAAATCCTTTAATATCACTTTAATTGTTCCTTGAAGAAATATAATTTCTCTTTCTCACTTTTCCAACACTAACTGTTTATCTATTTTGAAACATTATTACTATTAAATTATATTTCTGGAAAGTTTAGCCCACATTCACACTACTGTAGAGATCTTGACACATTGTCGTGCTTTGTGCATAGGGCAGCCTATTTAGTTCAATGTAATGCCCTAAACACAACAAACGTCAAAGAACCTCATGTATAATTTTTTAACAGCACATTTATCTGCGGTTGCCCTAACATTCTCACATTTTTTTGCTCCCTGTGAACCAGTCCTTAAAGCAGTAGTAAAGTCAGATTTTTCACTTGTACCTACAGTCAAGCCTCTAATAAGGCTTACCTGCACTTGTGCCGTTTAGGAGATATTCAGATCAGCAGGTGCCAAATACATCATTGCACATGTGAATTGCACTCTGCGTTCAGAGGTGTGGTAGCACCTTGCCCGAAGGCCTGCTCACCAACACCTGGGACCAGGTGGAGGCTGTAGTCTTGTCAAGAATCAAACATTAAAGCGGAGTTCCGGGCACAAAATCGATCTTTTTTTTTGTGCCCGTCCGCTAGTTCTCCATCACCTGAAAAAGAATTGGATAGTTAGGTTCTTTTTTTTTTTTTACTCACCTTGTAATTGAAGATCGAAAATACTCACCTCAGGGTACTTCCTCCCTCAGCGCCGCGGCTCCGCCGTCAATTCCTGTCTCGCGATGATTCCTGGGAGCTGAACGTCATCGCTCCCAGGAATCAATGCGACGGCACCGGCCCCGCTCGTCACTTCCGGGGCGACGCCGCATTCCCCTGCTAAACAGCTTCTGGGCATGCCCAGAAGCTGTGGAGGAATGCGGCGCCGCACCGGAAGTGACGAGAGGGGCCGGTGCAGGCGCATTCTGGGAGAAGAGGACGCGGAAGAAGACGCAGAAGAGGACCGCGCCGGCTTCAGCTGCCCACAAGAGAGATGGCAACGCTGTGGAAGAAATTTTATAAGTGAGTATTTCATCTTGCAGGTAAGTGCGAACCGGGACAGATCAGAGGCTAGCCATTGTGGAATGTGCTAGCCCTGACTGTCCCGGGGGTATGTTTATTGAAAAATGGTTTCTGTGCCTGGAACTCCGCTTTAAGGTAGTCCCTGACTTAGAGTTGAGCCACTGGTGTGCAGCAGTGATTTACAATTCTCTGTGAGATGTTCTGTCCCGTGTTACCTTTCTCCCAGAAACAGAATGGAGTCCCACCGAGCACATAGTGGGCTCCATGTATGCTCATTAATTATTTCCTTGTACCTAGTGAGCAGGCCTTAGATCTCCATAACCCCGGTCAGCTCCTGGTGACCAGAGGAGACAGACAGCTAGGAAAAGGAGTCAGGGCACCACCCCCTCACTACTGGAGGAGTTGTCACCTAACCAGGTACAACGCCACATGACTGGTTGGTGTAGCTGTTCATTCGCCGGTTACCCATGGTAACTACCTCCTCTCCTTTGCCATGCAAGGTAACCCGTGGTAATACCCCATAGCGCTATTACAGACCCAGGTTATTTGTGATACGCCAGAATCCAACATTCACCCCTTTTGGATAACTTCAGACCAGGCTCAAAGAAGTTGAAATAACTTCACAGTAGACTCAGCATAACATATGCAACAGGTTAAAACATCCTTTCCCTAACTAACACTAATTGTGGCTGCCCCAGTGTACCTGTACAAGCAGAGTCCTTAGGGGTGTAGCCCATGGTGGGAGAATCCAGAGTGGAAGTGCCTGTGAACATGACCAGGGAAGGCGGGAAAAAAAACATTAACCCCTTCCTTCCGACCTGGGCAGCCCAGCTGGCTAACTAAACACAGTAGGCGGCAACCATCATATAGGCACATTGAGTCTGCCATCAATGCAGAGAGTGCTGTGTCACTATCATGACGTATGTATGTGTGGGACTGATGTCATTGCAGCCGGGCCATTCAAATGGCCAGACACGTCGAACCTAGAAGGAGGACTGGGTGGGGATAGAAGCACCTGGAGCGGAGGGAGTCTGCCACTGGAGGGCTCCGCTTGACAGGTAAGTCTGCCCGTTATGTGTTAATATGTGATGCATACTAGCACATTATGGATCTACAATATATATTTACTGTATGAACTATATGTAAAGCGCTGCTGATTGAAGTAGAACTTGGTTAAACTAGATAGACTTGTGTCTTTTTTCAGCTAGACTAACTATGTAACTATATAAGTACCTATACTTAATAAATAAATAAAAAAAATTATGGCATAACGCTGCAGGGAGACCATTTAATTACATTTTGTTAGCAGAGTTTACTACTGCTTTAAAAGAGAAGTAAGGGGTTTCCAGAAAACAAAATACTCTCCCTAGTTGGATGCAGCATTGATCCAATGCTGGATCTGTCCCCGCCACCTCTGCACTGAGAACTGAGCAATCAAACACTGCTGATCGCTCAGTTTTCAAGTCTGTTCTGAGTGAGGAGACTTGACTGTCAGTTACTGGCTCTCTACTCTGCCCCTCCAGCGCTCACTGGAGTACCTGGGCTGTGCAGGGAATGAGAGCGGTAGGCTCAGTCTCCCAGTGGTGCCAGCTGCCAATCCAGACATCTGGGTGGATCCCCGACTGTAAAGTCAGGATTGATCCAGCGTCTGGACCGGCTGAATGACATCAGCTGACAGCAGACTTTAGCCCGCTGTCGGCTGAAAATGGGTCACAGTTGTGCAAAATGCACTGCTATTCCGTGATCTATAGGAAAAGTAGAGCCCAAAAAGCTTTGGTCACACCTCTCCTTTAAGTGCACTCACTGACGTTACACTGTCTTTTGTAGTGACTATACACCTATAACTAATTTGTAGCTGGATTAGGAAGTTTTATTAGTGAATATTGATTAGTGTGTTGATTTTTGAATTATGGATTTTCTTGTATAAAATGCAGGGTGTTTTATTACTGAGTATAATGATGCACATCAATGTTTTTTTTGTTTTTGGGTCACATCAAAAAAATTATATAATTCCTTGAATTATGTTTTCCAGAGCTCTGCCTTCAGATTAGTTTTTCTTAATATTTTTATGTATTGTACAGATAGCATCAATTTTTACCAAAATAATCACAGATACTTGGGGCAGAGCTTTGCAGAAGAATATCATTATTCAGGTGTGCCTAATGATGTTTAAATACAGCCCAGACTTAATTTGCTATTACTGCTATTAATTCAAATAATAGTCATAATACTGATGTGAAATAAAGCCTCAGATGAGTTTCACTTGTGCTGCTGACAGTTATGCCATATTATGTGAGAATGAAAAAAATGTTCAGCTTAGACCCAAAGTAAACCTACAATGGTCAATATTAAAGCAGTATTAAACCCAAAAGCAAATGTTTATTATGTTACAGCATACCATTTCTTAGATGTGCTGTATTTGTTTTCTTTCTCAGGCTTTCCTTTATTTTTGCCTTGTGACCTTGCCAGAAAGTTTGTTGTTTTTCAGCATAACAAACTGCCTGCAGATGTACTTATAATGTTCAGCTTTTATTTATTTACGTCATACCGTTATCCCAAAAAGTGATCCCAAACAAAACTGTTGCTATAACTGCATATAAAGTGTAGGCTGGAGTTTGGTTTACATTTGTTTTGTGTATCTAAATGTTAGTGCATCCAACACTTCGCTCCCCCTATGCTGTCAGTAAAGGTGTCTCTGTTGCTCCTTCATCCAGAGTGGGGGGGATTCTTAAGCTGGATACACCCTATACAATTTTCTTTAGATTTTTTCCTTTAGACTTACCAAAACCATAAAATATGAGGTCAGACCTAAACACTTTCAATTTGTAGGCAATGAGGCAGGCCCTTGCACTACATGGTTGATGGTAAATCTAAAGGAAATCTACCAGCAAAAGTTGTATAGTGTGTATCCAGCCCCAATACAGGAGGTGTGTTGCTGGCCAGATCACCAGGTGAAAACAGAGGGGAAAAAGGCCTAAAAAAGAAAACTAATGCAGCCACCATATCTAACATTTTTGTAAGCTGCAATATATTACATTTTTGGTTTTGGGTTTAACCACTTGCCTACTGGCCACTTTTACCCCCTTCTTGCTTAGGCCAATTTTCACCTTTCAGCACCGTCGCACTCTGAATATCAGTTGCGCGGTCATGTAACACTGTACCCAAACTTTTATCAATTGTTTCACACAAATAGAGCATTCTTCTGGTTGTATTTTACCACTGGGCTTTTTTATTGTTTGCTAAATAATATCAAAAATTAAAAAAAAAAAAAAACTTGTTCATAGTTTGTAATAACAGTTTACAAACAGGTAATTCAACTTAGCCTGTTCTCCTCCAATTATCAGATTTGTCCTGACCGCCCCCCGCACAGCCTTTCACTGGGAAGCTTAGTACAGAGGGGATATTTTAAATGATAAAAAAGGGTATTTATAATGTATTTTTATGTATACACAAATGTTTTACCTTTCATTTCTAATTTAAACTGAATGGCTTGTTTTACAAGGCGATCGTTTACAATTACTTTAATATTGCTTTAAATTCTGAATGTGAAAAAAAAACAATATCCGGGTTTTCAATGAAAGAAGATGCAGACATTTTAATTTGAAGACTATACATATGTACAGCAAAAATTACATTACATTACATTTAGACAGTATGGAATGAGTTATGATTACATTTTGGTTTGACATTTGCATTCACAATAAAGGTAGGGATTTTCTTTTTTTACCATCTTAAGGACATGGTGGAACATTGATTATGCGTCTGCATGGTTTTGCGTAAATAACCACGTCATCCGTCTGTAAATTATAAAATGTGCCTTGGAAGTTGGTTGAACGCCTTTGCCCATTGTTATAGGTTCGGGACAGAGAACCTGTCATTGGCATTCTCATATGTAAGTTTCTTCCCTGCAACACAACCTCACACTCTTGATTTGGCTTCACAATTAGGCGCAGACTAAATGAGTGTGTCACAGATTGTATGTATGGATATCCTTCTTGCCATTCGAAATTTGGCAAATTAGTGTAGCTGACTGAACTTCCTGAGAATACTGGCATATTACCAGAGAGAGCTGTTATTACACCTCTATTTGTTGAGCGTCCAATGTCCCAGTACTTAGTAACCTGTGTGCTTTCACTCAGACTAACAGTGGTGGACAATGTATTGCAGCCTCTGTTCATCACTAGTTTTGAGGCTAAGATAACGCTATTATCCTCCTCATAGGATATCCTGTAAGTATCATATGACAAACTGGTTACTGTTTGTGAATGGTAGTCTGGGTACAGGCGAAGGATCTCATAGGTATCATAAAGGTATTCATACCCATTGTAAGGTACAGAAAGAACACCATTAGTAACTTTACCTAAACCATATTCATTTTTCCCTACATAAATGCCTTGGCACCTCCCAATAGCTTTGGAAGATACTAAGCCTTGACTTTGCCTTTGCCACTCTAAAATCTCAAAATTCTGCTCATTTACAAGAATTTTAAAGTTGGATGAACGGAATTCTTGGCCAGCATTAGTATAGTAACAATAAGAACCTTTGCTGGAGGTGTAAAACCCTGTAGCACAGTTTGAGACAGAACAAACATATTCAGTGCGCCTTGTAAACTGATTGTTTATGGAAACTGCCCAACTGGGAACAGAGCCTGCCCAATCTATCCATTTGAGATTCTCATAGCCGCTAAATAGAGCCTGACCAACATCATACACAGCTGGTTCCTCCTCCTCCTTCATCTCCGCTGCTTCCTTTTCAGGAGTTTTGGTTTTCGAAAGGTCTACATTGCGTTGTTCCTGAGCAGCAGGTACAGAGCCTTTGTCATCTGGTAGGGCTGGAAATGTGGAGAAAGTGCAATTTAATTTAACTCTCACTAATAATCTCATAAATAGTTGATGTTTAATTGATCAAGCAGCAAAGAACACACACATACAAGGTCTTTTCCTGAATTTTGCTGTCTTACCTCTTGCACACAATACTCCTGTTTGAGCATCTACTTTTTCAGACTTTTTTTTTACTGTATTTGCGCGCAAATGCATGAAAAATGTATTCTCGCGTTCCTGTACTACACAATATGTAAATAAGCAATTGTGCACCTTTGTGCACAATCGTTCGTATTTGTGTGCATGAGGCGTAAATTACTGACCAAAAATGCAGATTTTTATTTTTTACTGAAGAATGCACGGTGCTTGTTTACACGCCTGTGTGCATAGGCACATTACAATTAATAGGCTGTATTTTAGCTCAGTAAAAAAAAGCTGTACTGAGCTTTTTCAAGCTGCAGCGCGCAAGAGGCCTTAGGTTTCCTATACACATCTCTACAATCTTTGCACAATCGACTTTAATTTACCAAAACTCTGTAAAATAAGGGATCTATTTATACAGTTTTATTCCAATTACAGTGGGGTAAATAGTTATTTGATTCCCTGCAGATTTTGGAAGTTCGCCCACTTACAAAGAAATGAGGGGTCTATACTTTTTATCATGGGTGTATTTTAAATGATAGAGACAGAATTAGAACCAAAAATCCAGAAAAAAAACACCTAAAACAAATGATATAAATTAAGTTGCAGTTTAGTGAGTAAAATACAGTAAGTGTTTGATCCCCAAGCAAAACATGTCTTGGTGAAGAAACCCTTGTTGGCAAGCACAGAGGTAAGATGTTACTTATAGTTGGCACCACATATGATAGTGTTAACAAAAATAAATAAATAAATAAATAAATAAATAAATAAATAATATATATATATATATATATATATATATATATATATATATATATATATATATATATATATATATATATATATATACAGTGGGTACGGAAAGTATTCAGACCCCCTTAAATTTTTCACTCTTTGTTATATTGCAGCCATTTTCTAAAATCATTTAGGTTCATTCTTCTTCCTCATGAATGTACACATAGCACCCCATACTGACAGAAAAACACAGAATTGTTGACATTGTTGCAGATTTATTAAAAAAGAAAAACTGAAATATCACATGGTCCTAAGTATTCAGACCCTTTGCTCAGTATTTAGTAGAAGCCCCCTTTTGATCGAATACAGCCAGGAGTCTTTTTGGGAAAGATGCAACAAGTCTTTCACACCTGGATTTGGGGATCCTCTGCCATTCCTCCTTGCAGATCCTCTCCAGTTCTGTCAGGTTGGATGGTAAACGTTGGTGGACAGCCATTTTTAGGTCTCTCCAGAGATGCTCAATTGGGTTTAAGTCAGGGCTCTGGCTGGGCCATTCAAGAACAGTCACAGAGTTGATGTGAAGCCACTCCTTCGTTATTTTAGCTGTGTGCTTAGGGTCATTGTCTTGTTGGAAGGTAAACCTTCGGCCCAGTCTGAGGTCCAGAGCACTCTGGAGAAGGTTTTTGTCCAGGATATCCCTGTACTTGGCCGCATTCATCTTTCCCTCGATTGCAACCAGTCGTCCTGTCCCTGCAGCTGAAAAACACCCCCACAGTATGATGCTGCCACCACCATGCTTCACTGTTGGGACTGTATTGGACAGGTGATGAGCAGTGCCTGGTTTTCTCCACACATACCACTTAGAATTAAGGCCAAAAAGTTCTATTTTGGTCTCATCAGACCAGAGAATCTTATTTCTCACCATCTTGGAGTCCTTCAGGTGTTTTTTAGCAAACTCCATGCGGGCTTTCATGTGTCTTACACTGAGGAAAGGCTTCCGTCGGGCCACTCTGCCATAAAGCCCCGACTGGTGGAGGGCTGCAGTGATGGTTGACTTTCTACAACTTTCTCCCATCTCCTGACTGCATCTCTGGAGCTCAGCCACAGTGATCTTTGGGTTCTTCTTTACCTCTCTCACCAAGGCTCTTCTCCCCCGATAGCTCAGTTTGGCCGGACGGCCAGCTCTAGGAAGGGTTCTGGTCGTCCCAAACATCTTCCATTTGAGGATTATGGAGGCCACTGTGCTCTTAGGAACCTTAAGTGCAGCAGAAATCTTTTTGTAACCTTGGCCAGATCTGTGCCTTGCCACAATTCTGTCTCTGAGCTCTTCAGGCAGTTCCTTTGACCTCATGATTCTCATTTGCTCTGACATGCATTGTGATCTGGAAGGTCTTATATAGACAGGTGTGTGGCTTTCCTAATCAAGTCCAATTAGTATAATCAAACACAGCTGGACTCAAATGAAGGTGTAGAACCATCTCAAGGATGATCAGAAGAAATGGAAAGCACCTGAGTTAAATATATGAGTGTCACAGCAAAGGGTCTGAATACTTAGGACCATGTGATATTTCAGTTTTTCTTTTTTAATAAATCTGCAACAATGTCAACAATTCTGTGTTTTTCTGTCAGTATGGGGTGCTATGTGTACATTCATGAGGAAGAAGAATGAACTTAAATGATTTTAGCAAATGGCTGCAATATAACAAAGAGTGAAAAATTTAAGGGGGTCTGAATACTTTCCGTACCCACTGTATATATACAGGGCCGCTGATAGAAATCATGGGACCCCGTACAGCCTACCTGACGGGGCCCCCTTCACCCCCACCCCTGGCCCCTCCCCAGACCCCGCCTTGAAACAAAGTGCAGGTTTGTCTTCAAGTGATAATTTATCATGCCGCGCCATGCCATTCATAGTAAATATGTGCAGAGCGCAGTACAATCACCACACCATGCCATATTGGCATCCATAGTAAATATGTGCAGTAAGTGTGCAGTGCAATGCAGTATAAAACTCACAATGGACAATCAGCGGCTTCTGCCCGCCGCACAGCCACTCGCTCTCTGTCTCGGGCCTAAATCAGAGCTGAGAGGAGGAAGATCACTCTGCAAGGGAGGAAAATAGGTGGCAGGCGGCCGGGACTTGAAATTGAGCCCCCATGAGGATCGGGCCCGGAATTCACATGCATCCGAAATATCTAAAAAAAAGTCCCTCCACTCGCACCAGCACAGAGGTCAGAGAGGGGCCCAAAAATGGCAATTACACCCCTGCTAGTAAGAGCAGCAGAGCAGGGGCAGTAGCTTCACTAGGGTTAGTGTCACCTGGTGAGGTAGCTCATGGTGTCAGAGACTGCAGGCATCACACAGGAGACAGCCAGAGACTGCAGGCATCATACAGGAGACAGCCAGAGAGTGCAGGCATCACACAGAAGACAGCCAGAGAGTGTAGGCATCACACAGGAGACAGCCAGAGACTGCAGGCATCACACAGGAGACAGCCAGAGAGTGCAGGCATCACACAGGAGACAGCCAGAGAGTGCAGGCATCACACAGGAGACAGCCAGAGAGTGCAGGCATCACACAGGAGACAGCCAGAGAGTGCAGGCATCACACAGGAGACAGCCAGAGAGTGCAGGCATCACACAGGAGACAGCCAGAGAGTGCAGGCATCACACAGGAGACAGCCATAGAGTGCAGGCATCACACAGGAGACAGCCAGAGAGTGCAGGCATCACACAGGAGACAGCCAGAGAGTGCAGGCATCACACAGGAGACAGCCAGAGAGTGCAGGCATCACACAGGAGACAGCCAGAGAGTGCAGGCATCACACAGGAGACAGCCAGAGAGTGCAGGCATCATACAGGAGACAGCCAGAGAGTGCAGGCATCACACAGGAGACAGCCAGAGAGTGCAGGCATCATACAGGAGACAGCCAGAGAGTGCAGGCATCACACAGGAGACAGCCAGAGAGTGCAGGCATCATACAGGAGACAGCCAGAGAGTGCAGGCATCATACAGGAGACAGCCAGAGAGTGCAGGCACAGTACAAGTACTGTGGGTGGTGTGGTTGCAGTCAGTGTAAATAGCTCTGGGGAAGCCTGTCCTTCTAAAATAGACCCATGTGACCCCCCTCCCCCCTCCTCTGTGTGCAGCTATGGCAGGAGCTCTTCTCACTTACATTAGTTGTCCCAGTCCAGATAGCATGTCTCCTCAGACTTCCAGCCCTTCCGTTGTCAGTGGGAAGTACAGCAAAGGTGGAGGTAGAGCAGCTCAAGACGAGAAAGTTACATCTTCCTCATGCCGGGGTCTCCATGCACCTGATTGGTTGCTGGGATGCTAGACGGGCCCAGCAACCAATCATTTTGACAGGTGGGACTTGGACGTTCTGGGAGCTCTGCTACTGGTGCAGGCATTTACCCGGAGACTATCAGAGTCAGACTGTCTCTTAAGCTGCCCGGGCCCCCCTGCTGAGCTGAGGACACAGGGCCCGGTACAACAGGGCCAGTTGTACTGGCCTATCAGCGGCCCTGTATATATATATAATATACTTCTGATTCTAGGTCGACAAAGATGAATAGTGACACAACTGCACCCTCTGCGCCCAAAGCATATAGTTTATGATCTCCATTTGAATGATCTAAAGATTCAGACTTTCTTTCAGATATACAGTTTGGTCGAGTATATTAGATATGAATCAGATTGTATAGAAACTGAATAAACAATTAAGTTTAGGTTTATGGTATAATACTTAAAAATAATATTAGCCAACAGGTAATATAAATTATTATTTTTTTTTGGTCACCTATTATATGTTTCTTTTGTCTGTCCTAAGGCGTATAGCATGCAGATAGATATTGCACTAGTTACCTGGTGTTTCCTTCTCAGCTGGCTTTTCATCCTTTGGTGGAACAGCTAGTGAATCGGCAAATATTAATGCCCAGTTGATGGTTATAAAGATACATAGCAAGTTTACCTTCATCTGTGGAGGAAACCAACATATAATACATAACATACAACATATATATAACAAAAAAAGGCACGTCTTAAATATACATTTTGAAACTCCTATGATTATTTTGCATCTCTGCTATGCATTGGTCTTTCTGGATAAAAATGTAAATTTGTTGGACACTGAAGACCGACACTTGTTGGTTTGTCAACAGACTTCAACGAAGACTAAAGATTCCTCTGTTTTAGTTACTGTCATTTTCATGACAGGCTCACTTTAAAATCTATCAACTCTTAATATTAAACACAAATTAAAATATGTAATGAACTACAGCTAACAAACATCCAATCATATGTAGCAGAAGTTCTTTTTCTTTAGTTTCTTGGCACATGAACAGATATTTAAAGTGAACATAGAGTTACTTTACTTCACTCCACTCATCTTCTTGGTTTAGTCATACTGGAAATTTAGGGAAGTTGGTGGCCTGCATTCAGATTTAGGGCTCTGTAGATGATGGCCTTTGCTCTTTTACACTGCATCTGGCCTACTTGAATGGATGAAATATGCCAGCAACTAGCCGCTTATATGCAAGAGATCCAAAAAAGCTGTTTTTCAGAAGCTTGAATGTTCTTACAAGGTTTCATATTATGCTCTTATTTCTAGTGCTCAAATTCTAACAACACATGAACAAATTAATCTAGTAATAAATAGATTGATATACATTTAAATTGGATTTGAACAACTTTTTAGCAATTCACTGCAAGGGATGATCATCATGGATGATCTGCTTGCTAATTGATCCATTGTTTGGGATGTGGTAAAGCAGTTCTTTGGACACCTTACCAAAACACATCCTCTGTCCCACGGCTTGGCTCCCCATGAAAGCATTGAGTCTTTGTACATACTTCACACATGTATGGCTTAGGTCATTTTTTTACTCTATGAAACCTAAATACCGGCAGATGTAAAGGGTGAGGGTGATGTTCTGTAACCATATAAAATCACAAGGTTGTAGGTAGATTGGGACATATCATTGAAATGTCTTTCATAACAGCAGGAACTAGGAATGGAACTTCTAAACCTGTCCCTGTGTATGTCTAGATGGTGATTTCTAGCAGCCACAAGTGTGTAAAATAAGGATTAAGGAATAAGGCCACAGTATGAGCGAATGTTAAATGCAGTGCTGATCGAAGCAAAATTTTCCAACAATCCTATTCAAGAGCAGTCGGTCCTTAGTTCTACTACTCTCAAAAGGGAACAATTATAGATGGATAGAAAATTGTCTGGTCCCAGCTGAGCCAGCTGAATTTCGATCCATCTATGGCCAGCTTTAATCAAAAACCTGACAGAAGTTTTAACAACGTCCCACTCCCCTGCAAGGTTTTAGTTTTATAATTAACAATACAAAGGAAACACTGGCGTTGAATAAGATAAATGGAGTAAGCATAGTCTTTACTTATTCACGTCTCTAACTGAACATAGTAAATCAACTTCATTATTCTTACCCTCCAAGGTGAGTGGCACAGAAGTCAAATGGCTTTAGAAGGTTTCCTTGGTGTAGGCTGACTAAAACTGGACTCCTTTTATATAAAAAATGATAACGTTTTATTAGTCAGAAATTGCTGATGCTTAACAAAATAAATGTCACGAACACCCAGGAAGTGTCTATCTTTCCAACATCCTTATCTTACAACAAATTAATTTTTATTGGTATGCTATTCTTTAGGTTTGCCGACCACAATTAAATGTTATTGATACTATACTTACTAGTAACAACTGTTGTGCAATTTTATTTTATTTTGTTAAACATTTCCTCCTCAGAAATTTTCAGACATATTTCTTGATACACTGCATATACTCCTATGGTATTTACAGAGCTAGATGACCTGTAGAATAAATATTAAAGGCATGTTTATTGTATTTCTCCTGCATCCCCTTCTGCAGTGGTTTGGCCCTATGTTATAAATACCTATGAGGCTTTATGCAGTGAAAGTGGAGCATTTGGGGAAGTACACCATACGCACATGTGCATCAGAAGCGATCAGCATTTACACATGTACAGCCACATACAGTCATTCACTTGTATTGATTGCTGTATCTGGCACCTGCAAGATTTGCAATGTGGTGGCCAATGCAGGTCCAAGGGGTTCAGCCGCAAGGTTAAAGACCCACATGGTGAATCTGGATGTTCACTGAAAAAGAGAAGAAGGAGGCAGGAGAGCTCTTATAGTGTAGTGAGTGACTGAAATATAGCTGTTATCTACAACAAGTTTAACAATAGAATGAAAACAAGAACATGACTTACATCTCATGAGGTTGCGATAACCCTATGAGGTAGAAGCATGCACCCTTCCACGAACGCAGGTAGAGAATAACCTGTCTCCACACAGGATTATAAAGGTCACATTTAATGTCTAGGTGGTCCCAATCCTGGATCCTCTGCAGAGTTCTCAGGTGGGTGCTGAACTAAGTGAGTTAGGAGAGGCATGAAAAAAAGACAGTCGGTGGTCTGTGCAGCAGAGGCCAGGGGAGGACTGGGAAGGGGGGCAGGGGGGCAATTGCCCCCCGGGCCAATCTGATGCCAGGTAAAAAGGCTGCTGGATTAATGTAGGGGCCAGACACTGTATACAGCTGCCGGTCGCCGTTACACAATGTTATATTTGCAGAGCTGCAGCGGAGCAGTATGGGTACGCTCCTGCACCCAGCCAGCACAATACTAACACAGTCACTTCCCTGTCATGCAGAGTGATCTCCGCCCAACAGGAGCTTACTAGGCCCTGCCTGGCATGATGTCATGTACTTGTGTTAAACCTCCTTTGTTGCTATTAACATTAAATTATGTTACCACATTGCATCATGTTTGTCTTGCTTCAAAACATCAATATCTATTATAAAACCAGGTGGGCATGGATGGTGAGCTGATTCAATGGTTCAATGGGCCACTTGACTGGAATTGCCCCCCAGGCCTAAGGCTGCCAGCCCTCCCCTGGCAGAGGCACCTGCTGTCATGTGGTTAAAGATGGATTTGAGCAAGGGTCAAGTCCTGGGTCAAGTCCCCCCCCCCCCTCCCCACTGACAATGCAAAAAAGTACCTATTCTGTGCTAAACAGTGCTAATATCAATATTTAAACTATAGAACTATAGACATGTGGGTAGTGCTATTAGCAATGTGTTTAAGTTAAACAAAAGTAAAAAAACATATTTCTCCATTTACACGAAGATCAGGCTATTATAACCCAACCAGCAAAGTCTGAGGGACTCCCCCTTACAGTGCAAGGGAACTCTGACATAAAGGGGAATTCTGCAGATCATGATCTAAAGGGGAACTCTTACCAACCTTACCTTACCAACCGCTCAGCGTCTGCCTCCCCTCTCTGCCAATCCCTACACTGGCTCCCAATTGCCCAGCGAATTAAATTCAAAATACTAACCACAACATACAAAGCCATTCACAACTCTGCCCCGAGCTACATTATCAATCTTGTCTCCAAATATCACCCAAATCGTCCTCTCCGCTCCTCTCAAGACCTCCTACTCTCAAGCTCCCTTGTCTCCTCCTCTCATGCTCGTCTCCAGGATTTCTCCAGGGCCTCTCCCATCCTCTGGAATGCTCTACCTCAACCTGTACGGCTATCTCCTACTCTAGCTCTTTTCAGGCGATCCCTGAAAACTCATCTCTTCAGGGAAGCCTATCACACCGCCAACTAATCTGCCATCAGCTCATTCCCTACTCTTACCTCTTGTAACACCTGCCCCACCCCATTAGATTGTAAGCTCTTCTGAGCAGGGCCCTCTAAATCCTCTTGTATTTTATTGTATATGTATTGTCTCCCTCTAATATTGTAAAGTGCTGAGTAAATTGCTGGCGCTATAGAAATCCTTAATAATAATAATAATAATAATAACTCTGATATAAGGGGGGGGGGCTCTGGTGACCAGAGGCCACCTAATATCAGAGTCCACTGCGTTTCCCTTTACATTAGAGTTTCCACTTACATCAGGGCCTGCAGCATTGCCCTTTACATCAGAGCTCCCCTTTACATCAGCATCCACAGAGTTCCTACTTGCACTGTAAGGGGGAATCCTGCAGACTGATGTAAAGGAGAATGCTGGAAAGTCTGATGTAGGGGGGACTCTGGTGACCAGAGACCACCTTCTGCAGAGTGAATGCACTAAGGAAGGGGGGGGGTCCTGATATAAGGGGGAACCTTTATATCAGTGCCCCCTTACATTATTGTATTCACTCCCCCTTACATCAGTGACCCCCCCCCTAGACTGGCCTGGCAGCACTGTCAATGACTTCCTCTTAGGTGCACTATGCTCTGGTTTTATCCTATAGTCTCCTCTCCACAATCCACAATCCACTTTCCTGTGATCCCCATCCCGACCACGCTCCCACTCCTCTCCAGACACTCCCTCAGAGACTGCAGACATGATAAAAGACAAGAGATGGTCAGAGATTACAGACATGATACAAGAGATGGTTAAAGGCTGCGGACATTGTACAGGAGGTGATTAGAGGCTGCGAACATGATACAGGAGGTGTTCAGAGGCTGTGGACATGGTACAGGAGATGTACGATAATGATTTGGAGATATCGGTTCTAAGGACAACCAATCACACCTTTAGTATTATATTTTTCAGAAACAAAAAGAGAGGAGGAACCCAGGAAACATGAGAATATCAGGGAACTCAAGCCCTAAAAAGGGGGAATATTCCCACACTCTCTTCCTGGAAATTGGACTTTTAAAGTTGTGAGGTTGTCATTAATTAGAAATACACATGCTATTTAAAAATAAACACCTTTTATTCTAAATTTAGAAGAGACAAAGCCAAACCTGGCTGGCTAAACTGTAGCGTCATAAAACTTATTAGGGGGAAAAAATTGGCCTTCAAGAAGTATAAATCAGAGGGCACAGTATCGGCTTTCGAGCAATACAAGGAGGCAAATAAGAAAAGTAAACAAGAAATCAAGATGGCTAAAATCAACTTTGAGAGACAAATAGCGGAGGATAGTAAAAAAAACCCAAAGAAATTCTTTAAATATATCAACAGCAAAAAAACTAAGGCAGAGCATATTGCACACATAATTAACAATGATGGGAGGATGGTTACAGAGGACACTGAAAAAGCAACCGTGCTAAATGCTTTTTTCTCGTCAGTCTTTACACAGGAAAAGGAGGGGTACACTGACCATGACTGTATGGTTAGTAGTAATAAACAGGACTTGCCACCATGGCTAACAGAGGGGGAAATCAGGGAAAGGCTGGATAAACTTAACACAAACAAATCGCCAGGACCGGATGGCATACATCCGAGAGTACTCAAGGAACTCAGTAAAGTTATATCGAGACCACTGTTCCTGATCTTTGCTGACAGTATTAGGACAGGAGATGTACCAGGGGATTGGAAGAAAGCTAACGTGATTCCAATATTCAAAAAGGGCCAGAGGCATATCCCGGGAAATTATAGGCCTGTCAGTTTGACATCAGTAGTATGTAAACTTCTGGAGGGGATGATAAGGGACTATATTGTAGAGTTTGCTAAGGACAACAACATCATCAGCAGTAATCAGCACGGGTTTACAAATGGGCGTTCTTGTCAAACCAATCTCCTTACATTCTACGAGGAGGTGAGCTGTGAGCTAGATAGGGGGAGACCAGTGGATGTGGTGTACTTGGATTTCGCTAAGGCGTTTGATACAGTTCCCCACAAGCGCTTAATTTATAAAATAAGGTCTGCAGGTATCGATAGCAGGGTTTGCTCTTGGATACGGAACTGGCTAAAAAGGCGGGTCCAAAGGGTAGTAATAAACAGCGCATACTCAGACTGGTCTGAGGTGGTAAGCGGGGTCCCCCAAGGCTCAGTCCTGGGACCAACCTTGTTCAATTTATTCATAAACAACATTGAGGTCGGGATCAGTAGTTCGATATCAGTTTTTGCAGATGACACAAAATTGGGCAGGGCAATAACTTCACAACATGAAGCAGATATCCTGCAGAATGACCTGGACAAAATAACAGAGTGGGCAACGACATGGCAAATGAGGTTTAACGTGGAGAAGTGTAAGGTTTTGCACTTGGGGACTAAAAACATAAAATCACAATACACGTTAGGAGGGGAGCCCTTGGGGGAATCAAAAATGGAGAAGGATCTGGGAGTATTGGTTGATGATAGATTAGGAAACAGCATGCAATGTCAAGCGGCAGCTTCCAAAGCCAACAGAATATTAGCATGCATAAAGAAAGGGATGCATTCCAGAGATAAGACTATAATCCTTCCACTTTATAAAACTCTGGTCCGACCGCATCTGGAGTATTCCGTCCAGTTCTGGTCGCCAGTCCTCAGGAGGGATGTGTTGGAGCTGGAGAGAGTCCAGAGAAGGGCAACTAAACTAATTAGGGGATTGGAGGACCTTGACTATGAAGAGCGTCTACAATCGCTCGATTTATTCTCCCTGGAGAAGAGACGTCTGAGGGGGGACATGATAGCAATTTATAAATATCTTAATGGGGATCCCAGCTTAGAAAAAAAGCTGTTCATTCGAAGGGATTGCATGAGGACTCGAGGGCATACAATGCGATTAGAGGAGAAGCGTTTTAACCTCAGGCAACGCGGGGGGTTCTTTACTGTTAGGGCAACAAGATTGTGGAATTCTCTACCACAAGAGGTGGTTTCTGCGGGTAGTATGGTGGCTTTCAAAAGACTCTTAGACTTACATCTCAAGGATCAGAACATTCAGGGGTATGGGAGATGATTACAGCCACACATGCCTACACAGGTTGAACTGGATGGACTATTGTCTTTATTCAACCTCACCTACTATGTAACTATGTAACTATGTAACTATGTAATTCATATCAAAAGATTAAAACAGTAATATATCAAAAAAGTATCATATAATAAAAGAGTTGTACAACCACAAAGTTGAGGCTCATTTGCCTAGATACCTTCAATGTAGATACAGTATTAGTAGGTCCTATGTGTTTCACAGAGCGTTCTGCTCATTCAATTGCTTCCTCAGGGACCGCATATAATACTCAAAGACTGTCTCTACAGGCAATAAGACCAATCACTAAGCATGCCAGACACTCCAAACAACCCATGGTTCGTGGTAAGTGGTATACAACCGATGGCTATACACCCCCAACAACGGTGACCAAGTGGCCCACGATGGGGGTGGGCCTTTGACAGGCACTGGACTGCGCCGGTAACTCTCAGACAGGCAGGGGTGATGGTAAGATAAAGGCCATGTACAGTATCTCACAAAAGTGAGTACACCCCTCACAGTTTTGTAAATATTTTATTATATCTTTTCATGTGACAACACTGAAGAAATTACACTTTGCTACAATGTAAAGTAGTGAGTGTACAGCTTGTATAACAGTGTACATTTTCTGTCCCCTCAAAATAACTCAACACACAGACGTTAATGTCTAAACCGCTGGCAACAAAAGTGAGTACACCCCTAAGTCAAAAAGTTCAAATTGGCCCAAAGTGTCAATATTTTGTGTGACCACCATTATTTTCCAGCACTGTCTTAACCCTCTTGGTCATGGAGTTCACCAGAGCTTCACAGGTTGCCACTGGAGTCCTCTTCCACTCATGACGACATCAGGGAGCTGGTGGATGTTAGAGACCTTGCACTCTTCCACCTACCATTTGAGGATGCCCCACAGATGCTCAATAGGGTTTAGGTCTAGATACATTCATGGCAAGTCCATCACCTTTACCCTCAGCTTCTTTAGCAAGGCAGTGGTCATCTTGGAGGTGTATTTGGGGTCGTTATCATGTTTGAATACTGCCCAGGCCCAGTCTCCAAAGAGAGGGGATCATGCTCTGCTTCAGTAGGTCACAGTACATGTTGGCATTCATGGTTCCCTCAATGAACTTTAGCTCCCCAGTGCTGGCAACACTCATGCAGCCCCAGACCATGACACTCCCACCACCATGCTTGACTGTAGGCAAGACACACTTGTCTTTGTACTCCTCACCTGGTTGCTGCCACATACACTTGACACCATCTGAACCAAATACGTTTATCTTGGTCTCATCAGACCACAGGACTTGGTTCCAGTAATCCATGTCCTTAGTCTGCTTGTCTTCAGCAAACTGTTTGCAGGCTTTCTTGTGCATCATCTTTAGAAGAGGCTTCCTTCTGGGACGACTTGCCACTTCTTCATTTTAGGGTTATACGCTGATGTCTTTGGTTACAGAGTCCTTTGAATATAATCCATAGGCCTGTGATACCTGTGATAGGCCTAGATACAAAATAAAATACAGGATAAATATAGTGTATACATTTTAAAAAATAAAATATTACATACATTGACATAGAAAATATACAATATTTAAAATACATACATATAAAATTTTAAAATATTATGTATTGAAACGTGATTAGATAAGGAAACATTTTTTGGACAATATTCATGAATATATTGGCTTCACTAATTTGGCATGGAAAGATAGACCAATTGGTACATTGTAATATTTTATTTATCCACTAGATGGAGTGCCAGTTTTGGTGTGTGGAATTTTCCTTGGGATAAAGAATAAAAAATCCAGTGGGGGGCTGGAAGGGAAATCATATATAGCCCATAAGAGGGGGTTCAAAGTGTTAGAGATAGTGGTTTTGTTCAAAGGAAAAAAAATATATTAACTACTTCAATACAGGGCACTTTCACCCCCTTCCTGCCCAGGCCAATTTTCAGCTTTCATTGCTGTCACACTTTGAATGACAATTGTGCGGTCATGCTACACTGTACCCAAATTACATTTTTTTCACACAAATAGAGCTTTCTTTTGGTGGTATTTAATCACCACTGGGTTTTTTTATTTCTTACAAAAAAAAAAAAAGACAGAAAATTTTGAAAAAAAAAAAAAAGTTTTTCTTATTTTCTGTCAGTACGTTTTGAAAATAAGTAATTTTTCTCCTTCACTGATGTGCACTGATGAGGCTGCACTGATGGGCACTGATGAGGTGGCACTTATGGGCAATGACGAGGTGGCACTTATGGGCACTGACGAGGTGGCACTTATGGTCACTGATGATGTGGCACTGATGAGGAGGTTCTAATATGCCGCACTGATGGGAACTGCTAGGTGGCACTGAGAGGCAGCACTGATAATCGGCACTGATGAGCACTGAAAGGCGGCACTGAGAGGTGGCACTGATAGGCGGCACTGATGGGCGGCAATGATGGGCACTGATGGGTGGCACTGATGAGCACTGACAGGGGACATTGATGGGCACTGATGGGTGGCACTGATGGACACTGATGGGCAACACAGATGAGCAGGCACTGACTGGCAACATTATGGGCACTGATGGTGGGCACTGTTTTTGAGCTTTTATGTAATCAGGGCACTATTGATCAGTGCCCTGATTACCTTTTCTAGGTTCCCCTTTGAAGAGGAGCGGCTGATCGGGCCTTTCTCGCCACACACTCTGACAGTGTGAGGCAAGGAAAGCCGATAAACAGCACTTCCTCATTTTACATGTGACTGGCTGTGATTGGACATGTCATAGGGTCTTTACCAAGATCGGGGTCGCGCCATGTCCTAGCAACACGGCGCGGCCACGATCGCCGCGGGGCGCGCGGGAGAGGCTGTTCTGGTGCCCCGTCATATGACGGCGTCCCAGAACAATAGCCGCACTGCATCATTTGACGGTGGGTGGGCGTTATGTGGTTACATTTTTTTTAAAAATCAAGTATATCACCTATTTCTCATTCCCTGGTGGTCTAGGACAGGTCAGGTCAGGAAGAGTGCAGTGGAATATTGTATTTTATATGTATACATTATATTTATCTAATATTGTATTTGATATGTATACACCATATTCTAGTCAATCTCCTTTGATCTATTATTAAGGAAGTGGCAATTTAAAGCCACAAATCACTTCTTTTTTGTGAAATAAAGAAAATTCAATGTTCATTATATCAGATGGCTCAGATTAATTTTTTACCACACGACAATGGGTGCCTCTGCAGCTTAGGCTACTGACGGGCTTTTTTCGTACATCTTCTAACTCACCTGGAACCTGCAGCTTTCTGGGCACGAGTTTTATGCTCAGCGTGTAAACGTCTGTGTGCATGAGGCCTTACTCTGCAAGATCTTTTCTGTGTGATCTGCCTTGTGTGTTTCTCCAAAGCTCATAAAATAATGGAGAGCGCTACTTGCGCGTGCATACCACTAACTCTATTCAATAGAAAACCTGACTGTCAGGCTACAGACAAGATTTACATTCAAGCAAATAGAGGCCTCTGGGCACGAGTGCAGGGAGTGCTGTGAAGAATTTTGAATAGTTCAGACCAAAAGCTGTGCAGCACCGGGAACACCACACAGCAAAGATCTTGCAGGAACAAGCTTACAGGTACATATATCTTATGAACAATCCACTTTAAGAGAGAAGAAGGAGTTTTAAGGAATAAGAGCGCTTTCACACGGAGCGGACCGCATTGCGATCCGCTCTGGCACTTTTTTTTTTTTTTTTCACGGAGTGTCCGCATATCATCCCATCCGTTTGTGGATGATATACAGACATAATGTAAGTCTATGGGCATTGCGGATGTCAGCGGATGACACCGCTGACATCCGATTTTGCTTCCTTTCCGTTTTTTTAACGGAGGAAAAATAGGGTTCTGTTCCATTCCAAAAAACGGAACAGAACTGAAAGGAAGAAAATCGGATGTCAGCGGATGGTCATCAGCTGACATCCGCAATGCCATTGACTTACATTATGTCCGTAAATCATCCGCAAAAAAATAGGATGATTTGCGGCATATGGAGCGCCCGTGTAAAAGGGCCCTAAATGTACTTATCCTTCCAATAAGTAATAGGAAAGCAAAGTTATACCAGTCAGTAGCAGTCAGTACTGATGGATGTCTATATACCAGGGATGGCGAACCTTGGCACCCCAAATGTTTTGGAACTACATTTCCCATGATGCTCAACTACACTGCAGTGTGCATGAGTATCATGGGAAATGTGGTTCTGAAACATCTGGGGTGCCAAGGTTCGCCTGTATACTAAAGAGGATCGTTCTATTGTACCTTTGTATTTTTCCCATTGACAACAAAGACAAAGCTCTAAAGTTTTCCATCCTTCACTGTGCTCAGAAGAGTACTTTGGAGCCTTGTGTGCACTATACAGTGGGTAGGCTTGAAAGTGACTATTTTTCAGTCCAAACTGTGGTTTTAAGGCTTGCCAGCCCACTTTTATCAAACAAACTTAATGAAAAGTTCAAAACAGAACAGCTGCCCACTCATGGGGTTTTCACCATCCAAAACATGAACGGAAAAACCTGAGCAAATCTTCAGCATCACTGCTGCTCTTTTCAGTGGTTCCTCTGACCATCTCACCCAGCTCTTCTGGCTATCTTGGCTGGTTAACACAGCATCCTGCAGCACAGGCCCATTCTCTGCCCCCCTCAATAGGGAATCTCCTTGCACCCAGGCTATCTCACCACACCAAGAACTCCAGATCCCCTCAGTCTCCAGGACACGCCTAGTCATCCCAGCTATCCCAGTGTCCCACTAACACTTTCAGCTTGGAGTGTTGACCAAATTAAAAAAGCCTTTAGATGTGTTTTTCAGCGAATACAAGGGATATGGGAATTGATAGCAACATGAACTGGATAGACTTGTGTCTTTATTTAACCCTACCAAATATGTAACTATGATGGTGTGTTCCAGCATTCAGGTCTGCTGCCTACATAAAGTTGCCCAAGTCCTTTTGCTAGGCAGTGTTTTTGCATTGAGGTCTGGTAGGTGTACGGGGACCTTCAGTTTGGGAAGGGCAGTAGCTACAACCAAGGCTGTTCAAAGCAAACTGAATTTTAAAGAACACATGACCCAACATGACTTCTCCTATACACTGTACTTTAATCTTCACAGTGATGTGACAAGTTTGGAGTGCCAAGTGTTGGCAATGTAGGTGTTAGGGAAGTCAGATAGGTAAATTGTTACATTCTCCAGCAGAGCATCACTACTAATACTTTACAGTGGCAATAAGCATATCTCCTTAAATAATAAAAACTTTATTGCCTCAGTTCACAAAGCTATTAACACAAGGGCAAGGGGCATTCTATTTATCCTTATTGTGGGCTTAGTTAAAAATAGCTAGAGCTCTTATTTTCAACCTCTATATTATTAATAAACACATTAAACAGCATTGGCCCCCAAGACAGATTCTTGGGGCGTACCAATCTCACTTTAGACTATTCTCTGGACTCATTACCACTTCAACACAGGGCACTTTTACCCCCTTCCTGCCCAGGACAATTTTTACTTTCATCACTGTTGCACTTTGAATGACAATTTGGCAGTCATGCAACTATGTACCAAAACTACATTTTTTATCATTTTGTTCACACAACTAGAACTTTCTTTTGGTGGTATTTAATCACCACTGGGTTTTTATTTTTTGCTAAATAAACAAAAAAAAAAGACTGAAAATGATGAAAGAAAAGCATTTTTCTGTTATAAAATTTTGCAAATAAATAATTGTTCTTCAAAAATTTAGCCCAAAGTGTATTCTGCTACATTTCTTTGGTGAAAATAACCCACATCAGTGTATATAATTTAGTCTGTCGGAAAGTTATAGAGTCCGCAAACTATGGTATATACAGAATATCTGAAAAAAAAATCAACCCTGGTGTACTGACGGCCCATCTCATTTCTTGAAGCCAAAAATGCCAGGACAGTACAAATACCCCCCAAATGACCCCTTTTGGAAAGTAGACAGTCAAAGTTATTTAGTAAAAAGCATGGCAGATTTTTTTTTTTACATGCTGTCGCCAGTGCAGTACAGCGTCATCATATAACTGGTGTGGCGATGATCAGGGACGCTGTGACAGTACAGAAAAAGAAAAAAGTTATAATTTTTTAAAAACTTATTTTTTATTACATTTTTTTTTCTTTTTTGTTCCATTTGTTTTTTTAACACACTGTGACCAGTGCAATATAATGTTACTATAGTAGTATTTTTTTCTTTTTATATTATTATTATGTTTGCTTATAGCAGTGAATTACATTGCTATAAGCAAGCATTTTACTGAATGAAACAGATTCATTCAGTTTGTTTTGTTGTGATTAGCTGTTTGCTCAAAACTAATCACATGGTACAGATGGGCTGTGATTGGCCCTGTCTGTACCGTGTAATCAAACTGACCAATCACAGCTAGCAACACAATCATACACAATGGATGGCATGAAAGGAAGCCATCCATTGTCTACAACTGTCATGTGACCTGCTGTGATTGGTCACAGCGTTCACATGGTACCGGCAGCGAGCCGGTACTCTGATCAGTCATTGGCTGTGTCCCGCACAAGCGGCGCTTTCTGGCAGGACATCATATAATTTTCAGTCAGGATCCTAAAGCCACCACCTGGCCGTCATTGTGCTATAGGCCAGAAGGGAAGGTGTTATTGTAAACCAGTTTCTTATCCATACAACTGCATCAAATCCAACAGACATTATCATATATTAAGCCTTTATTAAGTACAGTATTGAATACTTAAGCAAAATCTATAAAGATAACGTGCACTGGACTTTCACCACCTAATTTCTCACTTACTTCCTCATAAAACAGGTTGGTCAGACAAGAACAGTCTTTCATAAATCCATGGCTAGCACTAATGATACCTTTTATCACAGACAAACTCCTGTATAGAGTCCCTTACTGTTCTCTCAAATACCTTATAGATTCACGGGGGTAAACTGCCTGCTTTTCCTTACATCACGCTTCTCTGGTCTCCTTTTTTCAGTCAGCCACAGAAGTACCTTTGGTGAAATGTCAGTACTATTACTGTTACAAATTTTAAACCCTGTAACCTGTAAAAACTGAACAGAAAAAATGATTTAGTGCATCTGCCTTTTTGAAAAAAAAAAAAAAACATTTTTTTCTTTGTTTCTGTTGTAAAGTTTTACAAATTAATAATTATTCTTCATAAATGTTGACCAAAATTTATACTGCTACGTATCTTTGGTAAAAAAAAACCAAAGCTATGGTGCCAGTCATTGAAAATTGATCACACCCGATCATACCTGATGTAATGTCAGCCTATCTCATTTCTTGAGACACTAACGAGCCAGGACAAATACCCCTCAAATGACCCCTTTTTGAAAAGTAGACATTCAAAAGTAATTAGTAAGAGGCATGGTGAGTTTTTTCAAGTTGTACATTTTTCTCACAATTCTTTGCAAAATTAAGATTTTTTTCTTCACAAAATTGTCATATTAACAGGTTATTTCTCTCACATGGCATATGCATACTTGCAACTACACCCCAAAACAGATTCTGCTACTCCTCCTGAGTAAAACGATAAGACATGTGTGAGACTTTTTCACAGCCTGGCTACATACAGAGGCCCAACATGCAGGGGGCACCGTTAGGTATTCTAGGGACATAAATTACACATCTCATTTATTAAATACCTATTACACTTTTGAAGTTCCTGGAGCACCAGAACAATGGAAACGCCCACAAAATGACCTAATTTTGGAAAGTAAACACCTCAACATATATATTCCAAGAGGCATTATGAGTCTGAAAAATGGAAAATTGGCCTGGGCAGGAAGGGGGTGAAAGTGCCCGGTATTAAAGTGGTTAATTTATAAGGAACATACCTATACACTCATATATACTGTACATATGTATATACTATTCCATTGGATAGGGAAGGGGAGATGAAAGTGCCATGTGAAGAAAGGAGTGGGGAGAATGAAATGAGCATGTAATGTATAGTAAGAGGAAAATTTTAACCCCCCCCCCCCTCACTCCACTTTAAATGCCCATTTTACTTCTCTGTCCTTCACATGCCCATTTTTCCTCTCCTTCCTTTACATGCCCATTTCATTCCCTCCGCTCCTTCCTTCACATGACCATTTGTTTCCAATCCAGCAAAGACATGGCCCAATCCAGCAGAGACATCTCCATATATTCAGCAATTTGATGGCCCCATCCAGCAAAGAGACAGCCCAATATAGCAAAGAGACAGCTCAATTCACCAAAGAGACATCCCCTTCCAGCAAAGAGCCGTCCCATCCAGCCAAGAGATGTCCTAATACAGCAAAGAGACAGTCTCATCCAGCAAATAGATGGCCCCATCCAGCAAAGAAACAGCCACAGACCAATCCAACAAAGAGACAGTCACAGGCAGGCTGGCAGCACAGGGCCGCATCCACAATGTAGCCCCTTAGCATCCCTATAATCCCAGTCTGCAGGAATGTCAGCTCAGCATTACAGGAAATGTGCAGCAGCAAGTACCTTCATTCAATGGGCAGTCCGCCGGTCTGAAAAAGTTCCCCTAGACCCCCCTTTCTCTTTACTGCAAATGCTCCGCCAACCAAATAAGCCCTGAATCAGTCAGTGACTGATCAATGCTGTCCTGTCCCTGTGCACACTCTACTGCTCCACTCTATTTGGCTCTGTCTTCTGGGCTCAGTTTGAGTGTACCGCGCTTATTCCCACTGGTCATGTGACAACCAAATCCCCAGCCACCCATCAGCCAAGCAAAGGAAGCTATAGGTCTCTCCTGAGCTAAGCTCTCCGGGCTCCCTCTGAAAGAAAACACAGCAGAGCGACTGGGCAGCTGAGGCAACCGAGCCCCTGGGAGCAGCCAGACGATGGGCCCCTCGGGTCACCCAGGCCCCATAAATGTGTATGGGCTGTCACTGTGGGACCTCAGAGGTTAATCCTTTGCATTGTGTATAAAGGGCTGTATGATCATGTCTCTCTGATCCTCCTCTTCTTTCACTGTCTCCAAAAAATAACCTGATATTTAAAGCGCCAGGGGAAGGGCTGCACATGCTCAGTTTGGTGTGTATTGCTAGAGAGTTTTATTTTTCTTGTGAGAGTGCATGTGATCAGCACAGGGACAATCAGCACTGTCCAGACAAGTCTAGACCAAGGATCAGGGAAGAATGAAAACTCCTCCTACAAGCTTTACTAGGAACTGATACAAGTCACTAGGCTGCTATATACTGCTGATGAGAAAAGGTATTTATCCGTTTATATTTACTAAAATAATTGCATTTGCATGTTCTGTGTACTGTGGGAGACCAAATATAGTGAATGCAGGCTCCTGGGTTTAGTAAACACTTTCATTGGTACACTGTGACGGTATTGAGTGCTCTGCAGACTCAAAAAGACTACTGTCAGGAGGTCAAGTAACGGAGGTATAGTGTTCTGTACTAGAGGCTAATGGCAATAAGTCATGTGATGGAGGTATAGTGCCAGGCAGTTGTGATATTGACTGCTGTCTTGTAAAGAAGATGCAGTGGTGAATGTTCCTGAGTTGGGCAGTAAAATGTTAAAATGCAACTGGACTGGACATTCCTTTATTCCGGGGGAACAGGCCAAAAGCCAGAAATATGTTGGCGGGCCTCCAGCCAGGAGAGTGGGATACAATATAGTGGAGTATTTCTTAAAAACAGGTAGGTGGCTATCCCACCCAAGAAGTGGGGCAAGTCCAGAGCCAACATGGCTGGAACCACTGTAAAGGTTAAGGAACCTCAATCAGGTTCAAAATAGATTTCTTGCTGCTAGATCTGATTTAATAGGTAATTAGAATGCATGCACGTGGATATCATAGACTGACACATTGTTCAGGTAAATGATACTACTTTTATTTCTAATGGACAGTATATTATATAGTTAGTAGGCGGTGTCATATGTTAGTACGTCATAAGCATAATATTAGCATAATACTGATTATTTGCAGCTTTCTGATTAGTCAGGTCCGTTGTAAGGTGGTCCCCTTCCAGTTCATGAATGTTATCTTCTTTTGAAGGCACTGTGCCAAGGCTCCATCTTTTTCTCGCATTCCATTGTCGGTGGTGGGGAGTATCTAGTAACGGCCATTTTGAGTAAGGATGATATGTACATGTATAGAGAAACAGACATTAGAAAAATAGACATTTTGCTTAATTCACAAGTGTTCATCACATTCCTTCACAGTCCCCCCTAAAATGGCTATTTTTTCTTGGATACGGAATTGGCTTAAAGGGCGTGTCCAAAGAGTGGTAATAAACAGCGCATACTCAGACTGGTCTGAGGTAGTAAGCGGGGTGCCCCAGGGCTCAGTCCTGGGACCAACCTTGTTCAATTTATTCATAAACAACATTGAGGTCGGGATCAGTAGTTCGATATCAGTTTTTGCAGATGACACAAAATTGGCCAGAGCAATAACTGCACAGCATGAAGCAGATATCCTACAGAATGACCTGGACAAAATTACAGAGTGGGCAACGACATGGCAAATGAGGTTTAACGTGGAGAAGTGTAAGGTTTTGCACTTGGGGACTAAAAACATAAAAGCACAATACACGTTAGGAGGGGAACCCTTGGGGAATCAAAAATGGAGAAGGATCTGGGAGTCTTGGTTGATGATAGATTAGGCAACAGCATGCAATGTCAAGCGGCAGCTGCCAAAGCCAGCAGAATATTGGCATGCATAAAGAAAGGGATGTATTCCAGAGATAAGACTATAATCCTTCCACTTTATAAAACTCTGGTCCGACCGCATCTGGAGTATTCTGTCCAGTTCTGGTCGCCAGTCCTCAGGAGGGATGTGTTGGAGCTGGAGAGAGTCCAGAGAAGGGCAACTAAACTAATTAGGGGATTGGAGGACCTTGACTATGAAGAGCGTCTACAATCGCTCGATTTATTCTCCCTGGAGAAGAGACGTCTGAGGGGGGACATGATAGCAATTTATAAATATCTTAATGGGGATCCCAGCTTAGAAAAAAAGCTGTTCATTCGAAGGGATTGCATGAGGACTCGAGGGCATACAATGCGATTAGAGGAGAAGCGTTTTAACCTCAGGCAACGTGGGGGGTTCTTTACTGTTAGGGCTACAAGATTGTGGAATTCTCTACCACAAGAGGTGGTTTCTGCGGGTAGTATGGTGGCTTTCAAAAGACTCTTAGACTTACATCTCAAGGATCAGAACATTCAGGGGTATGTGAGATGATTACAGCCACACACACCTACACAGGTTGAACTGGATGGACTATTGTCTTTATTCAACCTCACCTACTATGTAACTATGTAACATTCCTTTCTGTTCTGTTATCAGCGTATGCTGCTACTCCTATGGTTACTCTGCAGCCTGTCAGCACTTTTGTTTGTTTGAACTCACAAACTTTCCCTTCTCTGGTTTGCGAATATGCTGATTCATATTCCTCCCCCCCCCCTCTCTGGGCCACCCAGCTCAAATGCAAGGTCCCTTACTCTTTTCTGTTCTCCTGTCGCTGTCTCAGCTGACGGCCGGAGGTGTCAGTACTGGTAACCAATCGCTTAACTTGATTTAAAACTTTTGGCTGTGTGCCAATTTTCAAAACTCAGACCAGGGGTGACCAGAGCTGACCAGAGGTTCCCCTCCCTGAATAGAGGATGCCCCCTAAATATCTCTTAAATATTATAAGCAGATATAGAGTTAATCTAATTTGAAACTTTTGGCTCAGTGCCAATAGGGTTCAATGGTCACACTAATTGCGGTAACCCTTTCTGTCCAAAAATAAATTCTATACCCATTACAGGAGCAAAGTTATTCACAGTTGAACCCCCCCTTGGTAAGTAGCCAATTTTCAAATTTTTTTCCCAGAGCTTCCTTTTACATAGGGACCCATTTGCAAAATGTAAGTTCTCATTATCTCTAATTCCAAAAAAAAAAATAGCCTCAAAACATCCAGCCAACTACGGCAAACTGTGTTTCCCAAAAGTAATAATTGCATATATTTGGGAATACTGAGACTTATTGTCCTCCAAACTCCGCTCAAGGAGTGACCCCCTCCTTCTTTCTCACGAGGAGAAAAAGGTATGCCAGCTGCATGCGGGGGAGTTTACCAGCTAACAGTGCTAGTCTCAGAGAGAGAGAAAAAAAAAATCTGTCAGGGACGCACAGAAGAGAAGGAGGGGGGTTGAACTGAAAAAAAGACAAACTCAAAACCCCTTCCTCTCTCTGTCTCTCTCTCTCTGTTGCCCGTAGCAACCTGAAACCTGACTGGATTTATCTGTGTAACAATGTACGTTTCATTTCACAACACACACAGAACAAAACATAACTCCTGTCATCTCTCTCTTGTCATGTGACCTCAACAACTGAGCTTAACCCTCAGGAGATCCTTCGAATCAGTCAACCTCCCGAGTTTCCCATCCCGTAGGACGTATGTTGTAAGGTCCATCTTTTCAAGGGCAGACAGCTCACTTGAATCCAAGGCACGCTTACAACTATTGTATCAGCCTATTGAGACACACTTCAAGCAAAACGACAGACACTGAAGACATTACTCCTGCCTCCCCTAGTGTCGGGCATCCACCTGCAGCCGGGCTTTCCCCTCAGAGGATCCTTCAAATCGGTCAATCCCCTAAGTTACCCGTCCAGTAGGACGTACGTTGCAAATATCCGTCTTATTCAAGGGCAAAACAGCTCACTTGAATCCAAGGGCAAAACAGCTCACTTGGTGACACACAAATGCAACCTTCCAGCCTGCAGAGACACACTTCACTCAGGATGGCAGACACTGAACAAACAATATACAGCCAGCAGAAATCTTACGGCGGGGCAATAAAAACAGCCCCAGGTGAGGATTACCCACCTTTTGAAACGTCTTTCGAAAAGCACCTGAGATTTACGATTAAGATAAGACAGAAACAAGTCGTACAGTGGTAAGGTAAAAGTACCTACCGTACTCTCAGGGGTGCGCAAGTCCCTCTTGGTCTGTCTCATCCAGTCGCCAAACCTCCTACGCGGCTTTTCGGCAGACTAACACCTGAAGCTCCACGTTGGGACGACATTTGTAAAGGTTAAGGAACCTCAATCAGGTTCAAAATAGATTTCTTGCTGCTGGATCTGATTAAATAGGTAATTAGAGTGCATGCACGTGGATATCATAGACTGACACATTGTTCAGGTAAATGATACTACTTTTATTTCTAATGGACAGTATATTATATAGTTAGTAGGCGGTGTCATATGTTAGTACGTCATAAGCATAATATTAGCATAATACTGATTATTTGCTCCGTTGTAAGGTGGTCCCCTTCCAGTTCATGAATGTTATCTTCTTTTGAAGGCACTGTGCCAAGGCTCCATCTTTTTCTCGCATTCCATTGTCGGTGGTGGGGAGTATCTAGTAACGGCCATTTTGAGTAAGGATGATATGTACATGTATAGAGAAACAGACATTAGAAAAATAGACATTTTGCTTAATTCACAAGTGTTCATCACATTCCTTCACAGTCCCCCCTAAAATGGCTATTTTTTCTTCTGTCCCTCATACTAAAGTGCCTACTCACCTGGCCCAAACTCCTCTGGAACTTTTTTAGGGCTGTACATAGAGAAGGGCAGTAACTAGTTCACTACCCCCCTCGATACAGCCTGGAGAGGGCAGTCAGGTGCTATCTATCCCTATAACCCTATAGAACTGTGAAATTATGAACAGGGAGTGACTGTAGAGGGGTAAAGGGTTTGTCCTCTTCCATCATAAGGCGGTCGTCTTCTTCTTCTTGGTGAAGAAATGTAGGTGTGCTATTATCTACAGCTTTGCTCATTAGCTTCTTTATAAATGGTAGAATACAGCATACAATCAGGGCTAAAAGAACTAGGATTATCAGTACTGTTACTCCTATCTGGGCGAGCCCCTTCTGCCACCCACTCATCCAGCTAAAATATTGATCCCAAGGGTCTGTAATACCTGAGTTCTTTTTCAACTTAAATGACAGATCTTCTAATTTCTTTATAGCTAGAGTAACCTTACCATTTGGACCAGTGTTGTCAGGAAGGTTATTATGGGGAGCAAAGACTCAAAACCAGCTTTTACCTGATCCCTAGCTTGGAATTCATCTGGGACCCCCCTTGGGACTCCTATGGCATCTATTTACACATGAGGATCAAAGCTTCCAGAGGGAGCTGCTCGCTTCCTCCTGTGGTTGGGTGCTGAGTCAGTGTATTTATCAGGGGTATTATACTACAAAGATCAAAAAAATAAATAAATAAATAAATAAATGTAACCACTTGTGGTGCTGGATGAATTGTACCAAAATGTAGCGACACCATTTGTCTTAGTGATGGCCGCCTGTTGAGTACCTGTTTTGGTGATAATCACCTGCTGAGCTTTTATCAAACTTATAAGAAAAAAAAAAAGGATATACAGCACAATCATTGTGCTGCCAGCAGGATCTTGTCTTCAGGAGATTGGGCTTTCTTGCAGTGAAAGGCATGTATTCAGGTGCTTCGTATCCGGGATCAAGTGAATTTTTCCTTGTGAATTTCTTCACTAACACCCAATCTCTTGGCTGAAGACTGTGGGTTCCCGAGTCTGTTTCTGGATCTGGAATGGAGGAAAATACTCGAGAATGGATATTAGTTAAGGCTTTAGACAAATATGTAACATAACAAGTTAACATATCAGATTGTAACTGCGACTGCTGTGGGGAGTAACAGCCAAGTCTGGGGGCTGAACCAAACTAAATTTCATAAATTTAAAGTGCATAAAGCACACTGAACTCCCAGTGCTGCCCAAATCTCTTTTTGTTAGGGTTGCTGTGAAAGCTGGGCCCTGATCGCTCTTTATCACCTCTTGGACCCCAAATCTACGTACTATCTCACTAAGTCGTTTTTTCTTTTTTTTTTTTTTATAGCCGTGGTTCTAGCTGTCATGTTTGTTACTGCGTAGGCTCCTGGCCAGCCCGAGAACATGTCCACCACCACTAGGGCGTATTCTTATCAGCCGCTTTTTGGCATCTGTATGTGATCAATGTGTATCCTCTTGGATGGATATAAGGGTTTTTTCAAATGTTTCTGCGGTGTCTTTTCTGTCCTCACCGTCTTTCGTATTCTTCTCCTTTGTCGATCCATTCCAGCTTTTCACCTGTGTAGGCTGCCTTTGCATAGAGGCTAGGTATAGTCTGTCAGATGGCACATGCACTGCCAAAGGCATCTGCACTGAGGATTCACTCTGCTCTTCAGCCGCTTCGGCCGTTTTTCGTTGGTTTGGCCGCTTTATCCGCCAAGTGGTTTCCCCTGGCTTCTTGAGAATTCAGCTTGCCATGTGTTTTAACCTTCAAGATAGCCACTTGTTCCAGTAGGAGTAGTGCATCCATTAAATCCTTGATGGCAGGACCATGTTTCACCGATGTTCCGGCCGCTGTCAGGAACCTTCTAGCTCTCCGGATGATACCAAAATCATCTGCTTGTAGGCTTTCAAATTCAGAAGTCACAGCATAACCTGTGTGGTACTTGCCTCCTTCATCTGCATATCTAGAGCCATCCACAAAAAGTGTGTAGTCAGGGTTTTCCAGAGGAATTTCACTCACTGTAGGGAGATATGGTCAGGGTTTTCCAAGTGCAGCATTTCAAAGCAGTCATGTGGAGTGTCATAGGGATCTCCTTCTTCACCTTCTCCTTCTCCCCCCTCGAAAAACGGCAGAAGGGTGGCCGGGTTGAGAGTGAGACACCTTCGGAGGGTCATGTTGTCAGGAAGTAGGAGGGAGACTTGCAGCCATAGATGTCTGGCCAGGGACAGGTGTCGGAGTTGCACCTGATTTAAGATGGCAGCAATGTCATGCGGTGCCAGAAGAAGCAGGGGGTGTGCTAAGACAAGGTCTGAAGTTTTGTCTAGGAGTGCTTGGGCAGCAAAGACAGCCCTTAGACAGGAATGACCACCTCTAGCCACGGGGTCTAGGCGGCAAGAGTAGTAACCAATGGGTCTAGTCCGTCCTCCATGTTCCTGAGCCAGGACCCCTGTGGCGTGGCCATTCTTCTCCGACACAAACAGTTTGAAGAGTTTCTCATAATCTGGAAGGCCCAAAGCAGGAGCTGTGGATATTGCTTGCTTCAGCAGAATAAAATTGTCCAGGGCCTCGTTTGACAGGGTAAATGGCACGGACTCGAGAGCATCATAGAGTGGTTGCATGAGGAGGGATGCATCAGGGATCCACGCCCTGCAGTAAGATATGTCTTGTGCCTTTAGAAATGCAGTGGCCTAAAAAGGTGACAGTCTTGGAACGCCACTGTATTTTCTCTTTGGAGGCCTTACAGCCTTGTTCTGCAGGTAGCATAGAAGACTTTCTGAAGTTTCTTCAGCAGCGGGGTGTAATGTTCCGGTACCTCTGGTACCCTTGTCTCCATATTTCTCCTCTCCTAATTGCGTCCCATCTTGTGTAACAAGGGACGCATATACCTTTAAGACCGGATGACATCATTGCCGAGCGCCGCTATGAGCGGCTATTTCAATCGCCGGTTTGCTCTCACTCATCGTTCGTTCAAACCCACATGTTCATCGCACCTACGCCTGAGAAGTCGGAGCTGCTGACATACCTCCCTTGCTGAACTGAAGCCGGAAACCTCGCTGGTGATCCGTATCTCGCTAGGGGATCACCCCTCTCCAATGGACACTGTTATTCCTAAACCTATCTAAGTGATAAGTACCCCGCAGGGGATTCTTGCTAACCAATCTCCTACTGTCATCTACTGCAATTACCAAAGACTATCTGTATCTATCTATTCACTATCATCTGCATAGACTGTTAGCTCTTGGGACTACCTTCAACTATCCTTGCACTAGGTTACTCTGTCTAAGTATACTCCATCTGTGTCCTCTTACCATCTGCACTATACTTGACATCAGAACCTATCTGCTTTACCATCACCTGCAACTCTCCTAATACTACTTCTAGTGCTCACCATACAATAGCCTGTCTCTCATCTATATATCCTCATATACTCTATCCCTCCATTAAACATCTATTAATATATATATAGTATATAACAGGCTGTACACGGTGATGAAGTCCTGAGAGTTGGATATGTTGTTCAACAGATTCTCTACAAGGCTACTGAGTGTAATAATTCTGCAGCTGTAAATCCATCCACTAACAAAAATGCATGAACGTTACACGGGGTAGTCATCTGCATAGAGGAGAAGAGTCACTGTAGGTTGTTCCTGTTGCCAGGTATCAGGAACAGAGGTTATGGCTTTGGCAAATTGGCTTGGAAATCTTGGACCATTCTGTATTTCTCTGGTTCACCTTTTGGGATCCGTTTCTTCACTGAGAACAAAGGTGTGTTGCATTCAGAAGTACAGGGTAGCAAAGCACCATTAGACACAAGGGTCTCAACCTGTTTTGAAATAACTTCGGATTGAGCTAGCTTCAACGGGTCCAGTCTCTCTGGAGGCGTGATTTTCTAGGTAGGAGTGCCCCAGGTTTTAGTTGCACCATGACTGGCGGTACTTTAAAGTGATCGATGTCTTCCGGTTCAGTGGACCATAGGCATGCAGGGATCCTGTCAAGTACTTCCTGTGGGATTGAACTTGGTGTTGTCGCTTCATGGAGTGTCAACATGAGCGGTAGAGAACATAAGGCAGATGAGTCTTCTAAGGATAGGGGAGTATGTAGCTTCACTCCTCCTTCTGGTGTGAAAATGATTGAGGCCTGTAGTCTGGACAGTACATCAGCTCCTAGCAGATTTAAGGGGCATGTAGAAGACACTACAAATCTGGCAAGCAAGTCAGGAAATGTCCCCACTTGGATTGGCTCAGTAAGAGGACTAGGTAAATTTCTTGTAGCTGTACTATCCTGTGGTATAGGGGCATTTGCTGTGTTTCTGGGTCAGGCAGACTTGTCATTAAGGTCGCTGTTTGTGATGGGGTTAAATCATCGGGTGCGCTTGTCACCTGCGGTTGGTCGTCCCAGTCGGATGTGTCTTCATCACTAGTATATTGGACCTGTAATCCAGGGAGGATGGGAGTGTTAGAACAGGGAGAATTGGATATAGACCTTTGTTAGGCCTTCCGGGTATACCAAGATGGCCGTCTGCAGGAACTGTACTGGGCGGGGCAGGAAGTGAAGACTTGGCTGCACCAAGATGGCCGTCCGCAGGAACTGTCCCTGTGGGTTGCGTTTGAGTAGGAGTGGTGTGAAGATAATGGGAGGCAGGCGGAGAGAAAGGACCCTCCCCTTTATTTCTCCAGACGCCATTATAGGGCGGGGGCTTATTGTCTTTACGAACGATCGACTTGATAATACTCATACATGATGCAATTTACAACCTTGATCGTCATCTTTCTTAGCTTCCATGATCCATCATTCGTTATGCAAGTTCTTAGCTGTTCTCACACAACATCATCAGCAGTAATCAGCACGGGTTTACAAATGGGCGTTCTTGTCAAACCAATCTATTAACATTTTACGAGGAGGTGAGCTGTGAGCTAGATAGGGGGAGACCAGTGGATGTGGTGTACTTGGATTTCGCTAAGGCGTTTGATACAGTTCCCCACAAGCGCTTAATTTATAAAATAAGATCTGCAGGTATCGACAGCAGGGTTTGCTCTTGGATACGGAATTGGCTTAAAGGGCGTGTCCAAAGAGTGGTAATAAACAGCGCATACTCAGACTGGTCTGAGGTAGTAAGCGGGGTGCCCCAGGGCTCAGTCCTGGGACCAACCTTGTTCAATTTATTCATAAACAACATTGAGGTCGGGATCAGTAGTTCGATATCAGTTTTTGCAGATGACACAAAATTGGCCAGAGCAATAACTGCACAGCATGAAGCAGATATCCTACAGAATGACCTGGACAAAATTACAGAGTGGGCAACGACATGGCAAATGAGGTTTAACGTGGAGAAGTGTAAGGTTTTGCACTTGGGGACTAAAAACATAAAAGCACAATACACGTTAGGAGGGGAACCCTTGGGGGAATCAAAAATGGAGAAGGATCTGGGAGTCTTGGTTGATGATAGATTAGGCAACAGCATGCAATGTCAAGCGGCAGCTGCCAAAGCCAGCAGAATATTGGCATGCATAAAGAAAGGGATGTATTCCAGAGATAAGACTATAATCCTTCCACTTTATAAAACTCTGGTCCGACCGCATCTGGAGTATTCTGTCCAGTTCTGGTCGCCAGTCCTCAGGAGGGATGTGTTGGAGCTGGAGAGAGTCCAGAGAAGGGCAACTAAACTAATTAGGGGATTGGAGGACCTTGACTATGAAGAGCGTCTACAATCGCTCGATTTATTCTCCCTGGAGAAGAGACGTCTGAGGGGGGACATGATAGCAATTTATAAATATCTTAATGGGGATCCCAGCTTAGAAAAAAAGCTGTTCATTCGAAGGGATTGCATGAGGACTCGAGGGCATACAATGCGATTAGAGGAGAAGCGTTTTAACCTCAGGCAACGTGGGGGGTTCTTTACTGTTAGGGCTACAAGATTGTGGAATTCTCTACCACAAGAGGTGGTTTCTGCGGGTAGTATGGTGGCTTTCAAAAGACTCTTAGACTTACATCTCAAGGATCAGAACATTCAGGGGTATGTGAGATGATTACAGCCACACACACCTACACAGGTTGAACTGGATGGACTATTGTCTTTATTCAACCTCACCTACTATGTAACTATGTAACATTCCTTTCTGTTCTGTTATCAGCGTATGCTGCTACTCCTATGGTTACTCTGCAGCCTGTCAGCACTTTTGTTTGTTTGAACTCACAAACTTTCCCTTCTCTGGTTTGCGAATATGCTGATCCATATTCCTCCCCCCCCCCCCTCTCTGGGCCACCCAGCTCAAATGCAAGGTCCCTTACTCTTTTCTGTTCTCCTGTCGCTGTCTCAGCTGACGGCCGGAGGTGTCAGTACTGGTAACCAATCGCTTAACTTGATTTAAAACTTTTGGCTGTGTGCCAATTTTCAAAACTCAGACCAGGGGTGACCAGAGCTGACCAGAGGTTCCCCTCCCTGAATAGAGGATGCCCCCTAAATATCTCTTAAATATTATAAGCAGATATAGAGTTAATCTAATTTGAAACTTTTGGCTCAGTGCCAATAGGGTTCAATGGTCACACTAATTGCGGTAACCCTTTCTGTCCAAAAATAAATTCTATACCCATTACAGGAGCAAAGTTATTCACAGTTGAACCCCCCCTTGGTAAGTAGCCAATTTTCAAATTTTTTTCCCAGAGCTTCCTTTTACATAGGGACCCATTTGCAAAATGTAAGTTCTCATTATCTCTAATTCCAAAAAAAAAATAGCCTCAAAACATCCAGCCAACTACGGCAAACTGTGTTTCCCAAAAGTAATAATTGCATATATTTGGGAATACTGAGACTTATTGTCCTCCAAACTCCGCTCAAGGAGTGACCCCCTCCTTCTTTCTCACGAGGAGAAAAAGGTATGCCAGCTGCATGCGGGGGAGTTTACCAGCTAACAGTGCTAGTCTCAGAGAGAGAGAAAAAAAAAAATCTGTCAGGGACGCACAGAAGAGAAGGAGGGGGGTTGAACTGAAAAAAAGACAAACTCAAAACCCCTTCCTCTCTCTGTCTCTCTCTCTCTGTTGCCCGTAGCAACCTGAAACCTGACTGGATTTATCTGTGTAACAATGTACGTTTCATTTCACAACACACACAGAACAAAACATAACTCCTGTCATCTCTCTCTTGTCATGTGACCTCAACAACTGAGCTTAACCCTCAGGAGATCCTTCGAATCAGTCAACCTCCCGAGTTTCCCATCCCGTAGGACGTATGTTGTAAGGTCCATCTTTTCAAGGGCAGACAGCTCACTTGAATCCAAGGCACGCTTACAACTATTGTATCAGCCTATTGAGACACACTTCAAGCAAAACGACAGACACTGAAGACATTACTCCTGCCTCCCCTAGTGTCGGGCATCCACCTGCAGCCGGGCTTTCCCCTCAGAGGATCCTTCAAATCGGTCAATCCCCTAAGTTACCCGTCCAGTAGGACGTACGTTGCAAATATCCGTCTTATTCAAGGGCAAAACAGCTCACTTGAATCCAAGGGCAAAACAGCTCACTTGGTGACACACAAATGCAACCTTCCAGCCTGCAGAGACACACTTAACTCAGGATGGCAGACACTGAACAAACAATATACAGCCAGCAGAAATCTTACGGCGGGGCAATAAAAACAGCCCCAGGTGAGGATTACCCACCTTTTGAAACGTCTTTCGAAAAGCACCTGAGATTTACGATTAAGATAAGACAGAAACAAGTCGTACAGTGGTAAGGTAAAAGTACCTACCGTACTCTCAGGGGTGCGCAAGTCCCTCTTGGTCTGTCTCATCCAGTCGCCAAACCTCCTACGCGGCTTTTCGGCAGACTAACACCTGAAGCTCCACGTTGGGACGACATTTGTAAAGGTTAAGGAACCTCAATCAGGTTCAAAATAGATTTCTTGCTGCTGGATCTGATTAAATAGGTAATTAGAGTGCATGCACGTGGATATCATAGACTGACACATTGTTCAGGTAAATGATACTACTTTTATTTCTAATGGACAGTATATTATATAGTTAGTAGGCGGTGTCATATGTTAGTACGTCATAAGCATAATATTAGCATAATACTGATTATTTGCTCCGTTGTAAGGTGGTCCCCTTCCAGTTCATGAATGTTATCTTCTTTTGAAGGCACTGTGCCAAGGCTCCATCTTTTTCTCGCATTCCATTGTCGGTGGTGGGGAGTATCTAGTAACGGCCATTTTGAGTAAGGACGATATGTACATGTATAGAGAAACAGACATTAGAAAAATAGACATTTTGCTTAATTCACAAGTGTTCATCACATTCCTTCACACCACCATCTAACAGGGAACCCTTACATGCTGTTCTAATATTAAATCGTAGTACTTCCTCAGGGTAGTGATGTTACCCTGAGGAAGACTTGTCTTTCATAAAAAATGATCGCACAGATTACCATAAAGTGCATGTAGACCCTAACAATAAACTATTTGCTTTCTTTTGGTCTATTAAAGTATTAAACTAAATGCAAAAAAAATTTTTTCACATTGGATTATAACCCCTGCCAGTTTTTTTTTCTTTGCCATCTATTTTTCATTAGGGAGATTTCTGTTCCTATCCCATAGCCACAAAAGGAAGTGAAAGGAAATCCCTAAAAAAATAGGCAATCTCTGAATGCAGGAATGGCGCTCCTAAATTGCGGATATACAGTACGCAAGCGTGCTTAGACCCTAATTTTTTTTAAAATATTTTTGGCAGGGAAAATGATGATTGCTAAGGCATTGAGGAGAGTCCAATGATTCAACTGGCTGCCACTAAGAACAAACTCTTGTGGATTATGATCCATGAGAAATTAGCCAGCATCCTTTTAGATAAACAATCAAAATTTGAGAAGACCTGGGGACCTTTGAATCGCTATTTTCAAGGTGCGGAGAAATAATTGAGATAGTGGCGGAACTCAGGGGTCCGGTCTTGGAGGGACTTCCAGCTCTACTGTTTCTTCTAACTTTTTTTTTTCTTCTTTCCTCCTCTTTCTCTCTTTTTTCTATTTTAATCTATTTTTCTTTGTGAGGTTTGTTTTGGAATCTGTCTATTAGGCTTATCTTTCCCATTCATTTTAGGGGTCTTTTTATACATATGTCATGGTAATTTACCTTTGGATTACTTAGCTGTGTTGCTGCCGAAAATTCAGTTTATACCATATTTGAATGAACAGACTGAAAATGTTGCTGGGGAGCACCGGAATTCTGTATTTTGCGTTGATTATATAGTCTGACGCTGTGTGTTACTTCTGTATATGAGCCTCATGTTGTATAGTGCCTTATTCAGAACTATGCTCTCTTTGTAGGTTTGTACCTTTTGGTGCTCTTTCAAAACAATAAAAAAACATTGAAAGAGAAAAATTAGGCAATCCCTGGTTGTCACCAGAGTCACCAGAACTAATGTCTACATTGGGAGATTTTTCCTCTATTCCTGTTCTGGGAACAACCTAAAATTTGGGATTTATTTTTTTCACTTTTGGTGACAACAGTAAACGTGGCAAATAGAGGGGATGCATCTCCCTAACAGGGGCACAGACAGCAATAAAACCTGGGAGCTGTCCTAATCCCTCTCCACTCTGTCCAAAACTAATAAGAAAAAAAAAATATTTTGCCTTTAGTTATACTTTAATTATTCCATTATTGAAAGCATTTTGTTATACCCATGCAAAAAAATACCTGCTGATCTTGTCAGAGCAATCCTGCGACTTGCATTATTTGTCGGTGTTATCTCAAAGAGCCTTTATCTTGGACTAAAAATCCAGTAATTTCTACACTGTAAATAAGAGGAGAGTGGAAGTATTTTTTTTTTAATCAGATAATTTTTATTGATAACTTTTTTGCACATACAAAACAAAACAAGACCAGACAAAAAAACAAAGAAAACAAAAGCTGGTCAACAACTTGAGATAAAGCATCACCTATGTATGGTGAACAATTAAATAAAGGTGCAGAGGAAAGCACAACCATCAGCACATAGGGGAGTAAATATGAAGTATGGAGCAACAGTGTGATCTTAAACAACAATGGCACTCAACATATCATCCTATCCCATTTCGGTGGGGGCCAACCCCACCCTGCCCCATGCACAAAGGTGGTGACGTCATCTCAAGTAATACCGGATATAATAGGTGAATTTCGTTAATATAACCAGTGGAGTCTAGCAGTGTCGTTCTTCCCATACTCACAGATAGGTACCACCTAGTAATCATAAAACTGTGTCCCCCAGTCAACCGTTCGTGTCTATTAAGCCCGTAGTCTGTAACATTATGTGGAGGAGGTAACGCCACCCAGGAACCTGTTGGCGACCAAGTGTGCGGGGGCCATACCAGGCACATCCAGCCATGGCCCCCATATTCGCTCAAATTTCAGTGCGTTCCCCCTATGCTTGTATGTGAGATGTTCCCTTCGTAGGAGCATTTTCACTTCCTCGATCCAGTCAGTATGTGACGGCGCCACGGCGGAAATCCACCGCCGGGCTATCAACTTCCTGGCCAGGAAGAGAAGCCTGAGCACCGCAGCATGTACCTCAGGTTGATAGAGCTCTTCATCCAGCCAACCCAGAATACATAGTTTCGGCTCCACAGGTAATGTCAGTTTCCAAAGCGAATTAATGGTCCTCACAACCGCATGCCAGTACCGGTGTAATTTTGGGCACCACCATAGCATGTGCAGTAGGGTGCCCGTGTGGGCCTGGCACCTAGTGCAGAGGGGAGAATCCCTTCTCTGCCAGCTGTGCAGTCGTTGAGGAGTCCTGTAAGTCCGGTGAAGAATAAACAGTTGCGTAAGCCTTTGTGAAGAAGACAGGGACACCCTAGGGACATTCTCTAATATACCCATCCATTCTTCCGAGGAGATGGGACCCAAATCTGCAGCCCAGGTGTCCCTACACTTGAAAGACATGGCCTTAGAAATATGCTCCATAAAAGCCGAATACAGGGATGAGATCTGCCCCTTCTTAATGCTAGTGGTCACCAGATCAGTAAGTATAATCAGTCGACAGAGACCCCATGGGGAGACCCGCGACTGAGAGCTGATGGCATGGCGTAACTGCAAATACTGAAAGAAAAGGGAGTTGGGCAACCCGAACTCAGCACGTAGAGATTGGAAATCTCTCAATACGCCCCCTTGATACAATTGTGAAATATATTTCACCCCGTATTCACCCCAGGTCAAGGAGTTCCGGAGCTTATCCAGTTCGGGATAGTGGGCATTATTTAGAATCCGAGAGTATCTCGAGAAACCATGGTAACCAAAGTGATTCCTAGCCCTTTGCCAGACCTTATCAAGTAATTTGAGGGTAGGACAGCTCGGAAAAAGCCCCAAGGTGCCCGCTTCCAGTGACTCAACCAGAGAGGCCCCCTCCAGGTGCGTCGCCAGGACACGCCTGCCAGGGTCAGGGTCTTCATCCCGCAGCCATCCCGTAAAGTGCTGCAGTTGGGATGACAGAAAGTAGTAGTAGGGATTTGGTACCGCCAGACCACCACTTTCCTTGGACTCCTGCAACGTCTCTAGACGAATTCTGGGAGACAATTTCCTCCAAATAAGAGCACGGTACACCGTGTTAAACTGCTTAAAAATGTGAATAGGGATCCATACTGGGGAGTTATGCAGCACATATAACAACTGCGGGTTCCAGATCATTTTGATCAGGTTGCATCTGCCAACAACAGACAGGGGCAACTTAATCCAGCTAGCCAATTTATCCCTGAACCTGTGCAGCAGAGGTAGAATATTGAGTTTAATATAGTGCCCCAGATCAGGATGGACAACCACCCCCAAGTAGCGGAACTGGTCCACCACCAAGATCTGGGACGCCACAGGGGGCAACGCAATCCCAAGGGGGTCCAGCGGGAGCAAAACAGACTTGTCCCAATTGATCTGAAAGCCAGAGAAGGATCCGAATCTGTGAATCAAGTGCATCAAGGCGACCAGGGAGCCCGAGGTGTCTCCTAAAAATAATAACGCGTCATCCGCGTACAAGGCAATTTTGTCCTCCCCCTCACCCCTCCGAAAACCTACTATAGTCGGGTCAGCTAAGGCGAAGAGCAGGGGCGACAGCGGGCACCCCTGTCTAGTGCCCCTGTGAAGCGGGAACGACTGGGAAATAGAGCCGTTAATCCGCAAACAGGCCGTGGGCGCCCCATATAGAATCTTAATCCAGCGAATGAAGGATGGGCCAAAACCAAAGCTCTCAAGGGCCGCCCATAGATACTGCCACTCCACGCTATCAAATGCCTTAGCAGCATCCAGTGACAGTATCGCTCTATGTCCACAATTATCCGGGGGCAATTGCATATTTAGATATAGTCTACGGATATTGGCAGCCGTGGAGCAACCCGGTATGAACCCAGATTGATCCCCATGAACCAATTTGGCAATCACTTTAGACAACCTGTTAGCCAGGACCTTGGCCAGCAGTTTCAGATCGGTGGGGAGCAGGGAAATCGGTCGATAAGACCCAGGTCGAGTCGGATCCTTCCCCGGCTTCAATATGACCACCACTACCGCATCATACATGGATCGTGGGAGCTACCCCACCTCAAAGGCAGCCAGGAGAGCAGTAAGTAGCTCAGGAAGTAGGACTCCACCAAAGGCCTTATACAGCTCAATGGGGATGCCATCCGTACCCGGCGCCTTGGAGTTGGGAAATGAAGCCATAGCTTCCTGGAGTTCCTCTAATTTTATGGGGGAGTCTAGTACATCCCTGTCCCTTGCGGAAACCTGCGGCAGGTGAAGCCCTTGTAAAAACTGACCGAGATCCTCCGGGTCATAGGAGACCTTGGAAGAGTACAGATCCTCATAGAAAACCCTGAACCCCTGCAAGATATCAGCTGTGTCAGATACCACCCAACCCGAAGGGAGAGCCAGACGATGTATGATAGACGGGGGGTTTTGGGCCCTAGAAATGAGTGCGAGCATGTGACCTGTTTTCTCCCCCTCCTCAAAATGGGCCTGAGAAGTGAAGAAACGTTTATGGTCTGCCTGCTGATGTTGAACAGAGCGGAACAGACGCTGCGCGTCCAACCATCTGGCCTCCGAGTCGGGCGTGGGGGAGTGTAGGAATTCACGTTCAGCGCGGAGCACGGCGTCACCAGCATCCTGCGCCCAACGTCTGCTCCTAGACTTGATGTCCGATACCTCCTTAATACACAGTCCCCGTAAAAAGGCCTTCATAGTATCCCACACTATACCTGGAGCTGCAGAGTGCCTGTTGTCAGTAAAAAACATCGTTAATTGCTCCGTGAAGGAGGCCAGGTCCGGAAACAGTTGGAGCCAGAAGGGGTTTAGCTTCCAAAGCATCGGCAGCTTAGTGCCTGGGATTTTAAGGCATACTCTTAGCGGGGAGTGATCAGAGAGACCCCTAGCCAGGTATTCAGCCTCAGGCGCTAGGGATTGTAACAAGTCAGAGCCAAAGGCTAAATCAATGCGGGACAATGTAGAATGAGACAGGGAGTGGCAGGAAAACCCAGCATCAAGGGGATGTTTACATCGCCAGAGATCCACAAGACCCAGCTCACCCATGAATCTCGCAAAGGGAGTGGGCATCCTGGATCCGCCGGGGCAGAACTTTTTATGTAGATCCAGTGACGGGTCAAGGATATTGTTAAAGTCACCCACCACTAGAATCGGGACCTGAGGATATTTACCAATGAATCGAGACAGGCACTCTAGCACCTCAAAAGAAAACGGAGGGGGAACATACACATTCGCAATAATACATTTAAAGACATCCCACATTCCAACTAGAAAAATAAATCTACCCTGTGAGTCTATCAGGGAGTCCAGGGATTCAAACTTAGCAGTAGCAGCGACTAAAATAGATACCCCCCCGGAGTATTGACTGTGGAAAGAATGGAATTGAACCGGGAACCTCCGCGAGCGGAGGCACCCGACCGAGTCCGTAGTGAGGTGGGTTTCCTGTAGACAAACCAAGGTGGGTCCATGTAGCGACAACAGGGACATCACTGCTATGCGTTTACGAGAGTCACCAAGTCCCCGCACATTCCATGAGAGGAGCGATCCTTCAGTGGCAGCCATGTGGATTTGTCAACCAGGTAGAGGGGCCGGACAAGCCGCCAAAAGGTAAGTATTCCAGAGCCCCATTGGGGGGCCCGTGCAATAACATCAGCAAAAGCAGCGGTGTGACAGGGAAGGCAGCAACCCACTCAGGAGACACTGTACAAGTGGAGAGGGCGTCAAGTAGGAATTCACCAAAAAAAATAGTTGAGAAAAAAACAAAAAGAAACAACACAGAACAAAGCCCCGCAGGGAACAGTTTTCTGGCCCCAGAGGGGCACGGGGGTCAAGAAAGAGGGCCCGAACTTGGACAATCCCAGAGACCCGTAACAGCGTATCCACAGGTCCCAGAACGTGTGAGAACAACGAAGCCATAGTGCAACAAACAAAGCATAGCAGCAGGCTCCTAGCTGTGGAGTGATGGACCCAATCAAACATTATGGACTCTTACTTGCTTGAAGAGCAGATCATTCCGCGGCCGCCCCCAGGTGCCGCTCCTGTCGATCCAACCAGTGAGCCGCCGAAGCCGGGGTCTCGAAGAAGTGGACGGTTCCATTGGCGACCACACGAAGCTTAGCCGGGTACATCATAGAGTATACCAAGGGGATGGCACGCAGGCGTTTCTTGATGTCGTTAAATCTAGCCCTCTTTTTCTGGAGAGCCGCTGAGAAATCAGGATAGATAGAAACCCTGGCACCCTGTATTTCCAAGCGAGGCTGCTGCCTGGCAAGCTTCAGTATAGTATCACGGTCCTTGTAGTGCAAGAGCTTCAGGAGGAACGGTCGGTCAGGGCCCCCCGGTGGCGGGGCCCGGAAAGGCACCCTATGCGCTCGCTCCACAGAAAAAAATGGGGAGAGGTTGTCTTTCCCAAAAGTAGTGAGGAGCCATTGTTCAATAAAATCCACAGGTGCTTTCCCCTCAGCCTTCTCAGGGATGCCCACCAACCTCAAATTGCTGCGACGCAGCCGGTTCTCCATGTCCTCCAGTCGATTAATCGCCTCAGAAACTCCTGACGAGTTCATGCGGACATCTTGTATCAGGGGGGGTAAATCGTCCTCTACAGCACTCACCCGGCCCTCCAACGCAGTGGTCCGCTCCCTCATCTTCTGCATATCATGTCTAATATGCAGAAGACCCTCTTTCATACTCCTAACCTCTGTGGACAGTTCAGTCAGGGAGGCACTGTAGGAGTGCACCGTGGTCAAGACATCCTGAATGGTAGGGACAGCTTGGGCAGCATCATCCGACAGACCCGGGCGTGTAGGGGTCACGGGCGGATCACTCACCACTGCCTCCTGCAAGGTCTCAGCCGGGCCAACATGGTGAGGAGACATCGCAGCCGCAGGAAAGGGAGCAGGCATCCGAGCAGCCGCCGAGGAGACCGGAGGCAAGGACAGCGGCTTATGTTTTGCAGGATCCCGAGCGAACTTCCCCAGCTTAGAGATGGCGGTGGGTTCCTTTTCGCGGGCCGCGCGCTGAGGGAGCGGGGCGCCGCCATTTTGGGCCTGCCGGGCAGCAGAGGCGCCGTCTTCCTTCCTCCTGGTCATGTCGGAGCGGGATGAATGGACGCCCGGAACGGCCACCGAGCCCGAAGCAGCCTGGCAATTTTTGCGGGTATACGGGTCCACTAAGCAGGATAATAGCGATCAGGATGACAGAGCCGAGGCGATGCACGTCCTCTCACATTTGCGGTCCAGCCACGCCCCCAGAGTGGAAGTATTTGAATGGGTTAGCAAAAGACGATAGGCAGGACTGATGTTGCCATTTTTTACTTAAGAGATAGGATAACCGGATTATAGCAGATCTTTGATGGAGGACAGACTCACACAGGCACCATGCTTTAGTTTTCTCAGGAACACACACTGCAGTTTCTGCTGCTTCTTTTTTCTCTTTTTTTTTTTTTTTAGTGAGTGTAACTTTATTTAAACACTTCCTGGTTAACAAACAGACAACATATTCATATCACTGTAGATCAATGGATAAGCTGTAAAAGGGCATATAAACAAAATGTCATATATCTTAACACCCCCACTTGCTCTTATACTGCTTATGAAAAATAGTTTAGTACAGTTACATCATTTTACTCTCTATACTCCAAAAATATAACTCACAAACCTATCAAGCTTAAACTTTGTTATTGGTTTAGTCATAACATCAGCTACCATTTTATCCGTAGAACAATACTCAAGATCTATCTTGCCTTCACTCAGAATAGACCTAAGGAAATGGAATTTAATGTCAATATGTTTGCATCTTTGATGGTAAACTGGGTTCTTTGCGAGAGCTATCGCACTCTGATTGTCTTCAAAAATCTTCACTGGCTCAAACTGACATTCACTGTCCAATTCTCTCAGCAGTTGTGCAAGATATAGACTCTCCTGTGTGGTTGCAGCTAATGCTATATATTCAGCTTCACATGAAGATAGTGCAATTGTTGGTTGTTTCTTTGATTTCCAAGAAATCAGAGGTCCATTTTCAGTCAGGCTAAAACAATATCCTGTTGTGCTTCTCCTATCAATCTGGTCTGAGGCCCAACTGGCATCACTATACGCCTCTAGTTTTAACTTCTCTTTACATTTTCTGTAGCATAGTTCAAAATTGACAGTTCCTTTCAAATATCTCAGTACGTGTTTGGCCGTGATCATGTGTTGTACACTTGGTTGTGAAAAGTGTTGTGACAGTTTGCTTATAGTCCAACTCAAATCCGGTCTTGTACACGTAGCCACATAAATCAAACTGCCTACTATCTCCTGATAGCTTTTTACATCTGCAAGTTCACTTTTGTCGTTGAAATCTAATTTTTGTTCACAAGGAGTAGATCTCTGTTTACAATCTGACATACCAAATCTTTCTATCATTTTCAAAATGTATCTCTTCTGATTCATCTTCACCGTTTCACTAGTCTGTCTAAAATCAATGCCCAAAAAATAGTTCAGTTTTCCAAGATCCTTCATTTTGAATTTTGTCGCAAGTGTTGACTTCACATCATTGAGTAGTTTTTCATTGCTTGCAGCAATGATGAGATCATCCACCCATATTAGTAATATTGCTTGTTCATCTCTGTTCTGTTTGACATAAACACAATGGTCTACAGAATTTTGTATAAATGCATTTGAACATAGATAATCATGTAGCATCTTGTTCCAGTTTTGTCCCGATTGCTTAAGACCATACAGTGACTTTTTTAGTTTGAGAACTAGCTTTTTATTTGTGTCATCTACCCATCTACCCCCCACTGAATGTTTGCCTTCTGGTAATGTGGTCAATTTGAAGGTATCATTCTCCTTTAGTGATTCCATCTCATCTTTCATTGCATTTAACCAACTTTGTGACTGGGGTGTTTCCATAGCTTCTCTGAAGGTCTGAGGTACATCATGTGCTCTATAGCAGTAATCTATGTTCATTAGTACCTGATCATCATCAACAGATTCTAGTACATAGTCATTTAAATACTGAGGAGTTTTTCTATTTCTTGTAGGGTATCTTGTACCATGGTCTTCATCTTTGTCCTCTACAATCTCCTCTAAAGAATCTGGGGTCTCATTAGTCATTGGACCTAAAAAAGGAATTACACTCCTTTCCTCATAGAAATCATCATTATTGTCCAACAGCTCAGTCTGAGTTTGTTTCTCGATTACATCCTTTTCAACGAATTTTACTAGTCTGTGCTTGAAGACTTTGCCAGTTTCAGGGTAATACACTAGGTAAGAAGGACTATTTTTGTCATATCCTACAAAAATTCCTTTTGTGCATTTTGGATCCAGCTTTTTCTTATCGTGTTTGTATGCAAAACATTCTGACCCAAAAATCTTCATTTTTGATAAGTCTGGTTTCTTCCCTGTCAGTATGTTGTATGGCGTTTGCTTCAAACGATTGTTAAAACATCTATTTCGAATCATAGCTGCTGTCATCACTGCATATGTCCATAACTCTTTTGGTACTTTGCTCTCTATTAGCATACATCTTGCCATCTCTATCAGTGTTCTCCAGTTTCTTTCAGCTGTTCCATTTTGATGTGGTGAATAAGGTGCTGAAGTCTCATGTCTTATGCTCTTCTTTATAAGTAGTGACTGGAAGTCATTCGATGTGAATTCGGTACCATTGTCTCACCTCATTCTCTTGATGATCCCATAGGGGGCAGTATCAGCTATAAACTTCTCTGTGGCTAGAACTGTGTCACTCTTGTTTTTCAGAAAGTATACAAACACTGCACCAGAATAATCATCAGTGAATCCTATGATGTATTTGAATCTGTCCTTTGCAACTGGCTCTATAGGACCTGTTAAATCTGTGTGTACTAGTTCAAGTGAGTATTTTGCACGGGTGTCAGGCTCCCTGTTTCTACTCTGAGCAAATTTCCCTTGGATACAAATCTCACAATTCAGGTTGGACTTATCAACCTTACCTTGGATCTTCATTCCATCTACTAGATTCTATAGTTTCAAGATATCATCGTAATTACAATGACCTAGGATTTCATGCCATGTCTGAATATCATAACAACCGTAACAACTGTCATCGCATTCCTTATAGGTGTTCAAATAGTAAAGCCTGTTGTATTTCTTTATAACAAATTTTGTACCATTCTTATGGATCAGAATACTATCATCTTGTCTGAATTCAACAGACGCCCCATTTCTTGTTGCTGCTTCAACAGAGAAAATGTCTTGTGGATATGTGGGGATAAACAATGCGTTCTGTAGCAATGTCCTCCTTTGTCTTCCCTTACTGTCCATTAGGTATACCTCAGCGTCGCCTCTCTTGAGTGCTACACCGGAAGTTCTTTTCCCATCTGCCAACTCCATGTAATGTTTCTCTGGCTTAAACGAGGTGTCAAATCTTTTAAATTTCTTGATGTCTGTGATAATATGTGATGTTGCTCCTGTATCTACCATCAGGCTTTTTGTTTTGGGATTGTTTAACTGGTCTATGCTTATTTTAAAAGCAAATGTTTGTTCTGTATCATCCACTACCTGCTTTACATTGTCTCGTGCCTTTCGTCTGCACAATGTCTCACTGTGAGTGGACCTCTTGCAATAATTACACCACTTTGTCTTCCTCTTATTCATTCTGTATAGACATGCATTAGCTTTGTGACCTTTCTGATGACAACTGTAGCAGACAATGATGTCTTTCTCCCTTGTTGGTACAACAGGGGTGCTGATTTTCATTACATTATCAGTGCTTGTGCTGCTGTGATATTTTTCAGTCCTCAAAAATCCTTAACTGGGTTTTAAAGTCAGTAAACGTCATATCTTCTTTACCTTGTGTTATGTGGATTGCAAATGGTTTGAATGATTCAGGCAGGCCTTTAAGAATCATAGCCACTAATAGTCCATCACTGAGGGTCTCTCCTGCATTTCTAAGTGCTGTAATCGCTGTTTCTGTGCGTATGATATAGTCTGTGACACTTTCACATTCAGACTTCTGAAGAGATGTTAGTTCTGTGTATAAATTTATGATACGTGGCTTACCTTGGCCAGCATAATGATCTCTCAGGATTTTCAGCGCTTTTCTTCCATTATCAGTTGCTTCTCTCATTGTAAGAGATAGACTTTTATCATCCAGGAATTGTATTAACTCAGCATAAGCTTCCTCATTCTTATTCCTATCTTGCACAGGGTCTGTTCCGTCTGATGGTTCCTGCAGGATTGTTTCTTTAAGATTCATCAAGCGCAGATGGCCTAGGAATTTTGTCTCCCACAGCTCATAATTTTTCTCATCTCCATCGAAAAGCAGCCTGTTCCATCGGCTTGTTCCCTCTCTCCTGGGCCCATAACCTGTTGCCATTTTTTACTTAAGAGATAGGATAACTGGATTATAGCAGATCTTTGATGGAGGACAGACTCACACAGGCACCATGCTTACTTTTCTCAGGAACACATGTTCCGTGAAAAAACCATACCCGTGAGAAAACCATACCCTCGTCACTTCCGGTTCCGCTACGGAGGGTATGGATTTCTCACGGTAGTTAAACTTGCGGCGGGTACATTAAAACACTTCGGGTGCAACATAAATCATGTCCTCTCCTATCGCTGTAACATCCCTCATCTCCGGTAATAAATATAAAAGCGGATCACGGAGCCGCGATCGCCGTCACATTTACGTCTCATACACCCGCCGCCGCTTTTATATTTATTACCGGAGATGAGGGAAGTGACAGCGATAGGAGAGGACATGATTTATGTTGCACCCGAAGTGTTTTAATGTACCCGCTGCAAGTATAACATTAGCAACAGTGCCGTGAGAATTTCATGCCCACCGAGCATGCGCACTTCTCAAATTCTTTCTTCTTTATTAATCGTGTATCAGGGGCTCTGAGCATGCGCACTGCTGCGCTGCTCAGCTGTTTCAGACCGGAAGTGACGAAGGTATGGTTTCTTCACGGGGTATGGTTTTTTAACGTTACACACTGCAGTTTCTGCTGCCTCTTTTTTCTCTTTTTTTTTTTTAGTGAGTGTAACTTTATTTAAACACTTCCTGGTTAACAAACAGACAACATATTCATATCACTGTAGATCAATGGATAAGCTGTATAAGGGCATATAAACAAAATGTCATATATCTTAACAACTGACATCACTTAGACGACAAAAATACTGTGTGCTGTCAGCCCACAAAAATGGAAAATTGTATCAAATACTTACTGTAATTTTCCTTTCCCGACGCCAATCCATGGCATCATACATATGATGTAGCCCCGCCCCTATATCCATCCACAGGACCTGTTTATATCCATAAAAGTCTGACTGAGAGCAACCTCCTCCATTCTCCGTATAAAGCACAAAGATCAGAGGGAGGGTTCATATGCTGCCATGTATTGGTGTCAGGAAAGAAAAATTTTGATACAATTTTTGATTTTCCTGATGCCAACATGACAGCATACATATGATAAATAATGAGGTTTAGAGGGAGGGTTTAATGCTGCAAACTTAGTCTATTTGAAAATAGACATGGGGGGGCGTGGCGACCGCCGGAAAAGATGGCCGCATAGTGTGGTAGCTCCTGCATGTGCCCAGACTTTCTACAGCATCGCCCCATCTACAGCCCTCGTTCCGCCCTGAGACTGAGCTCCGTGGACGCCTGAATCCCCGCTCTACCGATGGATGATGCGCAGATGCCGCTCGGTCCCCCTGCCGGTCAAAAAAATGTCTGAATTCTTTCCCTCCGCTCAGACCGGTCTCCACCAAAATGGTGGTGGAGACACTCGCTCTTCATACGCGGCCGGCCCTCTACTGGCGGATCCGCGCTACTCGGAGGAAAGACACAGAAGCCAGACTGCAGGGCACACAGCGGTGGAGGAAGATTACCCAGACCATAACGCTGCACATTCTGGGGCCTCATCGCCACCTTCACCTTCCTCTCTGAACCCTGTGAAATCCAAGTCAAGGAGGGAAGGCTCCCCTCCCACCACTACTACACCAGCAGTGGAGGTGAGCAATGACACTCTCCCACAAGCTCCTATGCTACAACCATCTGATCCCTTTGCCTCCTTTCCCACAACCGGCCAACCTGTTTCGGATACCACACTGAAAGAAATGCTTTATTCACTCCGCAGATCTATACAGCATGATATCCTCTCCTTTCTATCACACTGTCAGAAAGAGATCCATGCCATAGGGGATAGAGTGGACACTGTTGAACACAAGATGTGTGAATTCACTGCTTCCCACAACCTTCTAGTGGACTCTCACAACTCCCAACGTGATGAATTACACCGTATAACGGCCAAATTTGCGGATCTTGAAGACATTCCTGAATCCGTCCCGAATCACCAACTTCCACACTATGTGCGGGACTTGTTTAAAACGGTTTCACCAAATCTGACAGCGGAGGATTTAACTATCGACCGGATACATCGTATCCCTAAACCCTTCTTTCTGCCCCAAGAAATACCACGCGACGTTCGCCTCAGAATCCACTTTTTTCAGGCAAAGGAGAAGATTGTGGAGTCTTTTCGCCACAGAAACCAACATCCGGAGCTGGCAGCACAAATACAGGTTCTCCCAGATTACTCCCAGTACACGCCAAAACTTAGGAGCAACCTCAACCCGATTACTAAGGCCCTGCGGAACAATAAAATAATTTACAAGTGGAAATACCCAGCCAAGCTGTCAGTGACACACCAAGGTCACTCCTCCACCATCACCACACTTGATGAAGGGATCCATCTGCTTCACCAGTGGGGTATTGTTCCAGACCACCATGACCAGCAACTCTCCCGTGACCCGCACCCGCTCACCCATGTCCAATCCGACTGACAGGTCGTCACTAGAGGTCATCGGGGCTCCAGCCTCAGACCCTAACTGAGGCACCATCCCACAATTCTGCGTCCACCAGGCCCGCCTACTCCTAATGAGTACACCCCATCGTACTCTTGTCCCCAAATGCTTTGCAGCATACGCTGCCCTCTTGGTCATCCCTGAACTTGATTTTTACTTGTTGACAGTTGCATATCCCTTTTTTCTTGTTGTTTTTCTTTTTCGTTTTTTGCAGTCATCACATAGATCTATCTGGGTGGACTACAGCTATCCAAGCTGTCTGTATACTTCCAGTGCACCATGGTCCCATGTGTTCTACGCTCCCACCATGTAAGGACTCCTACAGCATGTTTGTTTCTCCCTTTTTTCCTCTCCACAGGATACTTCACTTCACCGACGATTGAAGATTTACCACAGCATTTACCCTCTAAATTCTTCAGTGGACTCTGCTCTCCTCCACCGTTGCCAAGGGTTTGTCCGATGTCTCCCCACACCTTTGCTCCTTTTGGCATCCGTCCTTCCAGACCACTGGACTTGGAAGGTATTTATCTCAAACGACCTCTACTGCCAAGGCGGACATAGTAGCAGTACAAGAAACCCATTTCCAGAAAGATCGTTCCCCACAATGCACGCATGTTAACTACCCTCATATTTTCATGTCCTCCGCTTCAGTTAAAAAATGAGGAGTCATGATTACAATAAGGGATTCTGTCTCCTTCACCCCTTCTCAAATGGTGTCGGACCCAGAGGGAAGGTACTTGATACTTACCTGTAAGCTAAACAAATGTCTGTATACTATTGTAAATCTATATGCACCGAATACCCGCCAATTGAAATTTCTTCGTAAACTATGCTCTAAGGTTGCCAAACTCAAATCAGGACATCTCATTGTGTGTGGTGATTTCAACTTGGTGGCGGACCACGTCATGGACTCCTCATCCAGACGGAAGTCTAAATTACAGACACTTCAGACCCTACTTAATTCTGAGGATCTCCATTATGTGTGGCGCTACCAGCATGCAGATGAAAAGGACTACTCCTACTACTCCCCTTGGCACAACTCATACACGAGAATACATATGTTCTTGGTTGATAGGAACACTCTCCCAACTGTCTCAGACTCTGTTATATCCCCTATCACATGGTCTGATCATGCGGCTATCTTCCTGTCCTTGACTACTGGTAGAGTTCAACCCTCGTCCTACATATGGCGGTGCAACAATTCTCTACTTTCTAACCCAGACACTCTGAAATCACTACAAACACACCTAACTGACTTTTTCTCTCACAATGACACACCTAACATTGACCCCTCCCTTCTTTGGACCACTCACAAAGCGTACGCCAGAGGTATATTAATCCAGCTGGGCTCTAAAATGAAAAAAATCTACACTGCCAAACTTGATAAATTGCTATCTGACATAAAGTCTCTTGACGCATTCCACAAACACAACCTGTCTAACACATCCTCTGCCCGTCTAACCGCCCTAAGGAACGACTTACGTAGACTCCTTTGTGACCGCCATGACAAATTGTTGGCTCAATCACGCATGAAATATTATGCCTTACACAACAAAGCGGGCAAATTCTTGGCCCGCAGATTAAAAGCCAGAAGGATTAAAACTAAAATTGATTCTTTATTCCACCCATTCACCAAATCCAAACTGCTAAACCCCCAAGACATAGCGGACGCCTTCGCAGATTACTATAGTTCACTCTATAAACTTCGCGAAGACCCCTCCACTCCCCAGCCCACAGACATTGACACCTCTTCTTGCAACATCTGACCCTACCTACAATTTCTCCATCCTCTCTAAACCTCCTTAATAGCCCTATCACTCCTTCGGAAATCCACCGTACACTGAGATCCCTTCCAGTTAACAAGTCCCCAGGCCCAGATGGCCTTACTAATGAATATTATTCCTCCTTGACAGATATCCTTGCTCCCTACTTACTTCACCTTTTCTCCAATGCCATAGCAACACAACACCTCCCAGCGGAAATGCTTTAAGCACATATATCTACACTACCTAAACCAGGCAAAATACTCCATCTAACTTTAGACCAATCTCCCTGCTTAACTCGGACCGAAAAATATACGCAAAACTCATAGCTAACAGAATCGCGACAGTCCTCCCTTCACTCATAGCCCCAGATCAAATGGGCTTCATAAAAGGTAGACAAGCACCGGATGCCACAAGGCGGATAATCAACCTCATCCACCACGCTGAGCGCACTCGAACGCCTTCTCTGCTTCTGTCTATTGACGCAGAGAAGGCGTTTGACCGCGTTCACTGGGGTTACATGAGAGCTGTTCTGACAAAATTTGGCTACTCAGGACCCATCCTTTCAGCTATACTTTCCCTTTATACGTCCCCGTCTGCTAAAGTCCTTTCCTCCGGCTTCCTATCCAAACCCTTCTTCATAACGAATGGCACTCGTCAAGGGTGTCCCCTCTCACCCTTAATATTTAATCTTTTGATCGAAACTCTTGCAGAATCGATCCGTAAGCATCCTCTAATCTTCGGTTTCAAGTTTTCTCGTTCACACCACTGCATCAGTCTCTTTGCCGATGATAAGCCTCACTAACCCTCTCATCTCACTCCCTGCAGCTCACCAAATTCTCCTTTCATACAGTGCAATATCCTATTACAAAGTGAACTTCACCAAGTCACGAATTCTGAACATGGGTCTACATCCGACCACACGGTCACACCCATCCGCCATGCTGCCCTATGCTTGGGCAGATCAAACAATCCCATATCTAGGCATCAACCTAACTTTTCCCACGTCCAAACTACTCCCTTCCAATCTTAAACCTCTTATCAACACCATACTTGAAGACTCTCGCAACTTTCATAAGATCAATGTGTCCTTTCCAGGGAGAATCGCAACCTTTAAAATGATGTGCCTCCCCAAAATTCTCTACTTATTCCGTACACTTCCAATTCATATTCCGAAGCATTATCTTACAGCCCTTTCTAAATCTCTTCGCAAGTTTGTTTGGCAAAAAAGAGCAAGATGCAACTATGTTCACACTGTGAAACATAGGACGGTCGGAGGTCTAGGTCTTCCTGACATCCATGATTATTACCTTGCCTCTCAATTATCGCCCCTGTCATATTGGTTTTCAGACTCTCACAATCTCCCCTGGATCAAGGTCAAATCAACCTTGGTTAAAACCGAAGACCTACACCTCCTACTGTTGGCGGACCTCTGGCGCCCCTTGCAACTGTCCTCACTCTCCCTCCAAACACAAGCCACTATAAAAGCTTGGCGGTTGTTCAATGAAAACCTTGATGCTTCTGCGCCCTCGTCTTTAATCACCCTTCCACTGAAAATTCTTGAAATCCTGCTACCTTATGTCAGTTTAGATAAATTGACGTTGGCTGGTATCCTCGCCATAGACCCACTATACTCGCACAACTTTTTAAAAAGCTTCTCCTCTCTTCAGGCTGAATTCCAAATCCATAACACGGCTGTCTACACTTATAATTGTATATCCAGTTTCCTCTCTAAAAATCCCCCCCCCCGAAACTAACTTTCCCCACCTCTCTGTGGCAATTTTAATCCTCTCCCCGACCCAATCAGAAGGGCATCTCACTCTTTTACAACCTCCTTCACTCTAAATCAACCTTCACCAAAACGAAACCAATGCTTACATGGGAAGAGGAACTTCAGGTATCTTTCTCCAATGCCCAATGGAAATTGGCAATTCGCAGCACTTACAGGGCTTCCCACTGCGTTGACCACTGGGAACAAACTCAGAAACTCCTCACCAGATGGTACTTAACCCCTCTTTGTTTACCTAAATTTTATGCCCAAAGCAGCCCACTATGCTGGCGTGATTGCGGCCAACCAGGAAGCCTACTTCATGTTTTCTGGTCCTGTAAAAGCCTTACCAGCTTTTGGAGAAAGATATTTGAGATAATCTCTGTCACCACAGGTATAAACACCTCTCCGAACCCAGCTTTAGCTATCCTGTTCTTAGGCTTGGACTGTGTTCCTCCTGGTCTGAGGGTGGTGACGACTCACATTCTGCTGGCTGCCAAAACTGTGATTGCCAGGTATTGGAAACAGCCGTCCCCACCCTCCCACTCGGAGGTACTACATCTAATTAACCTTCAATTTTCGCTCGAAAAAGCTTACTCATATTCCATTTCCAGGAGCTCCCTCTTCTACACCCACTGGCAACCTTGGATGGAAAACAAATATTACTCTTAACCTTCCTAAACCTCCCAGTCTCTTGACATGTACCTATTCTCTGAATCACAATGACTCATTACCTTCGATTACCACTGTTGTTGATTTACATCCCTGATGATATGTTATTGTACTTCTAGATATCCTGTTTGCACCGCCCAATATAATCCCCGGTTCAATTCTCACTCTCATTTTTTTACTATACCCATATGTTACCTTGTTGTATACTGCTTTGACTGCTACTTTTGTATACTTTTATATACTCTTGTATACTTTTGTACACTCTTGTTGTTGTTTCTAAAAACTCAATAAAAATTATTGAAAGGAAAATAGACATAGAAGCTTGAATAGTTTTCCTCCCAAACTCTACTGTACTGTAGTGAGAGCTGCTGGATTTACCATGTAGTGTCTTAAGAACGTATGATGTGATGACCAGCTAGTCACTCTGCAGACTGCCTCCAGAGACACTCCTGCACGTGCTGCCCAAGAAGAAGGCATTGCCCTGGTTGAGTGAGCTCTAACCACCTCTGGAGGATTCTGCCTGGCTGCTCTATATGCTTGATGAATAGTTTTAACTATCCAGGCCGAGATGGTTCTGGCCGAAGCTTCCTTCCCTTAAATTTCCCGGTAGGTAGGATGAAAAGTCTGAATAAGAAACAGGTAGACAGTGCTCATAAATAACCAGTGACAATACATTTAATAATAAAAATTAATAACATTTTAAAAAAAGTGCTCATAAAGTCCCATATATTATGCTGTCTTTCTTTAAAAATAAATTACTTAAAGATCACTCAAAGAAACACTTGCCACTTGTGAAGATGTCCATTCCTCCACCAGCATTCGCAGTCCACTCACCAGATTTGAATGACCCCCCCACTACAGGTAGTCAACACCAGCTTTAGACCAATTTCGGAGGTGTCAAATAATGTATATATTCAGGTATTTGTGACCCCCCATAACAAATGGTCAGCACCAGCTTGTGTTGCTCTAAAGCTGTTTGTTTCACTAGACTGATTGCAGACTGGCTCTGAACAACAGTGACTAATTCGTTTTAATAGCTGGTGCACTTTGATGTTCTAATGAGGACAAAAAGGAAAAAAAATAATTATTGAAAGTCTGTCAGAACGTCTGAATGCAGAAGTAACTTGGAGATAGGATTTGAGGAGTTTTGGAATGTCGAGTTCATGCAGGTCAGCATCTGATTCTTCTGGGAAGGCTGGAAGCACCCATTCACTGGAGAGGTGAAATATTGAAGCCACTTTTGGGACAAAGTGATCCAATGGTCTCAGCACAACCCTGTTTGGGAAGAACATGGTATAAGGTGCAGTAGCCCCCAGTGCTTGGAGTTCTGACACTCTTCCCCCTGGAGTTATGGCTATTAGAAAAGCCATTTTTAATGTAATGTCCCATAGTGAACAATCCTCAATAGGAGCACAAGGAGGGCTTGCCAGAAAATTAAGGACTATTGCCAAGTCCCTTTGAGGGAACCGTAGTCTGAGCACAGCTCTCATGAAGCACTCCACCAGCGAGCTTGCTGCCCATTTACTTTGGGTAAATGCCGAGATAGCTGCAATCTGCACCTTAAGCCAACTCAGGCTGAGCCCCAAACCCAGTCAGGTTTGCAGGAAAGAAAGGACTTGAGAAACATTTTGGGTCACTGGGGTCAAACTGACATCTGGCTGCAAAGCTCATGAACCTATCCCATATTCTGGAGTATATGGAATTGGTAGACCCTTTTCTGGAGCTCTGTAAAGTTCTAATAACCTCTGGAGAGCATCCTAATTCTTGTAACCCCTGCCTTTTAATCTCCAGGCCAGTCATGATGGAGATGGATGCAGGATTTATCCCTGCAACAGAAGATGAGGAGTCACTGGCAGAGTGATCGGTGGGTACATGCTGAGATCCATTGCCAGCAAGAACCATGGTCTGCGAGGCCAGTAGGGTAATATGGCAATGATTCAACAATCTCTTCAGAAATTTCAAGATCAAAGAAATTGGAGGGAAGGCATAGGCCAGTTGCCCAACCCAAGAATGGCTCAAGGCATTCATCCCCTCTGTCAATGGATGTGGATAGCGCAGGAGGAGGTGGCTCACCTCGTAGTTGGTTAATGAGGCAAAAAGATCCAGTTGCGGATGCCCCCACTTTTGGGCAATCTGCTTGAACATTTCAGGGTGAAGGGCCCACTCGTTGGGATTCTTGAATTGTCTGGATAGGCGATCAGCTTCCAGGTTCTGACTGCCTGGGAGATATATGGCCCTCAAAGGGAGATGTTGTTGTGCCAATGACATGATCGGCTCCACCTGTCTCAAAAAGGTTCTGACTGTGCATCCCGCCTTGTCGCTGTATGTTAGACACTGCTGCCGTGTTGTCCAGACATAGCAGGACTGGTTGACCCTGTATGTAAGGCAGTAAGATGGCTAATGCCATAAAAGCTCCTCGAACTTCCAGGATGTTGGAAACTAGGCACTGAAAAGAAAATTCCCTTCTGCCCTGGATCTTGTGTTGTTCGCAGGTGGCGCCCCACGCCACTGTGCTGGCGTCTGTGGTAGCAATGATCCATTGCTGTGGCCCTAATGGACGATGCTGCAATAAGGTTTTTTGTCCCATCCACCACCAGAGACTCTGGCGCATCTAGCTATTTATCCTGATTGGCTGGGATAGATGCACATTCTTCCACTGCCTTGTTGGAAAACTCAGAGTTTCCAGTATGCCCAGGGGATCATCAGTATACGCAAAGCCATTGTCCCAAGAAGACTCATGCACTGGGATGCTGACATTTCGGGCGCCGCCAATGCTTTCTGGAATTTCTCCCTGATCTTGGGGAGCTTCTGAAGAGGCAAGGAAACTGTGGCCTCCTGAGTATTTAACTGGGCCCTAGATAGATCATACTCTGTGTTGGCTCCAGCTGGCTCTTTTGAAGATTGACTATCCAGCCAAATGTCCGTAAGGGGGACAGCAGGAGCTTCCTCTGTCTCTGCAAGAGGTCTTGGTTCTGGGCCATGAGGATGATGTAGTCTAAGAAATTATGGACTCTTTCTCCCTCAGAGGGGCTAAAACTACAATCAGAACCTAGGTGAAGGTTTATGGAGAAGTGGATAGCCTGAAGGGAAGGCAGACAAATTGGTAATGTCTGTCTCCCAATGCAAACCTGAGGAACTTCTGGTGATTGATGGATCAGGACATGCAGTCCACCAAAATCATCCAGTCCCCCGGTTGAATTACTTGGATTAAAGTATTGAGAGACTCTATCTTGAATCTCTCTATCTGGATCAATTGATTCCCTTTCTTGAGATCGATTACTGGTCTAAAGCCCCCTGTCTTTTTCTGGACCAGAAAAAGAGGCAATTAGAAGTCTGTAAACCTTTGACAGACTGGAACTGCTATGATCGCCCCTTGACCCAGCAAGATGTTGATGTACTCCTGAAGAGCAGCTAACTTCAGGGTCGTCTGGGTTGTCTTGTTGGGGGTAAAGGAGTATTCTGGGGGTTGTCGTTTGAACAGCCAGTAATAGCCTTGCGCCACTGTGGACCGAACCCACTGAAGTCGCGGAATACTCTTTTGAGCAGGGTTGACACCTGTTGACTCTCATACTCCTGGTCTCTGGCAAGCTGCCGGAAGCAGTGACTACAAACTAGTTTGCCTGGCATTGGGTCATCTTCACATGACCAAGACTTGGCTTTTGGGCATTGAGCCCTTTTGTCTGAAGCTGTGTGCTTTCTCTTTAGCGTACATTTGCGCCCTTTATACTGGGATTAGCCAGAACTGAAGGAGTCACTCTCTGCCCTGGGAAAATCCTGATGATCCAGAGAACCAGCCACTGGACCTCCTAGAGCGGAACAGTGAGCGGCCAGGGCTAAAATGGATAGAAGAAGGCAAACTCATCCGGGCATAATGCACTCTTTTCATCCTGCTTCTTCATACTTATCCAAAGGGGCCCGCCCCTTGATATTGCAATTTGATATTGCAGTGGTCTTGACTATATGGCGGTAAGCTCATGCTGGCAAAAGAACCGAAAGGTGCAAAGGGGACTGCATGGCAACAGAAATAAAATTAAGAGAAAAAAAGAGGAGAGGACAAGAGGGAGAGAGAAAACAAAAAACACATATATCTATATACCTATATATACTGTATATACGCTCCTTTACAGTATATATAGGTATATAGATTATCCAAGGAGGAGTCTGAATAGAAATCCCTTCACAATATTGTTGTCACCCCCTACCCCATCCTCATCCCAGGAAGCCTTACCTGAACTCTGCTTGCTCCTTTAATACACTTCTGGGCCTGGATTCCTGACTAAAAAAGGCATCCATTGCTGAATCTGTGTGCTCTTTAAATAGGGCGCTTTATGGAAGGCTCCGTCCCCATTTCTCTTTTCCTCCTATCCAGGAGGGCCACGTCGGCAGGTAAGAGCTTATCCTGAGTGTAACGATCTGTAGGTGTTGTTTTTTGAGGACAAAATAGAGAATGGGGGAGGTTGCTCTCAGTCAGACTTTTATAGATTTAAACAGGTCCTGTAAATGGATATAGGGGCGGACCTATATCACATGTATGCTGCCATGTTGGCGTTAAGATCTGAGTGCATTTCTGGTAGGTCAACATGTATTTTTCTGCACAAGCAGGGTCTTTAATTGCTTCCCGCCCACCATATTTTAACGCTCTTGTTCTATGAGGACATCATATGACATCTTCCCATTCTTGCTGCCTATGCCCACCCACAGGGGCATGCAGCGCAACGATCTGTGGTGCGCTGTGTCCATCGGACACAGCGCATGACCGATCATGGTAAAGAGCCAATGATGTAGGTTCTTTACCATGTGATCAACTGTGTCCAATCACAGCTGATCACATGTAGACAAATGTCGGTTATTGATATTTCTTTTCCTCAGCGCTGTCAGTGTCTGAAGAACAAAAAGTCGATAAATGGCTTTCCTGTGGTGACAGGGGCATTTACACTGATGATCAGTGCAGCACTATCAGTGTTCATCAGTGCAGCATACAATATTAGTGCCCAACAGTGCTGAATATCAGTGTCCATCAGCGCTTCATATCAGTGTCCATCAGTGCCCATCAATGCCGCCTTATCAGTGCAGCCTTTTCAGTGCCTCTTTATCTGTGCAGCTTATCAGTGCCCATCAGTGCTGCCTTACCAGTGCCTATCAGTGCAGCCTCCTTAGTGCAGCTTCATCAGTGCCCAGCAGTGCAGCCTGAACAGTGCAGCCTTACCTGTGCCCATCAATGCAGCCTGATCAGTGTTCATCAGTGCAGCCTCATCAGCGCACATCAGCGAAGACAAAACATTTTACAACAGAAACCAAGAAAAAGGTGGGGATTAAATACTACCAAAAGAAAGTTCTATTTGTCTCAAAAACATGATAAAAATTGAATTTGTGTGCGGTGTTACATGACCGCATAATTGTCATTCAAAGTGCGACAGCGCTGAAAGCTGAAAATTGGCCTGAGCAGGAAGGGGGTGAAAGTGCCCTGTATTGAAGTGGTTAACCACTTGCCGACTGAGCACAGTATATTTACTGCGGCAGTCGGCCCCGGCCAGGCAGAGTGACGTAGGTCTACGTCGCTCGCCTGTCACTCCTTCTAGAGCCAATAGCGGGCGAGCGCGCGCCCGCCGAGGCTCGTTCACGGAGGAGTGCGGGAGTGTGACTGGTGGACCCGATGTCCGCCGGTCACACTACGATCGCCGGTACAGCGGGAGAAAGACAGAGCAGCTTATGTAAACAAGCCGCCTGTCAGTTCTCCCTGTGTAAAAATGAAGATCAGACGGTTCTACTATGTAGAACCGTTGATCTTTTTTTTTACACCAATAGGAATGTCCCACTACAGTTAGAAGCACACCCCTAGGACACACTTAACCCCTCCCTGTCCAATACAGTAAACCCCTTCCCTGCCAGTGTCATTTTTGCAGTAACAGTGCATATATATAGCACTGATTACTGCAGAAATGTCACTGGTCCCCCCAAAAGTGTCAAAAATGTCAGTCAAGGGTCCGATCTGTCCGCCGCAATGTCGCAGTACCGCAAAAAAAATCGCAGATCGCCGCCATTACTCGTTAAAAAAAAAAACACCAAAAATGACAAAAATCTTTCCCTTTGTTAGTAAACGCGATAACTTTTGCGCAAACCAATCAAAATACGCTTTTTGCGATTTTTTTACCAAACATAGGTAGCGTAAAACAAATTGGCCGAAAATGTTAAAAAATTTTGATTTTTACATTTTTTTGGGGGGGGAATTTCATATAAATAAAAGTGAAAAATATTGCTATTTTTGCAAAAATTACGCTCTTTTTTTGTTTATAGCGCGTGATCAAAAAATCGCACAGGTGATCAAATACCACCAAAAGAAAGCTCTGTTTGTGGGAAAAAAAGGACGTGAAATTCGTTTAGGTACAGTGTCGCACGACCGCGCAATTGTCCGTTAAAGTCATGCAGTAAAAAATCGCAAAAAACCCCCTGGTCTTTTAGCAGGAAAATCCTCCGGTGGTAAAGTGGTTAATGGGATAAAACATGGGTAAATAAGCATGTATGGCAGAGATGTACTGCATATGTGTTTTTATATTTTCCCTTGACATACGCTTTAAAATACAGCTAACTTCTGACTGGTGATAACTCTGAGGTGCTATGAGGAGTCTGAGGTGAACATAAAATGGAGCCAGTTCGCCAGTTCAAGATGTGGTAAATTACCAGTTCATGAGAAACAGCGCTTTTCAATAATAAATTACCCTTTAAAAATAACATATGCAGTTGACCTCAATAACGTTAATTTAAAAAAAAAAAGGAAATGTTATCACAAAGATTGAAATGTACAACTCTGCATTTTGTAAATGTAAGATTTTCAGCCAAAAAAAGTTCTAATTATCTGTGGATAATTGCTTTCAAAGTCCAGTTTCATAGTACAGAGCACTATTTTTCATAAGGCCAGTGCCAGGTAGATAGCATTAGATGGGTCTCTGGGGACTTATTATGTAACTCTCTGTAACTGCGTAACACGAAACGCATAATGCAGGCTATAAATGTAAAGTATCAAACAGATGTGCTGATATTTCAGTAAAAAAAATATATATATATCCCAGCAGGCTAAGTTATTTTTTGCAACAAAAAACTGTAGTTTAGAAAAAGATAATAATGCATCTACGCAAAGCTGTGATTTGAAAGTTAACCAGCATTTAAAATATTGATAAACTGGATTTTTTCTAAAAAAAGGCTTAGAATAGCCACGGATAAATGTGTAGCTTATTATAATGAAGATATTTAAAATAAAGTGGTTGGATGTGATGGCTGCATTGAGTTTCTTTTTAGGCTTTTTTGCTCTCTGTTTTTACCTGTTGATCTGGCCCAGTAAAACTTCTCCTGTATTAAGCTCCATTCACACCAATGCATTTTTTTACGCTTTTTGCAGAATCGCAGGATGTTATTTTTAACATGGGTTCCTATGTAACCCGTTTACATCAATGCATTTTTGTGCCTTTTTAGAAAGGGTCAGAGACTGTTTTAAATGCAAAGCGGTGCTTTTTTGTTTTGATAAACTTCAAAAGAGAAGCGGCAGAAAAGCATGTAGTGTGTTTTTACTGCAATTTTGCCGTGATTTGCATTTTAAAAATCTGCCCAACAACAAAATTTGGCTTAAAAAAAATGGCATAAAAAACGCAAAAAATCATGGTAAAAACCCACAAAAAGCACCGCAGAAACACTCAAAAGCAACATGCACAGATGTGAATCTAGTGTCTCCACTTCGGATGAATGAGCACATGGGCACCTTTGGACAGCAGCATGGTCAGTCTGGGGAAGGGGAGTCTTACCTGCGCCAGCAGATTTAGATATACTAACAAACTGAAGCCAAATTCCAGCTCACCCTTCATAAGTAGTTACAGCAACAGTTTCTTTCCTTTTGGCATAAAGATTTTGTATAACTAAATCAAAGCTACATAGTTACGGGTTACATAGTAGGTGAAGTTGAATAAAGACAATAGTCCATCCAGTTCAACCTGTGTAGGTGTGTGTGGCTGTAATCATCTCACATACCCCTGAATGTTCTGATCCTTGAGATGCAAGTCTAAGAGTCTTTTGAAAGCCACCATACTACCCACAGAAACCACCTCTTGTGGTAGAGAATTCCACAATCTTGTAGCCCTAACAGTAAAGAACCCCCCACGTTGCCTGAGGTTAAAACGCTTCTCCTCTAATCGCATTGTATGCCCTCGAGTTCTCATGCAATCCCTTCGAATGAACAGCTTTTTTTCTAAGCTGGGATCCCCATTAAGATATTTATAAATTGCTATCATGTCCCCCCTCAGACGTCTCTTCTCCAGGGAGAATAAATCGAGCGATTGTAGACGCTCTTCATAGTCAAGGTCCTCCAATCCCCTAATTAGTTTAGTTGCCCTTCTCTGGACTCTCTCCAGCTCCAACACATCCCTCCTGAGGACTGGCGACCAGAACTGGACAGAATACTCCAGATGCGGTCGGACCAGAGTTTTATAAAGTGGAAGGATTATAGTCTTATCTCTGGAATACATCCCTTTCTTTATGCATGCCAATATTCTGCTGGCTTTGGCAGCTGCCGCTTGACATTGCATGCTGTTGCCTAATCTATCATCAACCAAGACTCCCAGATCCTTCTCCATTTTTGATTCCCCCAAGGGTTCCCCTCCTAACGTGTATTGTGCTTTTATGTTTTTAGTCCCCAAGTGCAAAACCTTACACTTCTCCACGTTAAACCTCATTTGCCATGTCGTTGCCCACTCTGTAATTTTGTCCAGGTCATTCTGTAGGATATCTGCTTCATGCTGTGCAGTTATTGCTCTGGCCAATTTTTCTGTCATCTGCAAAAACTGATATCGAACTACTGATCCCGACCTCAATGTTGTTTATGAATAAATTGAACAAGGTTGGTCCCAGGACTGAGCCCTGGGGCACCCCGCTTACTACCTCAGACCAGTCTGAGTATGCGCTGTTTATTACCACTCTTTGGACACGCCCTTTAAGCCAATTCCGTATCCAAGAGCAAACCCTGCTGTCGATACCTGCAGATCTTATTTTATAAATTAAGCGCTTGTGGGGAACTGTATCAAACGCCTTAGCGAAATCCAAGTACACCACATCCACTGGTCTCCCCCTATCTAGCTCACAGCTCACCTCCTCGTAAAATGTTAATAGATTGGTTTGACAAGAACGCCCATTTGTAAACCCGTGCTGATTACTGCTGATGATGTTGTTGTCTTTAGCAAACTCTACGATATAGTCCCTTATCATCCCCTCCAGAAGTTTACATACTATTGATGTCAAACTGACAGGCCTATAATTTCCCGGGATATGCCTCTGGCCCTTTTTGAATATCGGAATCACGTTAGCTTTCTTCCAATCCCCTGGTACATCTCCTGTCCTAATACTGTCAGCAAAGATCAGGAACAGTGGTCTGGATATAACCTTACTGAGTTCCTTGAGTACTCTCGGATGTACGCCATCCGGGCCTGGTGATTTGTTTGTGTTGAGTTTATCCAGCCTTTCCCTGATTTCACCCTCTGTTAGCCATAGTGGCAAGTCCTGTGTATTACTCCTACCCAAACAGTCATGGTCAGTGTACCCCTCCGTTTCCTGTGTAAAGACTGACGAGAAAAAAGCATTCAGCACGGTTGCCTTTTCAGTGTCCTCTGTAACCATCCTCCCATCATTGTTAATTATGTGTGCAATATGCTCTGCCCTAGTTTTTTTGCTGTTGATATATTTAAAGAATTTCTTTGGGTTTTTTTTACTATCCTCCGCTATTTGTCTCTCAAAGTTGATTTTAGCCATCTTGATTTCTTGTTTACTTTTCTTATTTGCCTCCTTGTATTGCTCGAAAGCCGATACTGTGCCCTCTGATTTATACTTCTTGAAGGCCAATTTTTTTCCCCTAATAAGTTTTTTTACGCTACGGTTTAGCCAGCCAGGTTTGGCTTTGTCTCTTCTAAATTTATTTCCCATAGGAATGCACTGCAAGATGCCTTTGCCTAATATGTTCCTAAAGCATTCCCATTTTTCCTCTGTGGTCAGGGATCCCAGGGTTTGGTCCCAGTTTACCCTTTCCATCAATGAGTACAATTTTGGAAAGTTTGCCCTTCTGAAGTTTAGGGTTCTTATGTTCCCCACTTGCCTTGTTATATTGTTATTTATACTAAATGTGATCATCCTGTGATCGCTAGAGCTCAGATTGTCCTGGACTCCTACCTCCGAGATTAGGTCTGGGTCATTAGTGATCAATAGATCCAGGACTGCATTTTCTCTAGTCGGAGAATCCACCAACTGTGACATGTAATTATCCAGTAAGGTTTCCGTGAATAGGCGGGCCTTCTGTGAGTGTGCAGTCCCCTCGTCCCAGTCAATGTCGGGATAATTGAAGTCCCCCAATATGACGACTGATCCCAATTTTGCCACTTTACTCATTAGTGCTAAGAATTCCAGCTCTACCTCCTCCCCTTGGTTAGGTGGCCTATAGCAAACCCCCACACTTACTTTCCCCTTTTCTCCTTCCCTATGGAGTTCAACCCACACAGATTCTAAATCCATGCTCATCCCATCCGTAATGTAACTCCTTTCTATCACCTTTATATTGTTCTTGACATAGAGACATACCCCTCCCCCTCTTTTTCCTACCCTGTCCTTCCGGTACACCGAATACCCTTGGATATTGGCCAGCCAGTCATGTGAGGGGTCGAACCAAGTCTCTGTTATTCCCACAAGGTCTATGTCCTCCTCATGTACCAATATTTCCAACTCATCCATTTTATTAGCTAGGCTCCTGGCATTAGCATATACCCCTCTTAGTTTTACGGAAGTTAAGCGCAATTGGCGGTTATGTTTATTCCTGTTTGGTCTGAGATTTTCCCGGACAGACCTGCCAATTGACATTGTGGACCTACTGTCGCTGCTGACCCTACAGCTGCCTTCAGTCCTCTGCTCCCTCCTGACTGACTCTACTTCTGAGCCCTCCCCCCCGTCTCCTAGTTTAAAAGCTCCTCCAACTTGGTGGCCATCTTTCTCCCCAAAAGAGCTGTACCGTCCCCATTATGGTGCAGCCCATCCTTACTAAAGAGCCGGTAGCCGACTGAGAAGTCAGCCCAGTTCTCCAGGAACCCAAACCCCTCCTTCCTACACCAATTCCTCAGCCACTTGTTAAGTTCCCTAATCCCTAATGACCTAATGATCATTGTAAGCACCCCTATCAGTGTTAAATTATTTATATCAACCCTTTAACTGCTTGTTCTGTGGGGAAAAAAAAAACATACGTATTAGCTAGATCACCAGGTGAAAATAAAGAAGGAAAGACTGAAAAAAAAAAACAAATGCGGCCACCACACCTAAGAATTGGTAAGCTGCAATATGTCAAATTTTGCTTTTGAGTTTAACACCACCTTTTGCAAAAAAAAAAAAAAAGCAGTATTACACCCAAAACTAAAAGAAGTAATATATTGCAGCTCACTAATCATTAGATGTGGTGGCAGCACCAGTTTTCTTTTCTTTGGCTTTCTTTCCTCGTTTTCACCTGGTAATCTGGCCTGTCACACACCTCCCTTATTAGTTACACACGACTGTGGAGCAATGAGCACAGGAGGCACAGCAGCATTGTCACTCGGGGGGGGGGGGGGGTAGTGTTAAATGTATTTAGCAGATTTAGATACACTAACAAACTGACAGCAAACTCCAGCTCGAACTTTATAATGTTACAGCAGCAGTTCTTTTTATTTTGGTATAAAGGCTTTGCATGGATAAATACAAGCTGATCATTTTAATCACCCCTGCTGGTGTCAGGTGGTTTGTCTCATCCATGTAAACAGATACATTCTGCTGGAGAGCTTGAACTTGTGAAAACTGACTTACTGGCTGGATCACCAAATCAAAATAGAAAGCCTAAAAAAGAAACTAATACAGGCATCACATCTAAGAATTGGTAAGCAGCAATATAAAAAATGTTTGCTTTTGTTTTTAAAACTGCTATAATAAATAAACCCATTGTGTAAGAAAAACATAAATGTGCTTTTTTTTGCATGTGAGCCTGCAAAGCTTTGCAACCGCGATCACTGGATCGTGGGTGCAATGCCCTTATACTGCCAATTGTTTCTCCAGCCACTTGGTATGGACCTTTAGCTACAATCTGGAGGAGGTATCAGTAAACTACAACATTGCCGATGCACTTGTACTTCATTGAGGACTACACATTCCCTCTGTCCCATTAGCAGATGGGACTTGGATTGCTTTCATTTACAATATCCTGTGAACGAATTATGTGGCTGTGCTAGTGAAGTCACGAACAGCCCCGCTGATTTAAAAAATGACAGATGGCAGCGAGGAGAGAACACCGTGATCCTGCAATTGAGGGGGAAGTGATTGGGGGGAGGGGGGTGGCTGTGCATTCTGACCATGTTTGATGTTACACCTTAAATATCAGTGTAACATGAAACAAGGTCAGAAAGATTATCTTTTAAGGGGATATATTAGGGAGAATTATTGTACATTACATAGCCATCCCACAAAGAAAACTACTATGCCCCCCTAGGTTTGGATGTATGATATTGCAGGAAGCTGCAGGGGGAGCCCTAAGTGCATGGCAGTCCACCCTGGCCTAAATGGTGGAACCATTTCTTAGCTTGTAGTCAACATACATCGCAACATCTTTTATGAGATATATAGCCTGGCCATTAAATCATTTTTGGCAGCTTGCTAAAGCCTTTTTCCATCTTTCATGGCATCTCAGTGCTGATTTCCTGCAGCCAATTTGTGTCCCCATTGGTGGCTGCATGGTGCTTTTTCTGAGTTGACCATGCCTGCTTAATGTGTTTTGTAGTCTTCATCTGAAGTCCATGTAACAGGGTGAAAACCAGGAATGAGCTGCTGGTTTGGTCTTAACCAAGATTCAGACTAAATTTTTCTTGTTTGGAGGTTCAGCAAACAGCCAAACAGAATTGTTGTGTGGTTGAGTCAAATCTCTTGTGGCAGTGGGAAGAAGAATGAAGGTCCTCTTTAGGAATGCACACAATAATGAAAGAGATGTTGAGCAGACACAAAGAAGGTGCACTTGGGCAGTGCAATAGGCAAAACAATACAAAAGGTGCCGCACACGTGTGAGCAAGCCAGCAAGTATGATCCATAACTCCCAACTATAGGACATATGAAAAAAATCTTAAATAACAGTGCAGCGTTCCTCTCAAATATTAAATAGATATCTCAAACTCCATCTATGTTATAGAAAACTATAATCTCAGCAAGTGACATTGCGCATAAAAAATACATCTGATGATAACACAATGTTACAGGCAGGATAAAGATCTATATTGCCTCTCCAGACCCTTTCACATCTGTCATATGTGCTCAGGCTGAAGATGCTCTCATCTGTGAAAAGCACAGGGCACCAGTGGTGGACCTGCCAATTCTGGTGTTCAATGGCAAATGCCAATTGAACTCCACAGGCAGTGAGCACAGGGCCCACTAGAGGACGTCAGGCCCTCAGGCCATCCTCATTAAGTCTGTTTATGATTGTTTGGTCAGAGACATTCACACCAGTGGCCTGCTGGAGGTCATTTTGTAGAGCTCTGGCAGTGCTAATCTTGTTCCTCTGTGCACTAAGGAGCAGATACCGGTCCTGCTGATGGGTTAAGGACCTTCTATGGCCCTGTCCAGCTCTCCTAGAGTACCTGCCTGTCTCATGGAATCTCTCCCATGCTCCTAAAATTTTGCTGAGAGACACAGCAAACCTTCTGGCAATGGCACATATTGATGTGCCATCCTGGAGTAGTTGGACTTCCTGTACAACCTCTATAGGGTCCAGGTATTGCTTCATGCTACCAGTAGTGACACTGATAACCAAATGCAAAACTAGTGAAAAACAGAAAAGATAAAGAGGGGGAAAAAAATTGGCGCCCCCTTCTGTAAAACCATTCCTGTTTTGGAGGTTGTCTCATTGTTGCCCATCTAGTGCACCTGTTAATTTAATTAACACCAAAGCAGCTGAAACTGAGTAACAACCTCCTCAGCTAACTAACTAACCAGATCAATATCCCAGGAGTTTAATTGACATGATGCTTTACTCTGAAACAAACGTGTTCCTTTAATTTTGTGGAGCAGTGTACAGTAAAACCTTGGATTGCGAGCATAATTCGTTCCGGAAGCATGCTTGTAATCCAAAGCACTCTTATATCAAAGCAAATTTCCCCATAAGAAATAATGGAAACTCAGATGATTCGTTCCAAAACCATTTATTCATAAGTCCTTCAGTTTATAGTCCATATAAAAAGATTATAGCATTGCGATAGGTTATATAACCATAAAATGTCCATCCACAAATAGCCACTTCCACAAGGGGATAAGAAGCAAAATCCAGTAGGAGCTACAGAGTATCAAAGAGAAGAAAGGCGCCTCTAAGTGTAGCAATATGGTTCCATTTAATGAAGGTACAACATTTAGCAACTCACATGGTTGATGAATAAAACAGGCACATCTAAGTATGCAGGCATCCGGGGTAAAGCTGTCCACATAGACTATCTTCTGCAGCGCCGGCTGCCAGTCTGTATTCCTGACCGGGAAGACCACTGCAGTAAAGGGATCTAAAAGCGAGGGGCAGCATGGAAGGGATGATGTAGATGGCGGTGCAGAGGATGGTCTATGTGGACAGCTTTAGCCTGGATGCCTGCATACTTAGATGTGCCTGTTCCAATCATCAACCATGTGAGTTGCTAAATGTTGTACCTTCATTAAATGTAACCATATTGCTACACTTAGAGGCGCCTCTCTTCTCTTTTATACTCAGCTGTGACTTGAAGCTACTTGTATATCAAGACATTGCTTGTAAACCAAGTCAAAATTTATTTGAAAATTTTGCTTGTCTTGCAAAGCGCTCTTAAACCAAGTTACTCTCAAACCAAGGTTTTACTGTATATATATATATATATATATATATATATATACACACATACATACATACACACACCCACACACACATATATATATGTATATATATATATATATATATATATATATATATATATATATATAATGTGGGAGATTAGCTCGGTGGCGGGCGTGGATGACTGACCCCTTGGAGGGATTCGTTATATAGGGAGATAGCCGAGAAGTGGTTGCAAACAACAGTTTGGTTTATTCATGCAATTTTCTTCAAACAAGTGCATGCAGCAAAAACATCCAAAATAAAATAAAACACAAAATAAATCCTTGCCACTGTGGGCGGCTACCTTCTCACACACAGGAGCCTATCTAAAGAAGTCTGTCTCCAACCTACTGTTGGGCAGACTTTGCTGATCCTACAGCAGACACTCAATAGTCCATGTTTTTTCTTCACACAACAAATGTCCATTGAACATGTCCCTTTTCCTCTTCACATTGAACATGTCCCTTTGCTTGTCTCTTCACATAGCAAACAGTTCATTTATTTCTTCCACATAGAAATAGTTCATTTTATCACCTTGAGAAGTCTTCACACTTGTTACCCTCCTCAGCGCACATCGCTTTAGGAGGTCTTCCCCATGCTCACACAGCTTTCAGGGGGCACACATCTGACTGTCCTCCTTTCCCCAGCTCACACAGCGTCAGGAGGCAGCAATCCATCTCCCATGCCCACACGGCGTCGGGAGGCACACATCTGACTATCCTCCTCTCCCCAGCTCACACAGCGTCAGGAGGCAGCAATCAATCGACTTCCTCTGGACCAATTATAGAGGCCTTAATTTCCTCATTCTGAACAGCTGAAGTCTGTTCAACGTCCTTAGACAGTTCTGGCTACCTTTGCAGCCCACACCCTATAGTAATTGGAGAATTGTCTAAACCAGGTGGAAATGTATCTCCTGTCTGTGACTACATCCACAGATTTACCTGATTTCCTGTCACAATATATATATATATATATATATATACATACATACACATAATACTTCATGTTGCCATGACTGGCTCCTGTGTGTTTTAACTGTTTTCTGGAATTTGACCTTGAACTGTATTTTGGACCTTGATTGATGTCTGCCTGGATCAGTTTTCTGTCCAATCTATTGGTTCTGTACTATGGGTTGCCACATCATCCCTTTAAAACTGAACACAGGAGGTGTCAGGAGGAACCAGGAACGCTTCTACATGTATTTTGGACCTGTCCAAAACAAAGTAGTTTCTGGGGGGCTGTTTGAGAATTGGCCCAAAGATTGACGGATTATGAGATTTCTGCGGATCCCGCATTTTTCTTATTACATGTTTCGGACATCACATTGAAGGAATACAAAACATTGGTTCTGTTTCACATAGTAAATGCAGTCAAATCATACATCCCACTGCGATGGAAATCGCAGTTACCCCTACTATTAGCGATTGCATACTTAAAGTTGAAGATATCAATAAAATGGAAGATTTGAGACTTTCATGGGAGCATAAAAAAGATAGATACGATAAGACATGAGAGTCATAGAATCTTTTTATTTTGTCTGAAAAGGGACGAAATATGCTCTATCCAGCAGCAATAGGGAACGGTTAAGATTAAATTTTGGTAATATACTAGAATAGTATATGCCTTCAATTCACCCCCCCCCCCGGTTTTTTTTTTTTCTTTTCTTTTTCTTTTTCTCTCTGTCTCTTTCTTTCTTCTTTTCTTTTTAAGTATAAAGAAAAAGGAAGACTGGGTCAGCATCTTAATCGATGCAAGTTGTCTCCCATTTTAGGCCATTTTTGGTCTTGATGTTGAAATGATGTCTCCGTTTTCTCTTAGGCTCCGTTCACATGTAGGCGTTTTGGGGCGTTTTGGGGGAGTTTTTCTGCTCTAGGATCAGCTCTCAAAACGCCCAACAAGACAAATCCTATTCATTTCAATGGCCCCTGTTCACATCTGAGCGTTTTGACGCTGTGAGCAAAACGCCCAACGCTCAAAAAAGTACATGAGCTTCTTTTTGGGCAGATTGCAGCGTTTTCCATTGGTCTCTATTCAATCTAAAAATGCCTGCACAAAAAACGCCTTAAAAAACGCCCATAAAAATGCCTGTAATAGCAACGCCAAGATGTGAATGTAGCCTTATATGTTTTTAAGCCGGTGGCCAAATGTGGATATACTTGCATTGTTGTTGTTACTGGATTTGATACCTCAGTCTTTTTGAATAAATAAAATATTTGAAAAAAAAATAAATAAAACTGAACACATAATAATTTCATGGGTTCTGAGGCTAATTTAATGCAGGTAAGGCACTAAGCGAGTTTAATTACCACCTTAATCAGTCACAGAACCTGTGTAAATAATATGTGTTATGTTTTAAAGAGATAAAGTGGCAACCCTATCTGTACTGTGCTTGGTTTGTCTACTAGTCATCACTCACCACTGCACCAGGGTTGTGTATCGACTCTATCGAGGGAAGTCTAGTTCTGCTGGTGGCCTAGAATTATCACAAATTATGACAGGTGCTTTCTTGTTGATTATTAATAGTGGGATTATTACTCCTCAGGTATATTTATCCTATGGTAAACTTCATGTAAAGGAATATAGCAGGGCGCCAGATTAGCGTGGAGTAAAAACACAAAACTTTATTCAATAGCATTCTTACATGAACTGCTCAAGTAGTGGAAGTGTCATGCAGGAAAAGCTATCAGCTTTTCAAGCTTGAAAAAGGAGGCGGGGCCTCAGAAACACATTGCGGCCCACTCCTCCTATCTGTCAGTGTCTCCTGTTTAGTGGTGTTAGCGAGGGAGACACCTCTGAACTTCCATCTTGCAGGGAATCCCTGCTTTTTCCCTGCAGCTGCCACCGGCCCATCCAGACTGCCGCTTCCACCACTTGAGGAGTTCACAAGAAATTTTCATGTAAGTGTGCTATTGAAAAAAGTTTAGTGTTTTTACTCTGCGTAGCGCTACCTACACAGGAGCCACTTGAATATTTGTGCCCAGGGTCTCCCACTGATTAATTCACAGCCAGTCACAGGGTATTTTCACACAGCCAGGTGCACTCACTCTTCCGCTCGTATTCGCCAATGATCAGTCCAGGGGATTTGTTTTTATGTTTTATTTGGAGAACTTGGATAGGAGAAGGGTATTAGTAGGATACTCCAAATTAAATATTCACAGGTGAGGACAACTTTCTCAATAGAACTGTATAGCAGATTATCTGTTGGACATACAGCAGCTGTACGGAATGAACGAGTTCCTTTGTAGGAGAAGGAACTCAGTGAACTTTGCCTCTTCAAAGCACTAGCCAATTTCCCCTTTATCTTGCATCCAGCAGCTGACTCCAAGCACCCAGAGGGGGATCTAGCAGCACAAGTCCCAGGGATCCCCTGTGGGGGTCTGTACTCACAAGGCTCCTGAAGCACCAACAGCAGCCTTTCTCAGTAGTACCAGATAGAATCTGCGGACATCTTCCCTCAATCAGCTCTCACAAGAACCATGGGTTGCAACTTCAGTATTTCAGGCCCTCAGGTCGACCACCTGAGGCCCCATGGCAGCCTGCACTGAGGAGGGGCATCAGCCCCCTCCCCTGCTAGACCTCTCTTTCTAGAGGGTGACCCAGAGCCCATGTGTTCTTCAGATATAGTTACCCAGCATGAAAGTGCTAGTACACAGCGCAAAAAAGGTTGTGAATTATATATGGTAATAGGAATAGAAATAGAAAAAAACTTACTGCACAGTTTTTTCAGCACTTAAGCACTTTTGGACTTTTTTCACTGGCTACTTGCTGGAGCACTTTTCTTCACTATTTTTGGACTTTTATGTGGAATTATTATTATATACCATTTTCACTCACTATATTAAGAATATTAAGTGTTGTATTTATTTATGTGTTTGATATTTAGCATATTTGCACATATCATTGCACATTTTTTTGCACTTTGCCCTTATATCAATATTTTTTGTATGCACTTTAGGGGGAATATTTTCACTATTCCTATTACCATATATAATGCACAACCTTTTTTTGCGCTGTGTACTAGCACTTTCATTTAAAAAAAAATTTTTTAGGATTTTTTTGAACAGCAGCACTTTGGGTTGGTTTTATTTATCCATAGCGCAGAGCACCTTTATTGATTTAATAGTTACCCAGCATGCCTTGGGGCACATGCCCTTCTGACTGACCAGGGCTGTATAGACATCCATGCTTTAATCTGCAAGGTTTCCTCCTACTGTCCAGTACATCCCATAGCTACCAGACTAGTGTGAAACTTTCATGACAGCATGAGCAGAACCAGAACACACTAAGCAAACTCTACCAATCAATCACATCTCTCTGTTAGGCAGACAGAACATAAATTTGCCTAGATGTCTCCCTGTTAAGCAGAGAAACCAAAAAACTATATACATTAACTCTAGCACCTACCTAGGAGGGTGCTACACACCACATCAACCTATTGCTCTTCTGTGTTCCTTTACATGTGCATGTGAGATTTCCCAGATCTATTTGGCAGGAGCTGCCGGAGTGTGCACTACAATCAACTGTTTCAGCCTATTACCTGTTTTAAAGGACTATTTGTCTTCCATTGTGCTTATAAGCACTGATTGTGGTTGTCTTTCATTGTCATCTATGTTAACTTTCAGTCTATCATAGAGAAGGCTGGAAAAGGTACCTAACTCTATTACAGAGAGGTATAGTAAATGGGAAATTGTGAGCTTACCAAAACACATTAATGTTATTTATAAAAGTGATCCTGTTTTCAATAGCCGGGGCTGAGAGTCAAGAGTGATGGCTCTACACAATGAGATTTAGCAGTTGTAAGCAAAATATTTCCATTGTAAAGGTAAAGCCATTCTGATGAAGAGACTATAAAGCCTGCTAGCAATACACTTGTCACTTCTTATCCACAAGAGGTATAAATGACATGATGTAACTATAATCTACACAGAAGCAATTGAAACTTGTAGAACCTTTGGACCACAAGCACTATCAGTATAATGGATCCATATAGTCAAAAATAGGGCAATTAGAAGAAAGGCGGGTGTTCAAGAATAACCTGTTAGTATATCTGATTCAACAAAATAACACACATGATCTAAAAGATTGATGCCTTTATTACAAACATTAAAGTTAAAACACACACTGGGGAATCTAATTCTACCGTGTAACACATAAAATCATTGAGGCAAAAGTGAGATGGATGGAAGAATATCATACGCGTTTCACAGTCACAGACGCTTCCTCAGGACTTCAAAGTCTCTTCATCTGAAAAGATGCATGGCATTAGAATCTAAATGGACATAATGGATCAATACAATTTATACTATATACACACACACATATGAGTTTGTAACCACTGTCCCTATGAGATAATGCAAACAATCCAAAGAATAAAAAAAATAAAAAGTATTAACTGATCTGAACACATTAATTTCAGTATATAAATAACTTAAACACAACATAATCTGCCTGTTAAAAAGACTGTAAATATATTTAATTATATTGAGTCTATAACATAAGGTCACATAGGCAGAATATATTAATTATTAAGTAAATTATATATATATATATATATATATATTTAGAGAGAGAGAGAGAGATTACCGTATTTAAACCCAGATCTTCTTAGAATGAAGCAGGACTGTTCTCACTACTGTTTATGGTCATCCTTGTTTATAAGCAATTCTTTGATGCTCAGACCAGGATCTCAATTATATAAATCAAAAATAAATGACATGTTACAGTCATCATACATCATTCTTACATTTAGTAGTAGTAAAGGTTGCCTTGTAGAACAAGACGTAGTGTATAAAAAAGTGGCAAAATTGTAACATTACACTTCGAAAAACTAAATGTTGCACAGTAACCTAGGTTACCTAAGTAAACTGTGTGAAATGTATTAATCAAAGGATTAAAAAAAAAAAAATAGAAAATTGGTTCAAAGCTGGAAATTATGATATCTAGCACCCACAGGTCAATAAGAACAAGGAATATAAATAATTGTGTTGCATATTCTAACAAAGCTAATAGGTCCACATAATAAATGGATCTTTAGATAATCAACAGATTGGATAGAAATCCTGTCCTATCATGACTTCATTTGCCTATTATACAAGCACTTTAAGTGATTTAGACCTACTGTCATTTTTAGTGGCTATATAGTATATACTGTAGCATAAACAATCTTAAGTGCCTCCTGTGTCTCTCAAATATCGTTATGTAATCTTCTTGTCTACAAAGATAGTATTAAAGCGGTTGTAGAGGATAATTTTTATAATTTCAAATAAAAAACATATTAGATTTACCGACTCTGTGAAATGGTATTGCACAGAGCAGTCCTGAACCTCCTCTTCTGGGGTCCCCTGCCGGTGCTTTTGCCTCCTCCTCCTCTATGTGTGCCCCCATAGCAAGCCTGCCATAGAAATACACAGCGCATTTGCTCCCTCCTCACAGGATTTGATTGACATTGGCTCCTGCTGCTGCAACTGTGTCCTGTGAGGAGAGAAACACAGATCAGTGCCGCTGCAGATGGGAACAGCACTGGATTGAGAAAGGACTCAGGTAAGTAAATGGGGGGGGGATACAACTACTAAGACATTATTTGACCTTACTGCATGGAATGCATTAAGGTAAAAATGGTTTTCCCTTTACACCACTTTTTTTGTATAGCATAATCTATTGTAAACATTTCCATTGATGATAAGAGAAGTCTAGTGTGTTTGTTTTTTTACTTAACTTAAAGTGTTAACCAATTCCCCACCCCCTGAGTCCCCACCCCTCGTGAACCTGACCAGTCAGAATCCGTCTGGTCTGCACTGGCAGCGCTGGATGGAGAGGAGAGAAAACAGCAGGAAATTCAAACCCCCAGACTTGGAGCAGCTTGTGGAAGCCTTGACAACTCCGAATCGCTGGTACTTGGGGAGGGTGTCGGGCGTGGGTCCAATGTTAGTTCAACTTTACAGATTTTCTGTAAAGGTGAGCTACACTTTAATGCGGAGTTCCACTGGTTTTTGTGTTTATTAAAAGTCAGCAGCTACAAAAAGTGTAGCTGCTGAGATTTAATAAACACACACTCACCTGTCCCACGGTCCAGTGATACGGCTAGCGGGAGCCTCAGTTCTCTCCCTCTTTGCCCTGTGGTGCCGGCATCACAAATGTGGGCACCCGGCTGTGACAGCTTGCAGCTTTATAGCTGGGTGCGCACTGTGCATGCACAAGTCGTGCTGCACGTCCTGAGTGGCTAGGCAATCTTCTGGGACCTGTGACGTGTCCCAGAAGATTGCAGGGAAGGAGATGGAGAGGAAAAATTAAGTCGAGCTGCCTAGGCGGCCCGAGCGGAAGTGGGAGTGGGTACCTGTCAAAACTAGGTACCTGCTCCCCCAATCAAAAAAGGACATGCCAAATGTGGCATGTCAGGGGGTCAGGAGGCATTAAAGCGGAAGTTCTACTTTTGAGTAGAACTCCGCTTTAAGTTATCCAGAAATAATATTGCTATACATATCTTTTTTCTTTCTTGACAAACATAGTGCAACATTTTGCAGATGGGTTACATAGTTAGTCAGGTTGAAAAAAAAGACACAAGTCAATCTGGTTCAACCAATAAAAAGCAATCAATACATATAAAATCTCCATATACACTTTCATCATTTAGCAACAGTTTATTCAGAGGAAGGTGAAAAAAACATATAAAGCATGTTAGGGAAGGTATCTAACTAGGAAAGTACCATGGTTTACCTGTTGCACTTATGCCAAGTAAAGTATTGAATTGTTGTCTCTGCCTGGTCTGAAGTTATTAAAGAAGTGTATCATAAGTAACCAGAACACAGAGTTCACCGAGTGGATCCTAACACAGTGGGGTATGAAGACATAAGTAGTTGCCAAGAGTAAGAAGTGAGAAGTTTAACAAGCAGCCTGTCGATAGCATGTACCTGTTATAGGTGGCATGGCCTCTAGCAGCAAGGGAGATGTTGTTGGCAGTCTGTTGTCGCAAGCGTTCTGTCTACCATAGCAACAGGAATGGATTGCACCACAGAGGTTCCCCATCCTGTACAGAGGTACTGAAGTTCAAGAGTTAATCTAGGGGCATGTGTGGAGCTCCTGCAGAGTGCATGGTGGGCTCCACTCTGGTACTTGGGAGTAGTAGTGGAAGACCCTGGACATGTGGTTGTGGACATTGGCTCAGAGTGTCCCTCTAAATTGCAAGTTATAGTGAAGGTGTACATTGTCACAGGGAACTGATAGGTAAAGTGATTTGTTTTTTTGTTTTTTAAAAACAAACATGTCATACTTACCTGCTCTGTGCAGTAGTTTTGCACAGAGCAGCCCGGATCCTCCTCTTCTTGGGTCCCTCTTCAGTGCTCCTGGCCCCTTCCTCCTGCTGAGCTTAGTGCCCCCACAGCAAGCTGTGTCCATTCAGACATGGAGCCCCGCCCTGGCCCGCACCCTCTCTCTCTCCTGATTAGTTGATTGACTTTGATTGACAGCGGGAGCCAATCACGCCGCACTGCTGTCTCAGCCAATAAGGACGGGAGTCCCGGGCAGCTGAGACACTCCTGCAACATTGCTGAATAAAGACGGGCTCAGATAAGTATTAGGGGGGGCTGAGGTGGGCTGCTGCACACAGAAGGCTTTTTTACCTTAACCACTTACCGCATACTAACGTAGATCTACGTCGGTAAACTTTGCGGTAATGTACCGGGATGATGCCTCTAGCTAGAGGCATCATCCCGGTACCGTGGTTTAGAGCCGACGGTTGGCTTTCCGTCGGTAATGACCGATGCGGCTCGGGAGCCGCTCGATCGTTACCCGGGTGAGCCACCTTCCATGGCTTTTAACGGGGCTCCCGTCCCACCGGGAGCCCCGAGCACCCAGCCAGCATACGTCCGCCGGCTGGATGGAGTCCCGATCAATGCCGGAAACGGCTTTGATCGGGTCTCCGATGACGTAACCCGGAGGCGGCGTCCATGACGTCACTTCCGGGTTACTATGCTGCAAAAGGCGGCAAATTTGAAAAGCGGCTGTATGCAAAAACGCATTTTTTTGGCGTTTTACATACAGGGAAGTGTAGTGGAGGGGTCTAGGGTCTTTTAGACCCTCGATCCCTCCATAAAGAGTACCTGTCACTGCATATTGGTGTCACAAGGGATGTTTACATTGCTTGTGACAGCAATAAAGTGATCAGATTTTTTTTTTAAACTGTAATAAAGTTAAAAAAATAAATAAAATAAATGGGAAAAAAAAATTTTTAGCCGCCCCGTCACCGTTAGCTCGCGCACGAAAAAAACGTACACGGAAGTCGAGCCGCGAATGAAATCGCTGTTCAAACCACACATGTGAGGTATCGCCGCGATCGCCAGAGCGTGGGCAATAATTAAAAAAAAAAGAGCTACACTCTTAACCGTTAAATAAATTTAAAGCGTCGCCTATTGAGATCTCTGTTGACCGTAGTTTGTCGCCATCCCACGGGGGGGCGCAATTTTAAACCGTAATATGTTGGGTATCTATTTACTCGGCGTGACATCATCTTTCACAATATACAAAAAAAATGGGCTAACTTTACTGTTTAATGTTTTTTAAATGCAGTAAAATGTGATTTTTTAAATTTTTCCAAAAAAATTGCGTTTTAAAGACCGCTGCGCAAATACCGCGTGACAAAAAATATTGCAATGACCGACATTTTATTCTCCAGAGTCTTTGCTAAAAAAATATATATAATGTTTGGGGGTTCTAAGTCGTTTTCTAGGAAAAAATACTGGTTTTAACTTGTGAACAAAAAGTGTCCGAAATAGGGCTGGGGCTTAAGTGGTTAATGCATAGAATGCATTAAAAAAATCCTTCTGCCTTTATAATCTCTTTAACTGGAGAACAGTTACAGTGCCAGTGTACATGGTGTACGTTCATTTCTAAGAGTAGAGGTCTGCCCTAAAGAGGAGTTTCAGGCTCCTGCAGAAAAAAATTGAAAGTCAGCAGCTACAAATACTGTAATGTTAGAACACTTACCTGTACAGGAATCTAGCAGTGTCTTCACCTGAGCCGATTTATCAATCGGCTATCGGGTGCTGCCACCGCCATCCCACTAAGGGAAACCAGTGACTTCACAGCCGGTTCCCTACTATGCATGCCTGAAGCGCGCTGCACTTTGTGAATGGGCCAGCTGCGGGGAAAGGAAGAGGAGGGCCGCTGCTGAGTTCAAGCTGAATACCTGTCACAACAAGGTACCCGCTCCCCCCCAAAAGGTGCCAAATATGGCAGCGGTTAGGGGGCAGACAAGTGGAGCTTCCTCCTTTGGGTGGAGCTCCACTTTATCATTAAGTATTCCCCCAGGACAGCCTGAGCCTTGTCCCAGTCACTGCTGAACAGCACAAAGTCAAAGGTACCCCATATGTGTAGTAAAGTGACCCTGTAACAAAGTGCCTAATGTAGCCCAGAAGAACCCAAGTGGGGTAGTCTTTCCATGTGACCCAGTACTTGGCACCCAACGAGTTCATTGGAAAACATTGAGGACGTGACAAATAACACCAACCCCTACAAGCTTAATAGATTACTCCAACTACATCAAGCTGTAGATGGACATATTTAACCTATGTTCGATATCCTTCCCTATATGAAGAGAAGTGTTAGAGTGTGTTAAGACTGTCTGTCTGTTATTACCCTTATAATGGAGAGGGCCTGCAAAGACAATGGGGTTGATATACTAAAACGGGAGAGTGCAAAATCTGGTGTAGCTGTGCGTGGTAGCCAATCAGCTTCTAACTTCAGCTTGTTCAATTAAGCTTTGACAAAAAAACCTGGAAGCTGATTGCTTTCTATTTACAGCTGCACCAGATTTTGTACTCCCTAGGTTTAGTAAATCAACCCCAATGTGTGACTGTGAGGGAAAACCTTTAAGCCTGTATGAACCACACCCGCTTGTTGCTCAGTTTCTATGTTTTTTTCCGGTGATGATTTTTTTGTTTTGGTAAATTTATATTTGCTTCATCTTTGTATTTGTATGTGAGTCCAGAGTGCAACCAGCAAAGGCAAAATGAGATTCACTGCCTTGTTGTACCTGGTCATTACGTAAATACCTTGTAAAATATTAATGTTTTAATACTAACTGATAAAAATACAAATCAGGATCTATTGTTTTATAAGGCTACATTGCAAAACAGTTTGATCTTTGCATATAATTGAAGGAAACAAATTGTTAGAACTTCCTTGTGGAAAATTGGATTATCATGTGGCTATAAGCTGATAGAGCTCCAAAGTTTCATTTAAAATGTCAGTTCTTCCTTCTTTCATGTGAATGACATGGGTGATACTAGGGACCTAAAGACCTGAGGCAACCCTAGTTTTAAAGTGCTACTAAAGTCTCGTTTTTATTTTTGTATAAAAATAACAAACATGTTATACTTACCTGTTCTGTGCAGTAGTTTTGCACACAGCAGCCCGGGTCCTCCTCTTCTTGGGTCCCTCTTCGGTGCTCCTGGCCCCTCCCTCCTGTTGAGTGCCCCCACAGCAAGCAGCTTGCTATGGGGGCACTGAATTCGAGCCCCAGCTCTGTGTCCATTCACACATGGAGCCGTGACTTGACCCCGCCCCCTCTTTCTCCTCATTGGCTCACTGACTTTGACAGCAGAGGGAGCCAATAACGCCCACTACTGTGTCTCAGCCAATTAGGAGGAAGAGTCACGGACAGCCAAGTTTCTTGTACAACATTGCTGGATCGAAATGGGCTCAGGTAAGTATTAGGGGAGCTTAGAGGGGCTGCTGCATAGTGATGGACGAACATCGGCCGGGGCAGTTCGCGATCGTCAGCCGCAAATTTTCTCAAAAGTCCGTGAACCGCGAGTTCGCGGCGGGCCCCATTGACTTTAATGGGAGGCGAACTTTAAAAACCTTTAGGTCATATTTGCAGCCACAAAAGACTTACTAGCAGTGCACAAATAGCCCCAGCACATGGACAATGTCATAACAGAAGTATTGCAATTGGAAAATTTTTTTTTTTTTTCATAAATCAGCCAGAACTGACAGCAGCCGGTAAATACATGTCAAATACATATAGGGTCCATTCACACATCTGTAAAATGGGTCCGCATCCATTCCTTCTAGATTGTAAGCTCTAACGAGCAGGGCCCTCTAGTTCCTCCTGTTTTTAAATGTATTGTAACTGTATTGTCTTCCCTCATATTGTAAAGCGCTGCACAAACTGTTGGCGCTATATAAATCCTGTATAATAATAATAATTCCACAATTTGGCGGAACGTTTACAGACCCATTGATTTTCAATTCCAGCCTGAAAAATTAGGCATTCACAGGATAAAGAAGTAAGTGTCGGCCATTCCAGGCCCCAAAAATTAGCCCACATGCGTTTACCTGACAGCTAAGAACGTTGTATTCTGTGGCTGAAGGTACATTAGGCAGTCACAGGATACAGAAGTAAGTGTCGACCATGAAAGGCCCCAAAAATTAGCCCACATGGGTTTACCTGACAGCAAAGAACATAGTATTTGGTGGCTGGAGGTACATTAGGCATTCACAGGATACAGAAGTAAGTGTCGGCCAGTATAGGCCCCAAAAATTAGCCCACATGGGTTTACCTGACAGCTAAGAACGTAGTATTTGGTGGCTGGAGGTACATTAGGCATTCACAGAAAAAATAATTGTCGGCCATGAAAGGCCCCAAAAATGTGACATTCCATGGACATGAAATGCCTTTTATGCCGCTGTATTTAGCGAAGACAAGGACCAGGAATTGTTGTGGGTGGATGGCAGTCTGACGGATATTTGTGGCCTGTCATGAGGAATTTCAATGAAACATGGTCTACTGGTCACATGTGTTGAATTCCTCAGAGATCCATGCCTCATTCATTTTTATAAATGTGAGGTAGTCTACACTGTCATGAGCTAGGCGAGTGCGCTTATCGGTCACGATCCCCCCTGCTGCGCTGAACGTCCTTTCGGACAGGACACTGGATGGGGGGCAAGCCAACAGTTCCATTGCAAATTGTGCAAGCTCTGGCCAGGGGTCAAGCCTGCCCACCCAGTAGTCCAGGGGTTCATCACTCCTCAGAGCATCCACATCGGCCGTTAACCCGATGTAGTCGGAAATCTGTCGGTCTAGGCATTCCCTGATGCTGGATCTGGAGTACAGCTGTCGATTGTTCGGCTGAAAGAAGGATCTCATATCTGAAGTGACCAAGACATCTTCAAACCGCCCTCTTCTTGCAGGCGATGTTGGATTGCTACCCGCAACTGTCTCTCTGTGACTTGAAATTCCTCTGCCAGCGCACGCAAAAGCAGAATGCAGCATTTCCCGAAGCAAGGCCTGGAAGTGCTGCATTCTGACTGCCCTCTGTGATTGTGGTAACATTTCTGCCATTTTTTTTTTGCACCGGGGGTCTAAGTACGTTGCCACCCAGTACTGGTCCTTGGCCTTTATGCTTTTTATACGGGGGTCCCCCTTAAAACACTGGAGCATGAAGAACCCCATTCGCACTAAACTGGAAGCGGTGTAGTGGCCTGCTTCCAGCTCATCATCCAGGATAATGTCGTCCTCGTTCTCCTCCCCCCATCCACGGATAACACCAGGGATCCCAGAAAGGTTTAAAGCATGCTCTTCTTGCTCCTCCTCATCCCCCCCCCCCGGCACCATCCTCCTCTAACTCCTCTTCAGACTCCTGTTGTTTACTTGTCTCAGATGGAGTAGCACCCACTGGGAATTCATCCAACATTGCAACTTCCTCATCTTTCTGCTCCTGCTCCTCGATGGCTTGATCAATGACACGACGCAATGCACGCTCCGGAAAGAAAGCGTAAGGTACGATGTCACTGATGGCGCCCTGGCCGTGACTGACCAGTTTGGTGATCTCATCGAATGGCCGCAGAAGTCTGCATGCGTCCCGCATGAGCAGCCACTGGCGAGGTGAAAAAAACCCAAGCTCGCCAGAACCTGTCCTGCCGCAGAGTTCGTACAGGTAGCCGTTAACTGCACGTTTCTGCTGGAGCAGCCTATCAAGCATATGCAACGTTAAGTTCCATCGTGTCGGACAGTCACAAATAAGACGCCTGACGGGCAGGTTGTGTCGCCGCTGAATGTCAACAAAGCGAGCCATGGCTGTGTAAGATTTTCTGAAATGGCCCAAGATTTTCCTGGCCTACCACAAGACATCCTGCACCCCAGGGTATTTGGTACCTAATCGGTGCACGACCAAGTTCAGGACCTGTGCCATGCATGGCACGTGTGTTATTTTGCCCTGTTTCAGCGCGCTCAGCAGATTGGCACCATTTTTGCACACCACTTTTCCAACTGTCACATTGAGCGGTGTCAGCCACTGATATACCTGTGAACGCAAAGCTGAAAGGAGTGCAGGACCAGTGTGGCTCTTGGCTTACAGGCACAACAGACGCAGCACAGCATGGCAACGTATCACCTGGCATGTGGAATAGGTTCTGGGGATCTTGGGCGGCACAGCGGAAGAGACAGTAGCAGCGGAAAAGGAAGAGTCAGCCGAGGAGGAGAGGGAGGATGGAGGAGGAGGAGGAGAAGAAGAAGCAGGCCTGCATGCAATCCGTGGCGGTACAACCAAATCTACATGGGTGCCGTGGGTTACATGCTTGACGGCCGTCAGAAGGTTCACCCAGTGGGCAGTAAAAGCGATATACCTTCCCTGCCCGTGTTTGCTAGACCATGTGTCTGTGGTCAGATGTAACTTGGCACCAACACTGTGTCAGAGATATATTCACTTGCCGCTGAACATGGCCATACAGCTCTGGAATGCCCTTCTGTGAGAAATATTTCCTGCCTGGGACCTTCCATTGTGGTGTTCCACTGGCCACAAATTTACAAAAGGCCTCCGAATCCACCAGTTGATATGGCAGTAGTTGGCGGGCTATCAGTTCCGACAAGCCAGCAGTCAAACGTTGGGCAAGAGGGTTATCCGGCGTCATCATTTTTTTCCGCTCCAACATTTGGTCCACAGAAGCCTGCCTTTTTCCAGAGCAACGTGATGATGGCATGATGGAAGGTGGAGTGGAGGACAATTGTGAGGAGAGAGGAGAAGGAGAAGAGGCTGGATGGTGAGAACCTGGAGTGTGGCTTTGTGGGTTCTGACGGTGTTGCTCCCACTGGGTTCGGTGATGGGAGTTCAGGTGCCTTCTTAAAGTGGTTGTCCCCAGGTGAGTGTTGGGCTTACCGCGACTTGTGCGTTGACTGCAAAGGCTGCAGATGGCAACACTGTTGTCAGCATCAGACACATTGAAAAAAGCCCACACTGCGGAGCCATGTGCCGGCGTGCTGGGAGCGCCAGATGTGACTGTACATGGTTGATGGCTCGCTCTTGATACATTTGCAATCTGCTTTGTACCTCTTGTGCAATGCAAGTTCTGCCTGCCTCTCCTCCCTATCTGCCGGTCCGTCTCTCCTTCTGGACTCCCCTCCTCTTCCTCTCTTGTGGCCACCCACGTCATGTCCATAGACACGTCATCATCCACGTCATCATCCACGTCACCTTCCCCACCACTAACATTTGAGATCTCGGAGTAGGCAGCAACAGTGGGGACCAACCTCCTTGGGCTGATCTGTGTACTGTTGTCAGACTGCTGAGTGGCGGCTGTTGCTACCTCCTCTTCCTGATCCGATGCCAAGAATGGCTGCGCATCGCAAATGTCTTGTGATGGATCGGAAAATAATTCCAGTGACTCAAGCGGAGGGTATGTGGTGGTGGTGTTTGTGGTGGTGTCTTTGGGGGTGCACACAGCAGAGAGTGAAGAGGGTGCAGATAGAGAGGATGAGGAGGGTGCAGAAGAGGAAGGCTGAGTGAGCCACTCAACCAAGTCTGGTGCGTCCTTTGACGTAATCGAACGCACCTTCTGAAAATTAACACTTTGGCTCCGGCCTACTGCTCCTGCCCTACCCCTACCACCCCTACGTAAGTGTCTGCCTCTTCCTCTGCCTGTCATGTTTTTAAATTACCCTGTGACAAAAGTCTCTAGAGAAAGGGGGGGAGGGGGGAAAAGGAGAGAAAACCACACAATTGGGTGGGGTCTCTCACCCACTCAAAATATTTTGGGACTTTATAGGCAACTAGCAATTGCTGATCTGAGTGAGAAGAAATGTAACAATCATTTGATAAAAAATATAATTTTAATTAATACAGACATACAAAAATACAACAATAGACATGTGTTCAATAAAACATAATCAATACATACACATAAATCGTAGGACAAACTCCTACACCACTGGAACCCCAATGCCTCCAAAACCAAGGCGATTCATATAAATACATAGTAAGTCATGATGAATCACGATAGAGTATTATAATAATAATAAAATGTATCATTCACTCGTGGTAGATATGGAATCGTGACGCGTTTCGCTTAGTCGCTTCCTCAGACGATTCTTGTCTTCAAGAACGATCAGTTTAAGTTACCCCGTCAGTTGAAGTAGGGTGTCCAATTTAAATGCATACCTGTCTTGTATGACTCCACCAGTATGTATTTTATTTTATTAAGCCCCCAGATAGATCACTGATGATCCCAAAACTTGGTCATAGGACTCATCTGCTTATTAAAGAGGGGTTGGGTTGTCCACGGCTCCCTTCACTTTCAAACGGATGCCTATATTGCATAAAACAGAAGAAAAGATCCCGATCCTGTGTGAAAAACCATCAGCCTCTCCTGGGGAAGCTTACCCTGTCTGACATGTACTCTATCATGATTCATCATGACTTACTATGTATTTATATGAATCGCCTTGGTTTTGAAGACATTGGGGTTCCAGTGGTTCCAGTGTAGGAGTTTGTCCTACGATTTATGTGTATATATTGATTATGTTTTATTGAACACATGTCTATTGTTGTATTTTTGTATGCCTGTATTAATTACAATTATATTTTTTATCAAATGATTGTTACATTTCTTCTCACTGAGATCAGCAATTGCTAGTTGCCTATAAAGTCCCAAAATATTTTGAGGGGGTGAGAGACCCCACCCAATTGTGTGGTTTTCTCTGCTTTTCTCCCCTCCCCCCCCCCTTTTTCGTGTATAATAGGGATGTGGCAATAGCATGCTATAGAGAGTTTGTGTCTCATTCACTCTTAATCAAAAGTCTCTAGAGAATCGCAGTATATCTGGAAAAAGGTATATAACACCCTGCTTCAATCTGTGGTATTGGGAGGCCACAGGTTTATCACACCAGTTTGTAAGGTTCTGGCACTCTCAGTGCCTCCTATCACATCATTTCCGGGTGCTTTCCATCTACCTAGATAGATGAAGCACATATAGGTGTGTTTCCCTTTAAGAGTGCTGACATCATCACTGAGCGCCGGACTAAACAGCTATTTAAATCACCAGCTCTCACTCACATGTGTTCGTTCAACCGTCATGGTTGGAGCGTCCTGATCTCTGAGTTCAGCATGTCAAATCTACACGTTCCTGTATCTCGCTACCTGAACCTCTGTTTTCGGATCCTGTGTCTCGCCACCCGATCAACCCTGGCATGCTGTTTTCACCTTCACCCTTCTCACAACTACCCTGCTGTGTGCCTAGATGTGCCTTGATGCTAACCTGTCTTGAAGCTCTCATGCTTGCAAGCATACCTCGCTGTCGGAACCACGCTGCGCTGATCCCTGTATCCCGCTACCGGATCATCCGCTCTTGTCGAACCTCTCCTCTGCTACATTGCTACTAGTGATAAGTACCCCACAGGGGAAACCTCAATAACCTTCATACTAAAGCTTACACTGTCTAGCTCTGCATACTAAGGACTGTTACTACATCTGCACTATCTAGATTGCTAGCTCTTGAGCCTACTATCATCTGCTCTTGCACTGGGTTAGTCTCTCCTGTATGTCATCTGCTATCCTATCATCTACTACCATACATGATTGCTAACCTATCTGCATCCCATCTGTTACTATCTCATTCTCAAGAACATTTCTCTCAAGTGTCTGTCACCTATCGTCTCTACTCAACCTGTCTCTTCAGCCTATCACCTCTATACTTCTATATACATAGATCACTCCAGGAACTTCTTATTGAGTGTGTGTATTTACTTGCTGAATTGAGATCATCCACACATGATGAGTCTTTGGGAGTTGGGATTGGTGTCTCAGCATTTCTCTACATGACTACTGAAGTGGAATATTTCTGCAGCTGTAAATCCACATCATACATAAAACGCAGGAGCGTTACAGATTGAACGAACCAGATAAAATGGATTCAGCAGAAATGACCACTCAGGTGACACAGTTAACACAACAAGTAACTGCGTTAATACACGCACTTACTGAATTAAAAGAAGACAATCAGGCTCTGACGCAGCAGGTGGCCAGACTGACACAGCCTACTGCTGCTCAACCCCCAGAACCTCTAGTCCTTCTACCAGACAGGTTTGATGGTTCCCGTTCCTCTTTCCTTTTTTTTCGTATGGATTGTGAGCTCCTATTTATCCTTAAGCCTAGGACCTATCATAATGACTTTATTAAAGTGCATGCTGCCATTAATTTGCTTTCTGGCAAAATGAAAACGTGGGCATACCAGAAACTGCAAGAAAAAAGTCTGATCCTAGACAATTGGGAATCATTTGCAATTGCGATGCACTCCCAGTGTCTCCCCTCCCAAAAATCTACTCCTAAACCTGCTCCAGGTAACCGCAGACCCCGGCTACCTAGGGAAAAAAGGAAACCAAATGAATATGGTGATCCTGCCTGGTCATGGTCCAAGCCTGCCTTAAACAGTCAGCCTTGTCACTCTGACACATCTCATTTGAACCCTGATCCTACAGAGATGGATGAGGAGCCTATGGAGATTGGTGCAGTACATACTAAGCTGTCCTTACAAAAAAAAAAAAGATCACAGGAGAATCTGTGGCCTTTGTTTTTATTGTGGAGAAGGGGGACATTTCATTACATCCTGCCCAACCAGACCCCATAGGCCTAAGGCTCTCCCAATGGAGGCCAGGCGAATACGAACTGTCTTCCCTGAAAAACAGCCTGGAAATTACCAAGGCTGTTGCCAGCCCTGTCCCCGTCCTATATCAAAAAAGGGCACCCAGACTTTGACAAATATTGGAATAGATATTCCTTCAACTCCAGTGAACTCGATACCACGTTCTAAAAAACCTCCTGTACCACCTCCTGAGGATACTCTTATTTTTGCAAGCACATTTTTAGCTTCCAATGAAAACATTGAGATTCTTGCACCTGACTGCGTACACGCTTCTAATGGCACGGTGGTATGTAGGAAGGATCTGAGGATGTTTGAAGAAGCATTGGTTGCTAGGACTACTAGGATTACTTCGGATGGTTATGCGTCCGACTCTAGTGAGGGGCAGTGGCGGCTGGTGCTCAAAATTTTTGGGGGGGCGCAAAAAGAAAAATGTAATAGGTATTGCTTCGCGGCAAAAAACGCGCTAAAAAATTGCGTGATTTTGAGGTCATGGTACAGGCATGGCACAGGTGATGGCATAGGCATGTCACAGGTCATGGTACAGGAGATGTTATAGGCATGGCACAGGTCATGGTAAGGGCATGGCACAGGTGATGGTACAGGCATGGCACAGGTGATGGTACAGGCATTGCACAGGTGATGTTATAGGCATGTCACAGGTCATGGTACAGGAGATGTTATAGGCATGGCACAGGTCATGGTAAGGGCATGGCACAGGTGATGGTACAGGCATGGCACAGGTGATGGTACAGGCATGGCACAGGTCATGGTACAGGCATGGCACAGGTCATGGTACAGGCATGGCACAGGTCATGGTACAGGCATGGCACAGGTCATGGTACAGGCATTGCACAGGTCATGGTACAGGCATTGCACAGGTCATGGTACAGGAGATGTTATAGGCATGGCACAGGTCATGGTATAGGCATGGCACAGGTCATGGTATAGGCATGGCACAGGTCATGGTATAGGCATGGCACAGGTCATGGTACAGGCATGGCACAGGTCATGGTATAGGCATGGCACAGGTGATGGTACAGGCATGGCACAGGTGATGGTACAGGCATGGCACAGGTCATGGTAAGGGCATGGCACAGGTCATGGTAAGGGCATGGCACAGGTCATGGTAAGGGCATGGCACAGGTCATGGTAAGGGCATGGCACAGGTGATGGTACAGGCATGGCACAGGTCATGGTAAGGGCATGGCACAGGTCATGGTAAGGGCATGGCACAGGTCATGGCACAGGTCATGGTACAGGCATGTCACAGGTCATGGTACAGGAGGTGGGCAGAGGGACAGGTGGGGGGCAGCGTCACAGAAGATGGGCAGCATCACAGGAGGTGGGCTGAGAGACAGGACAGTGGAGAACCTCTCCAGCATCAGGTCATTAGGCAGTGGTGGGTAGTGGGGCTCGTGCAGTCCCAGTTAGGAAGGTGAGCATGGGGGGGGGGGGGGCGTGAGGATAGATAGGCCAGGGGTGCAGTGGTCAGGAGGTGGAGGGTTTCAGGCAGATGTCTGACCGTTGCTGCGCTCCTCCTGCCTGTCTTCTCTCAGTGAGAAAGCTGACCCACATCATACCGCTTGAAAGAATGAGCCCTGTGTCCTCTGCTCACCTCTGATCCCAGATCCCCCCTCCTCCTCCCCGCTGCCTCCAGTCCCGGCGGACTCCCATTCGGTCACTCTGTCCAGGGCTGGGCTGGGCTCCCCGCTTCTCAAACTAGGAGCGCTCCGCTCCTATTGTAGGGCCGGCCCTGCGCACACAGGAGAGAGAGGAGGCACTGAGGCTGCTTCCAGATATCACTTACCTGCTTGTCTTGGGCTGGCTCTTTCACGACCGGGACCGGGCCGACTTCACTGGCGTCTGCTGCAGAGGTGACGGGACTCCGGAGAGACTTCTCCACCGACAGCGGCTCTGAAGGCGGGCGGGAAGGTGACGGCCAGGACGGTGAGTGATTGACGCACCGCCCCCATGCGACGTCACCCAGGATGTCCTGTATGATTGGTCCAGGCTGGAGACTGGACCAATCACAGCCAGGAATCCATGAAGTGGGGGTGTCCAAGAAATGTGCCCTGCGCCCAGGTTACGCCCCCAAAAGGCAGCCAATCGGCGCCTCTTGTGGGTCGTAACCACCCCACCCCCCCCTCCCCCAGCCTCCACATAGGCCGGCGGCGGCGAGGTTTGCGAACGCAATTTTTTTTTTTTGAAAACTTTATTGTTCATTTTGTCTTTTTTTTTTTTTCTTTTTTTAGGGGGGGCGGCGCCCTGGCGCCCCCTATGCACGGGCCGCCACTGGTGAGGGGTTCATGTAGCAGACACCCTAACAACAAGTGATCCGATTCTCATATCGGCAACAAGTGATCCGATTTTCATATCGGCAACAAGTGATCCGATTCTCAGATCGGTTAACAACCTGATCCGATTCTCATATCGGCAACAAGTGATCCGATTCTCACATCGGTTACCAACCTGATCCGATTCTCATATCGGCAACAAGTGATCCGATTCTCACATCGGTTACCAACCTGATCCGATTCTCATATCGGCAACAAGTGATCCGATTCTCACATCGGTTACCAACCTGATCCGATTTTCATATCGGCAACAAGTGATCCGATTCTCACATCGGTTACCAACCTGATCCGATTCTCATATCGGCAACAAGTGATCCGATTCTCACATCGGTTGCCAACCTGATCCGATTCTCGTATCGGCAACCAGTCTTATCCGATTCTCGTATCGGCAACCAGTCTTATCCGATTCTCGTATCGGCAACCAGTCTTATCCGATTCTCGTATCGGCAACCAGTCTTATCCGATTCTCGTATCGGCAACCAGTCTTATCCGATTCTCGTATCGGCAACCAGTATTATCCGATTCTCGTATCGGCAACCAGTGGTATCCGATTCTCGTATCGGCAACCAGTCTTTTCCGATTCTTATATCGACAACCAGCCTTAGAGGCCTTCCGGAGCCGGCCTTACGGGGGGGGGGGGGGGTACTGTAAGGTTCTGGCACTCTCAGTGCCTCCTATCACATCATTTCCGGGTGCTTTCCATCTACCTAGATAGATGAAGCACATATAGGTGTGTTTCCCTTTAAGAGTGCTGACATCATCACTGAGCGCCGGACTGAACAGCTATTTAAATCACCAGCTCTCACTCACATGTGTTCGTTCAACCGTCATGGTTGGAGCGTCCTGATCTCTGAGTTCAGCATGTCAAATCTACACGTTCCTGTATCTCGCTACCTGAACCTCTGTTTTCGGATCCTGTGTCTCGCCACCCGATCAACCCTGGCATGCTGTTTTCACCTTCACCCTTCTCACGACTACCCTGCTGTGTGCCTAGATGTGCCTTGATGCTAACCTGTCTTGAAGCTCTCATGCTTGCAAGCATACCTCGCTGTCGGAACCACGCTGCGCTGATCCCTGTATCCTGCTACCGGATCATCCGCTCTTGTCGAACCTCTCCTCTGCTACATTGCTACTAGTGATAAGTACCCCACAGGGGAAACCTCAATAACCTTCATACTAAAGCTTACACTGTCTAGCTCTGCATACTAAGGACTGTTACTACATCTGCACTATCTAGATTGCTAGCTCTTGAGCCTACTATCATCTGCTCTTGCACTGGGTTAGTCTCTCCTGTATGTCATCTGCTATCCTATCATCTACTACCATACATGATTGCTAACCTATCTGCATCCCACCTGTTACTATCTCATTCTCAAGAACATTTCTCTCAAGTGTCTGTCACCTATCGTCTCTACTCAACCTGTCTCTTCAGCCTATCACCTCTATACTTCTATATACAGTGGGTACGGAAAGTATTCAGACCCCCTTAAATTTTTCACTCTTTGTTATATTGCAGCCATTTGCTAAAATCATTTAAGTTCATTCTTCTTCCTCATGAATGTGCACCTAGCACCCCATACTGACAGAAAAACACAGAATTGTTGACATTGTTGCAGATTTATTAAAAAAGAAAAACTGAAATATCACATGGTCCTAAGTATTCAGACCCTTTGCTGTGACACTCATATATTTAACTCAGGTGCTTTCCATTTCTTCTGATCATCCTTGAGATGGTTCTACACCTTCATTTGAGTCCAGCTGTGTTTGATTATACTGATTGGACTTGATTAGGAAAGCCACACACCTGTCTATATAAGACCTTCCAGATCACAATGCATGTCAGAGCAAATGAGAATCATGAGGTCAAAGGAACTGCCTGCAGAGCTCAGAGACAGAATTGTGGCAAGGCACAGATCTGGCCAAGGTTACAAAAAGATTTCTGCTGCACTTAAGGTTCCTAAGAGAACAGTGGCCTCCATAATCCTCAAATGGAAGACGTTTGGGACGACCAGAACCCTTCCTAGAGCTGGCCGTCCGGCCAAACTGAGCTATCGGGGGAGAAGAGCCTTGGTGAGAGAGGTAAAGAAGAACCCAAAGATCACTGTGGCTGAGCTCCAAAAACACCTGAAGGATTCCAAGATGGTGAGAAATAAGATTCTCTGGTCTAAAGAGACCAAAATAGAACTTTTTGGCCTTAATTCTAAGCGGTATGTGTGGAGAAAACCAGGCACTGCTCATCACCTGTCCAATACAGTCCCAACAGTGAAGCATGGTGGTGGCAGCATCATGCTGTGGGGGTGTTTTTCAGCTGCAGGGACAGGACGACTGGTTGCAATCAAGGGAAAGATGAATGCGGCCAAGTACAGGGATATCCTGGACAATAACCTTCTCCAGAGTGCTCTGGACCTCAGACTGGGCCAAAGGTTTACCTTCCAACAAGACAATGACCCTAAGCACACAGCTAAAATAACGAAGGAGTGGCTTCACAACAACTCCGTGACTGTTCTTGAATGGCCCAACCAGAGCCCTGACTTAAACCCAATTGAGCATCTCTGGAGAGACCTAAAAATGGCTGTCCACCAACGTTTACCATCCAACCTGACAGAACTGGAGAGGATCTGCAAGGAGGAATGGCAGAGGATCCCCAAATCCAGGTGTGAAAGACTTGTTGCATCTTTCCCAAAAAGACTCCTGGCTGTATTAGATCAAAAGGGGGCTTCTACTAAATACTGAATACTTAGGACCATGTGATATTTCAGTTTTTCTTTTTTAATAAATCTGCAACAATGTCAACAATTCTGTGTTTTTCTGTCAGTATGGGGTGCTATGTGTACATTCATGAGGAAGAAGAATGAACTTAAATGATTTTAGCAAATGGCTGCAATATAACAAAGAGTGAAAAATTTAAGGGGGTCTGAATACTTTCCGTACCCACTGTACATAGATCACTCCAGGAACTTCTTATTGAGTGTGTGTATTTACTTGCTGAATTGAGATCATCCACACATGATGAGTCTTTGGGAGTTGGGATTGGTGTCTCAGCATTTCTCTACATGACTACTGAAGTGGAATATTTCTGCAGCTGTAAATCCACATCATACATAAAACGCAGGAGCGTTACACAGTTCTGCAAATAATTGGCCAGTAACTGTTGTCACTGTGTGTAGCAGAGTTTACACAGCAAAAGAGGCCACATCTTTGCAGGACTAAAATACACTCTTAGAAAAGTATACTGTTAAAAAACACCCCACTTCAATATGAGGTATTGGGGGGCCACTGGTCTATCACACCAGTTGTTAAAAAAAATTGGCCAGTGAGTTTGGCACTGTGTATAGCAGAGTTAACACTGCAAAAGAGGCAATATTGTTGCAGGACACAAATACACTTGTAAAAGTATACTCAGATAACACCCCACTTCAATATGTGGTATTGGGGGGGGGGGGGGCACTGGTCTATCACACCAGTTATAATACATTAAAAGTGCTTTTGTCACTGTTTGTAGTATTGCTGCAGCAACGCTCAGTCACCACACCAGTCACAATGCTGCACAGTGCACAATACAAATCCACTATAATATGCTTTCTATATTACAAAGTATATTATACCATGGATTACACCCCTATATAGTGCACTGCACACCTATACCAAATAAACAGCAGCCCTTGAAATTACTTTTGTGAACATTAACAGAGCGATTTGTGTCACTGCTGATCTCCGTCCCTGGAGCACACTGGATACCTGTCCCTAAACTGAAAAGCTGCACACCTATACCAAATATATAGCACCCCTAACATGACTTTTGTGGATCTTAACAGAGCGACTTGTGTCACTGCCGATCTCGATCTGTCCCTGATGAGCACAGCATACCTGTCCCTAAACTAAAAAGAAAGTGTAGTAGACCTATACCAAATACCAGCCCTCAAAAGGACTTTTGTAGTTCTTAACAGAGCTATTTGTGTCTGGCAATCTGTCCCTGATGCGCACAGCCGAATTCTCCCTATGCTGACAAAAAGCAGAATGTGAAATGGCTGCCAGCTCTGGTCTAGTTATAAGGTAGGGGGCATGTCCATGTGCTGAAATGTTTCAATTGGCTGTCCCGTTCCATCTGACGGCTGTGTCATGGGTGAAAGTTCTCCCCAATGTAAACTAATATGGCCACCGCGAACAACGCCATGTGTTCGCAAAATTGGCGGGTAGCGAGCAAGCAAAATTCGCCGCAAACCGACCGCCGGGCGAACCGCAAGGCCATCCCTACTGCTGCACACATAGTTACATAGTTACATAGTTACATAGTTAGTGAGGCTGAAAAAAGACACAAGTCCATCCAGTTCAACCTATGTGTGTGTGTTTGCTTTTAACCGTACATTGTATACCCCTGTATGTTGTGGTCTTTAAGGTGTCCATCCAATCGTTTTTTGAAACTATCAATGCTCCCCGCTGATACGACTGCTTGCGGAAGAGAATTCCACATCCTTACCGCTCTTACAGTGAAGAACCCCTTACGCACTTTAAGGTTAAACCGCCTTTCCTCTAGTTTAAGTGAGTGGCCACGTGTCTTATTGTATTCCCTTACTCTAAATAGTTTGTTCCTTATGCTAGGGTCGCCAGTACAGTATTTGTACATTGATATCATATCCCCCCTCAAGCGTCTCTTCTCCAGAGAGAATAGGTTCAGTGCTTGTAGTCTTTCCTCATAACCGATGTCCTCCATTCCCCTAATTATTTTTGTTGCCCTTCTCTGGACTTTCTCCAGTTCCAGCACATCCTTCCTGAGGACCGGTGCCCAGAACTGGACAGCATACTCCAGATGTGGCCGGACCAGAGTCTTGTAGAGTGGAAGAATAATCTCTTTATTTCTGGAGTGAATCCCCTTTTTTATACAACCCAGTATTCTGTTGGCTTTGCTTGCAGCGGCTTGGCATTGCATGCCACTTCCAAGCCTGTTGTCTACCAGTACCCCCAGGTCCCTTTCCATCCTAGACTCACCCAGAGGTTCCCCCCTAGTGAGTAGCTTGCTTTCTGGTTTCTGGCCCCCAAGTGCATTACTTTACATTTTTCTACATTAAATCTCATCTGCCATGTAGTTGCCCACCCCGTTATTTTGTTCAGGTCTGCTTGCAAGATTTCCACATCCTGCATAGAAGATATTGGCATGCCTAATTTAGTATCATCTGCAAATACTGAGATTGTACTAGATATCCCCTCCTCTAGATCATTTATGAATAAATTAAACAGGATTGGTCCCAGGACAGAACCCTGGGGGACCCCACTTTCCACACCCGCCCAATCCGAGTACTCCCCATTAATCACCACCCTCTGTACTCTCCCCTGGAGCCAGTTCTCTATCCAGGTACTCACCTTATGGTCCATACCTACCTTCCTTAGTTTGTACAGTAAGCGTTTGTGGGGAACGGTGTCAAAGGCCTTTGCAAAGTCCAGATACACCACATCCACAGGCTTACCTTTATCTAAGTGGCAGCTCACTTCATCGTAGAAGGTTAATAGATTGGTTTGGCATGAACGATTTTTCATGAATCCATGCTGATTACTACTTATAATACCGTTTTCATTACTAAAGTCTTGTATGTGGTCCCTTATCATCCCCTCCAAAATTTTGCAGACTACTGATGTTAGGCTGACCGGCCTATAGTTACCCTTTTTAAATATTGGTACCACGTTGGCTTTTTTCCAATCAGCTGGCACCATACCTGTCTGTAAACTATCCTTAAAGATCAAGAATAATGGTCTGGCAATCACCTGACTGAGCTCATTTAGAACCCTTGGGTGCAAGCCATCCGGTCCCGGGAATTTATTTATGTTAAGTTTCTCTAGTTTAGCTCTAAGTCTATCCTCTGTTAGCCATGGCGGCACTTCCTGAGGTGTATTATTTAGTTCGGCCTTACAAGCGGGGTTCGTGTAGCCCCCCGATTCCTTTGTGAAGACTGAAGAAAAGAAATTATTTAACACTTCCGCCTTTTCTCTGTCCTCAGTGGCCATTTTTCCTTTATCATCTTTTATGGGGCCAATGTGTTCTGGCCTCGCTCTCTTACTGTTTATATACTTAAAGAATTTCTTGGGGTTCTTTTTACTCTCCTCCGCTATATGTCTCTCGTGTTCTATTTTAGCCGCCCTGATTTCATCTTTACATTTCTTATTACACTCTTTGTAATGCTTAAATGCTGCCAATGACCCCTCAGTCTTGTATTTTTTGAAGGCCTTTTCTTTAGCTCTAATATACATTTTTATGTTGGAGTTTAGCCACCCAGGGTTTAGTTTTGCTCTTTTAAATTTATTTCCCTGTGGAATGCACTGGCCCACCCCCTTGTTAAGTATGCTCTTGAAGCACTCCCATTTTTCCTCCGTGTTCTTTGTTCCCAGGGTTCTATCCCATTTGATATTTTCTAGCAGCGAGCGCAGTTTAGGGAAATTGGCTCTTTTGAAATTCAGTGTCCTTATATTACCCTTGTGTTTCCTATTACTGTAATTAATACTGAAACCAATTGACCTATGGTCACTGTTCCCTAAGTTGTCCCGTATTTCTATATCCGTGAGCAGGTCTGTATTGTTGGTAATCAGTAGGTCAAGTACCGCATTGTTTCTTGTCGGTGCATTCACCATCTGACCCATGAAATTGTCCTGCAAAACATTTAGGAACTGCCGAGCCTTGGCTGAATGCGCGGTTCCTTCTGCCCAGTCTATATCAGGATAATTAAAGTCCCCCATTATAATGACATTTCCCATCCTTGCTGCCAATCCTATCTGTAACATGAGGTCCACCTCACCCTCCTCCCTCTGGTTTGGGGGCCTATAGCATACGCCCAATATTACCTTCCCCACCGTGCCTTTCCTTTGAAGCTCTACCCATAGGGATTCTGCCTCGTCCATAGCTCCATTATTAATATCATCCCTCATATTTACCTGTATACTGTTCTTAATATACAAACATACCCCTCCCCCTTTTTTACCCTCTCTATCTCTGCGATAAAGGGAATACCCCTGAATGGTCGCCATCCAGTCATGAGAGCTGTCAAACCAAGTCTCAGTTATCCCCACAAAATCTAAGTCCTCCTCAAACATCAGCAGCTCCAGCTCTCCCATCTTGTTGGCCAGGCTTCTGGCATTGGTATATAAGCCTCGTAATTTTGATGTTTTTAGGCTGCTCTCTTGATTTTTCCCCGTACCCACCCTGGGTATAGGGGCTCCGAACACCCTACCGCTAATGCCCCCATTTCTGCCCTCTGAAACTTGCTTTCCACTGGCTAATTCTACATCTGTACCCTCCCCCCCATTCCCTAGTTTAAAAGCCCCTCTAACTTTTTGGCCATCCTCTCACCCAGTACGGCTGCACCCACCCCATTTAGGTGCAATCCGTCCCTACCAAAGAGCCGGTGACCGACTGAGAAGTCGGCCCAGTTCTCCAGGAACCCGAAACCCTCCTTACTACACCAGCTCCTCAGCCACTCGTTAACTTCCCTAATCTCCCGCTGCCTCTCTAGTGTGGCTCGAGGTACCGGTAGTATTTCGGAAAATACTACCTTGGAGGTCCTAGTCCTCAACTTAGCGCCTAAGTCCCTGAAATCGTTTAGGACTCTCCGTCTTCCTCTGCCTATGTCATTGGTACCCACGTGTACCATGACAGCTGGGTCTTCCCCAGCCCCACCCAATAATCTGTTCACCCGATCCGCGATGTGCCGAACCCGAGCGCCCGGCAAACAACAGACTGTTCGGCGCACACGGTCTTTGTCACAGATTACACTATCTGTCCTTCTAATAATTGAGTCCCCTTCCACCAGCACCTGTCTTTCCTTTCCCTTTCTCCCGGCCTCACTGGAGGAGTTCGTCCCCTGGCAGCTAGGGGCGTCGCTCTGCTCCAGCAATGCTGGTCCCTGACTGGTTTCCCCAACATCACACAACGGGGCGTATCTATTGGGGTGCTCCAGCCCAGGATCAGCCTCCTTGACTTGTCCCCTTCTACCCCTCCTAACTGTCACCCCTCTGCTCTGCTCTGATGCCTGCACCTCCGATACTCCGCCCACCTCTGTGCAGGCCCCTGTCTGCACCTGATTGGTACAATCCTGGCTCTCCTCCGGTATGGACATTCGTCTCAGTGTTGCCAGCTGCTTCCCTAGATTCAGGACCTGAGCTTCCAGGGAAGCAACGTGCTCACATTTTGCGCATTTGTATTCGCCCTCGATCGCATGACCGAGGAACGCATACATATCACAAGATGTACACCGAGTCGCATCTCCACACCCGCCGGGCATTGTACCTACTATCTAATCTAATGGGGATTCAGCGATTTAAGTCTATCCTATGTGGCTATTTCCTGGCTTCCTAACGCTACCTTCTCACCCTCTGGTATTCCGCTCCACTCACTTGACACCGGTCAGTCACCCAACACTCACAATCTCACAGCCCGGTCAGACGCACAACGCTGAGTCGCACAGCCCGGTCAGACGCACAACACTAAGTCGCACAGCCCGGTCAGACGCACAACACTAAGTCGCACAGCCCGGTCAGACGCACAACACTAAGTCGCACAGCGCGGTCAGACGCACAACATTCAGTCGCACAGCCCGGTCAGACGCACAACACTGAGTCGCACAGCCCGGTCAGACGCACAACACTGAGTCGCACAGCCCGACAATGCGACTCAGATAGAATTACGTTACGATAGAAAACCTCCTGCCTTGCCTTTACAATCACTTTAAGTATTCTGGGGCTTCTAGCATGCCTGATGAACATTGAGGGTGTCTGTTTCTTGCCCCCATGTAAACGTTTCTCTCTTCTGTCTTTCTGTTCCTCTCTCTCACCACTACACTCTTAGTTAAACCATTCAATCTCAACTTTTTGCTAACAGCAAGTCATAAAAACCCTGGCACTCAGAAGGATAAAAGTACAAAATCTCTTTATTTTTAGTTTTGGATAGGATAGATCGTAAAAAGATGGGACCCTCTGTTAAATTTTTATTGCTGTCTGTATACCTATTGTGTTTGCCTATTTTTTTGTACTGGTGACCTTTGTCACTGAGAAATAAAATAAGGAGAAATCTAAAATTTTACAGATGTCACCAAAAAAGAGGTGAGTAGAAATTTTCCAATATAAACATTTGTTCCCGGGACCAATTTGAATGTGAGGAATTCCCCTAACTTGGGAGATTTTCTGTAGCTTTCTTTTGCATCACTGGACAGAAAGTGAAGGGACATTTCCCAAGTGGAATACAAACAGCAAAAAAACTGGAATGGATGTAAAATTGTATTTTGCACTTTTGCAGTCAAAAGGAACCCCCCCCCCCCACTATATTACACTGCATACCTAAAAAACAATATATATATATATATATATATATATATATATTGTAAGGGATTAGCTCGGTGGCGGGTGTGGATGACCCCTTGGGGGGTGTGTTTTCACAGAGAGATAGCCGAAAAGTGCTTGCAAACAACAGTTTGGTTTATTAATGCAATTTTTCTTCACCAGACTGCAAGCGTCAAAAACTGCAAAATAAAATAAAACATAAAATTTAAATCCTTGCCTCTGTGGGCGGCTACCTTCTCACACTGGAACCTACCTAAGAGTCTGTCTCCAACCTACTGTTGGGCAGACTTTCTTATCCTACAGCGGATACTCAACAGTCCATGTTTTATCTCTTCACACAGCACATGTTCATTTAACAGGTCCCTTTACTCTTCACAATGAGAATGTCCCTTTTGCTTGTCTCTTCACATGGCAAACATTCCTTTATTTCTTCCACATAGAAATAGTTTGTTTTCTCACCTTGAGACGTCTTCACAACTGGTTAATTTCCCCTTCACACAGGAAATGTCCATTGGTTTCTTTTCACCTAGAAACGATCCAAGACCTCACTTCAAGTAGTCTTCACACTTGTTACCCTCCTTAGCGCACATCACTTCAGGGGGTCTTCTCCCATGCTCACCAGCTTGTCGGGAGGCAATCTGTCTGTCCTCCTCTCCCAGCCCACACGGCGACAGGAGGCAGCAGTCCTTCTCCCAGGCTTCCTCAGCGTTGGGAGGCACACATCTGTCTGTCCTCCTCTCCCAGCCCACACGACGACAGGAGGCAGCAATCCATAGACTTCCTTTGGACAAATTATAGAGGCCTTAACTTCCTCATTCCGAACAGCTGAAGGCCTTTCAACTTCCTTAGACAGTTCTGGCTACCTCTGCAGCCGACACCCTATAGTAATTGGTGATTTGTCTAACCCAGGTGGAAGTGTAGCTCCTGTCTGTGACTACATTCACAGATTTACCTAACTTCCTGTCACAATATATATATATGTATATATCTCCACTAATCGGGTGAGTCACTCCTCTTGTATCTGGGTAATTCCAAGGAGAGATGCCACAGTGGGCTCCCAATCATCTACCAATTTCAATAGAGAGAAGAGAAGGAAAACCATCTCCAATGCAAAAGATTACTGAATAGTATTCTCCATACAATACGTGAAAATAAGCAGCAACTGTACAGTTTTGAGCATACCATGCTCTTAATCAAGCTGTGTGTGACTATATATACAACAGATTCCTACCAATATACCAACATAACAGGGTGTACCCACACAGGTGCATCCCAAATTGCCAGTCCTACCTAAATTAACACCTTTAATCTACTATATATACAAAAGTGTATAAAAATTTGCTACATACAATAATTATCTAACTAAACATTCAACTATCAATTGTTTCCACTATGCCAAAAAATAGCCACATTTCTATACAATGTTTCTTTCTATATAATCTTCTCCATTAATTATTCAATCTATTAACTTTTTTTTCTTTTTTGTGTCTGTTCACACCTACAAGAAAGCATAGCGAATATCAAAATGCATCCCATTCACAAAAATAAATACAAATCCTAATCTCAGACAGCGCATACTCAGACTGGTCTGAGATAGTAAGCGGGGTCCCCCAAGGCTCAGTCCTGGGCAGTGGCGTAGCGTGGGTTGTCAGCACCCGGGGCAAGGTAAGTAATTTGCGCCCCCTAACCCGCGGGATTTTAGCACTCGAGTCTCTTCCACTAGATTAGTTAAAGAAACCCTTACCCCCTAAGCACATGTATTGTTTGTTATGAAAATAACTAATGTAATTAAAGTAAAATGCATCTAAATACAAGTTTGAATGACCAGCGTGCCCCCTTTCAATGCAGAATGACCAGCGTGCCCCCTTTCAATGCAGAATGACCAGCGTGCCCCCTTTCAATGCAGAATGACCAGCGTTCCCCCTTTCAATGCAGAATGACCAGCGTGCCCCCTTTCAATGCAGAATGACCAGGGTGCCCCCTTTCAATGCAGAATGACCAGCGTGCTCCCTTTCAATGCAGAATGACCACGTGCCCCCTATCAATGCAGAGAGACCAGCGTGCCCCCTTTCAATGAAGAGAGACTAGCGTGCCCCCTTTCAATGCATAATGACCAGCGTGCCCCCTTTCAATGCAGAGAGACCAACGTGCTTCCATTCAATGCAGCGAGAATAGCCTGCCCCCTTTCAATGCAGAATGACCAGCGTGCCCCCTTCCAATGCAGAGGGACCAGCGTGCCCCCTTTCCATGCAGAGTGACCAGCATGCCCCCTTTCAATGCAGAATGACCAGCGTGCCCCCTTTCAATGCAGAATGACCAGCGTGCCCCCTTTCAATGCAGAATGACCAGCGTGCCCCCTTTGAATGCAGAGAGACCAGTGTGCCCCCTTTCAATGCAGAATGACCAGCGTGCCCCCTTTCAATGCAGAGAGATCATCGTGCCCCCCTTTCAATGCAGAGAGAACAGCGTGGCCCCTTCAATACAGAGAGACTTACCTGCAGCTGCCGCTTCTCCTCAGTTTCCCGCGTCTCCTCGAGTCCTCCCGCCCCCTCCTCGGCCAATGGCATGCGTTTGCCTTTCGGCCAATCAGGAAGCGGGTCTCGGACCCGCTTCCTGATTGGCCAGGAGGAGGATCCGTGTGGCAATAGCAAATTTTCGTTCGCTATTGTCACACAATGGGTGGGCTCGGGCGCAGTGCTCTGCGCCCCGGGTCCACCCTTTTTTTAAGCCTATTAGAGCCTCTAACCCACTCTGTGACAGCGCCAGGCTGCTGACTCACTTGCTGCTAAACTGACTGAGCAGTGAGGAGAGGCAGCATAGGCGGGGCTTGGCTTGCAACACCACCCCACCCTACACCAATGGACAGGTGAGGCATAGTCCAGCCCCACTCGACCCGCCATTTTCAGCCATAGGGCGGCCGTGCTGGACATCTCCCAGCCTAATGATGGAGGCAGCCGCAAACAGTGTGTGAACTGTGTATGTCAGAGTCAGACAGACAGAGTGACACTGCGGATGCGCCCCCCCAGATGTGGCACCCGGTGCGGCTGGCCCCCCCTGCACCCCCCACGCTACGCCACTGGTCCTGGGTCCAACCTTGTTCAATTTATTCATAAACAACATTGAGGTCGGGGTCAGTAGTTCAATAGCAGTTTTTGCAGATGACACAAAATTGGGCAGGGCAATAACCACACAGCATGAAGCAGATATCCTACAGGATGACCTGGACAAAATAACAGAGTGGGCAACGACTTGGCAAATGAGGTTTAACGTAGAGAAGTGTAAGGTTTTGCACTTGGGGACTAGAAACATAAAAGCACAATACACGTTAGGAGGGGAACCCTTGGGGGAATCAAAAATGGAGAAAGATCTGGGAGTCTTGGTTGATGATAGACTAGGCAACAGCATGCAATGTCAAGCGGCAGCCGCCAAAGCTAGCAGAATATTAGCATGCATAAAGAAAGGGATGTATTCCAGAGATAAGACTATAATCCTTCCACTTTATAAAACTCTGGTCCGACCGCATCTGGAGTATTCTGTCCAGTTCTGGTCGCTAGTCCTCAGAAGGGATGTGTTGGAGCTGGAGAAAGTCCAGAGAAGGGCAACTAAGCTAATTAGGGGATTGGAGGACCTTGATTATGAAGAGCGTCTACAATCACTTGATTTATTCTCCCTGGAGAAGAGACGCCTGAGGGGGGACATGATAGCAATTTTTAAATATCTCAACGGGGATCTCAGCTTAGAAAAAAAGCTGTTTAGTCGAAGGGATTGCATGAGGACTCGGGGGCATACAATGCGATTAGAGGAGAAGCGTTTTAACCTCAGGCAACGTGGGGGGTTCTTTACTGTTAGGGCTACAAGATTGTGGAATTCTCTACCACAAGAGGTGGTTTCTGCGGGTAGTATGGGGGCTTTCAAAAGACTATTGGACGTGCATCTCAAGGATCAGAACATTCAGGGGTATGTGAGATGATTACAGCCACACACACCTACTCAGGTTGAACTGGATGGACTATTGTCTTTATTCAACCTCACCTACTATGTAACTATGTAACTATTCATCCCATGAGGATGCAAAGATTGAAGTTTATTGATCCACCATACCTCTCTTTGTTTTAATTTTAAAATCCTGTCCCCACCCCTTCTGTCCCTGAGCACTTCTTCCAAAATCATAAATGGCAGATCTGAATCCTTATGTCCCTGTTCAGAGAAATATTTTGGTACCGGCAATCCAGGTTGTTTATTCCTAATGGAGCTGTGATGCTTGGCAATTCTATCTTTAATTTTTTTGTGTGTGGTTTCTCCCACATAGATCAATTTGCATGGACACACTGAGATATTTTTTTTACATATGCAGACTGACATGTATGAAAGCCCTTCATTCTATATCTCTGTCCATTGCCTGGATGAATATAATTCTCTCCTTTCATTATCAGATTACACTGTATACAATTCAGATAGGGGAAGCATCCATTTCTCTTTATACCCAGGAAAGCAGTTTTTTATTTCAGGCTTCCTCATCCTAAACTCAGACCATACCAATGTGTCTCTCAATGTTTTATTCCTACGGAATGCTTTTAAAGATACCTGTTGAAAAAGGTCTATCTGTGGGTATGCATGTTTCAGTAAGTGCCAATGCTGTCTAATGATTTTAAAGATGTCCTCACTATAACTATGAAATTGCATAGAAAAGGGCAATCGCCTCACATTGTACACACATATGGAACTGAATCTCTGGTTTTAATCAAACATTTGTAAAGACTCCATGGGCTCTAATGTTTCGCCGTCATTTGCTTGTGCATTCATGAATAATTTTGAACAGAAATACATCTATAATTATTTTAAAACACATTGCGCCACCTGGTGGCGCTTTATTGATGATGTTTTTGCAATATGGTGGGGTGAAATGGAGTCTTTATGAATGTTTGATGAAATGCTTAATGCTTACTGTACAGAGATTAAGTTCAATACGTGTGTAGGAGGTGCATCCGTTCCATTTCTATACACCAGGATTTATATTGATAACAACAAGATAGAGTCAGCTCTGTAGGGTAAAACGTATTGTAAGTGACAAAGTCAGGTGCGAGAGGAGGATTGGAGACAGGGCTCAAGTCCTGCGGGAACTCATGGGAACGGCGTTCCTGTACTTATTCTACAACAGGAACGCCATTCCCGTTCCCCCTGAGCCCCGACACGATCCCAGCAACACTTCCTGCTCTGGGATGGTGGGCTGGTAAGCCCAGATTATGGGTTCCTGACCCGCCATCCCCGAGAACAGCATGAGGAAAGGAGCCGCACTACAGGAAGCAGAGCCGATGCTTCCTATATAGTGCCGGCTCCTGTCACAGGTTGAGTGATATCAAATGTACTCCGTCTGTGACAGGACACAGGCACCATACAGGAAACATCAGCTCTGCAGATGAGAGGGAGGTAAGAGCGAGAGGAGGGAAGGAGATACATGAGAGAGAGAGGAGGGAAGGAGAGACATGAGAGAGAGAGAGGAGGGAAGGAGAGACATGAGAGAGAGAGGAGGGAAAGAGAGACATGAGAGAGAGAGAGAGGAGGGAAGGAGAGGTAGAGAGAAAGATGGGGGAAGGAGAGAGATTAGAAAGAGAGAGAGGAAGGAAAGAGATAGCAAGAGAGATGAGAAAGAAATAGAGAGATGGAAATAGAGCGATATAAAGAGACAGATGGAAAGAGAGAGAGGGATGGGGGAGAAAAAAAAAAAAACAAGTGAAAGAGAGAAGAAAGAATGAAAGAAAGAAAGAAAGAAAGAATAGAGAGGGGTGAGAGATAGAGAGAGGAGAAATAAAGAGGGAGAAAGAGGGATGAAATAAAGAGAGACAGAGGAGAAAGAGAGAGAAAGAAACAGGGGAACCAAAAGAGATATGCCTTTGGTCCCTTTCACAGGGGCTTTCCGATCCCATCTGCCAGGCAGTTTTTCAGGCAGACCGGATCAGATGCTCCATGCAGCCCTATGGAGCAGCGGATGTCAGCGGAGACATCCCCGCTGACACCCGCTGCTATCCAATCTGATCCTGTCCGTGAAATCCGGACGGATAGAAACCCTATTTTCCATCCGTCTGGAGGATAGGATCAGGATTGGATGAAAACAGACAGGTGGTCCGTTCTCATCCGATCTCCCATAGAGGAGAGCGGGGCTCGGACAGCTCTGTCTCTGCACACAGAGCGGAGACGGACCTGTCATCCGCCTGCTCAGCGGGGATCGGCTGATCGATCCCCACTGAGCAAAACGGACTCCGTCGGGCGCACCGCCCGTGTGAAAGACCCTTAATGCTACTGAGCAAAATCCATATAATTCTAAATCAAGTCTATTTTGCAAAGAAATATGTAACAGATCCAGGGTTTTAATGATGTTGTGTCCAACGGATATAAACCACGCCCGTACTGCAAATTTGCAACTCAATGTATATGTAACCCACCAACAGTACCTTCCAGCAGTACCCACCAGCAGTACTCGCCAGCAGTACCCACCAACAGTACCTGCCAGCAGTACACACCAGCAGTAGCCACCACCGGTACCCGCCAGCAGTGCCAGCCAGCAGTACCCACCAGCCGTACCAGTCAGCAGTACCCACCAGCAGTATCTACCACCAGTACCAGCCAGCAGTACCCACTAGCAGTACAAGCCAGCAGAACCCACCAGCAGTACGAGCCACCACTACCCGCCAGCATTACCCACCAGCAGTACCCACCAGTAGTACCAGCCAGCATAACCAGCTCTGGAGGACAGCCAGTTAGCAGCCACCAGCCATACCCACCTGGGGGACAGCAGCAGCTAGCGATACCTGCAGGAACCCAATTCAAACCACTTAAAAAAAACACAAGGGGATCCGTCCCCTTCTGTCTGGGCAGATCAGATTGAAGGGCACATAGAGTAGAGCGGGCTGTGTCCGTGTCTACTCTGCATATGCTGACACGGACCTGTCATCTGATCTGCCTGCTCCGTTCATTGTGGCCCGCTACTGGTTACCAAGTCACTAAAGTGGCCCTCGCACCTCAAAGGTATATATATATATATATATATATATATATATATATATATATATATATATATATATATATATACTGTATATACACACAAACACACACTTTTGTGGGTGAGCTCCCACACTTTGTTTCCCAGGACTTGACCCCTGATTGGAGAGATGTGCCAAAGATTTAGAGAGCGGGGGTACCCCGAAAATATAATCATACAAGAGGTCAGGGAAATTACATCAAGATGAAGAAAATAAAACTATGGGGGGACAGAAAAAAGATGTGAGGTGATTGCCCTTTTCTATGCAATTTCATAGTTATAGGGAGGACATATTTAAAATCATTAGACAGCATTGGCCCTTACTGAAATGTGCATATCCACAGATAGAGCTTTTTCAATAGGTACCTTTGAAAGCATTCCGTAGGTATAACACATTACGAGACACATTGGTATGGTCAGAGTTTAGGATGAGGAAGCCTGAGATAAAAACTACTTTCCTGGATGCTTCCCCTGCCTGAATTGTAAAAAAATTTAATCTAATGAGGAAAGGAGAGAATTATATTCATCCAGGCAATGGACAGAGCTATAGAATAAAGGGCTTTCATACATGTCAGTCTGCATATGAAATTTGAAATCTTAGTGTGTCCATGCAAATTGATAAATGTGGGCGAAACCACACACAGAAAATTAAAGGAACAAGAAGGTATACTTCAAATAATGAAATGGCCAGCACAGCCTCCAGACTTAAACCCCATTGAGCTCGCTTGGGATGAACTGGACAGAAGAGTAAAAGCAAAGTAACCTACAAGTGCAACACAACTGTGGGAACTTCTGCAACAGTGTTAGGAAGAACTTTTTAAACAATAATTGATTTTAAATTATATAAAGAATGACATAAGTGTGTTTGGCAGTTATATCTGCAAAAGGTGGCTTAACTTTGATAAGTCAAAAATGTAAATTACAATTCCATGATTTCTTCTTCATACATTAAGACCTTAAACATTAAAATAAAACTGAAAAGATGGGGACATTCTAAAACTTTTGACCGGAGATGATATATATATATATATATATATATAATATATATATATATATATATATATATATATATATATATATATATATATATATATATATATACACTGTACACACACTGCTCAAACAAAATTAAAGGAACACTTTGAAAACAATTCAGATCTCAGTGGGGAAAAATATCATAGTGGACTAATATCGACTGGGTAATGTGTCAGGAATGAAGGGATGCCACAACCTTTGATGGAAATTAAAATGATCAACCTTCAGTGGGCTGAATTCAAAGACACCCCAAAAATCAAAGTGAAAAAATTATGCAGCAGTCTGGCCCATTTTGCTGAAATTTAATTGCAGCAACTCATGGTCCTCAGTAGTTTGTATGGCCCCTGCATGCTTGTATGCATGCCTGACAACGTAGGGGCATTCTCCTAATAAGACAACAAATGGTGTCCTGGGGTATTTCCTCCCAGATCTGGACCAGGGCATCACGGAGCTCCTAAACAGACTGAGGTGCAACCTGGCGGCGTCGGATGGACCGAAACATAATGTCCCAGAGGTGTTCTATTGGATTTAGGTCAGGTAAAGATAGGGACCATTCAATGGCTTTAATTCCTTCATCCTACTGGAACTGGCTGCATACTCTCACTACATGAGGCTGGGCATTGTCATGCCCCAGAAGGAACCCAGGACCCATTGCACCAGTGTAGGGTCTGACAATGAGTCCAAGGATTTCATCCAGATACCTAATGGCAGTCAGGGTGCCATTGTCTAGCCTGTAGAGGTCTGTGCCTCCCTACATGGATATGCCTCCCCAGACCTTCACTGGCCCACCACCAAACTGGTCATGCTGAATGATGTTACAGGCAGCATAATGTTCTCCACGGCTTCTGCAGATATTTCACGTCTGTCACATGTGCTTAGGGTGAACCTGCTCTCTTCTGTGAAAAGCACAGGGTGCCAGTGGGGACCTGCCAATTCTGGTGTTCAATGGCAAATGCCAATCTAGCTCCACATGCCGGGCATTGAGCACAGGGCCCACTAGAGGACGTTGGGCCCTCAGGCCACCCTCATGAAGTCTGTTTTTTGATTGTTTGGTCAGAGACATTCACACCAATGGCCTGCTGGAGGTCATTTTGCAGGGCTCTGGTAGTGTTCATCCTGTTCCTCCTTACACAAAGGAGCAGATACCAGGCACTCGTGCTGATAATAGGCATCCATGATGGCTAGGCTTTGCTGCCCCTTACGACCAGGGCGGTCGACCAAACACTGAAAATACAAAGCAAAGAAAAGGGCGCACCAGCCTAGCGCATTATCCTCAGCGAGTTTATTAAATGAAAAAATTAAAATCAGCTACTCACAAACAATCGTGAAATTCAGGCACATCAATTCCATAAATCTGCCTCATGCCAGAGGATCAACGTCTTTACTGGAAGCAGAGGGCTGACGCGTTTCGAGGCCGTGCCTCTTCTTTAGAGCCTGGAGGCCATGGTCAAGTCCGTAGTTTAAATATGGTATGGAAGACCAGGCCTCCACATGGCCCTTGGGGATGTGGGAGGAGATATCGCCCAAGTGGGCGTGACTACACAACTGATTGCCCAAAACTATTGCAGATCACAATTACAATTACAATTTCAAGTGGCTAGCCCTAAGCGACCATTTGCTCCACTGGTGAGCTATCCAATCCATCAAAAATTCCCAACTCATCGCAAACTCTACTTCAAAAATCATACATGCCAAATGATACATTTAAGCTAGTGTGGTAAGACAGACCTGTGCCTGTCTCAGTCCAAACCAAACAGAACATCGCATCCTCCTCATGCAGTGACACAGGGACAATCCAGCGCATGGTATTAGTCAGGCCATTGTTTATGCACATCCAAAGAACTGTGCATACACACACTCTTTGTAGATAGATATTGTGTAAGGTTACTATAATAGTGCACTGTGGACTGTTAGGGGTTAATGTGGTAGACTGTGGACTGTCAGGTGTAATCGGTTTTAAAAAAGTTATCATAAAGAAGATACTAGTACTAGGCACATTACCTGGTGGTCTAGTGGTGTCCGCTATTAGCTTGTTTGTTCGAATATTAAAAACAGTGACACTGCAGCGGCGGAACAGCGGTGGAACGCACGCCGCTCATCTCGGAACTGGCGTGCGCACCACCGCATGACATCACTTCCGCCCGTCCAGGCAGTGACGACTTCCGCCCGTCTCACTAACCGGGCGGTGGAACACGACTTCCGGATCCGGAAGGTGAGGGGAAGCCATCCAATCCGATGGTGCCCCCGGCAAGCTGTTCCCACAGTAACCGCAAGAGGAGGGCGCATGTATGCTCCGCCCATACATAGTACAAACCATACCATACGATACGGGCCAGAGTGGAGCAAATCAGGGGATCATATCCAGAAGAATTTATATTTAAATACACAATGGAGAATCCACTCTGGTGGGAATTATATGGAAAGCTCACCAAAAGTGGAAAAAATGGTAGTCACACATGATTGTAATAGCAGTAACAACATTCATACATACATCAGATACAATAACCTGGAACAATAAAATTAAAATTGATATTAGGATTAATAGGTACTTGTGGACCAATGACGTGACTTGCTGAGCGAAAATAAAATCACATATATATATAGATAAATAGAAAAATGCTCAATATCCAATTACAATATGCACAGTGATGAATAATAAATATATATATATATATATATATATATATATATAGATACTGAACTAAAATAATTCCTTATATAAAATCTATGTTAAAACCATATAAATATATGTGTGCATATAATGTGACTCGTTGAATATAGCGTGTAGAACCTTTAACGCGAATTTGCGCGTGCTATACCTCCTCTACAAACAGACCTTGGAGAATTTGGGAAACTTAACTCCGTAAGCCAGTACAGAACATTAAGTGTGGGATCTATACTGAAGACTATACTCTTGAGATATATTAAGGGGGGGAAAAAAGAAGATGGTATATAAATAAGTGTGTGTATGTACGTGCATGTTTCTATGCACACACGCCCACACACACACACATGGAGGAAGGGAGGGGAGGGGGGGGGGGGCACACATGCACATACGCCAGCCTATACATATGCTCACCAGCACATGCGTGTGGACCCCTCAAAAGGAAATGAGAGTAGTGCGATACTAGGATGGAGCCATAGGGAAGGGGCAGTAGTAACTGAACAGGTGCCGGGAGGGCAGGAACACTTACAGAAAAGAGGGGAAGGAGTGCGCTGTAAGGAACTACAGTACGCCCTGGATCTCGAGATCTTCATTCAATCCCCCAGGGGACATAGACCCTAGGGTGAAGATCCAGTATGACTCCCTTCTGCACAACTTCTGAAACCTAGCCCCCTCATCAGGGTCCTTAGCTATTAGCTCAATACCAAAGACCCGTAGGCCCGTCGGATCCCCATCATGATGCTGCTCGAAGTGGCGAGGTATAGAATAGCTATTGCGGTCCTTCGTTCCTGCCTTCGTTTTCCTGTTCAAAATGCTGCACTTATGTTCACCAAACCTTACTCTGAGGGGCCGTATAGTACGGCCTACATAGAGTAGGTTACACGGGCAGACGATACCGTAGACTACATAGTTGGTGCCGCAATTGATAAACTGTTTGATACTCCTACTGCGGCCATCCAACCCGAGAACTTCACTCTTTCTATGCCACATGTATGAACAGGTTCCACAATTCCTCACTCCGCACCTAAAACTACCCTTTTGATCAAACACAGTGAACCACGGGTTACTCAGGGTGATACCACCGCGCTCCTTGATCTTCTTAACTTTGCTGGGGGCAATCTGACTCCTAAGGTCCCTCGGTTTTCTAAAGACCACCTCTGGAGCCGGGGGGAGGAGGGAACCCAAGACTGGATCTTGTTTCAAGATGTTCCAATTACGTTTCAGGGTACGCTGAATGCTAAAGGCTTTGTTGTTATACATAGTGCTAAACCTGGTGATCCTTGTTCCAGATGACTTGGCAGGCAATTTCTTGGGCCTGGCACCTAAACATGCGTTCCTGGCTTGGATACCGCCATCATTGGTACCCTCTCCCCCATAGTGCTGTAAGTATCGGTTATAGGCCTCGTCAGGCATAACATCCTGACCCAGGAGGGTCTCACGGTGGGGGATGTGATTAAAGAACTGAAGGGCAGGGATGACGTCATAATTAGACAGGCTGATAAGGGGGGCAGCCTGGTAATACAGGATAGGTCCACATACTTAGCAGAAGCCTTCAGGCTATTGGGCGATGAAGCAACGTATGAAAAGCTCCGGAAAGATCCTTTGAACGACTACAAAAGGTTGCTCAAGGTCCTTCTTGATGATGCACTGTCCAAAAGCATCATCACGAAGAGCGAATATCACTTCCTGTATATCCAGCATCCCAGAACCCCACACTTTTACCATATCCCAAAGATACATAAGAATGAGACCAATCCCCCCGGTAGACCAATTATAGCTGGCATTGACAGCTTGACAAGCAACTTGGGTAGCTACATCGATTCCTTCCTGCAGGATCTAGTCATGGCACTACCGTCATACGTTAGGGATTCAGGACACATGCTCGATATCCTGGCACCTATACAATGGTTACAACATTACAAATGGGTATCATTGGATGTATCATCTTTGTACACGTCTATTAGACATGATTTTGGCCTTGCAGCAGTTGAGCATTATTTAAAAATTAGCAATCTACACCCCTTCCAAGCGAAGTTTGTGGTTGACTGTATAGAATACACGTTGAATCACAATTACTTCGTATACTTGAATGAATATTATAGGCAAACCAGAGGCACAGCTATGGGAGCCCGGTTTGCTCCAAGCTATGCCAACCTATTCATGGGGTACTGGGAGGACCAGTATATCTGGAATAATAATCCCTATAGAGCCCATTTGGCCTTATATTCCAGATATATTGATGACATATTGATCATCTGGGACGGCACTAGTGAGGAGCTGGACGGATTCATCTCACATTGCAGTAGCAATCCCTTTGAGATATCCTTTACCCATGTTGTAAGTGATAACCATCTGGTGTTCCTGGACCTCGAACTGCGAGCCACTCAGGATGGGGGCATAATCTCTAAAACACACTTCAAACCGAGTGGAGGGAACTCCTACCTCCACGCGGAGAGTAATCACCATCCAAGGTGGATTAGAAATGTCCCTTTTGGCCAATTCTGCAGATTACAAAGAACTTGTACTTTGGTCGCAGATTATGAAGAGCAGGGCCAGATACTGAAAAGGAGATTCCTGGAAAAGGGATACCGGGTTAGTCTCATTGACGAGGCCTATAACCGATACTTACAGCACTATGGGGGAGAGGGTACCAATGATGGCGGTATCCAAGCCAGGAACGCATGTTTAGGTGCCAGGCCCAAGAAATTGCCTGCCAAGTCATCTGGAACAAGGATCACCAGGTTTAGCACTATGTATAACAACAAAGCCTTTAGCATTCAGCGTACCCTGAAACGTAATTGGAACATCTTGAAACAAGATCCAGTCTTGGGTTCCCTCCTCCCCCCGGCTCCAGAGGTGGTCTTTAGAAAACCGAGGGACCTTAGGAGTCAGATTGCCCCCAGCAAAGTTAAGAAGATCAAGGAGCGCGGTGGTATCACCCTGAGTAACCCGTGGTTCACTGTGTTTGATCAAAAGGGTAGTTTTAGGTGCGGAGTGAGGAATTGTGGAACCTGTTCATACATGTGGCATAGAAAGAGTGAAGTTCTCGGGTTGGATGGCCGCAGTAGGAGTATCAAACAGTTTATCAATTGCGGCACCAACTATGTAGTCTACGGTATCGTCTGCCCGTGTAACCTACTCTATGTAGGCCGTACTATACGGCCCCTCAGAGTAAGGTTTGGTGAACATAAGTGCAGCATTTTGAACAGGAAAACGAAGGCAGGAACGAAGGACCGCAATAGCTATTCTATACCTCGCCACTTCGAGCAGCATCATGATGGGGATCCGACGGGCCTACGGGTCTTTGGTATTGAGCTAATAGCTAAGGACCCTGATGAGGGGGCTAGGTTTCAGAAGTTGTGCAGAAGGGAGTCATACTGGATCTTCACCCTAGGGTCTATGTCCCCTGGGGGATTGAATGAAGATCTCGAGATCCAGGGCGTACTGTAGTTCCTTACAGCGCACTCCTTCCCCTCTTTTCTGTAAGTGTTCCTGCCCTCCCGGCACCTGTTCAGTTACTACTGCCCCTTCCCTATGGCTCCATCCTAGTATCGCACTACTCTCATTTCCTTTTGAGGGGTCCACACGCATGTGCTGGTGAGCATATGTATAGGCTGGCGTATGTGCATGTGTGCCCCCCCCCCTCCCCTCCCTTCCTCCATGTGTGTGTGTGTGGGCGTGTGTGCATAGAAACATGCACGTACATACACACACTTATTTATATATCATCTTCTTTTTTCCCCCCCTTAATATATCTCAAGAGTATAGTCTTCAGTATAGATCCCACACTTAATGTTCTGTACTGGCTTACGGAGTTAAGTTTCCCAAATTCTCCAAGGTCTGTTTGTAGAGGAGGTATAGCACGCGCAAATTCGCGTTAAAGGTTCTACACGCTATATTCAACGAGTCACATTATATGCACACATATATTTATAGATTTTATATAAGGAATTATTTTAGTTCAGTATCTATATATATATATATATATATTTATTATTCATCACTGTGCATATTGTAATTGGATATTGAGCATTTTTCTATTTATCTATATATATGTGATTTTATTTTTCGCTCAGCAAGTCACGTCATTGGTCCACAAGTACCTATTAATCCTAATATCAATTTTAATTTTATTGTTCCAGGTTATTGTATCTGATGTATGTATGAATGTTGTTACTGCTATTACAATCATGTGTGACTACCATTTTTTCCACTTTTGGTGAGCTTTCCATATAATTCCCACCAGAGTGGATTCTCCATTGTGTATTTAAATATAAATTCTTCTGGATATGATCCCCTGATTTGCTCCACTCTGGCCCGTATCGTATGGTATGGTTTGTACTATGTATGGGCGGAGCATACATGCGCCCTCCTCTTGCGGTTCCCGGGAACAGCTTGCCGGGGGCACCATCGGATTGGATGGCTTCCCCTCACCTTCCGGATCCGGAAGTCGTGTTCCACCGCCCGGTTAGTGAGACGGGCGGAAGTCGTCACTGCCTGGACGGGCGGAAGTGATGTCATGCGGTGGTGCGCACGCCAGTTCCGAGATGAGCGGCGTGCGTTCCACCGCTGTTCCGCCGCTGCAGTGTCACTGTTTTTAATATTCGAACAAACAAGCTAATAGCGGACACCACTAGACCACCAGGTAATGTGCCTAGTACTAGTATCTTCTTTATGATAACTTTATGATAACCGATTACACCTGACAGTCCACAGTCTACCACATTAACCCCTAACAGTCCACAGTGCACTATTATAGTAACCTTACACAATATCTATCTACAAAGAGTGTGTGTATGCACAGTTCTTTGGATGTGCATAAACAATGGCCTGACTAATACCATGCGCTGGATTGTCCCTGTGTCACTGCATGAGGAGGATGCGATGTTCTGTTTGGTTTGGACTGAGACAGGCACAGGTCTGTCTTACCACACTAGCTTAAATGTATCATTTGGCATGTATGATTTTTGAAGTAGAGTCTGCGATGAGTTGGGAATTTTTGATGGATTGGATAGCTCACCAGTGGAGCAAATGGTCGCTTAGGGCTAGCCACTTGAAATTGTAATTGTAATTGTGATCTGCAATAGTTTTGGGCAATCAGTTGTGTAGTCACGCCCACTTGGGCGATATCTCCTCCCACATCCCCAAGGGCCATGTGGAGGCCTGGTCTTCCATACCATATTTAAACTACGGACTTGACCATGGCCTCCAGGCTCTGAGGAAGAGGCCTCGAAACGCGTCAGCCCTCTGCTTCCAGTAAAGACGTTGATCCTCTGGCATGAGGCAGATTTATGGAATTGATGTGCCTGAATTTCACGATTGTTTGTGAGTAGCTGATTTTAATTTTTTCATTTAATAAACTCGCTGAGGATAATGCGCTAGGCTGGTGCGCCCTTTTCTTTGCTTTGTATTTTCACTCCTAGAGTAACTACCTGTCTCCTGAAATCTACTCCATGCTCTTGAGACTGTGCTGGGAGACACAGAAAACCTTCTGACAATTGCACGTATTGATGTGCCATCCTAGAGGAGTTGGACTGCCTGTGCAACCTCTATTGGGGCCAGATATTGCCTCATGGTGACTCTGACCCTATCCAAATGCAAAACTAGTGAAAAACAGTCAGAAAAGAGTAAGGAAAACTCCACCTGTAAAACCATTACTGTTTTGGAGGGTGGCCATTACTGTTTTGGAGGGTGGCCAATTGTTGCCCATCTAGTGCACTTGTTAATTACATTAACACCAAAATAGCTAAAACTGACTAACAACCCCCTCTGCTACTTAACTGACCAGATTTTTTCCCAGGAGTTTAATTGACCTGATGCTATACTCTGATTAAAAAGTGTTTCCTTATTTTTCTTTGAGCAGTATATATATATATATATATATATATATATATATATATATATATATACCTATATATATATATATACACTAATGAGTCGTCACATGACAGGAAAATTGCTAATTGAGCCCAATTTGGACATTTTCACTTAGGGGTGTACTCACTTTTGTTGCCAGCTCTTTAGACATTAATGGCTGTGTGTTGAGTTTTTTTATGAGGGGACAGCAAATTGACACTGTTATACAAGCTGTACACTCACTACTTTACATTGCAGCAAAGTGTCACATGAAAAGATTTAATAAAATATTCACAAAAATGTGAGGGGTGTACTCACTTTCACTCTCTTTTTGAATAGTTATTACAATGTATATATATATATATATATATATATATATATATATATATATATATATATATATATAAAATTGAATTACGTTTTGCAAAGAATTCATTACACAACAGAAACAAAATTAAAAAACACATTGGACATTGAATTGAGCATAATAAATGACATGCATGCACCCAGAGGTAGCCCAGGGGTACAAGTGCCAAGGCTATGCACACTAAAGTGTCACAGAGCTTTACTGCTGATCTGTCATCTCTAAAAAAAATAGCAGGCATGCTGGTACTGGTTCCATAGCTTTATTTTGCATGATTCTGCTGTTTCCTGTTATCTTGTGTTTAAGACCGTTTATCCACCTGATGTTGTTTCAGGAGTTCACATATGTGCGTCCTGCAGTTCCCAGCATGGGGTTTGATGTGTTCCTGTTCACCCATTCAGGTGTGAATCAGGTCTGAATTTTTGCCTTAATTTGCACCTGAACCAGACACAAACACGCACAGGACCCTTTTGGAATGCGGACCGCGGTCGCCCTGGACCTATGTGATTTGGCTCCATTGAGATCCGGTCACACTCGCATGTCATGCCAATTGGATGGGGGGGAAACATATGTGAACCCAACCTCAATTTGCTGCCCAGTTGTAGCCCAAGCCAGCTCCCTTACTGTTTAGGCTGGGCTCATTCACTCAGGCATTGCCAAAGCAACAGCTAGTGTTCCTAGTACCAGGTCCCCCAGTGTTTCCTAGTGTCCCTGACTTTCCCTGAGATGCCGAGGGACCCCAAAATTTTGAGTGTTCATGACTTTCAGAGCGAAACCTGTTTAATATACCTGAGTTTCCATTCAAACAGCAGGTTTGGACACAATCCTAAAGCAGAACTACACTGCATCTGAGCACCACAAACCAACGTCATTCATTTTTAATATTCAAGGCAAACTTACTTACAGATCCGTGTCTCCATGCTTTATTTTGCTGAGAGATCACTTTGACAAACTCACCCCTAGCATATTTGGCTGTGGTCATCTTAAATAAGAGCAGATGATTCATGTAGCATTTACTTCTTGCAATTCATCTTTCCTTAGCTCAAGGAAGCAGGCAGGAGGCTGTGCTTAGCTGAGACAACCCCCTCCTCCTCTCCTCCCCTCCTGAAGTCTCCTGGGGTGTATGAAATCATTATGGCCTAGGCCTGAAAACCAGGAAGTAACTGAAGAAATGTAAAAAAAAAGAAAATAGAACAAGTAAATATGAAATACTTTCCTATCTATTTACTAAACTAGCAGCATAAGATTTAAAAATACTCAAGGTTGATGGAGAGAGTGAAGTGAAGTTCCGCTTTAAGGCTTTTGAACAAAATTAGTTAACTCAATAATGGCAAGAAAGAATATTATGATGAACGTTCAAATGAAAATCTAACCAGCCAGCATTACAATATATTTTGTTAATTGTGTTTTGTGAAGTATGCAACACAACATTACCAATAAAGCCAAACCAAGTTGATATTTGCAAGAACAGAGGAAGACAGTATTACTTTAGCTGAAGCATTAAAGCAGAACTAAACCCATCGATTTAAAGTGGTTGCAAACCTCAGACATTAAATATGAACAAAGAATATCCCTCTATAGTGTGTATTTGTGTCATATAGGAGCACTAAGTGTAATTTCTGTCTGCTGCTTTGTTCCTCTGCTATCAGCATGAGTCACTTCTCACAAGTTTTCCTGACACCAGGAGAAAAAAGGTCACAGGGGTAGGAGTGTCAGCTGATTGACAGACTCAGCTCTGTCCCTGTGTGCTGTGTAAAAGGATGTGTGTCCCTTTCCTCCAATCAGCTCTCCTCACTGAGCTCTGCAGAGTGTAACTTCTGCTCTCTGCCCCATTTTTTCTGACAGCTCAGACAAGCTTTATACATTCTGTACTTTGAACAGAGGAGTGTAAAGAAAAGAAGACAGCTAAAAAAACAGGTACACTCCTCAAAGCCTTTGTCGGGGGGCAGAGTAGACACAACTCTCCTGGCGAAAACTTAAAAACCCCTCCAATTTGGGAGGGGTAGCTTTACCTGATTTTAACCTATATTACCTTGCTGCCCAACTGTCACACCTGTTCCACGTAGACAAAACTGACAGGTCTCGCTTTCTTCTGCTCCTGTGCCCTGGGTGGTCCCTTCCTACTGAAGACCCACTGACTGTTATTCTACGAGGTGTACGGGGCTCTGAGTTTTCGGGTGAGTCCGACTCTATGCTCTACGATTACAGTAGAGTGTTCGAGGTAGTGATGGATAGGTTGAAATACCCAGCGCTACACACCTATACCCCATTGTGGCATAACGCGGCCCTGGCAGAATTTCAGTCTCTGCCGGACTCTGCGCTCTGGAGTGGCAGGGGAATTCTCTATCTTCCACACCTCTTGCGGGGGGACGCCCTGGGCACATTTGAGGAATTGAGCGCAACTTACTCCCTCCCGGCTCATATGCTTTTTCGCTACTACCAGGTTAGACATGCCTTCAGAACTCAGTTCCCGTCTGCTCTTCCCCCACTAGAATCTATTCCTATACTTGACTTTATCAAGTGCACTGACCCACAACACCTAATCTCCGTCCTTTAAGCAGAACTCCACACTCCCTCTTCCACCGTTATAGCCTATACTGTTAAAACCACTTGGGAGGCTGATGTGGGAGCCATAGACGACGAAGACTGGGATGAGGCTCTTGAGACATGCAAGATGGTATCCCCTACACTATCTGACCGACTTACCCAGCTATTCATTTTGCACCGAACGTACCTTACTCGCCTTGGCCTGTCTCGGTACCGGCCCGAGACGTCCCCAAACTGCCCAATGTGCCGGACGGCCATGGGCACCTTTTTTCACCTGCTCTGGAACTGCCCCTTGCTTCAGGGATATTGGAAGCAAATTATCACCTTCTTACATCACAAGATGGGATCCCCTGTACAATTGGCCCCTAAGCAATGCCTCTTGGGTACTGTATATACCCAGATGAAGACATGGATAAGTCCCTTGCCACGTTCTTACAGACCACACTGTTCCTAGCTAGGAAGTTAATTGCCAGGCAGTGGATGCCGGAACATCCCCCCACGTTCAGCGTGTGGATGGCAGAGGTCAATAGTGTCCTTCCATATCATAAACTCATGTATAAACACAGAGGCAACCCAACTAAGTTTAATAAGATCTGGGATAGATGGCTCCAGAGGTCAGACACTTGCACTTGATGTACTCTAGTCCCCCATTGGGATCCTTTGTGGACACTATACAGCATATGCAGAATGCTCTTATGCACTGTATTTATGATTGTCCTGTATGCATGAATCGCTCTCGTTATATTTGTATGCACAGTTTCTGTTATTGTTTACTGTTATTCTGAAGTTTTTTTGTTTTTTTTTTCAATAAAATCACTGCTTTTCAAAAAAAAAAACAGGTACAACTTATGTAGGAGGATTTGTTTCATCTATGTGTATCACCTGAGGATAGTCACTTCACGGGTGTACAGTAGCACCATCCTAGGTAGGTGCTAGAGAGAGAGTATAGTATATGCCTATCAGAGGAGCAGCAGGCAAATCTATATTCAGGGCCGGAGTGGGACTCATTTTCAGCCCTGGAGTTTCATGACTTAGACCGGCCCACTTTAGTTCACGACTGACTATATTAAAATAATGTAATTAAAACCTCAGAATATAAGTTTGCAAAGGTGCACTGTTCTCTATTCTCTACAGCCTTGTAATTCATTGTATTTTTCAAAAAATATTTACAATTCAGTGCAAATTCAGTAGCCTAATGCCCCGTACACACGTGCAGATTATCTGCAGACTTTTGTCTGCAGACTTACCTTTTCTATGTAGTGCAAGGGCCTGCCGGATTGCATACAAATTGAAAGTGTTTAGGTTTGACCTCGTATTATATGGTTTTGGTAAGTCTGCAGACAAAAGTCTGCAGATAATCTGCACGTGTGTACGGGGCATAAGGCCTCTTTCACACGGCCGCTCCGGTTTTTTTGTCCGCTGTGGCACTTTTTTTTTTTTTACGGACACGGATGACACTTGTGTCATCCGGTCCGTATGTCTGCATATCATCCTATCCGTTTGCAGATGATATACGGACATAATGCATGTCTATGGGGTACAGGGGGAGATGGTTAGAGGCTGTGGGCATGGTACAAGGGGAGATGGTTAGAGGCTGCGGGCACGGTACAAGGGGAGATGGTTAGAGGCTGTGGGCATGGTACAGGGAGAGATGGTTAGAGGCTGTGGGCATGGTACAGGGAGAGATGGTTAGAGGCTGTGGGCATGGTACAAGGGGAGATGGTTAGAGGCTGTGGGCATGGTACAGGGAGAGATGGTCAGAGGCTGTGGGCATGGTACAGGGAGAGATGGTCAGAGGCTGTGGGCATGGTACAAGGGGAGATGGTCAGAGGCTGTGGGCATGGTACAGGGAGAGATGGTCAGAGGCTGTGGGCATGGTACAGGGAGAGATGGTTAGAGGCTGTGGGCATGGTACAGGGAGAGATGGTCAGAGGCTGTGGGCATGGTACAGGGAGAGATGGTCAGAGGCTGTGGGCATGGTACAAGGGGAGATGGTCAGAGGCTGTGGGCATGGTACAAGGAGAGATGGTCAGAGGCTGTGGGCATGGTACAGGGAGAGATGGTCAGAGGCTGTGGGCATGGTACAGGGAGAGATGGTTAGAGGCTGTGGGCATGGTACAAGGAGAGATGTTTAGAGGCTGTGGGCATGGTACAAGGGGAGATGGTCAGAGGCTGTGGGCATGGTACAAGGGGAGATGGTCAGAGGCTGTGGGCATGGTACAGGGAGAGATGGTCAGAGGCTGTGGGCATGGTACAGGGAGAGATGGTCAGAGGCTGTGGGCATGGTACAAGGAGAGATGGTCAGAGGCTGTGGGCACGGTACAGGGAGAGATGGTCAGAGGCTGTGGGCACGGTACAGGGAGAGATGGTCAGAGGCTGTGGGCATGGTACAGGGAGAGATGGTCAGAGGCTGTGGGCATGGTACAGGGAGAGATGGTTAGAGGCTGTGGGCATGGTACAAGGAGAGATGGTCAGAGGCTGTGGGCATGGTACAGGGAGAGATGGTCAGAGGCTGTGGGCATGGTACAAGGGGAGATGGTCAGAGGCTGTGGGCATGGTACAAGGAGAGATGGTCAGAGGCTGTGGGCATGGTACAGGGAGAGATGGTCAGAGGCTGTGGGCATGGTACAAGGAGAGATGGTCAGAGGCTGTGGGCATGGTACAGGGAGAGATGGTTAGAGGCTGTGGGCATGGTACAAGGGGAGATGGTTAGAGGCTGTGGGCATGGTACAGGGAGAGATGGTCAGAGGCTGTGGGCATGGTACAGGGAGAGATGGTCAGAGGCTCTGGGCATGGTACAAGGGGAGATGGTCAGAGGCTGTGGGCATGGTACAGGGAGAGATGGTCAGAGGCTGTGGGCATGGTACAGGGAGAGATGGTTAGAGGCTGTGGGCATGGTACAGGGAGAGATGGTCAGAGGCTGTGGGCATGGTACAGGGAGAGATGGTCAGAGGCTGTGGGCATGGTACAAGGGGAGATGGTCAGAGGCTGTGGGCATGGTACAAGGAGAGATGGTCAGAGGCTGTGGGCATGGTACAGGGAGAGATGGTTAGAGGCTGTGGGCATGGTACAAGGAGAGATGTTTAGAGGCTGTGGGCATGGTACAAGGGGAGATGGTCAGAGGCTGTGGGCATGGTACAAGGGGAGATGGTCAGAGGCTGTGGGCATGGTACAGGGAGAGATGGTCAGAGGCTGTGGGCATGGTACAGGGAGAGATGGTCAGAGGCTGTGGGCATGGTACAAGGAGAGATGGTCAGAGGCTGTGGGCATGGTACAGGGAGAGATGGTCAGAGGCTGTGGGCACGGTACAGGGAGAGATGGTCAGAGGCTGTGGGCATGGTACAGGGAGAGATGGTCAGAGGCTGTGGGCATGGTACAGGGAGAGATGGTTAGAGGCTGTGGGCATGGTACAAGGGGAGATGGTCAGAGGCTGTGGGCATGGTACAAGGAGAGATGGTCAGAGGCTGTGGGCATGGTACAGGGAGAGATGGTCAGAGGCTGTGGGCATGGTACAGGGAGAGATGGTCAGAGGCTGTGGGCATGGTACAGGGAGAGATGGTCAGAGGCTGTGGGCATGGTACAAGGGGAGATGGTCAGAGGCTGTGGGCATGGTACAAGGAGAGATGGTCAGAGGCTGTGGGCATGGTACAGGGAGAGATGGTCAGAGGCTGTGGGCATGGTACAGGGAGAGATGGTTAGAGGCTGTGGGCATGGTACAGGGGGAGATGGTTAGAGGCTGTGGGCATGGTACAGGGGGAGATGGTTAGAGGCTGTGGGCATGGTACAAGGGGAGATGGTCAGAGGCTGTGGGCATGGTACAGGGGGAGATGGTTAGAGGCTGTGGAGGGGTCTTACCTGGCCGTGATGAGAGGCGAGCGCCACTGCTGGGCCACTGCAGTTTTTTTCTTTCGATTTAAAAATGGCGCCCCCCCCGGCGTCATTAGGTCACTGCTGGCAGAGGAGGCGGGACAGATTACTTAGCTGAGACAGGAGGTGGGGCGGAGGCGGGACGAAGTGCTTAGCTGGGAGGAGGTGGGAGGGAGAGAAGACATCCTCGGGTCTGAGAGGAGGCGGGGCAGAGGCGGGACAAACTGCTTAGCTAGGAGGAGGCGGGACGGAGGTCGAGCATAATTGTAATAATGCAGAGCTGGCTGATTACATTTTTTCTCTACCTCCGTCCCGCCTCCTCCCAGCTAAGCAGTTTGTCCCGCCTCAGCCCCGCCTCCTCTCAGACCCGAGGATGTATTCTATCCGTGCCGCCTCCTCTCTGCTAAGCAACCAGTCCTGCCTCCTCTCTGTCAGCTGTGTTCTAAATTTTAGAACACCGGTGTCACCGGCCCTCAACCCGACCAGCCCACCGGGAATTCTCCCGGTTCTCCCGATTGGCCAATCCGGGCCTGTCTATATTGCTTTCTGCTTAACAGAGAGCAGGATCTGTGAGTAAGGTCTGCTCATGGTGCTCAGTGTGTGATTCATCTGGTTTTACACTGGTCCAATAGGTAGGCATATTGGACAGTGGAGGAAACCAGGCCAATGGGTACACAGGTTTTGATACAGCCCCAGTGATTGACACAGACTGGTTGCCTCAGTGCATTCTGGGGTGTGGAATAAAAGCCAGGAGCATATGTGCTCGAGGTCTTGGCTGGTGAGCAGAGTCCCGGAGGGAGGGTGACGGCTGTCTCCTCCTCTGCATTGGTGGCATGTGGTCACAGGCAGTCGGCCTGGTGAACCAGAAGGAAGGAGCTGAACCCAGAGGTCCAGAAGAGCTGACTAGAGGGGTTGAGACACTGGAGAATCTGGAAAAACAGTATCGTGAGTACAGGGGATCGTGTCTAAGGGCCTGACCTGTGAGGGGGCCAACCCGGAGTAGAGTAGTCAGAGGACAGGTGTCAGCTGGTGGAATGAAAGGGGGTGCTAGGCGAGTAACCTGAAGATAGTTGCTCAATCAAGTCTTCACTTCAGAGACTTTACCTTAAATTCATCTAGTGGCAAGGTGAATCAGCAGCCTGGCTGCTTCCTTAGATAGGAGTCCTCATCAACTGTGAATAGCTCAATTCTGGAGTATCCCACTCTATCCCTTCTCCCATCCCTATTTAAAATAAAACAAAAAAAAAAAACTACAACCCCTAGACTGATTATTGACTGAGCCGGACAGTAAAGTGTTAAGATGTGCATGCAGTTGCTAACGGTAACCCGGAGGGATCTTAGGGTGAAGAATTCAGCAGTCCTCAAGGGGGGCAGTGCTATACTTGTTATGGTTTAGTCACTTCACATGAATGGTTTACAACCACTTTAACAGTTTCAGAAAACTGTCACATCGGTTGTGCTCTTAACCAAACTGTAATACGATCAAATGGCTGGTGTCATAACTGATCACATGCAGCACCATGACAGTTGAAGGTCAAACAGAGGCCAAGATGGCAGCTTCCCTGGCTAAAAACCATAGGAGGTTTTAGTTCTGCTTTAAGTCAACCCATTGTTTTGGAATAGGCATTAAAGTAGCCAATCAGAAGATGATAGGATAAACCAGAATGTGAAAAATGGGTGTGAAGGCGCCTGGTTCCTAGTAATGTTAACACTTAAGGTGACCTGCTGCCCCCTAAAAAAATGGGTATAACCACTTTTGCAATATATAATGACGGGGAATACCGTCTTAAATAAACCAGAATGCAGTTTAGGACTTACGCTCCATTCACACCAATGCATTTTTTTTATGCTTTTTTCCAGAAACGCAGGACATTTTTTTTTAACCACTTGCCTACTGTGCACTTAAACCCCCTTCCCATCCAGATCAATTTTTAGCTTTCAGTGCTCTCACATTTTGAATGACAATTGCGCGTTCATGCTACACTGTACCCATATGACATTTTTATCATTTTTTTTCACACAAATAGAGCTTTCTTTTGGTGGTATTTAATCACCTCTGGGGTTTTTATTTTTTACAAAAAAAAAGAAAAAAGACAGAAAATTTTGAAAAAAAAAAAGTTTTTCTTATTTTCTGCGAGTAAATTTTGAAAATAAATAAATGTTTCTCCTTCACTGATGTGCGCTGATGAGGTGGCACTTATGGGCACTGATGAGGTGGCACTTATGGGCACTGATGAGGAGGTACTAATATGCCGCACTGATGAGCACTGATAGGCGGCACTGATGAGCACTGATAGGTGGCACTGCTGGGCACTGAGAGGTGGCACTGCTGGGCACTGAGAGGTGGCACTGAGAGGTGGCACTGCTGGGCACTGAGAGGCGGCACTGACGGGCGGCACTGATGGGCACTGATAGGCAGCACTGATGGGCACTGGCGGATGGCACTGATGGACACTGACAGGTGGCACTGATGAGCACTGATGGGCGGCACTGATGAGCACTGATGGGCAGCACCATCAGTGCCCACACTCAGTGCCCATAGTGCTGCCAGTCAGTGCTCATCAGTGCCTAGATGAGCAGGCACTGATGGGCACTGACTGGCAGCACTATTGGCACTGATTGTGGGCACTGATGGGGGGCACTAATGGCGGGCACTGTGGGCACTGATGGTGGGCACTTTGTGTATGTTTTTTACCTTGTGTAATCAGGTAATCAGTGCCCTGGTGATCAGTGCCCTGATTACATTCTTCTGTGTCCCCGGCGGCTGATCGTCTCTCCTCCTTCCTCACATTGCAGTCTCTGTGTGAGGAAGGAGCGCTGGCGATGAGAGATGATCTCATATGTTTACATATGAGATCATCTCTCATCGCACGGCCCGATCGCGTGGTAAATGGCTGCTGTAATTGGCCATTTACCACGATCTGTGATTGGCTGTGTCCAAGGGACACGGCCGACACAGATTTCCCCCGATGCGCGCTCACGGGAGCGCGCGGGGAGCCTGTGTCTGGGAGGCCGTTTAAAGACGGCCTCCCGAAAATGTGAGTCCGCGCTGCAGCCGTCTTTCAGGTATATCGCGGACCGGAAGTAGTTAACATGGGTTCCTATAGAACACATCAATGCATTTTTGTGCCTCTGTGGTTTTGGAAAGGGTCAGGGACTTTTCATCTCACAGCATGCAGCATTTTGCATGTAACAGACTTCAATTGGCCTGCCTCAAAAATGCAACTACTGCGTTTTTTTATGCATTTTGGGTTTTTGGATCCAGCATGTGCTCAAACACCTACCCTTTAAAACAGGGAAAGTGTTACCACTCCAGGTGTCAGTACTCCAAATTACACCTCCACCTCACAAGTAGGTGCTGGCTCTGCAGTTCAACAGTTTAAGCAGGAAGATTGAAATGTGTTTTTTGTCAGCTATGATTAAGCACCAGTGAAGGGTGTGAAACGTGTCAACTGTTGCTGTAACAATCTCCTATGTCTATGCTGTATGGATTTTATTTAGATAATAAAGGTTTTTACATTGGAGTGTGGCCATCCAGAACTTTTCATTTTTCTACCTACCCTTTAAAGTCAAACTTCTCAGATTGCCCTGAGAAGCTGGAAGTTACAGTTTCGGCTGCAGGAAACATGGTGAAGACTGAGCATCTGATCAGCCTGGTGAGGCCAAGAACATACCTCTACAGTCCTGCTTATCCAAAACATAAGAATCGTAGAAAACGGGACCAGGGATGGCTTGAAATTTGCAAGGAGCTGTATCCACAATGGGATTCATTCTCCAAGAAACAAGCAGATTTAAAATATAAGTGGCTGTACCTATGCATGTGCCCAAGTTCCACTATACGCTTTTTGCTCTCTGCTGTCATGATCCAGTATTTGTAGCCCCCAAAAGTTTAGGAGATTAAAATGCCCCTTTGTTTCTAAAATTAGAAGACCTCTGCATAATATGTGTTCAGCCTGTGGTCCTGCAGCCATTGCAGAACTACAAATCCCATCATGCCTTAGCCTTTGGCAGTGATGGTTGGAACTGTCAGCCTTGCAATGCTTCATGGGACTTGTAGTGCCATAACAGCTGGATTTCCCTGTTTGCGACCAATAGTGTTCTTTAAAAAAATACCAAAGCAAAACTTAAGTCCAAATTAGGCTTTTTTTAATAGCATCGTCAGTTCAGATACAAATTTTGCAATAGAGGCCAAATAATAAGAACATATCCAGAAATAATTAACAAACCGAATATAAAATAAGGAAATACACATTCACAATGTAAAGATTATCTGTCTAATGTGATCTATTTAGGCTTTAACATCTAGCTGCCATGGCAGCTGACCTTCCGGAGACATGAAATATGAGAATAAAGTATCTTGGATAGCAGCACCACTCCTGCTGCCCAAGTGGATCTCGGTTCTGCTCTTGTCATGGCCTGAAAGGGTGTCCTCAAATTTGAACCCATCATGCTCCAGAATAAAATTATGCAGAACACATGTAGCCTTCATAGCCTGTATAGCATGTTGCATTTTATGATATATTGGTGTGTGCAAAAAATGCTATTTGTTGGCCAATACCCCAAAAGCGCATTCAACAACTTTTCTGGCTCTAGTGAGGCGATAATTGAACACCCTTCTTTCGATGTTCAAAGACTGGCTTGAATAGGGTCTGGGAAGGTGTAAAAGAGGGGAGGAGGCAAAAAGCGACCATCTGAATAACAGAGTGACAAAATGTTGGCTGAAATAAACATTTCAGTGATGTAATGCATAAAATTCGATATCCTCAATGCCCAACCCAGTACCCAGACAGATATAAGTATCCCACAGTAGCCAATAACAACGGCCACTTATGCCCCTTATCAGAACCCTCCATCCTAATACCAGGCATCTGTGCAGCCCGCTTACAGCACTGGAAATCCCTACCAATACAGACCACTGCTTAGACAGCTGGATCCAAAAAACAGCTCCTATAGCATCTACACTTGGCCTTCCAATATCCAGTTTTGTATCACAGAGATGTAGCAAATAGAGGGCCACCTTACACTTTCCAACATGCTCCATGTAGAGCTCAGGAAGAGCACTTTGGATAAAGTGCTCATTCTATGTCCTCCCAGCAACCTAAATCATCCCAGGAGCCAGTGGCGTTGGGAGCGCTGACCTGGGCTATAGCCCCGAGCGGGCCCCCAAAAAGTCCCGGTTCTCGTATTACCAATGACAATTATTTGCCCCAAGTCCCAAGGCCTGGGGTTGGCCAGGAATTTTGGGCTACTGACCACCTGCCCTGGGGACACTTTGCAGGGCTGATCCTGGAAGGTTGGTGCACCCCGGGCTGCCTCTTAAGGGAAGGGAAGGGAGGATAAGCGCTGCCCGTTTACACAAAGCAGGGATCTCCTCCATCTCCCCCTTACCCAGCATGGCCGAGTGGCATACAAAGTCCCGCCCCCTGGACCGGCTCCTATGATGGACGTCACACGCCCATTGGACCAGTGTGACGTCCATAATAGGAACCGGTCCAGGGGGCGGGACTTAGTGTGACAACGGCTACGCCAGGTAAGGGGGAGATCCCTGCTCTGGGTGAATTGTGAGCTCTCCTCTCTCCCCATCCACTGGCAAGGCTGTGCAGATGGGCACTAGTGACGAGGCTGAGCTGATGGGCACTGCTGTCTGATCAGGCTGCATTGATGAGCACAGGTAAGGCTGAGCTGATGGGATGGGCACTGATCAGGCTGCATTGATGGGCACAGGTAAGGCTGCACTGATTGGGCTGCATTGATGGGCACTGTTGAGGCTGCATTGATGGGCACTGTTGAGGTTGCATTGATGGGCACTGATGAGACTGAACTGATGGGCACAGGTGAGGCTGCACTGATTAGGCTGCATTGATGGGCACTGGTGGAGCTCCACTGATGGGCACAGATCAGGCTGCACTGATGGGCACAGATCAGGCTGCACTGACGGGTACTGGTGACACTGCATGGATAGGCATTGATGAGGCTGAGCTGATGGGCACTGATCAGGCTGCACTGATGGGCAATGGTGAGGCTGCTTTGATGGGCACTAGTGAGGCTGCATTAAAGGGTACTGATCAGGCTGCATTGATGGTCACTCGTGAGACTACATTTATGGGCACTGATGAGGCTACATTGATGGGCACTTGTGAGTCTGCATTTATGGGCACTGGTGAGGCTGCATTGATGGGCACTGATCAGGCTGAACTGATGGGCACTGGTGACGCTGCATTGATGGGCACTGATCGGCCAGCTCAAGTGCACCCTCAGCCCAGACTCAGTGTGCTGTCACTTAAGCCTGCTGAACAACACTGGAGCAAGCCACAGCCCAGCTAAACCAGGCAGAAATCAGCAAGTGAGCCTCAACTCCCCCCCCCCCCCCCACAATGCCAAACTTGGGCTGGACTTACTTTAAAAAGTGGGAGGGGTTATCAAATTTACCTTCGGGCTGAAGCCCCTGCTCTTTTTCCCAACTAGCAACACCCCAGCCAGGAGCTATTCACATACGATAGCTTATCATTTTTGGATTTCAGAACATGGTTCTGTTGTTTTCTGTTTATTTTAAAAGTAAACTAAATATGTTGGTTAGAAACATAAAAAGCTTGGTTGCACAAATTAAGAGTCGGTTCACACCAAGGCGACACGACTCCTTACTACTTCGGGGGCGACTTGTGCATTGCCATGCACCACGACTTCGGAGCGACTTGCAGGGACTTCACATAATGGAAGTCTATGCAAGTCGCTCCAAGGTCGCCCCGAAGTAGTACAGGACCCTTTTTCTAAGTCGGAGCGACTTGTGTCGCTCCTATTAGAACGGGTCCTGTGGCGGTCAATGGACCGCGAGGGAGCGCGACTTGTCAGGCTGACAAGTCGCCTGACAAGTCGCGCTAGTGTGGACCGGCTCTTAAAGAGGAAAGAGCCTATTTTGCTTGTTTCATTAAAAATTTGGGGTACAAATACATTTTTTAGGGTAAACAAAAGAAGTTATAGACATTATACTTTTGGTAAAAAAAAAACAAAAACAAAAGCAACAAATAAAAAAAAAAACAACAAATAAAGTTGTTTGTTAAACTACACACTGCTGTGTCTTGTTCATTTGATTACAGTTTTGTTGGTTGGAGCCAAAAAACAAACAAAGCTTACCCTAGTGTAATATTTAGCCTTAAGTCCCGGTTCACATTTGTGCGATGCGGGAACGCTGCAAATATGCAGCGTGTTCCCGCATCGCATCCGCACCCCTGGAAGTTCACACTGCCATATGCGATACGCAGGGGGTGTCAATTTCAAAGTTAACGACACCCCCAGTTGAGATTGCACATCGCAGTGCGATCTGCAAGTTCGCACAGAATCGGATTACACTAGTGTGAACCACCATGCGATCCAATTCTGCTGTGGATAAAAAAAAAGAGTCATGTGCGTGTTTCAGTGCGATTGCGGTGTGAATTCAGCCATACAAACGGTATGGCTGAAATTTGCACCGCACAAAGATCGCATGTAATTTAGGAGCAGTGCGCTCTGAATTACATGCAATCTCTGTGATCGCACTAATGTGAACTGGCACTTAAACTGGTGGAATGCTGTCCCTGAAGGATGTATTCTGACAGTGCAGCTTAGTGCTGAGTAAAGCAAGCAAAGCATCAAAACTGTGTGGGGGAAAAAAAGGGACTGAGAAAACCACAAACACAATGTGACCTATGCAAACACCTACATTAATCCAATTTAGTCAGGGGATTTCACTTAGGTTAGGGTTAAGAGACGGGTTGGGTTTGAGAGTAGGGTTAGGGTTGAGAGTAGGGGTAGGGTTAGGATTGAGAGTAGGGTTAGGTTTGGGAGTAGGGTTAGGGTTGAGAGTAGGGTTAGGATTGGGAGTAGGGTTGAGTAGGGTTAGGATTGAGAGTAGGGTTAGGGTTGGGGGTAGTGTTTGGATTGAGAGTAGGGTTAGGGTTGGGGGTAGTGTTAGGGTTGAGAGTAGGGTTAGGATTGAGAGTAGGGTTAGGGTTGAAAGTAGGGTTAGGGTTGAGAGTAGGGTTAGGGTTGGGAGTAGGGTTAGGGTTGAGAGTAGGGTTAGGATTGAGAGTAGGGTTAGGGTTGGGAGTAGGGTTAGGATTGAGAGTAGGGTTAGGGTTGGGAGTAGGGTTAGGGTTGAGAGTAGGGTTAGGGTTGCAAGTATGGTTAGGTAATGTTACAAAATCATGAATTTCTGTGTGTTATTCAGAAACCTGTCTTCATGGACTTGGAGGTCATTGTAAACTGCCCAGAACTACCCTCTCTGCTCCCTATTGGCAATCACTGGAGGCACCCAAAATCAACACTTTCTCCTCTGTTCCTCTACCTTAACTTCCTCTTCAAGCATAACTGCAGCTAGAAAAAAACGACAGTGTAGCCATGATAATCCATGTAAAAACACGCACCAAGGTCAAGGGGGAAGCAGAAAGTCCAAAGCCATTTAACATCCTGTGATAAATAAGCAGTGATGTGTTCAAATTTGTCCTTTAAAAAAAGAAAAATGCAAAATGCATCAAAAATGTGTGTCCAAAAATGTGGAAAGCACAGCAAAAAGCAGTGCAGAAGCTCTCAAAAGCAACATGCATAAATGATAAATGTGAATCGTGCCTTACTGGGAATAAACTAAAACACAGTATTGCAGTTTCTCATGATCAGGACTTTCCATTAGATTACTTAAGGATCTCATGCACAATGGACATTTGGCTGTCTCTTCTAGCTGCCTTTCCTCCTGGCATCTGCATTTTGACACTTGTAAAAGGACGCTTGTATTGCATTTAGGCATGTCAAGCGCTTGGGCGTTAATTAATTTCCTTGGCCAGAATAATCGTTTCTTTTTTTCCCTTTATTTTCACCTGGCAATCCAGCCAGAAAGTCTGTTATTTTTCAGCTTCCTTGAACAGACTTAGCTGTTCAGACAATGTATCAGTTAGAGCACAGGTGTCAAACACAAGGCCCGCGGGCCGAATGTGGCCCCCCCAGGCCATTTCATGTGGCCCTTGCACCTCTCCTGCAGCTGCAGCACCCCCCTTGTCTCTGCCCCCACCTTGTCTCAGTAGTCAGCAGCAGAGAGGATAAAACTCCTTTTCCAGATCCTGCACTCCTCTGTGCAGCTTCAGAAAGGCTTGTCTTTGCCCCCCCTTGCCAGCAGGTGGTGCTGTGGAGCAGAGCGCGGGATCAGAGGCTGTCAGGGCGTGCAGGAGAGAGGAGTGTGTGTGGAGAGTGTGCGTGACCGACCGCGTGTGAGTAACCCCCCCCCCCCCAGGAGAGCAGCGGCGGGGAGCGGCGCTCGAACCCCGACCACCCCCAGAAGCGAGCAGCGAGCGGGTCGGTAACCCCCCCCCCTCTCTTGTGGTGGGTGGCGAGTAGTGATGTCGCGAACATAAAATTCGCTGTTCGCGAACGGCGAACGCGAACATCGGCGAATGTTCGCGAACCGGCGAACATTGCGAACCGCCATAGACTTTAATAGGCAGGCGAATTTTAAAACCCACAGGGACTCTTTCTGGCCACAATAGTAATGGAAAAGTTGTTTCAAGGGGACAAACACCTGGACTGTGGCATGCCGGAGAGGGATCACACAAAAAAAAGTTCTTAAAAATTGTAATTTTTTGATAGAGAGCCAATTATTGGAAAAATTAAAAAAAAATAAAAATAAAAAATTTCTTTGGATTTAGCATCTGGGGGGTCTAAAAAGTGTACCTGTGAAGTTTCAGCTCTGTAGCATGTCCGGAACCAGAAAAAAAATATGAATTAGGGTTAGGGCTAGGGTTAGGGCTAGGGTTAGGGTTAGGGTTAGGGTTAGGGCTAGGGTTAGGGTTAGGGTTATTTTTATGGTTAGGCTTAGAGGGTTAGGGTTAAGGTTAGAGGGTTAGGGTTATGGTTAGAGGGTTAGGGTTAGGTTTAGTGTTAGGGGCTAAGGTTAGGGTTACGGTGAGATACTTAGGGTTAGAGTTAGTAGCCCTACCCCTCTAACTCTAACCCTAAGCACTAAAAATAACCCTAACCTTAGCCCTGACCCTAACCCTAGCCCTAACCCTAACCCTAGCCCTAACCCTGATTCTATTTTTTTTCTGGTTCTGGACATGCTACAGAGCTGAAACTTCACAGGTACACTTTTTAGACCCCCCCCAGACAATAAATCCAAAGAAATTTTGTTTTTAAGTTTTTTTTTTTTTAAGTTTTCCAATAATTGTCTCTCTATCAAAAATGACAATTTTTAAGAACTTTTTTTGTGTGATTTAGTGTCTAGGGGGTCTAAAAAGTGTACTTGTGAAGTTTCAGCTCTGTAGCATGTCCAGAACCAGAAAAAAAGATAATTTTTAGTAGAGCAGGGATGGTGGGAACCCCTTTTACACCTATATGATCTTTTTTTCCTGGTTCTGGACATGCTGCAGAGCTGAAACTTCACAGGTACACCTTTTAGACCCCCCAAACAATAAATCCAAAGACATTTTTTTTTTGGTTAAGTTTTTTTTTTCCAATAATTGGCTCTCTATCAAAAATGACAATTTTTAAGAACTTTTTTTGTGTGATTTAGTGTCTAGGGGGTCTAAAAAGTGTACCTGTGAAGTTTCAGCTCTGTATGTCCAGAACCAGAAAAAAAAAGATAATTTTACAGTAGAGCAGGGATGGTGGGAACCCCTTTTACACCTATATGATCTTTTTTTTCTGGTTCTGGACATGCTATATATATATATATATATATATATATATATATATTAAAAAAATACTCAAATACCAGCCCTCAAAGGGGCTTTTGGGGACAATATATATATCACAGAACAAAAAAAAATTACACAAATACCAGCCCTCAAAAGGGCTTTTGGGGACAATATATATATATATATATATATATATATATATATATATATATCCAAAAAAAACCTCAAATACCAGCCCTAGGAAGGGCTTTTTGGGGTGCTGTCCTTACAGCAGGAGTGTACCAAGAACACTGGCTAACAAGACCGGGAACTGTCCCCAGCTATAACAGCAGCAGCACCAGCACTTTCCCTGCTCTCAGTAACACAGAAATGATCTAAGATGGATGCTGCCCTTGCTTATTTATAGGAGGTGGGAGGGTGTGGGAGGGAGGTATGCTGATTGGCCTGGAATGTGTCTGCTGACTGTGATGTTCAGGGTCAAAGTTTGCCTCAATGATGATGTATAGGAGGCGGACCGAACATCGCATATGTTCGCCCGCAGCGGCGAACGCGAACATGCGAAGTTCGCCGAGAACTGTTCGCCGGCGAACAGTTCTGTACATCTCTAGTGGCGAGCGGAACAGTAAACCCCCCCCCCCTTTTGCGGCGGGCGGCGAGTGGTGCGGACCCCCCCCCCCCCAGACAGAGAGGGAGCAGAGGAGACTAGCGAGCAAAGGCTGACTGGGAAGTGACAGAGGGAGGCGGGTGCAGAGCGGAGACTGACCGTCTGAGGGAAAGAAAAAAAAAAAAAACAGCCAGGAACTGCTAGAGACAGACTTAAAGGGACATACTTACCTAGTGTAAGACTGGTGACTGAGATTGTACACTGACTGAGGGTGTAGTGTAGTACCTGAGTATCTGTGAGTACCTGAGTATCTGTGAGTACCTGAGTATCTGTGAGTACCTGAGTACCTGTGAGTATCTGTGAGTACCTGAGTATCTGTGAGTACCTGAGTATCTGTGAGTACCTGAGTATCTGTGAGTATCTGTGAGTACCTGAGTATCTGTGAGTACCTGAGTATCTGTGAGTACCTGTGAGTACCTGAGTATCTGTGAGTACCTGAGTATCTGTGAGTACCTGAGTATCTGGGAGTATCTGGGAGTACCTGAGTATCTGGGAGTACCTGAGTATCTGGGAGTACCTGTTGCTACCTGAGTGTCTAGGAGTACCTATCACTACCTGAGTGTTGTGCGTCTGACCGGGCTGTGCGACTGAGTGTTGTGCGTCTGACCGGGCGTTGCGACTGAGCGTTGTGCGTCTGACCGGGCGGTGCGACTCAGTGTTGTGCGTCTGACCGGGCTGTGCGACTCAGTGTTGTGCGTCTGACCGGGCTGTGCGACTCAGTGTTGCGCGTCTGACCGGGCTGTGCGACTCAGTGTTGTGCGTCTGACCGGGCTGTGCGACTCAGTGTTGTGCGTCTGACCGGGCTGTGCGACTCAGTGTTGTGCGTCTGACCGGGCTGTGCGACTCAGTGTTGTGCGTCTGACCGGGCTGTGCGACTCAGTGTTGTGCGTCTGACCGGGCTGTGCGACTGAGTGTTGTGCGTCTGACCGGGCTGTGCGACTCGGTGTTGTGCGTCTGACCGGGCTGTGCGACTCGGTGTTGTGCGTCTGACCGGGCTGTGCGACTCGGTGTTGTGCGTCTGACCGGGCTGTGCGACTGAGTGTTGTGCGTCTGACCGGGCTGTGCGACTTAGTGTTGTGCGTCTGACCGGGCTGTGCGACTCAGTGTTGTGCGTCTGACCGGGCTGTGCGACTGAATGTTGTGCGTCTGACCGCGCTGTGCGACTTAGTGTTGTGCGTCTGACCGGGCTGTGCGACTTAGTGTTGTGCGTCTGACCGGGCTGTGCGACTCAGCGTTGTGCGTCTGACCGGGCTGTGAGATTGTGAGTGTTGGGTGACTGACCGGTGTCAAGTGAGTGGAGCGGAATACCAGAGGGTGAGAAGGTAGCGTTAGGAAGCCAGGAAATAGCCACATAGGATAGACTTAAATCGCTGAATCCCCATTAGATTAGATTAGTAGGTACAATGCCTGGCGGGTGTGGAGATGCGACTCGGTGTACATCTTGTGATATGTATGCGTTCCTCGGTCATGCGATCGAGGGCGAATACAAATGCGCAAAATGTAAGCACGTTGCTTCCCTGGAAGCTCAGGTCCTGAATCTAGGGAAGCAGCTGGCAACACTGAGACGAATGTCCATACCGGAGGAGAGCCAGGATTGTACCAGTCAGGTGCAGGCAGGGGCCTGCACAGAGGTGGGCGGAGTATCGGAGGTGCAGGCATCAGAGCAGATCAGAGGGGTGACAGTTAGGAGGGGTAGAAGGGGACAAGGCAAGGAGGCTGATCCTGGGCTGGAGCACCCCAATAGATACGCCCCGTTGTGTGATGTTGGGGAAACCAGTCAGGGACCAGCATTGCTGGAGCAGAGCGACGCCCCTAGCTGCCAGGGGAAAAACTCCTCCAGTGAGGCCGGGAGAAAGGGAAAGGAAAGACAGGTGCTGGTGGAAGGGGACTCAATTATTAGAAGGACAGATAGTGTAATCTGTGACAAAGACCGTGTGCGCCGAACAGTCTGTTGTTTGCCGGGCGCTCGGGTTCGGCACATCGCGGATCGGGTGAACAAATTATTGGGTGGGGCTGGTGAAGACCCAGCTGTCATGGTACACGTGGGTACCAATGACATAGGCAGAGGAAGACGGAGAGTCCTAAACGATTTCAGGGACTTAGGCGCTAAGTTGAGGACTAGGACCTCCAAGGTAGCATTTTCCGAAATACTACCTGTACCTCGAGCCACACCAGAGAGGCAGCAGGAGATTAGGGAAGTTAACGAGTGGCTGAGGAGCTGGTGTAGTAAGGAGGGTTTCGGGTTCCTGGAGAACTGGGCCGACTTCTCAGTCGGTCACCGGCTCTTTGGTAGGGACGGATTGCACCTAAATGGGGTGGGTGCAGCCGTACTGGGTGAGAGGATGGCCAAAAAGTTAGAGGGGCTTTTAAACTAGGGAATGGGGGGGAGGGTACAGATGTAGAATTAGCCAGTGGAAAGCAAGTTTCAGAGGGCAGAAATGGGGGCATTAGCGATAGGGTGTTCGGAGCTCCTATACCCAGGGTGGGTACGGGAAAAAATCAAGAGAGCAGCCTAAAAACATCAAAATTACGAGGCTTATATACCAATGCCAGAAGCCTGGCCAACAAGATGGGAGAGCTGGAGCTGCTGATGTTTGAGGAGGACTTAGATTTTGTGGGGATAACTGAGACTTGGTTTGACAGCTCTCATGACTGGATGGCGACCATTCAGGGGTATTCCCTTTATCGCAGAGATAGAGAGGGTAAAAAAGGGGGAGGGGTATGTTTGTATATTAAGAACAGTATACAGGTAAATATGAGGGATGATATTAATAATGGAGCTATGGACGAGGCAGAATCCCTATGGGTAGAGCTTCAAAGGAAAGGCACGGTGGGGAAGGTAATATTGGGCGTATGCTATAGGCCCCCAAACCAGAGGGAGGAGGGTGAGGTGGACCTCATGTTACAGATAGGATTGGCAGCAAGGATGGGAAATGTCATTATAATGGGGGACTTTAATTATCCTGATATAGACTGGGCAGAAGGAACCGCGCATTCAGCCAAGGCTCGGCAGTTCCTAAATGTTTTGCAGGACAATTTCATGGGGCAGATGGTGAATGCACCGACAAGAAACAATGCGGTACTTGACCTACTGATTACCAACAATACAGACCTGCTCACGGATATAGAAATACGGGACAACTTAGGGAACAGTGACCATAGGTCAATTGGTTTCAGTATTAATTACAGTAATAGGAAACACAAGGGTAATATAAGGACACTGAATTTCAAAAGAGCCAATTTCCCTAAACTGCGCTCGCTGCTAGAAAATATCAAATGGGATAGAACCCTGGGAACAAAGAACACGGAGGAAAAATGGGAGTGCTTCAAGAGCATACTTAACAAGGGGGTGGGCCAGTGCATTCCACAGGGAAATAAATTTAAAAGAGCAAAACTAAACCCTGGGTGGCTAAACTCCAACATAAAAATGTATATTAGAGCTAAAGAAAAGGCCTTCAAAAAATACAAGACTGAGGGGTCATTGGCAGCATTTAAGCATTACAAAGAGTGTAATAAGAAATGTAAAGATGAAATCAGGGCGGCTAAAATAGAACACGAGAGACATATAGCGGAGGAGAGTAAAAAGAACCCCAAGAAGTTCTTTAAGTATATAAACAGTAAGAAAGCGAGGCCAGAACGCATTGGCCCCATAAAAGATGATAAAGGAAAAATGGCCACTGAGGACAGAGAAAAGGCGGAAGTGTTAAATAATTTCTTTTCTTCAGTCTTCACAAAGGAATCGGGGGGCTACACGAAACCCCGCTTGTAAGGCCGAACTAAATAATACACCTCAGGAAGTGCCGCCATGGCTAACAGAGGATAGACTTAGAGCTAAACTAGAGAAACTTAACATAAATAAATCCCCGGGACCGGATGGCTTGCACCCAAGGGTTCTTAATGAGCTCAGCCAGGTGATTGCCAGACCATTATTCTTGATCTTTAAGGATAGTTTACAGACAGGTATGGTGCCAGCTGATTGGAAAAAAGCCAACGTGGTACCAATATTTAAAAAGGGGCCGAGATATATCCCGAGTAACTATAGGCCGGTCAGCCTAACATCAGTAGTCTGCAAAATTTTGGAGGGGATGATAAGGGACCACATACAAGACTTTAGTAATGAAAACGGTATTATAAGTAGTAATCAGCATGGATTCATGAAAAATCGTTCATGCCAAACCAATCTATTAACCTTCTACGATGAAGTGAGCTGCCACTTAGATAAAGGTAAGCCTGTGGATGTGGTGTATCTGGACTTTGCAAAGGCCTTTGACACCGTTCCCCACAAACGCTTACTGTACAAACTAAGGAAGATAAGTATGGACCATAAGGTGAGTACCTGGATAGAGAACTGGCTCCAGGGGAGAGTCCAGATGGTGGTGATTAATGGGGAGTACTCTGATTGGGCGGGTGTGGAAAGTGGGGTCCCCCAGGGTTCTGTCCTGGGACCAATACTGTTTAATTTATTCATAAATGATCTAGAGGAGGGGATATCGAGTACAATCTCAGTATTTGCAGATGATACTAAATTAGGCATGCCAATATCTTCTATGCAGGATGTGGAAATCTTGCAAGCAGACCTGAACAAAATAACGGGGTGGGCAACTACATGGCAGATGAGATTTAATGTAGAAAAATGTAAAGTAATGCACTTGGGGGCCAGAAACCAGAAAGCAAGCTACTCACTAGGGGGGGAACCTCTGGGTGAGTCTAGGATGGAAAGGGACCTGGGGGTACTGGTAGACAACAGGCTTGGAAGTGGCATGCAATGCCAAGCCGCTGCAAGCAAAGCCAACAGAATACTGGGTTGTATAAAAAAGGGGATTCACTCCAGAAATAAAGAGATTATTCTTCCACTCTACAAGACTCTGGTCCGGCCACATCTGGAGTATGCTGTCCAGTTCTGGGCACCGGTCCTCAGGAAGGATGTGCTGGAACTGGAGAAAGTCCAGAGAAGGGCAACAAAAATAATTAGGGGAATGGAGGACATCAGCTATGAGGAAAGACTACAAGCACTGAACCTATTCTCTCTGGAGAAGAGACGATTGAGGGGGGATATGATATCAATGTACAAATACTGTACTGGCGACCCTAGCATAAGGAACAAACTATTCAGAGAAAGGAGATACAATAAGACACGTGGCCACTCACTAAAACTTGAGGAAAGGCGGTTTAACCTTAAAGTGCGTAAGGGGTTCTTCACTGTAAGAGCGGTAAGGATGTGGAATTCTCTTCCGGGAGCATTGATAGTTTCAAAAAACTATTGGATGGACACCTTAAAGACCACAACATACAGGGGTATACAATGTACTGTTAAAAGCAAACACACACACACATCATAGGTTGAACTGGATGGACTTGTGTCTTTTTTCAGCCTCACTAACTATGTAACTATGTAAGAGGAGAGCAGAACTCCTCCTACAGATCCTGCACCTCTCTGTGCAGCCGCAACACCATCTTGCCTCTGCCTCCCCTGGCCTCAGCATTCAGCAGACTCTGGAAGCTGACTCCAGCCCTCCTCTGGTTTTCCTCCAGACCCTGCACTTTCTTCTTCCCAGATCCACCCGCATTTTCTTCCTGGCAGCAGCACAAGGTAAGGGGGTGCATTGTGATGTAAGGAAAGGTGGGTGACTCTTGACTTCTGATGGTGGGGGGGGCTCTTGACATCTCATGTAAGGGTGTAAGGGGGCATGGGGTGCTCTGGACATCTAATCTTACAGATATAATCATATTGTAAAGCGCTGCGCAAGCTGTTGGCGCTGTTTAAATCCGGTATAATAATAATAATAATAACCGGCCATTTGAGGGCAACCATAATGCTGATGCGGCCCACTATGAAATTGAGTGTGACACCCCTGAGTTGGAGGGTTGAACAAACAATTTAACACCGACAGAGGCACTTGATCAGCTGTAACTGCTTAGAAAGCATTGGCTGGGGGTAGGCTTTAATTTGTTATTCAAGTCGACCTAAATCTTCAAGGCTAGAGCTGGATACACACTATACAACTTTTGTTGTTAGATTTCCTTTAGATTTACCTTCAACTATGTAGTGCAAGGGCCTGCCTGATATCATACAAAATTAAAAGGTGTTTAGGTCTGACCTCATATTACATGGTTTTGGTAAATCTAAAGGAAAAAAATCTAAAGGAAATTGTATAGTGTGTATCCAGCTTAACACTCCCCTCATCCAAGACAGACTGCTGTTCAAAGGTGTCTGCTTTACTACTTTATCCAGAATGCAGACACCCCAAAGCTGGATACACACTATACAATTTTCTTCAGATTTTTATCTCTTTAGATTTGCCAAAACCATATAATATGAGGTCAAACCTAAAACACTTTCAATTTTCATGCAATCACTACACACTTGAAGGTAAATCTAAAGGAAATCGAACAAAAAATTAGTATAGTGTGTAGCCAGCGTGTTAGGCTCCATTCACACCAATGCGTTTTTTTCATGCTTTTTGCAGAAGCGCAGGTCATTCTTTTTAACATGGGTTCCTATGAAACATGTTCACATCAATGCATTTTTGTGCCTTTGCATTTCTGGAAAGGGTCAGGGATGCAAAACTCAAGACGGTGCTTTTTTGGTCCAATAGACTTCAATGGAGAAGCTGCAGAAAAGCATGTAGTGCGGTTTTACTACAATTTTACAGCAATTTGCGGTTTTTAATCTGCCCAACAACAAAAATGCAAAAAAAAAAAAAAAAAAAAAGGCATAAAAAAATGCAAAATGCAAATCGTGGCAAAAAAACCCCAAAAAGCACTACAGAAATGCTCAAAAGCAAACTGCATAGATGTGAATGGAGCTTTCCACAGGAAGTATGTTACTGGCTGGGTCATTTGTAAAATAAGGGAGAAAAAAACTAAAATTATTGCAGCCACCACATCTGATGATTAATAAAGCTGCAATGTATTACATTTTGTTTTGGGATTTATTACTACTTTAAATGCAATGAGCTCTGGTTTTTAATCTCTTGCCTTTCAGTGAATCCTAATTTTTGAGATTCTTTTCCTGACAATAAGCAATGCATTGTCTTAATCAAACCATACGGTATATCTATATAAAATGTATTTTTTGTATCAAAGCTACCTCTATGTACAGTATAGTGTATTTTGTGTATAATAGGGTAGCATGTACAAACAAAGTAAAAGCTCCACACATCCTAATATAACATATAAAGAGAAACCAGTGGTAGGTGTTTTTCCGAGAATATTGGAAATAGTTTGCAGCCAGTGAAACCAGCGCTGTTGATCTGAATATTTTCAGATGTAAGATAGGTAACCACATTTTTTTTTAATACAGAGAGGCTAACAATGGCAGCTACATAAATCTGTCAGCCCAGATATCCTTTGGAGTATATAAGTAATGTGTCAAAGAAAGAAAAATGACTTGAGCAAACGTAGAGATTAAATGCATTAACTTGACTACCAAGTAATTGATTATTTCCTTGTGTCAACCAATGAACTGGGTGGATACAGGACTGTAGGCAATGTGTGTACAGGAATTTCACCTCCCAATCTCCACATTTCGAATATATTCAACTCAATCCAAACAGAAGCCACCATGTCCCATCTACCAACCGCGTTTAGGTTTTATTGAACCCTGAGAGCAGTGCTCTTGTTATGTGCAGCTGAGTATGGCGGTTTTGGTTAGTACAATCAAAAGCATGTATGTAGGCAATTAACCTCCCTAGCGGTATTCCCGAGTGTGGCTCGGGGGTTAAATGTCAGTGCCGAAAGCGGTACACTCGGTGTACCGCTATATATATATATATATATACATACATACTTTAACTTATTTATAGTTATTTATTATATTATAATTTATGATTTTGTGTTTCAAACTTTATCATACCCGAGATGTTATAAAGAAGAACGCACAGTAAAAAAAAAAAAAATCATATGTAAATAGTTGGTTTGGGCTGCTTGTTCTTAAGAATTACATGCAAAATAATTGTACCGCTTTCAGCACCTAAAATCGGAAAGAATCATACCGCCAGGGAGGTTAAAGAAAATATACAATTGCGTGAGAATAAGGACAAGATAAGCACGGTTCTTTTTGCAGAACTGTTCTATGCATAAGGGCTCCTTTTCCATAATAAAATGAATTACTTTGCTAAACTGACACTAGAGGGCAGTGATGGATCCTAAAAGAAAATGACCTGCAAGGTGAGAAAAATGCATCGCTTATTCAAAAAAGGGTTTCCTGCACCTGGGCATAATAAAATACTCCTATCTACACTGGATCCTTCTGTCAGGAGCTGGCAGAAAAATTCCACATAGAAAAAAATGCTTGTTTTCGTGTGTAATTATGTGTGTTTATGCCAGTGCAGGAATAGGCCATTTAGAAGCATATGCATGAGAACTCATTCTGTTGGCTAGAATATTCATTTTCATTCAGAAGTCTCCAAACTATGGCCCTCCAGTTGTTCAGGAATTACAATTCCCATCATGCCTAATCATGTCTGTGACTGTTAGAGTTTTACAATGCGTCATGTGACATGTAGTTCCACAACAGCTGGAGGGCCGTAGTTTGGAGATCCCTGTGCCACTAGAATAAATTTACACACATTTGTTTGCTCGTGTTTAAGTGCATAAATCATACCAGTAAGCTCCTCTCTGAACGCAGGTGGCAATTTTTAGCACCCTAAATATGAGTTCAGAGGCTTACAAAATAAATGATAAATGCCTCAAATATGTTGTTTTTCTGCTCATGTGCGTAAGGGTCCTTTCACACGGGCTTTCTACCCAGCGGACTCCATTTTGCTCAGCAGGGATCGATCCACTGATCCCCGCTGAGCAGGCGGATGACAGCTCCATCTCCGCTTACTTTACAGAGACTGACCTGTCAGAGCTCCGCTCTCCTCTATGGAAGATTGGATGAAAACGGGTCGCCTGTTCATTTTCATCTGATCCTATGCTATCTGATCCTCCAGAGGGATGGAAAATAGGGTTTTCATCCGTCTGAATTTCACAGACCACATCGGATTGGATAGCAGCGGGTGTCAGTGGACATGTCACCGCTGACATCCGCTGATCCATAGGGATGCATGGAGGATTCGATCAGGTCCGCCTGAAAAACTGATCGGAAAACCCGCATGAAAGGGTCTATTCATACTAGGCGTAGTTATCTGTGTTTTCCTCATGGTAACTGCTATAACACACAGAAAACAATAGTTTGCTGTGTCATTTTCAGACCAGAAAACGGTATCCAACGATATCTAAAACCATTTGATTACTTTAAAGTAAAGTATGACATGCCCTCACAGGAAACTTTTTATTATATACAAATTAGGCATTATGTCAACGCACTCCTGTTGCATACAGATGCCCCCCAACTCTTACGTGGTTCAATGCAAATGACCCTCTGATCCTCACTCTGCACATCTCACCTCGTTATTATATGCTTCTCTAAACTCTAAAATGAGCCAAAAGATGAAATATACATTGCCTTGTGAAAGTATTTGGCCTCCTTGAACTTTGCGACCTTTTGCCACATTTCAGGCTTCAAACATAAAGATATAAAACTGCAATTTTTTGTGAAGAATCAACAAGTGGGACACAATCATGAAGTGGAACGAAATTTATTGGATATTTCAAACTTTTTTAACAAATACAAAACTGAAAAATTTGGCGTGCAAAATTATTCAGCCCCCTTAAGTTAATACTTTGTAGCGCCACCTTTTGCTGCGATTACAGCTGTAAGTCGCTTGGGGTATGTCTCTATCAGTTTTGCACATCAAGAGACTGAAATGTTTGCCCATTCCTCCTTGCAAAACAGCTCGAGCTCAGTGAGGTTGGATGGAGAGCGTTTGTGAACAGCAGTTTTCAGTTCTTTCCACAGATTCTCGATTGGATTCAGGTCTGGACTTTGACTTGGCCATTCTAACACCTGTATATGTTTATTTGTGAACCATTCCATTGCACATTTTGCTTTATGTTTTGGATCATTGTCTTGTTTGAAGACAAATCTCCGTCCCAGTCTCAGGTCTTTTGCAGACTCCATCAGGTTTTCTTCCAGAATGGTCCTGTATTTGGCTCCATCCATCTTCCCATCAATTTTAACCATCTTCCCTGTCCCTGCTGAAGAAAAGCAGGCCCAAACCATGATGCTGCCACCACCATGTTTGACAGTGGGTATGGTGTGTTCAGGGTGATGAGCTGTGTTGCTTTTACGCCAAACATAACGTTTTGCATTGTTGCCAAAAAGTTTGATTTTGGTTTCTGACCAGAGCACCTTCTTCCACATGTTTGGTGTGTCTCCCAGGTGGCTTGTGGCAAACTTTAAATGACACTTTTTATGGATATCTTTAAGAAATGGCTTTCTTCTTGCCACTCTTCCATAAAGGCCAGATTTGTGCAGTATACGACTGATTGTTGTCCTATGGACAGAGTCTCCCACCTCAGCTGTAGATCTCTGCAGTTCATCCAGAGTGATCATGGGCCTCTTGGCTGCATCTCTGATCAGTCTTCTCCTTGTATGAGCTGAAAGTTTAGAGGGACGGCCAGGTCTTCGTAGATTTGCAGTGGTCTGATACTCCTTCCATTTCAATATTATCGCTTGCACAGTGCTCCTTGGGATGTTTAAAGCTTGGGGAATCTGTTTTGTATCCAAATCTGGCTTTAAACTTCTCCACAACAGTATCTCGGACCTGCCTGGTGTGTTCCTTGTTCTTCATGATGCTCTCTGCGCTTTAAACGGACCTCTGAGACTATCACAGTGCAGGTGCATTTATATGGAGACTTGATTACACACAGGTGGATTCTATTTATCATCATTAGTCATTTAGGTCAACATTGGATAATTCAGAGATCCTCACTGAACTTCTGGAGAGAGTTTGCTGCACTGAAAGTAAAGGGGCTGAATAATTTTGCACGCCCAATTTTTCAGTTTTTTATTTGTTAAAAAAGTTTGAAATATCCAATAAATTTCGTTCCACTTCATGATTGTGTCCCACTTGTTGTTGATTCTTCACAAAAAATTACAGTTTTATATCTTTATGTCTGAAGCCTGAAATGTGGCAAAAGGTCACAAAGTTCAAGAGGGCCGAATACTTTCGCAAGGCACTGTATATATATATATAGTAGGTATAGAAAAGAATCACCGTCTTTAAAATAATCACATTTTGTTGCTTTGCAGCCTGAAATGAAGACAGACACTGTTTTTGTTTTATCCAGCTGTATTTACTGCAAATTATAACCAAGTGAAAAGTATACGTAACACCAATACGTCAGAAAAAAATAAGAAAAATTCAGAAACAGAATCACGGAGTTGGAAAAAGTATCACCCACTTGTGTCAGTATTTTGTTGAACCACCTTTTGCTTTAATTACAACCTTTAATCTGTTAGGATATGTCTCCACTAACTTTTCACATCTAGACTTTGCAATATTTGGCCACTCTTCTTTAAAGTACTGCTCAACTTCAGTTTCATTTGATGGTGACTGTTTGTGGACTGCAGTCTTCAAATTCAACAGATTTTCAATGGGGTTTAAAATGTTTGTCAACCCAACGTTTCCTTTATGTGAAATCCCTGGTGATCCTGCCAGTCCCTCTGCTTTCCTAATAAAAACTGACCACACTAAGCAGGAGAGTACACCATGAACAGTTCTCTAGCTATTCTGGACTTATCAACCCCCCCCCCCGCTGCACAGCCATTTATTGGGAAGCTACTGTGTACTGCTGCCCCCCCCCCCCGCTCTTATGCAGCTGAAACAAGAGGGAATCCAATGAATTATATCTATACACAAATATTTTCCCTTTCATTTCTATTTTAAACTGAATGGGTTGTTTTACAAGGTGATCATTTACAAACGCTTTAAGTCTGGGCTCTGACTAGGCCATGCTAGGACATTCACCCTTTTCTCCTTCAACCACTGTGTGGTTATTTTTGATGTGTGCTTTGGATCATTGCCATGTTGGAAAGTAAACCTTCTTCTCATTGAAAACTTTCTGGAAAAGGGCAGCAGATTTTACCCAAGTATTTGACTGTATTTTGCCCCATCCATTTTTCCTGAGAAATGCTCCATTCCCTGCTGCAGAGAAACACCCCCATAACAGGATATTAGCACCTCCATGCTTTACTGTAGGAATGGTGTTATTTGGATGGTGAGCTGTATTGGATTTCCGCCAGACATATCATTTGGTGTTGAGGCAAAATAATTACATTTTAGTCTCATCTGACCATAATACCTTTTTCCATGTGGCCTCAGAATCTTCAAGGTGCGTTTTGGCAAAGCTCAGTCGTGACTGCTTGTGGCCTTTCTTGCAACCCTCCCATACAAGCCACATTTGTGGAGAATTTGTGATATTGTTGTCACATGCACACAATGACCACCCTTTGTCATAAATTCCTGCAACTGCTTCAGAGTTGCTGTAGGCTGCTCTGACCAGTTTGGAGCGGCGTCCTGATCCTGGAAGGATCTGTGTTGTACCAAATACCTTCTATTTATTATTAATATACTTTACTGTGCTTCTAAGCATTGATAAAGCCTTTGAAACTGTTTTGTATCCATCTTCTGACTTGTGCCTGCCCACAACTTTATCCCGGAGATCTTTTGACAGTGCTTTGCCACCCATAGTTTATTGTTTGCTTCAGATGCACTATCAGGGACTGAAATGCTCCAGGACTTTTCATGCTGAGCCAATCAAAATGACCACAGCTGATCACAATTGAAAGTCAAATGGCTTTGTGTGCCATTGAGAAGGTGATTAGCTACACCTGATTTAGTTTGCAAGTCATCTTTAGGAGGCGGGGGGGGGGGGGGGGGTGATCCTTTTTCCAACTCAGTGATTCTTTTTTGTTTTTTTTAATGTTTTTCTGACATGTTGGTGTTGGATGCTATAAGTTGCATGATTGGCGGTGTGCAGTGACTGCTTCCTGGCGGGTACGATCCGAACACGCCAGAGCCCAACATTACTCAGCGCTACTGAGGATCAATTGTAGCTCTGACTCCCACAGAGTTATCATCACCTTGTCAAACTTGCAAACTGTGACCAATACATCCTCTTGTCACTCTTCTCTAACATGTTTCGTCGTTTAGGGGTAGCCTCCACACTGCATTCAGGGACAGTTGCCCACAAGCCTGTCAAATTATGATGAGAGGCTTTGTCTGTGCAGCTGCTGTGTCCCTATAAATATACATGGGCTGCCTGCTCGCAGCACATGGTGGCTAAAGTCGCATAAACAAACAGGCTATTGACAGTCTACAGGCCTCGGCGTCCATGTGAATGAGGCCAAAGAATATTTATATTTATTTGGAAGCTAGTTGTTCATTTGCTATTTACTGTTTGCAGGGCCGCCATCAGGGGGGGTAAAGCCCATACACATGTAGGGGGCCCAGGCATCCAGAGGGGCCCCAAACGGTAGGATTGGCACCAGTCCTCGCAATATTATTCAATTGTAAGCTTCGCGGTTCCCTTGCAGACTAGGGGTCCTGCCCCTCACTAGCCCTCACACAGCTGTAGGCCCCGCCCTCCCCTGTTCTCCAGCTGTTCACGCCTGGACAGGAGGGGGGGCATTTACTAGAACCGTTCACCTTTATTTTCCTGGGATGGAGGAGATGGGATTGGAGGACATGGGATGAAGGAGGACATGGGACCGGAGGAGGAAGACGACATAGTAGGCCGGTCCTGGGGAATGTTGGTGGTCAGGTCAGGCCCGAGGGGGGGGGGGGGGTAGGCCTAAAACTGTGTAAGGGGCCCCAATATTTCTGATGCCTGCCCTGACTGCTTGTAAGGGACACTGTGGAAAAGTACTGTTAAATATAACAACTATAGGGCGTGTCTAAAATGGTGACTGTAGTAAATGTATGAGATAAGAGCTCTGCTGCTGTACTGCTTACTTATCCATTTTCTTTTTATGGGACTGTGGCTATGTAACTTTTTTTTTTTTTTCTTATCCTGGCTGTTAGTGATGAATAGAAGCAAACTAATGCCTGGGCGTAAGCAAGCAGTAGCAGCTAAGACAGTTCCTGTTGCGGCTGGAAATTGATCAGCGGGCAGTTCAATATGGAGACTCAGATGGAGCCTTATGATCTGGCCACTCTGGCCCAAATTAATTTTAAAGCCCATATGCAAACAATCACTGTCTGCCAATCTACACTTGCCTCAGAGATGGACCTTCTTCAAACGGATATTGGTCTACTCTGCCAAGATATGGATAAGTTCTAGGACTGCCTTACTGAGGCTGAGTTCTGAATTGGAGACTGAAGATACCATCTGGGATAATATCGCTGCTGAGTGCACGCTGAAAATCAAGGTAAAGTCCTTGGAATCTATGGCTGCCGACGCAGGGAATCTAAACCACCAGAACAACCTCCAGATTGTGTGGCTGCCCAAAGGCGCTGAGAGGCATAAACCTAGCAGCAAGCACAATTTTCAACATTCTTGACAATGGAGCGATCGCATGGGGTGCCAGCTGTGAGAGAAACCCTGTTAGACCCTGCCTACTAAATGTCCAAGAATGAGATCTGCTGTTGCCAGAGGCCAGGAAGCTGGAATCTCCCAGATTTGAGAATGCCATGCTCCTGATTTTCTCCCCATTACTCTGTGGATACCCAAAGGCTTCACAGAACCTTCACCTCAGGTGAAACTTCAACATCGTAATAAGGGCACCTGAAAGTACAAGATTGTGAATCCACCAAGATCTTTACTTCACTTAAGAAATCCAGTGGCTGAAAACTTTGCTTGTGGCCTTTAACTTTACTTGCTTAGTGGTTTAAGGTTCATTACATTCAGCCTTCTGTTCTTTGAATATTTTTATTTGACATTCTAGACCTGGATGTGGTTACTACTACTGGCTCAGTGCCTTTCCCCTATAGCAGTGATGGCGAACCTTGGCACCCCAGATGTTTTGGAACTACATTTCCCATGATGTTCATGCACTCTGCAGTGTAGTGGAGCATCATGGGAAATGTAGTTACAAAACATCTGGGGTGCCAAGGTTCACCATCACTGCCCTATAGGATCAGGATCTTGGCTATTTTCTACCTGTAGCTGCTCTATCTCCATATCTGGAAGGACAGAGTTCCTTACAACAGACCGGTTGCAGATAGCTGTCAATATTTCCACTTTAGAATAGCAGCACGACACATGCTATTGTGCCTTCCACAGAGCTCCCTCTCTCTAACTTCTGCTATGAGAGAGTACGCTCCTGATGTTTACATGACTGCTGGTACACCTGATGTTATTTATAGTGACTAGTACACTTTTTGAGCTGATGCTTTTTTTGGTGGATCCTAGACTGTCCTCCTCAGTTTCTAGTATTTTATATCCAGAGATGTATAGTAACGAAGTAGAACTACTTAAGTACTGTACTTAAGTACCGAAATGCGGTATCTGTACTTTCCTAGAGTAGAATTTTTTTCTCCTACTTCTACTTTTACTTCACTACATTTTTTCGATGATTTCGATACTTCTACTCAAGTATTTTTTTTTTTGTGCTGCATAGTTACTCGTTACTTTTAAAAAATTACCACTGCCAGAACAGTAGATGGCAGGTAAAATGTGTATAATGTCATTTGTAAATCAGCACATACGAAAATAAAGGCTGTGTATAATAAAAGCTGCTATACCAAATCTTTCCAATAAAAAGAAAATATGAAACAAACAAATAAATGGTGCTACAGCGCTTAAAGTGCATCAAGAAACTACTAAAAAACACAACTTGGCTGTGCGAATAAAGTGCCTGTGCAATCGATATAATATCATCGTTGCCCCCAGTGCCCTGCCCACACTCCACACAGTATCAAAAATAAAGTGACATGAATGTGCTAAAGCCTAAATGCAGTGAAAATAATTATTCCCACAATGTAACAGTAAATTCAATTCATATAAAATATGACAATAAATCACAATAAAATAAGTTATGAAATAAGTTAGGTCAGGTGCGTGCAACAAGTTGAAGTGTGTAAACCTATCTATAACGAAAAGTCCATAAATGAATTCCAGTGTGCAAATCTAAATTGTCACTTCACTTGTCAGATGCTTCCACCTCCTTCAGTACTCGAGTGACCGACCAACACACTTAATGGTGGTGGCACTGGTGGATAGCGTCTGGGTGGCACTGTGGCACTGGCACTGACTGCACTGGTTCAAAAACCCATATATATTTCATTATTTCAATTCTCAATCTCATAGGTCCTCTGCTCATAAGATATTAATAACTTAAGATTAGGTGATGAACTTCTTGGCGGCCCTGGCAGGATGACGGGGACACCCGCCACTTCTGGAGCCAAGTCGCTGTGATTCCCCAACATGTGACAAAGTGACAGCCAGGAGATCTAGTGGCTAGTAGTGCTCAACAATACCGCTTTTATATATAAAAATGAAATAAAATATACTGACTCACAATTTAGTAGTAGGTAGTGTGTAGCAGTAGGCAGCACAACTCAATTAAATCAATCCCACAGCCTCTCTTGCGCCGCGGCCCGCGGAATCACTGTCATGATCATCAAGTTAAGACCGCACTGGAGGAGCCGTGCTGCCGTCTTCCCGCTCGAGGTCTCCGCCTCTAAACGTGTTGTGTGTCACTCAGACTCCACCCCTTAGGGCCCTTCAACTTCAAGTGATCTGCCTGGCTGTGAGAGTGAGGAAGCTCAGGAAGGAGACCACCCCTGGCTTTAAAAGGTGGATGCTTTAAAAGGGGAAGGGAGGGACATACTTTATCTGTTTTTTGTTTACAAAAAGTTACAGCCTAAGGAATTGTGATTGTCCTTTAGGTTAATCATTTGAATAAATCATTTGAAATAATAAAAAACAATATGATGTTCAAACTTTTGACTTCTTTCTTTAATAACTACATAACACAGTACTTCTACTTCTACTTTCAGTATTTGAGTAGAATTTTTTTTTCAAAACTACTGGTACTTTTTACTTTTAGTACTTAAGTAGCAATTTTTTTGAAAAAACTACTTGCAATACTTAAGTAAAAAAAATGTTGAATACTTTAGTACTTCTACTTAAGTAACTTTTTCTGCGAGCACTTCCACTTCTACTTAAGTCACTTTTTGATCGAGCACTTGTACTTTTACTCAAGTAGAAATTTCGAGTACTTTATACAAGTCTGTTTATATCCTGGGACACCCGGTTGCAGTTGCTGGATGAGATGTTCACTGGAGTTCCTTAAGATACTCATTTGTTGTTATAAGTGGTTGGTAATGACGTTGGTGCCCTAAGGTGCAGCTGAGTGTAGGGCAGTCCCTCTTTTTTTACTTGCAAAATCTCTACAGACTGTATTTATGCTGATGTTTTGAGTGATCTTTCTATTCATGACCCCATTATGTTTGGGTATCCAGGCACTCCATGATGTTTTTGGGTGTTCAGGGTGAGATTGGGAGAAGTTGTTTTATATGTGTAGGTGTTTTCTCTGTTGTGGCAGTGCTCCTTTTTAGAACACTATGGTATATGCTCTTATCTTTTATTGCCAGCCTACAATATGTTATTGTTACCTATTACCTGGGGATTGTTTTGCTCCCTTTGGGTCCAGTGGAGTTTTTCTTTTTCCATTTTGGAATATTTTGTATGTACCCTCATGGCTCCCTTGACAACTGTTTCTCAGAATGTTAGGGGCCTCAATGCCAAAATCATTGGTCCACATAGTTCACATATCCTAATACGTATTGCCCTTATATCTGCATCTTACAGGAAAACCATCTCGTGGGCAGTAGGATACAGAGTTTGAAAAAGCCGTGGGTAGACCATTACTACCCACTCCTCCTACACTAGAGGAGTTAGTATACTCATCCCTAAGTCCCTAGCTTTTACACTTTTACATCTTAAACTGGTCCTGCAGGGAAAATATGTCCTCCTACATGCTATAAATGACACTGTTGACCTGTTGGTAATTGGGATGTATATACCTCTGCCAGCCAATGTCACCCATCCTTATAAGTTGGCATCCCTGATCTCTACTTACCTCATGATGTGATAATTGCATGTGATTGCAACATGACGCCATATCCATCTTTAGACATAGTTGCCCTAGATACTGCTGTATATTTTGTTCTCTCTAAATGGGCAAGCCTGTTTGGTTTACAAGATGTTTGGCGCTGGAAACATCCACATATGAGAGAGTTCACATTCCTCTACATACAATACTATGACCTTATTTATGCTAGTAGCAGGGTGAGTAAGGGAGGTCCCCATCCTCCTGTGAGGGATCTCAGACCTCACCCCTAAGCTATTAAGTTTACATAACTGCTGTGCTCCCTAGGGGTTGGAGACTCTCCTGCTTTTAGATAACACATGACAGGGTCTTTGGCCTCTGAATAAAGATTCTGCTGAGCCTGTTGTAGTATAGGATGTCTTTAAAGTGTATGTTAGGGGCCAGTATTAGGGTGTAATCTCTAGGGCCTATCAGGATTCCTGAGATGCTCTGGACTGTGCTGAGGCCAGGGCGTGTACCCTTAAATAACAGTTTATTAGTACATGAATCCCAGTACCTTCTATGACATGTAGACTGTGTACAGAGAAGTTATGCTTCTCCGTGCCGATTCTAACAACAACTCCATCAGACACAGCATATATTTGAGCAGGAGAGAAAGCCAGGCCTCTTAGCCTGGCTTACTAAAGAACATCTATACTTGGGAAAATACTGGAGAGTTTAATAAAAGACCAAATAGATGAGTCCTTGCTGGAAAAAAAAACATTTTAAGCAATAGCTAGCATGGATACATGAAACACAGAATTTGTCAGACAAATCTTTTTTTTTTTTTTTTTAATGAGGTAAGTAAAACCTTAGACAAAGGAGTGGCTGTGGACGAAGTATACTGGGATTTTGCAAAAGCGTTTGACACAAGAGTTCCCCACACATGGCTAATAAGTTAAGTCTACAGGCTTGGAAAAATCAGTTTGTACATGTATAGAAAACTGGCTAAAAGACCATATTCAGAAAGTAGTGGTAATGATTCATACTCTGAATGGTCTAGGGTTGTTGCTGGCGTACAACAAGGTTCAGTGTTGGGACCTTTACTTTTCAATATATTTATAAATGAAATAGGGTCTGGGATTAAACGCACCATTTCAGTCTTTGCAGACGACACTAAGCTTACAGGATGTATCCAACTTACAAGCCAACCTCAATACAATGTTTAGGTAGGCAACTACTGTATGTGGCAAATGAGATTTAATGTTGATAAATGTTAAAGCGGAGTTCCACCCTGGGAATACTTTTTTTTTTATAAAAATACCCCCGGGACAGTCAGACAGCTAGTACATTCCACAATGGCTAGCCTCTGATCTGTCCCGGATTTCACTTACCTTTTAGAAGAAATACTGTAACGCTCCTGCGTTTTTGTATATAGGCTGGATTTGCAGCTGCAAAATCTCCACTCAGCAGTCATGCAGAGATATGTTGAATACCAGATCCAACTCTCCAGGACTCATCACTGTGGGCCTGTCAGCTTCAACATACAGATATATACACACTCAATGAGATGTTCCTGGAGTGATAGGATGTATATGATAGTATGAAGGTGATGTGCTGAAGGGACAGGTGTGAACAGTGACAAGGATGGTAAGCACTTGATAGGTTTGTACAGGAGAGTTCAAGATGGTATTTAGGAATGCAGATAGGTTAGTATCGAGTATGCTAATAGGTGGTGAGGACAGCAGATGACAATACAAGATAGACTAACCCAGTGCAAGGATAGATAGTAGTAGACCGGAGAGCTAGCAATCTATGCAGCAGTGCAGATGATAGATGTTAGTAGACAGGAGAGCTAGCAATCTATGCAGCAGTGCAGATGATAGATGGTAATAGTCTCAAGAGCTAGCAATCTATATGATAGTGCAGATGATAGGATAGCATGGATAGGTAGTAACAGTCCTTAATGCAAATAGTAGTAGTGTAAGTTATGGAGGGTTCCCCTGCGGGGTACTTATCACTATAGTTATAGCAGTAGAAGGTCCGGTGATGAGGAAGTGATCCAGTAGCGAGATACAGGGATCAGTAGCGAGGTTCGGTTCTGAGGAAGTGATCCTGGTAGCGAGATACAGGGATCGTAGCGAGGTAGCGAGGTTCCACAGCGAGACACCCTTGCAAGCATATGAGCATATGAGCTTCAAGGCAGGTTGAACGAACATGTGAGTGAGAACGCCGGCGGTTGAAATAGCCGCTCTGCGGCGCTCAGTGATGACAGCATCGGTCTTAAAGGTGTATGCGCACCTACCAAAAGAGAATGGTGGGACGCATACACTAATGGAAAGTGGAATAAAGGGTACCAGAGGTACCAGGACATTACAGTACCCCCCCCTTAAGGCCGGCTCCTGAAGGCCTCTAGAGCTGGTTTTTCCGGGTATTTCGCGTGAAAATTTCGAATCAGGCTAGGGGCATGTATATCAGAGGTATCCAGCCAGGTATCGTCTTGGGGTCCATAGTTCTTCCATCGTACTAGATATTGGAGTCTTCTTCTGTGGATACGAGACTCTCCTTTATCTCAAATTCTTCTCCGCCTTCGACTTGTACAGGAGGTGGAGGTGGGATGGTAGGCCTTATTCCTTGGTTAGGAACATGTGGCTTCAATAGCGACACATGGAAGATAGGATGGATCTTGAGATCTGCTGGTAAGGTGAGCTGTTCTGCAGCTTTTCCGATTAGTTTCCTGATTGGGAAGGGTCCCAAGAATAAAGGCCCAAGCTTTTTGCTAGGGATCTTCAATCGTAAATTTTTTGTTGATAGCCAAACGAGGTCCCCAATAGCATACTGAGGAGAAGGTCTTCTTCGGAGGTCGTAGTACCTTTTTTGTTGACTATGAGCGTGTGATATGGTAGTATTGAGTAAACCCAAAGAGTCTTTTATTTGGGTGAGGTAATCTGAGGCTACTGGGTTACTCGATGGCAGGATGCGTGGTGGAAGAAGAGTGGGATGAAACCCATAGTTCAAGTAGAACGGACTTTGCTTCGTAGTACTGTGGGTTGCATTGTTGTAATCGAATTCCGCTAGAGGAAGGAGATCCACCCAATCATCCTGCAAGTATGATGTGTAGCAGCGTAGATATTGCTCAATGCACTGGTTGACTCTTTCAGTCTGTCCGTTGGTCTGAGGATGGTAGGGAGAAGTGAGCTTTCGCTCAATGCGTAAAATTTGACAAAGTGGTTGCCAAAATTTAGAAATAAATTGTGAACCACGGTCGGACAAAAGAGTCTTTGGAATTCCATGCAACTTGAACACATGTTTCATCAGTAGTTCCGCTGTTTGTTTGGATGAAGGTAGTCTACGGATAGCGATGAAATGTGCCATTTTTGTCAAGTGGTCCACTGACACTAGGATGGTATTAAATCCTTTGGAAGGTGGTAGTTCTACTATGAAATCTAAAGAAACAACTTCCCATGGAACCTGGGGTATTGGTAAACTACAAAGCAGTCCAGATGGTTTTGTAGTGTCAATTTTGGACCTTGCACAGATGTCACATGAAGCAACAAATTTTTGTACAGACGTCTTCATATCAGGCCACCAAAATTGTCTGGTGAGCAAATTAAAGGTTTTCGTCATACCCATATGTCCTGCCATGGGCACATCATGCGATAACTCCAAGATCTTGGTGCGCATGGTAGGGGGTATATAAAGTTTGTCATTATAATAAAGGAAGCCTTCTGCATCAGTACTTAGTTGTGGTGGAGGTGAATCCATTCCTATACTATGCAAAATCTCTTCCTTCAAGGATCGGACAACACCAATAATACGTTCATAGGGTATTATGGGAATGGAAGGGATTTCGGCGCAGTTATCTTCGGTTAGTCGTGATAGCGCATCCGCTTTTTTATTTTTATCTGCAGGCGTATAGGTCACTAAGAAATGAAATCTTAAAAAGAATAATGACCATCGTACCTGTCGGTGGGAAAGAGTCTTGTTAGTCTGGAGGTATTGAAGGTTTTTATGATCTGTATATATGAGTATTGGTAATTGGGTACCTTCGAGCAGATGTTGCCAATTCTCCAGTGCCAATTTTATGGCAAGCAACTCCTTTTCGCCCACTGGGTAATTCACCTCTGGGCTGCTTAGTGATTTTGAAAAGAAAGCAACTGGGTGGAGTGATGAAGTGTTTGTTGGTCGTTGGGAGAGAACTGCTCCTACTGCCATATTTGACGCATCTACCTCTAGAATATATTGGAGGGATGGGTCTGGATGGCGTAGTATGGGAGCAGAAGTGAAGCTTGATTTTAACAAACAGAAGGCTTGATTTGCCTCTTCTGACCATTTGAATGGTTTTTTTTATACTTGTCAGTTGTGTGAGAGGTCTCACAATGGCGGAAAAGTTCTTGATGAACTTCCTGTAGAAGTTCGAGAATCCTAGGAATCGCTGTAGGGCCTTACGAGTTGTTGGTATAGGCCAGTCTAGGATACAGGATATCTTACTCATATCCATCTTAATTCCAGTTTTGGATATGAAATATCCTAGAAATAATATTTCTTCTTTATGAAATAAACATTTTTTTAATTTCACGTATAGACTGTGTGAGAGCAGTCTGGACAGCACAAGTCTTACATGTTTTATGTGTTCAGGCATAGATCGAGAATAGATAAGTATATCGTCTAGGTATACTACAACACAGTGGCGGAGCTAGACTTTTAAAACAGGGGTGGCAAAGGGGTGGCTAGGTATTATTTTGGGGGGTCAATATACAAAGTGTAATTTAGTGTCAGATTCGTCCACCGCAATGTCGCAGTCCCTCGAATAATCGCTGATCGCTGCCATTACTAGTAAAGACAGGATACAGGTGGTGGTGATCAGAGGATACAGACAGGATACAGGTGGCGATCAGAGGATACAGACAGGATACAGGTTTGCCCCCAATGATTATTGCAGAGTGCCACAGCAATGCCCCCAATGATTATTGCAGAGTGAGACAGCAATGCCCCCAATGATTATTGCAGAGTGAGACAGCAATGCCCCCAATGATTATTGCAGAGTGCCACAGCCTTGCCCCTAATGATTATTGCAGAGTGCCACAGCCTTGCCCCCAATGATTATTGCAGAGTGCCACAGTAATGCCCCCAATTATTATTGCAGAGTGCCACAGTAATGCCCCCAATGATTATTGCAGAGTGAGACAGCAATGCCCCCAATGATTATTGCAGAGTGCCACAGTAATGCCCCCAATTATTATTGCAGAGTGAGACAGCAATGCCCCCAATGATTATTGTAGAGTGAGACAGCAATGCCCCCAATTATTATTGCAGAGTGAGACAGCAATGCCCCCAATGATTATTGCAGAGTGAGACAGCAATGCCCCCAATGATTATTGCAGAGTGCCACAGCCTTGCCCCCAATGATTATTGCAGAGTGAGACAGCAATGCCCCCAATGATTATTGCAGAGTGCCACAGTAATGCCCCCAATGATTATTGCAGAGTGCCACAGTAATGCCCCCAATGATTATTGCAGAGTGAGACAGCAATGCCCCCAATGATTATTGCAGAGTGCCACAGTAATGCCCCCAATTATTATTGCAGAGTGAGACAGGAATGCCCCCAATTATTATTGCAGAGTGAGACAGCAATGCCCCCAATGATTATTGCAGAGTGCCACAGCCTTGCCCCCAATGATTATTGCAGAGTGAGACAGCAATGCCCCCAATGATTATTGCAGAGTGCCACAGTAATGCCCCCAATGATTATTGCAGAGTGAGACAGCAATGCCCCCGATGATTATTGCAGAGTGCCACAGCCTTGCCCCCAATGATTATTGCAGAGTGCCACAGTAATGCCCCCAATGATTATTGCAGAGTGCCACAATAATGCCCCCAATGATTATTGCAGAGTGAGACAGCAATGCCCCCAATGATTATTGCAGAGTGCCACAGTAATGCCCCCAATGATTATTGCAGAGTGCCACAGTAATGCCCCCAATTATTATTGCAGAGTGAGACAGCAATGCCCCCAATGATTATTGCAGAGTGCCACAGCCTTGCCCCCAATGATTATTGCAGAGTGAGACAGCAATGCCCCCAATGATTATTGCAGAGTGAGACTGCCTTGCCCCCAATTATTATTGCAGAGTGAGACAGCAATGCCCCCAATGATTATTGCAGAGTGAGACAGCAATGCCCCCAATGATTATTGCAGAGTGAGACAGCAATGCCCCCAATGATTATTGCAGAGTGAGACAGCAATTCCCCCAATTATTATTGCAGAGTGAGACAGCAATGCCCCCAATTATTATTGCAGAGTGTGACAGCAATGCCCCCAATGATTATTGCAGAGTGAGACAGCAATGCCCCCAATGATTATTGCAGAGTGCCACAGTAATGCCCCCAATGATTATTGCAGAGTGAGACAGCAATGCCCCCAATGATTATTGCAGAGTGCCACAGCCTTGCCCCCAATGATTATTGCAGAGTGCCACAGTAATGCCCCCAATGATTATTGCAGAGTGCCACAGTAATGCCCCCAATGATTATTGCAGAGTGAGACAGCAATGCCCCCAATGATTATTGCAGAGTGCCACAGTAATGCCCCCAATTATTATTGCAGAGTGAGACAGCAATGCCCCCAATGATTATTGCAGAGTGCCACAGCCTTGCCCCCAATGATTATTGCAGAGTGAGACAGCAATGCCCCCAATGATTATTGCAGAGTGCCACAGTAATGCCCCCAATGATTATTGCAGAGTGAGACAGCAATGCCCCCAATGATTATTGCAGAGTGAGAGAGCAATGCCCCCAATGATTATTGCAGAGTGAGACAGCAATGCCCCCAATGATTATTGCAGAGTGAGACTGCCTTGCCCCCAATTATTATTGCAGAGTGAGACAGCAATGCCCCCAATGATTATTGCAGAGTGAGACAGCAATGCCCCCAATGATTATTGCAGAGTGAGACAGCAATGCCCCCAATGATTATTGCAGAGTGAGACAGCAATGCCCCCAATGATTATTGCAGAGTGAGACAGCAATGCCCCCAATTATTATTGCAGAGTGAGACAGCAATGCCCCCAATTATTATTGCAGAGTGAGACAGCAATGCCCCCAATGATTATTGCAGAGTGAGACAGCAATGCCCCCAATTATTATTGCAGAGTGAGACAGCAATGCCCCCAATGATTATTGCAGAGTGAGACAGCAATGCCCCCAATGATTATTGCAGAGTGAGACAGCAATGCCCCCAATGATTATTGCAGAGTGCCACAGCCACAGCATTTGCCCGCAATCATTGCAGAGTGCCAGCGTCCGTCCCCCCCCCCCGTGAGACCGGCTTACTTACCTCACAGACGGACGGTCATCACAGCAGCTTCTCATCGGTCCGCGGCTCCCTGCATCTTCTCAGTCCTCCCGCCGGCGCCTCCTCGACCAATGGCACAGCGTTTGCCATTCGGCCAATCAGGAAGCGGGAGGACCCGCTCCCTGATTGGCCGGAGGAGGATCCATGTGACAATAGCGAATTTTCATTCGCTATTGTCACAGAATGGGCGGGCTCGGCCTCGGGACGCACTGCTCTGCTGCTCCCTGACCCTGGCCGCCAGCTTAGAGGGATCAGCCGGTTCTGCGAACCGGCTGATCCCACCACTGCCTGTGATTCCTCCGCTGCCAGCCATGCACCTGTCCAGGATCGGGGTGGCAACAGGGGTGGCAGGGACTTTTTCTGGGGTGTCAATTGCCACCCCAGCTAACCCTCTGGCTCCGCCACTGCTACAACACAGACATCAAGTAAATCTCTAAAGATGTCGTTTATGAACCTCTGGAAAGCAGCGGGAGCATTACATAGCCCGAATGGCATCACAAGGTATTCGAATAGTCTGTATCTGGTTCTGAATGCTGTTTTCCACTCATCCCCGTCACGGATTCGGATTAGGTTGTATGCCCCTTTCAGGTCTAATTTGGTGAAATAAGTAGCCCCACGCACTTGTTCGATAAGTTCAGGGATAAGCGGTAAAGGATAGCGATCCTTTATCGTAATCGTGTTTAATTGTCTATAGTCGATAATAGGTCTGAGACTGGAATCCTTGTTGCAGACAAAGAAAAGTCCTGCAGCAGTGGAAGAAGTAGAGGGTCTAATGAACCCTTTTGTCAAATTCTCATCCAAGTATTTCTTGAGATGAGAAAGTTCATCCTGTGAAAGGGGATACACATGACCGAAAGGCAATTTGCTGTTAGGGAGTAAATCGATCGTGCAATCGTAATCCCTATGGGGAGGCAACGCTTGAGCATTTTTCTCAAGGAACACTTCGGACAGATCCTGATAGCATAGTGGTGCAATTTCATCTGACACCACAGACAGAATCTTCCCATAGGATGGGAGGTTACACGTATTCTCACAATAGTGAGAAGGGAAAACCAAAGTCCGTTTTTTCCAATCTATGATTGGTTGGTGTGTGTGTAACCAGGGAAGTCCCAAAATAATAGGAAAATGGGGTGAGGATAGTATATCAAAAGTGATGGTCTCCACATGTGACTCGTTGGTAGTGGCAAGGAGTGCCTGTGTCTGGTTGGTGATTGGACCAGAAGACAGTGGAATACCATTAATGAAACTAACAGAAACAGGCTTAGATTTTGAAATAATAGGTATTTTATTTAAGGTAACAAAGCGTGTATCAATATAGTTTCCACAAGATCCAGTGTCGACCGTAGCCTTGGTGGTGATCCTAGTTTGGTCCCACTGTAATATTAAATGAACAAAAAGATAGGGGTTAGAAAAGGAAGTCGTTAATCCTCCCAGTAAGACATGTGAACACCCACCCTCTTTTTTGTGAACAAGGGGACAGGTGCTTATCAAATGATCCGGGGATGCGCAATACATGCAGAGATTTCTGGATGTTCTTCTAGCTCGTTCAGTAGTCGTTAAAGGTGAGCGTATGGTTCCTACTTCCATGGGAGTAGGGTCAACGGCCGAAATCCGAGAAGGACTAGACAATGGCATTCCCATCTTTTCAGCCCTTCTTTCTCGCAGTCGTCTGTCTATGTTGATACTAAGTTGTATCAAGGCTTCCAAGGTGCCAGGTAAATCCGCTCGGGCGAGCTCGTCTTTAACAGCTTCCGATAACCCGAGTCTGAATTGAGTTCGCAAAGATGTGTCATTCCACCCAGAGTCAAGGGTCCATCTTTTGAACTCAGATACAAAGTCTTCTACAGGTCTCCTTCCTTGTTTCAAGGCCCTCAACTGCATATCAGCAGTACTCTGCCTATTGGGGTCATCGTATAAGCTGGTGAGTTCTGCTAAGAATAAAGAATAGGTGTTGAGAATCTGATCATTTTTCTCAAAGAGAGAGTCTGCCCAGGCCCGTGGATCACCCGTCAGGTATGAAATAACGGTACAGACTTTTATTTGATCAGTGGGGTATGTACGAGGCTTTAACAAAAAAAGCAATTGACATGCGTTTTTGAATTCCCGAAATTTTTTTTGGTCGCCTGTAAATACCAGAGGAGGGTTTATTTTAGGTTCAGGAGGCTGAACAGCAGTAAGCCGTGAGAGCTGGGTTACCTGCTGTGTTAGAGTCTGATTCTTTTCTTGCACGTCAGTCAGAGCAAGTATTAACGCTTTTACTTGTTGTGTTAATTGTGTTTCTTGAGTGGGTAATTCTGCTGAATCCATTTTTAAGGTTCGTTCAATCTGTAATGCTCCTGCGTTTTCGTATATAGGCTGGATTTGCAGCTGCAAAATCTCCACTCAGCAGTCATGCAGAGATATGTTGAATACCAGATCCAACTCTCCAGGACTCATCACCGTGGGCCTGTCAGCTTCAACATACAGATATATACACACTCAATGAGATGTTCCTGGAGTGATAGGATGTATATGATAGTATGAAGGTGATGTGCTGAAGGGACAGGTGTGAACAGTGACAAGGATGGTAAGCACTTGATAGGTTTGTACAGGAGAGTTCAAGATGGTATTTAGGAATGCAGATAGGTTAGTATCGAGTATGCTAATAGGTGGTGAGGACAGCAGATGACAATACAAGATAGACTAACCCAGTGCAAGGATAGATAGTAGTAGACAGGAGAGCTAGCAATCTATGCAGCAGTGCAGATGATAGATGGTAATAGACAGGAGAGCTAGCAATCTATGCAGCAGTGCAGATGATAGATGGTAATAGTCTCAAGAGCTAGCAATCTATATGATAGTGCAGATGATAGGATAGCATGGATAGGTAGTAACAGTCCTTAATGCAAATAGTAGTAGTGTAAGTTATGGAGGGTTCCCCTGCGGGGTACTTATCACTATAGTTATAGCAGTAGAAGGTCCGGTGATGAGGAAGTGATCCAGTAGCGAGATACAGGGATCAGTAGCGAGGTTCGGTTCTGAGGAAGTGATCCTGGTAGCGAGATACAGGGATCGTAGCGAGGTTCCACAGCGAGACACGCTTGCAAGCATATGAGCTTCAAGGCAGGTTGAACGAACATGTGAGTGAGAACGCCGGCGGTTGAAATAGCCGCTCTGCGGTGCTCAGTGATGACAGCATCGGTCTTAAAGGTGTATGCGCACCTACCAAAAGAGAATGGTGGGACGCATACACTAATGGAAAGTGGAATAAAGGGTACCAGAGGTACCAGAACATTACAAATACTTACCTTGAAAAAGTATTGTCCAGCGCTGCCATCTCAGGTGTGGGCAGCTTGAAGCCAGCGCGATCCTCTTCTGCGTCCTCTTCCGTCTTCTTCGGTCCCATGATGCACTGCATCGGCCCCGTCGTCACTTCTGGTGCCGCAGCGTCATCCCTGCACAGCTTCTGGGCATGCCCAGAAGCTGTTTAGCAAGGTATGACGGCGGCTGCACCGGAACTGACGTCGGGGCCGGTGCAGGTGCATTGATTCCTGGGAGCGATGACGTTCAGCTCCCAGGAATCATTGCAAGCCAGGAAGTGACGAATCGCCGTGGCCGCCGAGGGGAGGAAGAGGAAGTAAGGTAAGTATATTTTCTTCTAAACCAGGTAAGTAAAAAAAAAAAAATTGCGAATATCCATTTGTTTTTCAGGTGACCCCGGGCATGAAGATGGAGGTAAGTTTAATTTTAGGGTGGAACTCCGCTTTAAGGTAAACACTTGGGGGCTAAGAATATGCTTGCACCATACATACTAGGGAAAGTACAACTGGGGTAATCAATGGTGGAGAATGAACTGGGTGTTCTGGTAGATCATAAGCTTAAGCAGCGTTTTCCAAAGCAAGCAAAATCCTTTCTTGTATTAAGAAAGGTTTAGACTCCAGCGAGAAAGATATCATTATACCCCTGTACAAATTATTGGTATCACCTCATCTGGAATATGCAGTTCAGTTTTGGGCACCAGTTCACAAAAGGGATATTGGGGAACTGGAGAAAGTACACAGAAGGGCAACCAAACTGAAAAGAGGCATGGAGGAGCTCAGCTATGAGGAAAGATTAGAGGAACTGAATTGATTCTCTCTTGAGAAGAGGAGAATAAGGGGGGATATGATCAACATGTATAAATACAGAGGGGTCCATATAGTGAACTTGGTGTTGAGTCATCACAGAGGACAAGGGGGCATTCTTTACGTCTGGATGAAAAGAGATTTAGGGCCTGATTCATAGTACGGCGAATTGGCGTTTCGGCGTGATTTTGCGAAGCGGCGATTATTTAAGTCTGAAATTGGCATTCAAAGAACGGCGGGCGGAAAATAGCGCCTAGTGTGAGATTCATTAAGATGCAATATGGTCAGAGCGCGACTTAAAACCACGCCAGCTAAAAGCTCGACTAAAGTTTAGCCAAATTTTCCCCTGTACCCCCAAAAATCCCAAATCACTGTGGAAGGTGTGGAAGTCAATTTGGAGATGACTTGCGTTTAAAAAATCTCAAAAACTGACTTAGAAAGAGAGATATCTGCGAAAGTGTGGAAAGGTTAAACAGCTCCTCCAGCCGCGAGCTGCGAACTCGCGAATGTGCGCATGCGCAACGTCAAATTGGCTCAAAAAATTTCGCCAGCGCGATTTTGGGTCAATTTTTTTTTGAATACCGCTTGCAAATCCGCTTTCTCGCCCATAGAAAATGGCAAAAACCGGCGGAATTGGAAAAACATGCACACTTCCAACAAGGGATCCTTTAGTAAACACCATCACATTCCATACACCTTTCCTGCTAACTCCGAAATCATAGCAGTCAAATCTACAGTGTTTATATAGAACCTCCACATTCTCTGAAAAAACCCACAAAATATTACATGGGGGAATTGGTCGTCAGATAGAAAAAAAATAGATGTAAAACATATTTCAAAGAAAGATTATTAGCATTTCACACATATCAAGGAAATGTCACAATTTTGACAATATTTTATGTGTTTCCAAAGAATGTTTTTAGAAATATATTGCAAATACTACCTTTTCTTCCATATGGGTATGGCCAAGTGTTACCATTTTACTACACATTTAACTGAAGGTATATATATATATATCCCTTATACTTGGCTAATTAGCAAAGTATGCCCAACAAACAAATAGAGCTTTAGCTCACAATATTGCTACATATTGACTTTATGGGGCATCTTTTGTATTTTGTTCATGTCTTTGGATTAAAAGTTTGCTGATACACATGCCTTTTTCAAACATGAACAAAATTAATGATGTCAACATTTGGAGGATTGGAGATATCCAAGTGTTGCCCATACAGAGGGCACCTTCCGGATTCGAACTTACAAACCTACAGCAGGAAGGCAGACTCCCTAATCATTGTGCTATTTCTCAGTGAGCGTTGGGTGTTTTCCTCATGCCGTCAAAATGCTCACATGGGAACAGGGGCCATTGAACTGAATAGGATTGGATTTTTTGCCTGTTTTGGGAGCTGATCCTTGAGCTGGACAAATCCCCCTCAAACGCCCCCAAACGGGCTACGTTCACATGTACGTGTTTGTGGTCTGTTTTTGGGGCTTTTGTAGGTGATTTCATATAACAATGCCTGCCCAAAAAATGCATGTCAAAACGCCTGTGAAAACGCCAGCCA